>NC_140592.1:1002924532-1003594551 GCF_964204655.1 Triturus cristatus
GCTGTAGATGCAGGAGGTAGCAGATAATGTTTTGAATAGAAGCATCAAGTGGATTGATCTTGTTGTTTGTGCAATAAATGGCAAATCATTTTCATTTTGCTGAATAGAATGCTCTGGTGGTAGGGCGTCTAGCTTTTTTGATGATATTCATACAGTCTGGCGGAAGATTTAGGTAGCCAAACTCTAAGACCTCAGGTGCCAGATCGCAAGGTTTAGGTGATTGGGATCTGGATGTCTTATCTCTCCATGGTTCTGAGTGAGAAGCTTGGGTGAGAGACGTAGTTTTTGATGAGGCACTACTGATAGTTCTAATAGGGTTGTGAACCATGGTTGTCGGGCCCATGTTGGAGCAACTAGGATCATTGTGAGGGAATGCTGTTTGAGTTTCCGAATCACTAACGGAATGAGTGGTAGAGGCGGAAAAGCGTAAGCAAATTTGCCTCACCAATTCATCCATACTGCATTGCCTTTGGACAATGGGTGTGGCTACCTGGACGCGAAGGTTGGGCATTTTGCGTTTTGATGTGTGGCAAACTGAGCTATTTCTGGGTGGCCCCACATGCGAAAGAATGGAAGAAGAACTTGAGGATGAAGTTCCCATTCGTGGATCTGCTGTGTCTGACGACTGAGCAGATCTGCTATCTTATTGTGTACACCTGCAAGGTGTTCTGCAAGGAGATATATGTTTTGCGGTATGGCCCATCTCCATATGCTCTGAGCTAGGTGTGAGAGCTACAGAGTGTGTTCCCCCCTGTTTTTGTATGTAGTACATTGCTGTCATGTTGTCCGTAAGGACCAGGACAGCTTTGCGTATGAGGTGGCGTTGAAAAGATTTTAACACTAGGAAGATTGCTAACAATTCCAGGTAGTTTATGTGGAATTGTCTTTGTTGGGGGGGTCCATATGCCCTGGATGGTATGGGTTTGCAAATGAGCTCCCCAGCCGGAGAGCGATGCGTCCGCTGTTCGCACTGTCTATGGAACCGGGTCGAGGAACAGCCGCCCTTTGGAAAGGTTTTGTGTGTTCCACCACTGCAGAGAGCAATGGGTGCGGTCGTCCACCTACACCAGATCTGTTAGCTGACCTTGAGCCTGGTTCCACTGACGCGCCAAACATTCCTGTAATGGACACATTTGGAGTCTTGCATAAGGGCTGAGGAGAATGCAGGAGGACATCATCCCGGTTAACTGCATAAACACTTGCGCTGGTAGCGAGTGTTGAGGCTGAAATGTTTGGATTAGAGCCGGTATGGCGCTTATCTTGACTGGATTGGGGTATCCTAGAGCTTTTGAAGTGTCTATTGTAGCCCCAAGGTATTGTTGTATGTTGGACGGTTGGAGATGGGATTTGGCGAGGTTTATTGTGAATCCCAAGCTGTGAAGCAGTTGAATTGTCGTTAGTGTGTTACACACAGCTGCTGTGTAATTTGGCTTTTATGAGCCAGTCGTCCAGATAAGGGAAGACATGAATGTGATGTCTCCTTAAGTGGGCTGCAACCACTGTGAGCCATTTGGTGAAGACTCTGGGTGCTGTAGTGACCCCGAACGGTAGGACTTTGAATTGGTAGTGTTGACCATCTATCACAAACCTGAGATATATTTACTGTGAGCGGGGTGAATGGGAATATGGAAGTAGGCGTCATTTAGATCCAGAGTGGAGAGAAAGTCGCCCTGTTGAAGTAGTGGAAGCAGCTGTTGTAGAGGTTTAGTGGCCTGAGGTCCAGTATGGGCCTGAGAGAGAAGTCCTTTCTTTGGAATTAGGAAGTAGAGGGAGTAAACCCCTGTGCCTTGATGAGGCAAGGGGACTGGTTCTATTGCGTGTTTTTGTAATAGAGAGAGAACGTCCTGCTTGAGAAGTGTTAAATGTTCTGAGGACATCTGGTGCTGTCTGGGAGGAATGTTTGGGGGGTAGAAGTGAGTTCCAGGCAATAACCATACTAAATAATTTGTCTTACCCACTTGTCTGTTGTGATGGAATTCCAGATAGGTAGGAACTGTGAAAGAAGTCCCCCAACAGGAGTGGGATAATCGGGGGGAAGTGGAGGGAGGTCACCGTTTAGTGGTAGGGGCGGGTCGGTTGTTGTTGCCGCGACCTCTTCCTTTATTATTGTTGCCTCTGTATCCTCCGCTAAAGTATCCTTTGGGGGATGTTTGAGTGGGGATTTTGTAGGAGGTAGAGGGCTGTTCTGAACCCGTGGTTTTTGAGCCGGCTCTGTAGAAAGAGCGTCGAAAAGAGCTTCTAGGGGAAGGGAACTGTAAAGCCCCCATAGACATCGCAGTCTCGGTGTCCTTCTTCATCTTTTCTAGGGATGTGTCAACTGTAGGCCCGAAAAGATGTTCCTAATCAAACGTCCGGTTTAAAATAGCAGTCTGAACCTCCTGCTTGAATCCCGAAATCCGGAGCCAGGTGTGTCTGTGCAACAAAACACTAGTATTGATTGCGCGTGATACGGTATCGGCTGCATCCAACCCACATTTTATTGAGGTGTTGGTAATTAATTTGCCCTCCTGGATAAGATCGTTGGCCTTTTGCTTGTACTGGTCAGGGAGGTATTCCCTGAGCTTTTCAAGCTCGTCATAGTGGGCTCTGTCATATGTGGCCAATAAGGCTTGGGCATTGGCGATACGCCAATGGTTTGCAGCCTGTGACGCGATACGTTTTCTTGATGCATCAATTTATTGGGGTCTTTATCAGGGGGTGGGATGTCGCCTGTACCCTGTGAGTTTGCCCCCTTGCGTGCATTAGTTACCACAAGGGAATCCAAGGGGATTTGACCTTTAATATAAATTGGGTCATTAGGAGCTGCCTTGTATTTTTTATCTACCCTGGGGTTGAGAACTCTGGCTCTGACTGGGGCATGTTTTATCAAGCCATTTAACATTGGCAGTTTGCGAGGGTGCGAAGGTCTCTAGCAAAAAATCTTCTTCTGGGGGGTCGGAGTGTAAGGGGACTCCATGGTATTGGGCAGCTCTGGTAATTAGTTGCGCGAACCCAGTGTTGTCATCTGGTGGTGACGTTTTAGATGGATGGACATCCGGGTCATTATGTGGGTCGGGGTCTGTATTGTAGTCTTCCCAAGGGTCTACGTTATGTGGGATGGTATGTGAATCATCATTATCATCCCCCTGTGGATCTGTATCCCCACCTACGTCATCCTCAGTATTTGATGTGTGAGGTGAAACTATAGGTTGTGGGGAGTGGAGGAGAAATCAATAAATGTGGATTAACTGGAGGAAGAGAAGGAGGTGGGGAAGTGTTAGTGCCCATGTCCTGTCTCTGAGAGGTATTGAAGGGTCCTCTGAAGCGTCCAGTTTCCTCTTTTTTGGAGGCTTGGCGACTAGTTTGCCCGTGTTTGGATCAATAAACAAAGTCTTTTATTTTAGGTCCCAAAAATCAGGCTGAGTGGGCAAAATGTACTTGTTCGGTGCCGAAGATTTCGGAACCGAACTTCCTTGGACGGAGTCTGAGAGTGCTTTTTCTGCTCCGAGGCTTTTTGGGGCTCTGATGACTTTTTGGAGTCCAAGGCCTTTTTCGGCTCCGCCGACTTTTTGGAGTCCGAGGCCTTTTTCGGCTTGAAGATTTCTTCGGTCCAGAGTCTTTCTCCTTGGTGTGCTTCGACGCCGAGAGCTTCGACGTCGGCGAAGAGTCTTTGCCTTGTGGCTTTGGTGCCGGGGAGGACTTCCCGGCACCGGAATGGGGTTGACTCGAGCCCGAGTCGGAAGGCTTATGTTACGGTTTCAGAGCCGGGCCCAAGTAAGTTGTTGGTGTCGACCCAAGCCGGAGGGCGAGGGTGTTACCGGGGCCTTCGGTTTGTTTTTGGGGAGAGGGGTTTCGGTACTCACGGACCGCTGAGCCGGGGCGACTGTCTCCTCTTCAGCGTCAGAGTCATCAGGTTCGGAAACAAAGATGTCTTCTTCGTCACCCGATTGTTCCGGCTGGATTTCGGGATCTGTTCCGAAGACGTCCGGAATCGAGCTGCTTCCGGGAGACAGTTTGTGATGTCCAGCCTGATGATCACGGATGGTTTTCTTCGACCTTAACGATGCACACGACTTGCAGTTCTTTTCTTCGTGCTCCGGAGTGAGGCAGAGATTGCACGCCTCATGCAAGTCTGTGTGTTTGAACTTAGCACCACACTGGGGCATTTTTTTAAAGGAGTCCTTTCCATTGACTGCAGGCGTGGTCGGCGCAACGGCCCGAGTCGAAGATGGAGGTCGAGAAGTTTGTTTTGAAGATGCGCGTCGAAAAGGGAAACGCGATTGAGACAATACCGTTGAATGGAGAGAATTGCGTGTGGAAGGGGGATTCGAAACCGATATCGACCCAGAGCGCAGCAATGTACATCCAAACCCGATGGCGGAAAAAAACAATATAAGGATGGAGTCGATGCCCATGCACACTATCATCTTAGGGAGGAGTCACCTACCTCGTGACTACAAATACTTCTTCCAGGACAAAAACAAGTGCAATCATCCGAGCCCAACACCAGATGGCGATCTATGCAAAAGTATTCAATCTGCAGCTCATATGCCTCGAACATTAAGATTTCTCCCTAAAACAGAAGCCCCAGCAGGGGAAGATGAATATGATGATTTTGAAGAAGCATTGCTGAGATTGGAGACAACATTTAAGCCTACCATTAGCCCTACATTAGAAAGTTATAATTTTTACATAAGGAAGCAAAAAGTGAAACTTTTGATGAATTTTTAACTGCATTAAAAAGTTTTTCTAATACTTGCAATTTTGGAGAACACAAATGAGTGATATGTGACCAACTCATAATAAACACAAACAACTAAAGATTTCAAGAAAGATAAGGGGGGAATCACACTTTGGAAGAAGTAATTACATTGGCAACGATGATTGAACAGTCAAAATGCCATATGATGTATACCAATTTAAGAGAATGCTCTTCTGACTTCTGGCTCACATTGGTGTCTTCCGCATTCCAAAGGACAGGACATGGAAGCGCATGTTTGCTGCTTCCAATATTAAATTTTATTTTTTTGAAAAGACAAAAATGAACACTTTAAAGTGTTGCCCAAAGTATGCAAAAGACTGTCTGGTAGAGGGTTTGTCCTCAGTACAGATAAATGTAAACTTTCTGAGCCTCAAGTAGATTATTTGGGTCACACAATATCAGAAAAAGGGGTAGTTCCAGAAGAAGCACCTGATGATAAAGAAAAGTTAATGTCCTTCATAGGCATATGTGAATATTATGGAAAGTTTGTGAAGGGTTTTGCGTCAGTGATGGAACCATTACGGATGTTGTTAAGAAATGTGTGGATTTTCAATGGAAAGATTAACAAAAACGTTCCTTTGATTACATTAAAGATCAAGTCATCAATGCTCCTGCTTTGTAACCATTCAACTATGGAAAACATTACACTATTTCTGTGGATGCAAATGAATATGACCTTGGGGCCGTCTTGACTCAGACAGCTCAGAACTCATAATGGGTGATGGCATATGCCTCGAAGACTGTAAAACTGAGAGAAGAGACTCTGCTATAGAAAGGGAACACCTCGTCTGTGTACGGATGATTAATCATTTCAGACATTTTGTGTGGGGTAACAAATATTCATTACAGATAGACCCCAAAACCCATGGTGAACACTGTCATCAGATGATGAAAGAAACGCTACAACTCTAATGGTTCGTTTGTGTTCAAAACTGTAGGAATATAATTTTGATGTCTTTTTTTACTGGTAGACAAAACAGCATGGCTGATTGTGTATCGAGGGTGCCTCGTGGTGATGAAGGAAAGAATATTTTTGAAAGTGAAGGTTTTGATGTAGTAGCCTGTGTGAATGGTGTGTGTGTGCTGCAAGGAGAAGCATTAAGGGAGAAAGCATGGATTGATGAAGATTCAAAGAATGGTGAATGTAAGCTTGTAAAGAAATATATATGTGATGGTTAGCCACCCATTAAGATATTGAATCTTGCACTTCAGTCTTTTGCCCATGTGGCTTCCGGAATGAATGTTAGTAGGGATTTAGAGGTCGATTCCGATCTCGATGGGAAGGGCTCCGAATCAGATTTGGAATTGCCTAAACCGATCCGGAGCCCCGGTTTCTGATCAAATTATTAACAGTTCCAAACGACCAAGTATGATGCCTTAGCGCTGACCAAATCGGTTTTCGGATAGAGCCCCCCGGTACTGATTTGTACAGCTCTATAGACTAGATTTTCCATGTGAGCAAGTACGATGAACGATTCGGACAGCCTTTCCAATTCAGTGTGCCTGGATCAAAAAGGCTTCTGGAATCGGTCTGTGGGGGCCCATAGCCGCCCCCCCTTCACCTGGGGCCCTCCGAATCGGGCCCGTGAGGGTACCCATGGGTCCCCTTTACCCAACCATGCACAGTGTGGCAGGCACCAAGGGGTGCCAGCCACAGGGTGCACGATTATCCCCAACAACCCCTTTCTTCAATTCGAGCCAGTGTTCGCATTCTGAACACAGGCTCCCATAGAAGTCAATGGGAGGCTGACCAAATCTTATCCGGATGCATTCAAATGCATCGTACTCATTCGGTCAGACTCTCCCTATCCGAGACATACAGAAAGCATTCCGGACCCGAGCCGTTCGGTATGCTTTCCGAACAAAATCGGAATCGGGCCCTTAGTGTTTAGGAATGATAAATGCATTTCTCAAGCCGGAATGAGGGACAATTCTTGAGAATGTGTCATGTAGGGCATATGGGAATGTCTGTATTAAAAAAAATATTGTGTGAGCATTATTGGTGCCCAGGTAGGATGCTGAGGCAAACTGAATGTTAAGGCCATAGGAGATCTGTTCCGATGCAGACCGAATTGGTGGACCAAGGAAACACCTATGCAAAGTGTAATAAAGCTTTTGTCTGTATAGCAAAAGGTGGGTGTGGATATTTCGGGATCCTTTAGTAGTCTTCCAGGAAACATGAGATTTTCTATCGTTTTTATTGATTTTCATTCCAAATGGCCTGAAGTAATTCTCACTGAAAAAGCCACTACCTCAGTTGTGCTGGAGTTTCTTAGGAAAGTTTTCAGCAGAGAAGGGTTTCCTGAAGTCAGCCACTGACAATAGGGTTTAGTCTACTGAAATGTCAAGTTTCTTACTGCGCTTTATGACCCTCAATGCATTCATTTGAGCATGATTGGCGACTTTCTTTTCACCTTAGCCATACTTGAGAGATTATTGGGACATATGATCACTCTCAACTCTGTCAAAGGAGTCTCACCATCCCAGTTCCTTAAGGGAAGGAATCCTTCATCCTCTATATGCCCATGGTGGCTTAAGACCAAATATAAGATAATTGTGGGCACAATGCATAACCCTGAGCACGAGAAAGTAAGATCTAAAGTAACTAAAGGACAATCTGCATCCAAGGAAAAGTATGACCAAAACATTGCGTTAGCAAATCTTATGTTTCTGTGGGTGATTATGTCAGGATAGGGCTACCAAGCCAGTCAGAGAAAGGCACGAGTCAATTCTATAACTTCATCTAAGTCGTCAAGACAAACAAAAAGAACCATTATCACACAGGATGGCAAGTGTTGGAGTTTCAAGCGTATAGCTAAATGCAAAGGTCCCCAATTTCCTAGTGTATCTGAACAATACATTAGAGATGTAGACAATGGGGGTTAGAATTCAAGTCCCAAAACTGAGCTTGACGTGTTGCAGGATTAACCAAAAGAACAATGTAGAGCTTTGTACTACATGAAAGATAAACAATAGTTGCAGTGCCTGCTGCTAATGAGTGCATTAGGAATTAATGTAGTGGTGGAACTATTGCAGACAGAGTGACACGCATGCCAAGAGAAGGATTCCTTCTACAGAAAGTTTGTTTAATGACTGAGGAGCGCCTTGTTATTATTTGTTTAGGAAACGAGATGTGCTATGTATATTATAAGCAGTGGCGTAGCTAGAGCTTGTGGCGCCCGGGGCTATCCCTCAGATTGCCGCCCCCCCCCCCCCTGGGGGAGGGCATGCACTTCAAAGAGGTCCGAGAGACACGTAGTATGGCCGCTAATAGTTACCTTTATCATGCAAGTTACATGCACATACATGACACGGTCCAAGGCTACACAGTTGAAAACACCGGTGACTGGCAGTACAAAAGAGAACACACAGACTGCATGATCTATCTGGGGACTCAGAAAAACTGCATGTGACATCCATCAGAGAGCTGCGTGAACAATTACCTGGTAATCCCCTCAACACAATGCAAACATGCACATTCATGACACTGTTCATGTAACCTTCATCTACAGCTTACATTAAATGACCATTCATCATGGTCCCCCCCCCATTAAAGCAGTGGGGACCTGCACAAACGTGATGTGCTCTGTGGACCCAAAACCAACTTAACAGTATCGAAGCCTGTGATTCTTTATCTTTCAAAAACAGCAAATTAATTATTCACAGGGAATGACTCACTGTGTGCCCTTAAAACTAAACGCAGCACAAAGGGGTCAGTCCGCTCCACCTTGCCAACACAGACCGGATACAAAGCCCACTCTGGTGGCCCAAAGGCAACAACCAGGGGTCACTCCCTGTCATTACTTCCAAGCAGCAGCAACCAACTCCCTGGGAATGAAAAGACATGTGCTCTTGGTTCCCAAAACCAGCTTGTAATAGTGCATCTCTTCTTCACAGCAGCCTCAGCACACACATGGTGCACAGCCTGCCTGGGGGCCCAAAGCTAAAATACAGGGAGGGGCGACACATTATGATCACAATCCTTAAACACAGTTGTGGGGGGCCATGGGAACTTGTTCAACTCTATCCAAGACCCGGGACCAACTGTTCCGGCGCTGCGGCACTCCTTGAATATTCAGAAGAAACCAGAAAAATAGGACCAGTAAAACTCACTCTTTTCCAAATCTCTTTCTAAATATTATCACTTTCCATGTAATGTTCCTTTGATGGGAAGAGGAGGTTTCTGAGGTGGGAGTATCAGGCAAGTGATACTACTCGGGCTCCATCTGTTCGAGCCTTCATGGAGGATCCCTCTTCATTACTACCTCCACCTGACCACGGACTCTGCAACGCACTCCCTTACGGGCTCCCTCTGTGCGAGCCTTCAGGGAGAATCCCTCTTCATTACTACCTCCACCTGACCCCGGACTCGGCAACGCTCTCCCTTACAGGCTTGATTATCCACTACTCCTCCCTCCAGTGCACCTTATCTCACAGCTGACCTTGGGCCCCCAGCCCCATATCAGGCCCCATCGGGCTCCACTTTGCTTTTTCCCGGTAAAAACATTAGTAAAATCACCTTCAAACTTAAAACATTGAATATAGCAGTAAATATAATTAGCATGCACTTTAAAGTATGTTCCACAGTAGCCCTTATGACCCGACTGCTAATTAAATAAACAAAAACAGAAAGGCCATAACAGGGCCGGCTTTAGCGCTGATGCGAAAGTCTTTTTTGGCGCCACACTAATAACCTCTTTCTCCATAAATACCTTTACTACCACCTTCCAACAGTGCCCCTCATCCCTCTATGGCCCCCCTAGTGATCTCCTCCTCAGATTCCCTCACTCCCTCACGCCACAAGTGCCCCTCTTCTCCCCATAGCCCCTCCCCCTCATGACCTCCTCCTTGGACTCCCTCACTGCCACCATCCACCAGTGCCCCTTATCTCTCTGTAGCCTCTCCCCCTCATGACCTCCTCCTCAGACTCCCTCACTTCCACCCTCCACCAGTGCTCCTCATCTCACCCTAGCTCCCCCTCCACACCATGACCTCTTCCTCGGATTCCCTCACTGTCACCCAGGGCACAAGTCCTAAAAAAAGAAGTGGGGGGACGCTGACGTCACAACAGCAAGTGATGTCACGAAAGGTGGCTTGCACCATCAGACTCATTGCCTCCCCTCGCTCACCCCTTAGATGCCATTGCATCAGAAAAGCCAGCGCGTGAGCAGCGTTCTGAATGAGCTCCGATCTCGCCCCAGAGAGGCCAAAGAGTAAATGTGTGGCTCCAGTAATCGAGCTCCCGCGAAAATAAGTGAGGGGACGCCATCCACCCGCCTGGTACCCCGACTCGAGCCCTGCAGTCACCCTCCACCAGTGCCCCTCATCGCTCCACAGCCCCTCCAACTACCTCCTCCTCAGATTACCTCACTGCCACCCTCCACCTGTGCCCCTCATCGCTCCGTAGCCCCTCTCTCATATGCATTTGTTGTTTAGCGCTACTCATATCAGTGTAGTGTGTCTGCACTTTACACCACGAACACATTATACAGAGACAATGAATCATACAAGTATGTAAATCAGTCTACAGGGAATGTCACATAAGCCAATGAGGATTACAAGGTGTAGGAATCTGCTGCATACTTAGAAAGAGGACACAACAACCATAAATAAAGATATTTCTCCCCGTTGTGCCTCTGGTGGGGAGGCGTACAACTCTGATACATTCCCAGGTCTACTAATGTTGGTGAATCTGGGAATGTGTCAGAATCCATGGTTAAATGTGCTGGAACACCTACACTCCACCTGAGGCATGCCTCCCTGCTGCAGATTAACGCAAGGCAGCGATTGCGCTGCCTTGTGTTACTCTAGATTCCTCAAACCAAGGTGGCCTTGCGGGACTAGATAAATCTCATTTAGGTTTTGTGACGCCGTTTTGTGCCCTTGCGACGACGCAAAACCTTGATAAATATGCCCCTGTTTGTCTTTTCTTGTCTCTGCAAAGCGCTCACATTTGAATTCATCCACACCCTCTTTCATCTTGTTTCATTGCTACAGATACAATGATTTCGTTGTAATGTTAGCAAAATGGAATTAAACATGCCGAGGAGGGAAGCAAAAGTGTGATTTGTTATGAAAGGTCTCTAAAAACCTCCCCAATAAAAGATTATTCGCAGCAAAACACTCCAAGTGTTGCTTTATGTGTATGCTATTTCATTTGCACACACTCCTGCTTGCTGCAAAAACCTAATAGCATTACCGGTAGCCTTTGCTACACTGTATTTCAAAGTAGGTCCGTGTCATCCATACTGGTGGCCAGTATATTTTGAGAGGGTTTGGTCTGGGGAAACACAACCTTAGGATTTAAAAGAGTATTCCATGGGGGTCAGCTTTACTGATAAAAATGTATCGCTGCCCAAACATACTCATTTTAGCAACATTAGAATGATGAAAGACTGAGGAAGTTCTAACTATATCACAAAACATATCTATACCATTCACGTTTGTATGCAGCTCTTTGGTGACAGACTCAGTTCATTGGTCACTGTCCTATGTTAGGATTGTAACTTCTGAACTGCAAGTAACACAAGGATCTCTGTGGCAAAGGCAACAACCCACTGAGCTTCGACACAAAATACAGTTCATCTGCATTTAAAAACTACTAACAGACAAATGATTGCTCTCAAGCGAATCATTAATCACCAGCGTTATTGGGGCATCTTTTATTGTCTTATTGTTGTCCTGCATCGGCCATGATAATGATAAAAACTTCAGTATCAACTATATGACTTGTTGCCCCCCTCTTTTCGCTCCATGAGATGGTATCCATTCTTTGTTCACAAGGAGTATAAAATAAACAGTACCCCCCCCCCGTGATAGAGAATGGAGATTCCTAGCCAGACAGGCATATAAGGATAAAGTGGTCAACTGTGTCTTTCATGTGAAATGTGATGCGAGACACAAGCTGCTCATCAAGATGCTGAAAGCGCCTAGAGGCAGCCATCCCATCTGAGGCAGGTGTTTGCAGGGTCGTCCTACAAAAACATATAATTACCTGACGCCTCCTTTTCTCATGGCCTTCAGCCGATCATGCATGCATCCCGGCCGCTTTTCCAGTGCCAGGTCAATGACAGCAGGTCTTTGTGACACTGCACACTGGCATCCTGGAAATAGTAATGTGGCTGGACACAGAGCTTTACACTAAACCTAGAACTGGCAGGAACCCCGCAGGAAAAATACAGACATGACGTACATCTGCAACCTCATTGACAGGGTTCGAGGTTCAGAGCACATAGACCCAGGCACCACGTCATTGCCATAGTAAAGTTTGAACCCTTGCCTTGTGTTTACTCTGTAACACACAAAAGTATTTTAATACCAGGGCATGCTGAGCCAGGTAATCACTGCTTGAAAGAAGGACTATAGGGAACAACGCATCCTACCCAAGAGTAGGCTCGAGCGAGATTTTAGTTATGGTCAATTTCACTTTATACACGGAATCCTTCACAATCCTCAAGGAAACCTTCTGAACTGCAAGTAACACAAGGATCTCTGTGGCAAAGGCAGCAACCCACTGAGCATCCACACAAAATACAGTTCATCTGCATTTAAAAACTACTGACAGACAAATAATTGGTCTCAAGCGAATCATTAATCACCAGCGTTATTGGGGCACCTTTTATTGTCTTATTGTTGTCCTGCATCGGCAATTATAATGATAAAAACTGTTTAAATGAAGCGCACACGAAGTACGTGTCCTGCTGGACCTGCGCATATTTAAAAAAAGAAATGAAACACATTCTCTTACCTACTACTGCAGTCTGCACTAAAACGAATTATCCACGCAGCAGGCTCAGCAGACTGCCCCAGGCCACAAGGTCCTCACGAGAGTGCGTAGTGGTGAAGCGCGTGACGCGTCACCGCTACGTTCTCATCGCGAGGGCCGGGCAAAAATGTAGCCCAGGGCCGTCATTGGTAGCGCTGGCGCGCGCTCTCCATGATTGACGGCCCTGGAGCAGGCTGGAATGGGCGGCGCCGCGGGCAGAGAGATTAACGGTCATCATGGCACTCATAGCACTACAGGTTAGTGCGCGCTGCTTTCCCGGCCGCGGCGGACTTTATAATTTATTTAGTGACACTGTGTCCCTAAATAAATTAAAAGGCCGCCGCCGCCCTAAATATAGTGCCGCCTGGGGCGGTCCGCCCCCACCGCCCCCCCCTAGCTACGCGCCTGATTATAAGGAGACATATAACAAGTCAATGCATTCTTTGATATGTTATGGCATGCTTTGTGATCCCCTGTTCATACCCTTTGTTTGGTTTGACCTTGCCTCGTGCAAGCAGAGAATGCAGGAGAGGTAAACTTTCGATATACCATAAGGCATTTATTAACAGTGCAAACCTCCTGAAGAGAAGTTGAATACACCTTGCTAGGGCTCACTTACCTGTTTTGCGTTAGTTTACACACCCTACAGCCCATGCCCATTCAGTAGTGGTAAGGGTGTAGTATGTAGCTGGTGTTGCATTTAGGAGCACACTGTCACAAATATATTAGTAAAGCATGGTGTGGTAGCCCACTGTCATTTACAGGCAGCACATTTTCCATTGAAATGACCACACAATTTGCAGAGATATACAGTTTTACTGATGAAACTACATAACGCACAATGTGCGGAAATTGGGTTGCAGTAAATATATGACAAATGTGCATCAACAAGTAAAGTGTCTCGATTTGTTTTGAACCTCTTTAAATGTTTGTTTTCATCACACTCCACAATTTAAAAAAACACTTAATTTGTACTTTCCTGTTCAGCTACTTTGAAATATATGTACAGTTAATTGATAGGCATTTAAAGTCAGTTGGGTTAGAAGAAAACAACTCACTACAGCCTTACCTTTCACACAAGTTAGATTGTCATAGCTAGCTTTACAAAATCCTTGTATTTTTCAGTAAGGGAAAAGTAAACACCAGTCTCCTTGTTAAAAGAATAAGCAGCAATTTGTCATAAGCAGACATTGACACTTGACCCGTCTTTGAACGCACAGAAAAAGTGACAAGAGAAAATCAAAATGTAAAGTCATCTTTACTTCATATTTACATTAGGAATTCCTGCTTAGGTATTTTGCCAGTACTGCAGCACCCCTGCACACCTTCTTCCAGCACCTTGATGCCCTCTGAAGGCTCAAGAGACTGGACCCACTCCTATCTCTGAGCCTTTCCTAGCGAATCGCGCTGTGCGAGTCCAACCGAACGAGTACGATGCAGCCGAATGCTGACAGACTCGGTTCGCTCGGACTCCCATTGAACTCTATGGGAGCCTGTATACGCAAGCCTGTATACCGGTGCGTACACCGGCTACCATAGCAAAAAAGGAGCGGGTGGGAAAAAGCGTATACCCTGTAGTGGGAACCCCATGTTGCCCGCTACACTGTGCATGCTTGGATCGGGGGACCCATGCGCACCCCCCGTGACTGATAAAGAGGCTCCGGGTGAAGGAGGGGCCTGCTCTAGCCCCCCCAAAATCAGATTCAGACAGCCTTTTCATCTCGATGATACTGAGTCAATACAGCTGTCCGAATCGCGCATCGTACTCGCTATTTCGGAATCCGGCTCCAATGTGCAGCACGATTCAGCTCTGAACGAGTCAGACTTACTGGATCGTGTTCGGAAACGATTCGGTCGACGCAGACGAGATCTTCGCATCGTACTTGGTTGTTCGGAACGGGGGACGATTTGTTCAGAAACATAGGCTCTGAATCGGATTCGCACGTTCCGAACCCATCTGAAGGCCTTCCTAACGACATCGGAATCGAGCCCTTAGTCTGCACATAACTCATAATGTGACGTTTCAGACAACACACTGGTTTTCATTCTAAATAGCACTTTCCAGACCAGTGCTCAAACAATAGAGATATCTCTCCTATGACCCACAAGTGCAAGCCTTAAAGAGCAGAGCTCGCTCACAGATTAACATACCTGATAGGGGCGGCTCCTCCGTTGGACCAGAGGAGCGTCCCACCACTTAAATGTCCCAAAGATTAAAAATAAAATGATAATTCATCATTACTATTTTATTTTCATCCTAACATCCTCCCGCCCTGAGCATCAGGGCGGGGCTGCTGCTGAATGACAGCAGCATGGAGTGGGAGGAGGGTGGGTTGTAAGTGCCCTTTTCAAAGTGTGCATTTTTTTTGGCCGGCCGTCTTGCAACGGCCAGCCAGACATGTGCACTTTGAAACCTCTAACCCAACTGTCTTAAGACAGCTGGGTTAGAGCAACTGAGACCTCCATAGCGCTGTGGAGAACCGAGACAGGCCGATCCCTCCAATTAGGGCGCTGCTATCATGCTGGTGAGAGCAGCGCCCTGATTGGTCAAGGGAGTTTCCTGGTGGCTGGGCTGCAGTGCGACAAGGTCCGGAATAGGAGGTCTCTTGTCAGGTAAGTTTTTGGTTTTAACATATTTTGAGTTTATATTTGCGAATGCATGCCCATTTATTTTGATATGTTTTTATTTTATTTGAGCATGCACCGACCCACCCACTCCCTTCCTCTTGAAGTCAGCCGCCAGTGTTAGCTGACAATATGGGGCCTGAGATACAAGTGCTATCCCTCGGTTTATGCTGCTTCCAAGACCTGTCTATTAACCATAAATAGCATAGATCAACTGATTGGTTAGCTTAGGATCACAAAAGGTATGTGCAAGGAGTTGGGACATTTATACTTGAACCAAGGGAACCTCACTCAGTATTCAGGCTTCACTTCAGTTTTCGAGTGGTTTCGAAGCACCCTGCCAATTTCGTTCCCTGTTTCGTGGGCAAAGCAGTGGCATATCCCCTTTCATTCTATCAGCAGGGCAGCTAGCCTACCCTATCACACGGACTTTAATGGTGACGTCATTGGGGCGGTCTACATCCTCATCACTGCAGAGAGAAGGGACCCAACACTTTATCTGCTCTATTCAGGTGAAAGTCCATGCAATGTTAAAGACCCGCACTTTTCAACGAGCAGCGCTTTTGTCCAAACGCTTTACATACACCATTTTGTACACAATTATTATTAACTAACCTAACCTTTTTCACAACCTTGGAACGACGAAGGCTTAGCTGATCCTGCCCGGATCCGAGCGTGAGGGATGGTAGGGTCGTTTGTTGTGGGAGGCAGTGTATGCATTTCTTCACAGCGAGTGTGCATCTGTATCAGTTGCGTTTTTGTTATATTTGTACCCTATTAGACACTAAACACATTCACACTTTGTCTTAACTTTGATATGCTTTATATCAAATATGGAAGATTTAGAATAAAAATGATGTTTACTATTTTATGTAAAACGATTTGATATGCGTTTTTGGGATATTTTGAATCACTGGCTCGATTGTCACTCTTTAGCGCTTTACATTTTGGTGAGATATTCCGCCCTATTATTGAACCAGGCAGGATGTTCTGGGTTTTGATTGTGATTTAGCTGATCATGCCAGGATCCAACCCTGTCACTTATGGGGCAGGGCACACACAGGTCTCGGCAGCAAGTGCCTAATCTGCTGGGCCTTATTAAACACATGCAAGAGCAGAGGCAACCAAGCTCGGGGGTGGGCTCCATTCTTCAGAGCTCCTGCTGGGCCTTCCTTTTTGCCTGCCTCAAACATATTCAGTGGTGGGGTCAGGTCACTGGAATGCTGATAAGGAATCAGCATCACCAGCCCTCCTAGTTTATCAGGTCTAACTGCAGCAAGGTCGGCCTAGGCAATCCCCCAAGAGCTGAACTGCTAGACAGACTCGACCTAACTGAGCAGTGAGTGTGCCAAAGAACGTAGGAGACACCTTCCCTGCTGACACGAGTAGCTTTATTACCTGGACCACACTGTATGGGCGTTTCTCGCTCTGCTCTGATTTACTTTAAGGATAAAACTTTGTGTGTTTGAACTTCTTTGGGATAAATACACGTTACTACATGTGTACATGAATTCGAGTTGTCCTGCTACCACGGACCTCCAGTGGTGTACGAAGGGGACATCTCCCTGGTAGGGAGACGCATTTTGTTTCTCGCAAAAACCCATTGCCCCTTGTAGTAAAATAGATTATTATTTGGGGTAGACATGCGTCCACGTCGAAGGATAAGGCCACCAGCTGCTAGATGTCACACAAATGAAATTAAATAAACATGCTCAATCTCTGGTTATGTGATACAAAGCAGTCTGGCTTACATCATAGGCAATGTGTAAGGTCTTTAAGGAGTATATAAACAATAGAAAAAGTCACTCAAAACATAATAAAACTCCACAGCCACTTTTAAAATAGAGAACAAATCTTTATTACTAAAACGAGGCCAAAACAACAAAAATCCAATAAGGAGACCAGGAGATATACATATACATTTTCAAACAATTAAAGTGAAAAGGCACCAAGAAAAATAAAACGCCCTATATAAGTCAGTAGTTGTGGTAGATTGCGACTTTGTCCTTTTCTTGAAAAAAAACGCATAATGGGATCATCCTTTTAGAAGAAAACGATGCTGCTGAAACTGTAGCCGGTGCAGTGGAACCAAAGCTGGATACCTGAAGCAGGTTGTCCTTCTGGTGCTTTGGAGCGTTTGAGATTTTTTCCTGAAAATTTCTTACGTCGCAACTCAGAATGGGACTTAGTCCGTTTTTCAGAGGTGCAGAGATCTCCGCACAGGACAAAGTTGAAATTCAATCAGATGCTGTGGAACTACCAGTCAGATACTTTTTCAGGCAGATCCTGTTGAAGCTCTGGAGGAAATTGTTTTCACATTTCCGAAGCTTCTTTTGATGCCCTAACAACCATAGAAGTCCTCTTGTAAGGTCCCCAGTAGCTCAGAGGAGGCAGTTTGAGACTCTGTTATAAGTATTTGTAGAGCATACTATCACCCAGGAGTGTATCCAGGTGTTGAAGTAGTTGCAGCCTACTTTACTGAGGACTGGTGAGCAGGCTTAACTTAAGAATTGAGGAGGAGGCTCGGATGTGTAAAGGTAGGTGAAATTATAAAAAGGATTGGGAAAAGCAGCGGCAATGGTGTGCCTGGCCCAAATGGCCATATACAGAAGATTGGGAGTTCTGGAGCAGTCGCTTTCATACCTTATTTAATTTTTGTTTAACTACAGAAGCAATCCCTGATTCATGGCGTAGCTCCATCTTCTAGCCAATAAATAAGAAAGGCTCCTATTCTTCTCCAGATATCTATCACATTATTGCTCTTATGGACAAAGATTTCAAAATATTCGCAGGCCTCATCCTGGCTGACCTGGAAGAATGGTCAAAGAAAACATGTAATTCCATTTAACCAGACAGGTTTAAGCCCAAAATATCTCCAAGATTGGCAGCTTGAAAAGTGACCTCACTACAATACGCCGATGATTTAGTTCTGATGAAACTAACTGGGATTGGACTTCAAAGGTTACTTAACCATCTTAATCTCTACTGCACCAAAAACGAAATGCCTATTACCTTTACAAAAACTCTGGTTGTGATTTTTGGCAGCAAAATAAACAAGAAGGGGGGTTTGGTCATTGGTTGGTAAATTCATTCTTCGAGGTTCGTCTTGGCGTCTGGATACAAGATCAGCTAATGCGTCAACTCCATCAGAATTCATTGAAACCAAGAATTGCTTCCCTAATCTCAGCCTTTCAACGAATACATCGAAAATTACAACACCCGACCTTTCCACCATTACTTACAGCAAAATAAACAAGAAGGGGGGTTTGGTCATTGGGTGGTAAATTCATTCTTCGATGTTCGTCTTGGCGTCTGGATACAAGATCAGCTAATGCGTCAACTCCATCAGAATTCATTGAAACCAAGAATTGCTTCCCTAATCTCAGCCTTTCAACTAATACATCGAAAATTACAACGCCCAACCTTTCCACCATTACTTACAGCAATAAAAGCCAAGTTTATTCCAACGCTTTGCTATGGTACAGTACCCTCCCCAGGAAAGTTCCGGTCTTTTCTCAACTCCGCACAAAATAAGGTTTTCCGGGTTCTGTTCCATTTTCCCCAGAACGCATCACCTTCTCAGATTCGACTTGAATTTGGCTTGACAAATCAAAACACAAAAAGGCTCGCTTAATAAATACAAGTCACTACTAAGGTCCTCTGGCGAAGCCACACTACGTGCCCTATTGTGGAAAGAAATCCAATTTGGCACACAACAAATTGAGACAATTGGGCCCAGGCCTTCAACGCAGCATTAAAAAACCTGAAAGCAAAAGAATTATGGGATCTTGTGCTACCTTACAAAACTTTAAGAACGTAATTAATAAACAAATAAGAAGGTTGTCATGGCATAAAGACAAAGAGGAGTTCAGCAAAAGAAGTCATGCTTGGACAATTATTGATTCTTATAAGCAATCTCGTCCTCAGACATACTTAACAACATTACTTAGATCTTTTTATAAAAATGTATAAAAATAAGTAACTTCAACTGCGGTATGGCTTATGTCAAACATTGGAATACATCCCTAAATGGCATCCGAAACCACAGGATACTAAGTGCAGACTATGCCATTTAAATGAAGAAAGCCTGACGCACATTTTATCGATCTGTCCCAATTTATTAACTGAACGCAAAATACTGCTGAAAACAATCTTTAATGTGTATGGCATTAGAACATGTCGGCATGCTTTACTTTTTGTATGAAAGGGGAAACCCCTCCAATAATAGCACCCTTTATAAAATTCCACCTCAAAGCGGATCAGTTGTTGGATCAGGTCTGATGATCATCACGTAGTTTATCAACCATTTAACTTGATGTCTACATCTTTAGAAGTATCCTGGTACTTCAATGGTATAATGCTATTTTTAACAATATTGTTAACTTTAGGCGAGTTTGCACCAACATGATTACACTCTAACCAAATGAGTCTTAATTTTTAATCCTCATGCACTTTAAGAGAGCTTGCACAAACATGTCTGTACTAAAATTTGGAAACAGTGGAAAAGGAGGGGCACTGTGTCACTTTTAACAAACCAATACCATTACGGACTCTAGGTGACTTTGCACGGATATGTTCGCACTTTAAACATGAAAAGGTAGGAAATTATGTATTTTAAGAGTCTCTGTACAAACATGTCTGCACTATAATGTGGAAAAAGGTAGAAAAGGGAGGGGACCTGCGACACTTTTAACAAACCAATAACTTTACTGAATCTAGGTGACTCTGCACGAACATGTCCGCACTTTATCCAAAAAAAGGACATTTTAAACAAATCGAAAACACCACTAACTAGAGCTGATTTTAATGAACATGCCAATACACTCATATCTGCATCTTTATAAAACTTTTAGCCTCTGTATTTTTTAATAGAAGTTTGTATAAAATGATACCTTTAATGCCAGAAATAAGTTCTTGTCTGCATCTAGTGGATTTGTAATCTTTATTGGTCATGCTGTGTAATACATGATAGTTTTTATTAAATGAATAAATATACTTTGACTTTGTGTAAAGGCAGGTCATTTCAGGCCTTGGCAATAATGTGTGGGAAGGCCCAGCCGCCAGTTCTGGTTCTCCGTATGCCTGAGATGTGTGCAAGTAGGAGTCGGCCAAGGTGCCTGGTAGTGAGATAATCTGCTTTATAAGTATTTCCTATGAGAACATATAAACCCAATAGAGAGAAAATAGCTTTTGGTGATTTCTTCACTGTGGGAATATGCTAACATTAATTTAGGCAAGTACCATTTCTAGGCACTGTGTACCCTACCTTATTGGCCAAAAAGGTCATTTTGGGGGTGACTTATTTAGACCTACCTATTTAGAAACATGTTTTAGGGCCTGTAAAAGAGTTTATTTCTACAGGCCTTCAAACATAAGAGTTTGCAAGCAGCAGGGGCCAAGGCATCTGTGTCATGTTTTCAGGCTGACAAAGTGCGTGGCACAATATAGTGCTTCGGTCACATGGCATTTAATTTTACATGCCACAGGAGTACAATGGCCTTATAGTAAAATTGAATATGCCAAATTGGGGTTTATGCCAATGTCAACTAGGTTTTAGGGGTCAGTGCACATACACTGGGCATTGGACTGCAGTGTCTCAGTGTTAGAGTTCTAATTTACCAGCAGACAAGTCCCAAAACAAATTAAAAACCTGGGGTGCCCACCCAAAAAGGGGTCACTTTGCAACACTCTTCTATCACTGATTAGCACTGAACAACTAGAGCCTGAAGTGCTCACTTTTTTTTTTTAATTATTAAAAAACACAAGGCCAACCAGCTATACAGAAACTGAAGAAGTACATAAACAGTGCTGGACTATGGCGCAGGAGTGTAATCAAATTAGTATAACTGAATGCCCGTGGAGAATATTCAGGCAGCGATGGAGGATACGGTCAAGCAGTGCTGCAACACAAACACAAGAGCCGCTGAGGAAGTTGACAGGCCCCATACATGTTTGTTGATGGCAAGCAAGCATGGGCTGGAGGTGTCGCCGGCAGTGCACCGACATATTAGGTCAACGAAATTTCAACAAAATGGGGTTGTCATACGGTTCTTTCAGTCTGGGGAATTCACTTAAACCCATCTACGCTGTCACAATTTTTCTGTGTAAATGCCATTTTCACATCTAAAGGCAGCAAACATACAGACATCTTCCTACTTTTCCAAAAACTTGACTTAAGTATTTTGGTTGCGGACGCATAATGTCAGAATTCCTCTCCAAAGCTGACCCGAAAGAACGTGTTTGGAAGCTAAAGCTCACATATTAGCATTGGGGACAAGACGTGCATGGTGAGGTGGGTTACCTTTACAAAATCATAAGTAATCCACGGTGGCACAACTGAAACTGCAGTTCACAATGATGACTAAAACACTTCGAACTCTTGAGGATTCAGGTCAGGGTAATCGGGCCTCGACAGCCTTTTGCTGTGTTAGCCACACGGCTACAATTATTTCTAGGTGCCATTTTCAAGAAGTTACAATGGGCCACATGTATCAATATTAGGAATAGCGATTACCTAATTGTGATTTTCTGTGAATCGCAGTTAGGTAATCACTTTTCCTATTGAATGAAACTCCATGAATTTGATTTAACAATTCCTAGGGGCTCGCAAATCGACCTACCTCACTAATATTAATGAGGTAGATTGCATTTTGCAACCCATTAGGAATCGCTAAAATCGCGGGGATGGTGGCCTGCTGTGGTCAGAGGACCACCATGTCTCGGATTCCTTTTAAATAAAGCAATCATTTTTTTAAAAATGCAGTCCGTTTTCCTTAAAGGAAAACGGGTTGCGTTTACAAGAAAAAAAATGAAAAGCTTTCTTTTCATTTTTAAGAGCAGGCAGTGGTCTGTGGGACCACTGCCTGCACTTAAAATCCATTTTCGCCACCATTCACAAAGGGGACCCCTTCTCATTTGTGATTGGGTGGGCGCACCAACAGTAAGCAGGTAATTGCCATAGTTGTGGTGTGACAAAACCACTTCTGGGACAGCTGTTCTTAAGTCTGCTTTTGGGACCAAGCTTTTACGGAGGGAATAATTGTGCGATGATGTCAGTTTGTATATTTTTAAAGCTATTTAATTTCAGGTGCTGAGAACAGTTTAAAAAAAACAATGTTAGAGATTTGGTGTTGTTAAAAAACTGTCACTATTAATCCCCAAGAGCCAAATGGGCCCTTTTCCTCTTGGTTGTCTCTAACAATCATCACAAATTCAACCTTCAGAGAGTTGAACTTCGAATATAGCTCAGATATCCAGGTCTTGATTTTGGCAATGCAGCGTTTAAGCTGGCTGATGTAGTTTTCTTTCAACTATTAGGTACAGCTAGGTATTATCCACAGGCTTGTGGATTTACTTGCTGATTTCCAGGGGTTCCATGTAGAGGGTAGAAGAGCCAACAATTAAAATTATTTTTGCTGGTACTCCCAACCCTGTTTTAACTCACATTAACATCACACACCACTCAGTCATCTACACTCACTGAAATCTCTCACCCCCATGGCACCAAACGGCTATTTGGAAAAAGATATCCGCCAAAGTGCCCTTCATCGGGAGCCCGTCAGGCATTGCAGCGCCGGCCAGACGAGGAGCAGCCTGTTGATGAAGCGTGACACCCAACTGGGTATGTGAGGGCATTATATTCCAAAGAAATGGATTCCCATCAATTTGACTCTGTAGCCTACTGTCTTTTGTATATCTCTACACTCTAGATCATTCAGGAACAGCTAAACTTTAATTTTCGTATTGCATTTGGGCATCTGTGCTGGACCTTATGTATAAAAGCCCTTTGTCCCTCTATTTGGGAATAATGTTCCATGTAGAGGCTCATGATCACTGAACTCGATGATTTTTGCTGGCTATCCTCTAATACTTTACTGAAGATATCCTAAATCTTTGTTCGACGTCTCTTCTGGGTTTACTGATCTCTGCTGTCTAGCTAGAGATAGTCCAGAAATTTACAGAGATGTCCTACAGGATTTCTAGAGACCACCAACAGCTTTGATTCAAATATTACATGACATAGCTTGAGAAACCCAACCTCTTTGCTGGGGGATGTCCATGCTTTGAGAGAGACGTTTTATTAGTATTTGGCTTAAATGGAAATATCTCACAGTTTTACTCTTCAGTCATTTGCCGGATATATCCTAAGGGAATATTTGAGATCACCCGTAACTTTGTTAGAGATATTTCATAACTCTGTTTAATATAACCTTTAATTGCATGGGATTTATATTGTGTGTTCTTGCTATGAGGCTCTCCTGGTGAATATCCTTTGCAACTGTTAACGTTTAGGGATGCTGGGATATCTGATGCCTTTAAAGTTGATTGTCCATTGTTATGTTGTTAACAACTTTCGGTATATCTGCAATCGCGTTCATTTCTCAGTAAGCATCATTAAATTATAACTTGGTAAATACAAGGATCAAGTACTTTATAGAATCACTACCCAATTTTTAGAACGACAAACTTTTGTGATCCACCCAGCGTTAATGGACTAGGGCGGACTTTTTTTTAATGTAACCAAAGAACTGTGCGATAGCGCACTCATGTACAGAAAGCACAATTTCCATTGAAATGGGGCACTAAATTTGCACAGACAGAGTTACACTGATAAAACTATATTACACACTAAATATAAGATGAGGAAATAAGGTTTTATTGACAATTTATCATTTGTGCATCACCAAGTAAAGAGTCTTGATTTATTTTGATCCTATTAAAATCTTTGTTCCCATCACACTTCGGAATTGCAAAATAAAATGGGATTCATTTTTGCTTTCCTAACAGCTAAATGTGCACAGTTCATTTACATTTTGTTGTGTGTTACAAAAAATGTCTTTGAATAGCCTTTTCTTTTACACTCCCTGGACCCCAGCAAGATTGTCACATAATTCACTTTACTTTTCTTTCTCTGATGGCAAAGTGAGAAGAGTTTGTAAACAACAATCCCCATGTGAAAATAATAGGCAACAATTTGTCAGAAGATAATAGCCTCATACATGACCTCAGTCTTTGAAGTGCAGCAAATGTAACAAAATAAATACAGAATTTAAAGGCATCATTATTTATTGCATGTGCTTTTGCAACCCACCACACATTTGCTCGCAACACCACAGTTTGGGAAATGCTGGTTTAGAGGAATCTGAGGTGTAGTCATCAGCAAAGGGACATTTCCAAGATTGTGGATAGGTTATCACTATGGCTGGGAAAGGGCTATCCGTACAGCTGGTGAATTCGGACGGGACACTGTAAGCAGCGCCAGCACAAATCGTGCAGCACCGCGGAAGAGCAGGTACTGCGCTGTCAGTGATCCCATTTGAAGCCCAAATCGGGACTTCTAAAAGGTACTATCGACCTCTAGTTCGGGGTATTTACTCTGACCATCTGATTTGGACAATACCCAATTCCCACACAGTTCTTAGGTCCTGAAGAAAGCCCAATGACCGCTTGAGGGCGAATAGCGGGCTGAAACAAGTCGACCATCCACGATAGTGCGGTGGACTCATAACTAGTCCGTCACTGCATGATCATCAACATTTTTTATACAGTCCTCCCATACACCAGACGGAATAAAAATGTTGTTTTCAGGTAGAATGAGGATCACTTTTTAGAGAGCACCACACCTCACTTTCACTCACCATCGATTTCTGATCACTACTGTAAAACTAGTGGTTCCCTCCAGGTGGAGGAAGCATACAAAAAAGAGACCCTATGATGATGCTGTCACGCACCTAACAAAAGCGGAGAATCAAGATAAACCGCTATACGGTCTGCCTGCGTGAATGAGGGTTTTTTAAGTACTTTTTGGAAGTACTGAGGGATAGAACATAATGGACCCTGGTGGCAGGTACAAGTGATCCATTCCCTTTTGATTTTGACATACAGTGTTGACAGTCACCTTTCTGAATACATTTAGAAACCAAGCATTGGTTTTGAGCTGTCACTGCAAGTCAATGAAGTGTATTTCTTTACTTTGTTGTATGATCATATTTCTCCATAAAGGTAGATCGACTTAAAACTGGGTTTTGAGCATTTTGGAGACTATGATCTCTGCCACTGAGAGACCACCATGAAGATCATCATCAGAATCTACTTGAGAATTCATCAATTCATTCATTCATCATTGCAAAAGGGTTCTTATGCAACAGAAACACTCCTATGTTTTCTTACTGATCACAGTAACTTGGGTGATTCCGGTTCACAGAAAGTGCTTTATAAATGGTAATTTACAGACTTCTGACTGTCTGACTAGTTTCATCAAAGAAGGGAAGGGGGGTTGCTACCTAGCAGCAGTGAACATGGAGTGCCCGATACCAAATTAAGCTCTACCTGACATAAGGGACAGAAAGATCAGTTCTGTCTAGCTTTCATTGAGTTATAACCAGCCCAAGTGCTCCCATACTTGGGTGCATTTGATAAGATCCATCAAAAATGTATACTTTGACCTAGATCTAAATGAGAAATGCACGTGAGCTACTGATTATTATTATTATTATTGAATTTATAATGCGCATAGCTGCCACAGCAACGAGGCGTCCCAGCGCAGCAGCGAGAACCCGAGAACGAGAGCCTGAACAAATCAATGAGGATTAGATGGTGGAAAGGGGGAAAAGCCACGTCTTCAGGGCCTTGCGGAAGGCCAGATGGCTAGGAATGGTTCTAACTGAGGTCGGGAGAGAATTCCATAATTTTGCTGCCAGGTGTCGGAAAGAGCGCCCCCCTGCTCTGGCCCTCCGCACCCGAGGGACACAGAGCAGGGCATGTTCGGCTGCTCGCAAGGAGCGCGCTGGAACATAAGCCTCCAATAGATCCAGAAGACCCTGTGGGGCATGCTTTGCTAGAATTTTATGTGACATACACAGTGCTTTAAATTGAATCCGCTTACACACTGGCAACCAGTGGAGTTTAGGAAGCACCTGGGCAACCGAGCAATACTTAGGCAGTGACACCAGAACCCGTTCTGCAGCATTCTGGACCCTCGGGAGCTACAAGGGCTGGTGTAAACCGCCTCCAAAGTAGAGGCAATTCCCATAGTCCAATCTGGCAAGAACAGACGATTGGATAATGGACTGCCGCACCGAGGGGGGAAAGAACCCAAGCAGTGGTTTGAGACTCCGCAGGAGACCGAAACAGACCCCAGCAACGAACTTGGTCTGTTTTTCAAAGGTCAGACCGCGGTCAAACCAAATGCCAAGGTTCTTTACAGAGTCCCTGGGAACTGGGGCAGGCTTCAGACGTTCCGGCCAATGAAGGTCCGTCCATAACTCCCTATCCTTTCCGAAGAGCAGAATTTCGGATTTCCCGGAGTTCAGCTGAAGGCAGTTTGCTGCCATCCAGTCGGAGATAGCCAACAAATCAGCCCTGAAGTTGTTTAGGTTGGTGTAACTTTTCTTAGAGAAGCTGATCATTAATTGAGTATCATCGGCGTATGAAACCAGTGAGAGCCTCCTTCTCTTGGCCAGAACCACCAACGGGCTAACATAAAGATTAAATAGTAATGGGCTTAGTATAGAGCCCTGAGGAACTCCCTGGTGTAGTGCACACTTTTGTGAGGAGAAGGGGGGAGCCAAGACCTGAAAGGATCTCTCTGACAGGAATGATGTAATCCAGGACAAGGCCAAGTCCCTAACCCCGATGTCCTGCAGGCGTCTCAAGAGTGTTTTGTGAGATACTGTGTCAAATGCGGCACTTAAATCCAATAGGATCAAGGCCGCAGAGTCACCTACGTCTAGATGACTTTTAATGGTTTCTGATACCACCAGAAGCGCAGATTCAGTGCTGTGCCGAGGGCGAAAACCATGTTGAGTGGAGTCGAATAAAGCGTGTTGCTCAACAAAGCCTGCCAGGATGGAGTTCACGTGTGCCTCCGTCACTTTGGCCAGGAAAGGCAGTTGCGAGATGGGACGAAAATTACCTGGATCAGATGCGGCTAGGGAGGGTTTTTTCAATAGGGGGACGACTTTGGCATGTTTCCAGGCTCGAGGGACTGATGCCGTAGATAGTGACCGATTGACCACGTCAAGGCACAGTTCGGAGATAGAAGAATACAGCTGACGGAAACGAGTGGGGGTCACTGGGTCCGCTGGAGAGCCCGATTTAATTTTGGAGCATAGAGACGCAAACTCCAGAGACGTGATGGGAGGAAATACCCCCAAACTACAGCCATTCAGAAACTCACCCTCAGATGGGTCCATCTCTTCAGACAGGGAAGATGTTTGTGGGAGTCCCTGGTAAATCAGTTCCACTTTATCAATAAAATATGTGGCTAACGCACTACACTGGTTATTAGAAGTGATTGGAGAAACCCCATTACCCCCGGAATTCTTCATATTGCCCAATAAGGAGAAAATAGTCTTCGTAGGGTTGGAGCTCCCCATAATTCTATTAGCCACAAAGTCGGCCCGCGCTCTACGGATCGCTTTATGGTATGACTTAAGGGCTGATTGGTATTCCAATTTGGCAGTCACATCATATGTGCGCCTCCAAGCACGCTCCAATCTTTTACAGCCCTTTTTTGCTAAAGAGAGGGCATCATTGAACCATGGATTGGATGGCCCGTGCCCTTTCTTACCCCATTTAGCAGGGATATAGGTGTCCAGGCCCGCCGTCAGCCAGTCCTGGTAACACTGGTTCGCTTCATCAGCGCATGCAAGTAGTTGTGGTTGGTGGCTAGATGTTATGTTAATGTTAATTTGAATTTGTAAAGCGCTTAATACCATCAGATCTCTAAGCGCTGCGAGCAGAACTACGGAAGTACCAGGGAGAGAGAGTATCACGAGCATGGCATTTAAGCCCAGGCTTCCGTGAATAAGAACGTTTTTAGTTTCCTCCTAAAGGTTAGGAGACTGCTTTCAGAGCGCAATTCGCTTGGCAGTTTGTTCCAGATTTGAGGCACGAGAGTGGAAAAGGCTCGGCCCCCTTTCGTGGAGTAATGGAAACGTGGACATTTTAAAAGGCCCTCCGTGGAAGACCTAAGAGTACGACAGGGGGTATAGGTTATCAGGCGTTCCTTGATATATTTGGGGGCTTGCCCAAACAGGGCCTTATGTGTAATGAAGAGGCCTTTGAATTTGGCCCTCTGCTTGATGGGTAACCAGTGCAGTTGTTGAAGTAAGGGCGAAGCACGAGTGTGTCTGGGTAGTTTCAAGATCAGTCTGGCGGCATCGTTCATGATCACCTCTAGTCTGTGCAATAGTGAGGTTGGTAGGCCGATATACAGTGCGTTACCGTAATCGAGCCGAGCCAGGATCAAGGCAGACACAACAGTTCTCATTGATGAGAAGGAGAGAATGGGAGAGAGTCTTCTTAATCGCCTAAGTAAGCTCACGCAGGTCCCGAAGACGGAGGTGATCTGGTTTGACAGGGAGAGATTAGCGCCGATTTTAATTCCCAGGCTTTTTACCACAGCGGCTGGAGCGGGGATCGCCCCCAACTCATTGGGCCAGAATTGAGAGTTCCACGGGTTGCTGTTATTTGTGATGGCAAGCACCTCTGTTTTATCTGGGTTGATCTTGAGTGAGTTAGTGGTCATCCACCTGACCACGAATCTCAAGATGTCTTTTACCCGATCGTGTGCTTGCGTGCTGTTATCTATTTGGACAATAATTTGTGTGTCGTCCGCATAGTTAAAGACTTGGCAGTTCATCGAGGCGAGCTTCTTGATCAGGGGACCAAGGTAGATGTTAAACAGGAGGGGGGATAGTGCCGATCCCTGAGGAACGCCACAGGGGATAGACCCCCTCTCTGACGTCAGGTCCCCCATCTGAATTTTGTGGGTACGGTCTGATAAGAAAGATTCAATCCAGCGGAGGCTCGACCCTCCAATGCCGATGTCTCTTATTCTGTCCAGGAGTTGTGAGTGATTGACCGTGTCGAACGCTGCCGACAGGTCAAGGAGGACTAGGACACAGGGTTTTTTGTTGTCTGCTTTGGTCCTAATTTCATCAAGCACGGACAGCATCACCAGTTCTGTACTGTGATGGGCCCTGAAACCGGCTTGTCTATCCTCAAGCAAGCTGTAAGTCTCCATAAATCTGGAGAGAGTTTGGAGAACATATTGCTCCAGTATCTTAGCTAGGAATGGTAACTGAGATATGGGTCTGAAGTTTTTCATGTTGGAGACATCGGCCCCAGTCTTTTTAAGGAGGGGGATAACTCTGGCTGCTTTGAGTCGAGATGGAACTTTTCCTGATACCAGCGAGGAGTTCATCAGGGCCAGTATTTCTTCCTCAATTGCTGGGAAGGCCAGTTTAAAAATCTTTGGAGGGCAAGGGTCTGATGGTGAGCCTGATTTAATTTTATTTACGATGTTTCGCAGCGTCACCAAATCAAGAGGTTGAAAACAGGAAATCAGCACAGGTCATTTTTCTTGTAACTCCACTTCAGTGTTAGGGGGGAGCTTAAAGAGGGAGTTATTAATGTCTGTCAGAATGTCTTGGACTTTTTCCGAGAAGAAGGATAGGAATTTGTTGCATGATTCTTTACTAGATGGTGCGACTGGTGTCTGCCTATGGCTCAGTTCATTGAGGATGTTAAAAGTTTATTTTTGTTTATTAGAGGCCACCTGGATCCTGTTCTCATAATGTTTGGCCTTGCAGCTGAGCAAGGTCTTTTTGTAGGCGGCGAGCTTTACCCTATATTCTGCACGAGCTTGTGGTTCATAGGCTTTACGCCAGCGTCTTTCGTAGTGACGAAGAGTACTTTTCAGGACTCGAAGTTCTTCTGAGAACCAGGGGGAGCCTTTGCTCTTATTTCCAGTTTTTATTCTTCTAGTTGGGGCAAGTATGTTTATGGCAGACGTAAGTTGATTATCAATGGAAGCTGTCCATTCTTCCAAATCCAGTGTGATTGGCCTCTTGACGGGATTATTCCGAAGAGAGCTCTCTAGGCTGGGACCCGAGATTTTGTTCCAGCTTCTAACTAGCTTCCAGGTAGGAGGCTGACCGAGGTTATGTTTGATAGAGGGAAGTAGGAGGTTGATAAAGTAATGGTCAGACCACCCACAGGGTGAGATGTCCCTTAAGTTCACAGAGGGAAGAGTGGTCCATGCTAGGTCAAGGGTGTGTCCTTTCACGTGGGTGGGGCCTGACACTAGCTGGATAAACCCGAGGGAGGTAAGCATTATCTCAATTTGTTGGGCCTGTGCCCCTCTAGGTGTCTGGTCCCAATGGTAGTTAAAGTCTCCTACTATCAGGATTTGTTGAAAGCGTGATCGGAGGGTAGTAATACATTCGGTGAAGAGGTCAACGAAGGGGGGTGGGCAGCTAGGTGGGCGGTAAACAGTTATGATTACTATGTTAGAGGCGCTATTGCAGACCTTGGGGACTAAAATATCTGCTGCCTCCAAGTTTTCACCAGACAACTTCTCGATAGTCAGGTGGTTTTTAAAGATTAGCGCTACCCCACCGCCCCGCTTCCCTGCTGTCCTGTTATGCCAAACGGCATCATAGCCATCGGGCAGAGATGCGAATAGTGTGGGTCCTGAGTCCTCGTCGAGCCAAGTTTCGGTCAGGGCGAGGATATCGGGGGCGTCTTCTTGTAGGAAGGTGAAGATTTCGGGGGCGTGTTTATGTAGTGATCTTGTGTTGAGAGTGGCGAGTTTCAGTGGGATACAGTGCTTTGAATGGGCGAGATCCGGATTGTGTGGAGGAGAGGCGCAACTTATCTCCTTCATTTGTGGTCTGAGAATACCTTCTCTCTGGAGGGCGAGCGAAGTTTCTGGGTGTAGAGGGTGAGAGCCCACGCCTAGTGTTAGTAACTCAATGTTCGAGTATTTGTAGACCGGGGCAGCGTTTTTGGTCCCTGGGCCCTTTCGGGCGTGGACGGGCGCAGACGGGCTTGCCTTAGGCGCGCTTTCGGCGTGCCAGCGGCGCGCCCGCTGCGCGCGTCCGCTCCAGCGTGCCGCTTTTGTGCTCCTCGTGACCCCTGGCCCCTCCCCTCCAATCAGCCCTGCTGAGCAGCAGCTGAGGCCCCTAGACTTGTGGGGAAGGCGGGGAGGAGGTGCAGGACCGGTCAGGAGAGCCCTGAGAGCCAAGATTCAAGTGTGTGGCAAGCGTGAGTACAATTCGTTTTAAAAGCACAACAAAGTGGGTACAGTTTTAAAATTAGACCAATTTTTAAAAGCAGGTTAAAAGCGAGTAAAAAGCAATACTGTCACTGCCTGGGCTAGCGCGTTCTGCTATCGCTGCGCGTCCGCTCCAGCGTGCCGCTTTTGTGCTCCTCGTGACCCCTGGCCCCTCCCCTCCAATCAGCCCTGCTGAGCAGCAGCTGAGGCCCCTAGACTTGTGGGGAAGGCGGGGAGGAGGTGCAGGACCGGTCAGGAGAGCCCTGAGAGCCAAGATTCAAGTGTGTGGCAAGCGTGAGTACAATTCGTTTTAAAAGCACAACAAAGTGGGTACAGTTTTAAAATTAGACCAATTTTTAAAAGCAGGTTAAAAGCGAGTAAAAAGCAATACTGTCACTGCCTGGGCTAGCGCGTTCTGCTATCGCTGCGCGTCCGCTCCAGCGTGCCGCTTTTGTGCTCCTCGTGACCCCTGGCCCCTCCCCTCCAATCAGCCCTGCTGAGCAGCAGCTGAGGCCCCTAGACTTGTGGGGAAGGCGGGGAGGAGGTGCAGGACCGGTCAGGAGAGCCCTGAGAGCCAAGATTCAAGTGTGTGGCAAGCGTGAGTACAATTCGTTTTAAAAGCACAACAAAGTGGATACAGTTTTAAAATTAGAACCAATTTTTAAAAGCAGGTTAAAAGCGAGTAAAAAGCAATACTGTCACTGCCTGGGCTAGCGCGTTCTGCTATCGCTAGTCCAGGCAGAGAGAATCTCAGGGTTGAACCTATGCCAGGCATGTTTTAAAGTCTTCATAGGGCAGCGAGAGTCCACTTTGATCGGAAATAGTAGGGAAAAGGAGACCAAGAAATGGTCTGTCCAGACCTGTGGGACGGGGGAGCGCATAGTGATTTGAGGGAGGTTAGAAATAACTGGGTCCAAGACATGGCCGGCTACGTGGGTAGCTTCAAGCACACACTGCTTTAATTGAAAGGCTTCCAGGTCAGCCAAGAAACTCCCAATCTCCACCTGTTCGGTGCTCTCAAGATGAAGGTTGAGATCGCCCAGAATAGTGAAATTGGCGGTCTTACTAGCAAGATGCCTTACTTTAATTAGTAGGTCATTCTTGAAGCTGGTCGCTGGCCCGGGAGGCCTGTAGATCAAGAGACCGGCCAGTGAGATGTTGTGGGTTAGCCCAATTTTAAACGATGCGCATTCACAACCCACTATGGGTTCACTCTCCAAATTGGCTCTATACGCTTCTTTAACTATCATTGCCACCCCACACCCTCTTCCCACTTCCCTATTAACAAATTTCAATATGTAGCCTTGCTGTCCATTCATTCACATACTAACCTAACACTCATCATCCTTTCATTTAATACTTGGCACAGGAGAACAAGTTCTTTCTGCTGTGTCTTGTGACGAAAAAAAGTGACTGATGTTGGATGAACAGATCGATAAAGGAACAGGAGTGAACAAGCAAAGTTTGGTCTCGTAATGTGGATCCCAACGTCACAGTGTAATACTGATCCATAATAGTCCGAGTGATTAACATCAGGTGTAATAAAATACTAAGAACAATGATAGGAAGACTAGTTTTCAATTGTACTGCTCATCACAAACTTTACTGCCGCAGGAGTATTAAGGGAACTCAAATGAGTGACTAAGCTTGAACTGTATTTTTAAAATAATGTTTTCTAAACTCCATTTGTTTTTTTAAATAATGTTTTTAAAAATAAGGTTCCAAAACACTGACGATTTAAAATATCCATATTATTAAAAAGGAGTTCTGGAGTTCCCATTGAGGGGGCAGGATTCCAGGACAATCTTGCTGTAGGCAACCTGCTGATCACAAAAAGGCAGAAGAGGTCCCTGAAATAGACTCCATCCAAGATACTTTCCATTCTTCTGGTTTATCTTCCACCAAGTAAAGCAGATGCTCACAGTGAGCAGTGAGGGCCTCTAATAAACCCCCTTACACTGCACCAGGTCTGGGTACTCTCTGAAGACAATCGACATCCATGATCTCAGCTGTGTAAATGGGGAGCAGGACCTGGGCCAGCCACTCTCCAGAATAACTGTTTACAAAATGATGCATAGGTCAAGATGCTCACCATTCCATCCCCCAGTTTCAATTCACCAGAATCCCCAGTGGAGTCCACATGTGGTGCTAGCACAGGCACCTTCAAATTGCACAACACATTCACCAGATTATTCACTGATCTTCTGCATCCGTAGGTTCCAATGAGCTTCTCCGATTGACATCTACCATGACTAGCCACAGGCCAATCACGGGAAAGTAAATGTACGTGCATCAACAAAATGATGGGTGGATTCGACCCAGCAGAGTGAGGATACCACCAGCCAACCGTGACTCCCTGACCCATAGGAAGAGTTCGTACACACTGAGCTCAAAAAGTGTTATGGTCTCAGACAGCGAGATCCGTGCCCGATCGAAGGCAGAGTGAGCCTTTCTTCTTCGATACCTGTAGGAATGAGGGACAGAGAAAATGTAATTTTGCGACTACATGAGACAGAGAGGAGAGAGAGAGAGAACAAAAATTAGAATCAAAGGAAGGGAATTCAAAGACTTCATACTTAGGTGAAAATATAGCAGGGGAAGGGAGCAAAGACAAAAATTAGACAGTGAAGTAGAAAAATGAAGGAGGGAGAGAAAGTGATGAGGAAAAAGAGTGATAAAGAGAGAGGATACAATGACAAGAATAGTGCGTTTTTAGAGAGACACAAGAGAAAACTAAGAGGAAATGGGAGGCAGTGACAAAAAGAGAGAAGGAAAGTGAATAAAGAGAAGGGAGAGTTAGCAAGGAAGTGCCAATCAGAGTGAGAAGAAAATAGGGTGAGAGCTGAGGAATTAGGCTGGTCGATTTAGACACCAAAAGGAGACTGTGAAATGCAAGAGAAAATCAAGACACCTGGAAGAGAGAAATAAAAAGCATATTTCAGACGGAGACAGGCAGACAGAAAATTAGAGTGAGGCAGCCTGACAGATTTAAAGAAGGGAAAGTGCAAAGTGTGAGAGCAAAGGCTGTGAGACAGGGGGAGAATGACATAAACCTTGAAGCATAGCAGAGAAAAAGGAGAAGGGTTGAACCTAGACGGCCAGGGGGGAATAGAGCTATGAATGGGTTGTCAAACTAGCAAATGTAAGCTCAACAGCTTCCCAAAATGCTGAAATCAATATTACACAGCAATATAAGTTAATCTATGGGATTGTTGAGCGGCATATGGATGAAGAGACATTAGGATCTGAGAGCTACTTTCATTTTTCTCAGCTGCTTACTCATCTTTCAAGGATGGCCTACTTTCTTTACCTGGGCAGTGTGAGCAGCCTGTGCGACATGTAGAACTGACCCCAAAGAGAACTTCTGGACATTCTCCAGTAGTAGTCAACGCGTGAGGAGGAGAAAGGAAGGAAATTGGGTATGTCGTAACTCAGTACATCAGGGGGCTCCGTTGTGATAGTACACGAGGAGAAGGCGACAAAGACTACATTGAGCTTAGTCAAGATTCAGTGAAGTCAAATGTGATGCTAGGTTCTGAATTCAAACTTTCTTGGAATGGGTGGTCATGTAATGTCCTTTTTTTAATACGGGGACTAGAGTCAAAAATAAAAGCCAGAAGGACTGGAAAGGAAACTGTGCAGATCGAGGGATGGGTTCAGGGCAAGGCAGAGGGCTTGCCAATGTCCAAATACCCAGCCATAAAAAAAAAGTATAACATTTAGGGAAAAGCTGGTAAAATGCTAGTGCGGCCGAACAGGGGGGAAGAGAAGGCAAGCTATATAAAAGAAGTGAAGGGAGACAATGGGGAGCTTACCCAGACATGGATGGCTCAAGACGTTATAGATGACGTTTCCCACTTTGCATGCACTCCTAGTTTCTATGAGAACCTATTGCTTGAGGCGTAAATCAGAGTTCATCAGGCCTTGCCACAAATGCAGATGGTTAGCACCACAGGTGCCAACAGCCTCTCAACTGAGCTTTTTTGGAACTCTTAGGGGAAATAACAAATGAAGACAGTCAATTAGTCACACGCATGCACACACAAACACATGTTGCAGGAATCTAGGGGAAAAGGTTTGCTAGCCTGAGAGATAAGGGAGGCCTTAATAGAATTAACACTCAAAAAAGAAGAAATCGAGAACCAGCCGTGCCTCCTACTAGCCAATCTTAATGTTAAACGTGGAGACCAACATATGAGAGGAGATTCTCAAAACTAAACTGGAGAAGAGTGTGACAATGGCAATCAACCCTGATCACTCTGGGTTTAGTTCAGACCAATCAACAGCACTGAACCACACAGGAGTGTCCAAATAGACTTGGCTGTGCGTTAGGTCAAAGGAGATTTGCAGTCATCACACTGTGGAATGTTTAAGTTGTTAGAGAAAATTACAGAGGTTTTTTGAGGGACATCTCTCAATATGTGCAGTTCATATCCTGCTATAGAAGGGAGACCATCATTGGTCTACACTGTGCGAACAAGATGAGCCTTAGACATTAAGCGGAGACCCAGGGTTTAGAATAAACTGGCAAGAATGAGTGTTTTTTCCTGTCAAAGGAAGGGATTGGGTGGAAAATAATATTAACACACTGCTGAGTAAATCTGAAGAGAATGGCAGGCGTTAAAGGGACCTGCAACTGGTGGATTAGGAGGAAGACAATTTATATGAAATTACTTCATAAGATTTCTTAATTAACTTCAAAACCACTATTCGTGATCCTGTGTTATTCTTCCACAGAGTTAAGGAAGCTATATAAGTTATATAAGTTACTAACATCACCCAAATAACCTTTTAAGCTCCATTTAGAAGTGGAGAAATGAATTTGCAAACGTGTTAAACTAATACCGGACCTCTCAACTTGCATGAATAGCTGGCTCCATCTTCCAGCAGTGGAAACCTCAGTTCAGCTTCCATGGGTGCTGATGAAGGAGAAGTCACTTACTTTAATGGGGAGGCCATGATGAAGTGGCTGTCGGCATCAAAATCTTCATTAGAAACAGCATGAAATGGGCTTCCCGAATGCTAGGGTGGATGAACAGGCTGACATGGGAGAGCCTATCTAACGCAAACCTTAGAAAGGTTGGCTAGCCGTAGCAATCTTCTAAATGGGATATTCAAGTTTGGTATTATACTGCCCAAAACGTCGTAAAAAATAATGCTGCGGTAAAAAAATAATTTCATCTAATCCAGAGGAAAAGATAAAAAAATATACAATTGACATATTCATTGTAAGTTATATATGTGAAAGATAAATATATAAATGTACCCCATTGCAGGACCAGGTCTTGATGAAGAAGACAGAGACAAAACCAAACCCTCAGCAACCTCTGCCAGAGTCTTCCCGAAGGAAGTCTTGTTGAACTTTCTAAAGAAAAAATTATCCATTTAATTTTGACAGTGAGGAGGAATTACTGTACCAACCAGTGATATTACCGTGTACTCCTCACCTGACCTAAAAGTGGAGAAAATCCTAATAGCAAGATATCTCCATTTGAAGTTCTCCTGGTGGCCGTAAACCTAACCACAAGACTCCTGGGGCTTCAGTACCTCCAACACTTAAACTTCTCGACTGCAACCAACCTTTTCTGAGATATGCGCCCCTGAAGCTGGCCAGGTATACACAACCCTGACCACTGGGACCTATCCAAAGCTAATTGCAACCAGTCGGCTTTGACATTTGTGCTGTTTTTTCAAGCTGGATTCCTTAATCAAAAACTACAAGTCAAGGAAGGTGTAGCTCAATGTTAGACATTGAACAAGCTGTGATTCTAATATCACAAACGTTCCAGTCACCACAGAGCTTTGTTCAATCCCATCATCTGCAAACCAAACCGATTTGCCTTGGACTACATATCAGATGTCCAGAGACTGTCGTAGTAGAACTTCCTGGCACCCAAAGAAGCAATGCATCTTTCTGTTGGATGTCTAACTGGAGATAAACACAGTAATGATACCTGAAAACCCTGATGCATTGTAAGGTATGGTGAAGAAAGCTCCAAGGAGTAACAATTGCACATAGAAGGTGTCGCCAATAGTGGCCGTTTATGTCACACGAAAGTAGGTAAGCATTATTTGGGTTGTATATCAGCACACAAAGTTTAAGGCTTTCCCAGGTTTTACTGGCTTAAATTCTCATACAAGGGTTCGATTTTTCAGACTATATGTTGAAGGCGTGTTCCTTTTTTTCTCTTTTTTTTTTTAAACGAGATTCTTCCTGGATAACAATCTTCTTTAAGTGTTTCCTTTTATGACCAATGCCACAGAAATTATGTGATTCTGCATCCACAGCATGTTCTCCTCATAATCATGGATTAACAGCACTTGCAGAGTAATCCATTTCATGCATATTTTGCAGATTCCAACCAAAAATATTTCAACATCAATCTGATCAAAAGTTAGCAAACAAAATGACAAACATGGTTACACGCAGTGGAAGACCCTTTGCAAACGTTAACTGGTCACTTTTTAGTTGCTGGTTGATATATTCGGGTATACTGGTATTAATGAGGTGAAACTTTTACCCAGAATGTATTAATGTATTAAAATGACAAAGTAACACAATTATATTGCCACATAATGATATACATTATTCCTCACATTTTGCCACACAATTTGGTCCTGCATTGTTTCATAAGTCCAGTGGCCAAGCTTATGAGTAATATAATATCATTGAAGAAACCTTTGCACCGTTTCTTCTAAGTAAGTCTCCACTGTGGAGTGCTTCTGCCAGTGGAAAATAAAGGCAATTGAGGGAGCCCTAGCAACTCTTGTAAGCCACAGTAGTTGGTGCCCTTGGCCAGTAGGGGGAACAGTGAGTCTCACTTCCGTTTCTCCCCAGTGACCTGCTGACCCCAGGTCCTGGCGTGAGCTACAAGAAGATATGGAGAGTAATTAAGAGTGAAGTGAATTGATACAGAGGAGGGATAACCGACCAAATGAAATAGAAGGAAAATCAGAGAGATACAAACTTGAGGAAGCGACGGATACAAGGAGTAAGAGGGAGGACGTATAGAGAGGAAGCTAGGGAGAGTGAGACACAGGATGGTAGAGTGAGTGAGACATGGGAGTAGACATGCATGGAGTGGAAGGCAGCTGAGTGGCGGACAAGGAGTACTCACTCGGCCAAGGCACGGACGCAGCAGCGAGACATGGTGATGAAGGAGCTGGCATCGGCCCGCGTGGACAGGGCGGTCTCGATGCCCCTCAACAAGTCGTTGGTCTTCAAGAGCAGCAGCATTTCTCGTGGGACGTTGTTCAGCAGCTGGCTGATTTGAGGTAGGTAGGCTGCTGCTCCGCTGCGAATCTCTACATCCTGTGAGAAGGAAGACAGGGAGGAAGACAGCATGAGAGAGATGAAGACATTCACCAAAAGGGAGGCAAGCACGCTTGGTGAGGATAGAGCGAGGCAGTGGGAGAAAGTGGAGATTCGGTGAAAGAAAGAGTAACAGTAAAGACGGAAAGAAGGTAGCAAAAATGTAAATAGGTCATTAGTGCCAAATGAAAAAAAGCTTTTTGGAAGTGTTTGGTTGGTATCAACTCCAGGATTTTTCTAGAGACCTCGTGATTTTAGTGAATGGATGCCACAAGACAGCCCCCAATCTGAAAAGTGTTCCAGCTCCAGAATTCTGTGCAGTTCACCATCAGTCAATTCTATGGGCAGATCAATATCTTGGTCACAGTCCGATATCAAAGGGTCTGCTCAAGGCTGTGAAATGTACAATTTATGTTTTTACAAAAATGAAATCATCACCCTGCCTCATGTTTAATCTAGGTGTGTCGTAGTAGTTTAAGTTGTGTCATGGTTCTAAATAAGTGTGGGAAGCACTGACCTAGAGATTCAGCAGCTTCCTAACCAGCCCGTGCAGCAGACATTCAAAAAATGGAGCAGACGAGGTGACCTCACATGCCCCCAGAGATACCAGTGATTTTTGTAAATCTGAGAAACTGCTCCTGTAGCAGACTATGAGGTAACACCTTGTGTCCATTTTAGTGTTAAAACAAGGCCCAGTGATGCACTGTAGACTCCCTATATGTGTACGTATATATAGTATATATATATATATATATATATATATATATATATATATATATTACAGTTTTATATATTGTGAACAGAGCCTAAGGGCTTTGGAGTACTTTATATGAGCACCAGATTACTTTGCACACAGTCAGATTCATTTTATTTTACACAAGGGGGATTAAGTAACTTATCTAGAATCGAAGGATGTTGAGCCTACACCGGAACCCAAACCTGTTCCCCATATTTATTCAGCATCTCTGGCCATTAGGCCACATTCAGATTTCTCATTCTATATGTGAAAAACATACACATGAGGTACGGTTGTGTATGATCACATATAGTAACCATATTCTCTGTTGGAAAGGCTTTATGAAGTAAACAAAGAGCAGCAACGAATACTGGACGGTTCCCCCGCAGTCTTGCTTGGGAATACGTGCAAGGGTTTGTTTTAAAACTGGACTTAGGGACATTGCTCAGCACCTTTGTACTGGTGCACCAAAAGGGCTAGTCATTTTAAATATTACTTACATATTGTCCATGACCTTCATGGCCTAAGGAAATCAGCACACAACCCACTAATGAGTCCCAGCCCAAAGTTTGGGAACTGCTGTCTTAGGTTGTCTAAGTGGATACGGGGGGAGGGCAGGAGGCCCATTTTTTGCTGTTATCTTTGCCTAATGCTAACATTAAGGTTATGCCAACTGCTCAGGACATCCAAATCTATGGTGCAATATATAAGGGAGGAGAAGATATTGGTTGCAGCTTCCTTGCTAATATTAAAAAAAAGTCCTACTACCACGAAGGAGGAAAAAGCTGGGAAGCAAGACTTTTGGAGTCATATGATAGTCAAGAACATAATGATCTGGAAAGAAGGATTTATTTGGAATAAATTATTAATTTGAACAATGATTACATGTTTGCATTTAATATGCTCTTACAATATTTATTTTCCTAAAGAAGTTGGTATTTAGTAAAATGAGTTTTTAGTTCCTACCCAGATAGATGTAGTGATCTGTTAGGAAAGAATACTGAATTGTTGGCGCAAACACTTAAGCAGGTAATACCATTATCACCCTCCAGTTTTTCCGGTGTACCTAATGTCACTTCTCCAAGACACCATTTTTTGACTACATTAGCAGCTTGACAATATGCTTTAAAATCATGTGGATGCATCAATGTCAGATCAAACATAAAATGTGTTTTTGTTTGTGTACATTCAAACCTTAGGACATCTTAGTGCTGAATAATAGATGTTTATTGGTACCAAAGTAAATGGTACACATTTTATCAACCTTGAAAAGATGAAAGGTTGAGTTAGCCTGCTAGGATTCAAATCTTTGATCGTGAGATCAAACACAGGTAGCTGCAGGGGATGCATTAGTCCACTAAACCACTAGACCCAGTAACAACATTGTTTTTTTGACACAATATTCGGGTCCCACTGCTGGAGTAAAAGGCATTGCAATAGCTGGATATTGTGGAAGAATAGTAAAATAGATAAAACTCAAGGAGAGCTCAAATCCACCTCTATTTAAGCACAATATGACTACATTTTTGCTAAATATTTCCCAGAAGTTCCTAAGGTAGTCCTACAAGTAGGAGTACAATATTATAGTCCAGTCTAACAAGATGGATGGATATTGACTCCAAATCAAGTGCCTATACAAACTGCCAAAGGACAATTGATAAAGTAAATATAATGAAACACATGGATTAGCAAAACTACCCTGCAATGCGCAGTCATTTAAAGGATGCTCTGTAATGCGACTTCGTTAAAGCTTTGATTATCGTTGCGCTGTTATACAGTTTCAACAAGTTAAGTAGGACTGCCTATTAGGACACAATAAACGTCAGAATATAGGAACTAAGTCCATCAACACGATCAGGAAATGTTGACCCCATTCCTGCATAGCTTACAGTGCACCATGTGAACCCCTAACCAGTGTAGCAGATGGTATCGGCAACGTCAAACATGACTACTCTGATTCCCAAGGAAATCATGGAAATAGGCCTACCCATTCTTGGTTACTCATGCATGAACAAGGTGAACACAAGAAAGATATGATTAAAGATTTTCAAACATTTTTTGAAGCAATCGTATTCTTGCATAGACAAAATAAACAGTGATTATCAGGCAGATGAAGCAAAACATTATAACCAACATTATTAGAATGCTGAAAAAGATAAACAGTTCAACCACAGCAATGTTATTATGTGGTTATAAACCTATCTGTTACTATCTATACCATCAGAGCACAGTGGGAGTATCTCTGCCAGATCTAATGGCTGGTAAAGAGCAGCCTATTGATCTTGGTAGGATAAAGATCTGAATCAGCAGGACTGCATCTCGGGCAAAATGCCGCTTTTCAGGATAAAACCAGTCAAAGTGCTCCTCTGCTGAATGCAATCCAGAGGTAGTTTATATAATAGAACATCATTCATATCGCACTGGGTCAAAGGTGCAACTCTGATGCAGTGACCTGTCTGGTTTCTAAGAGCTGTCTCGAACTGACAACATAACTACAAGGACATCTCGTTCTATGTTCCTAACCGTGGACAGACGAAAAAGGCTAACTAGGAATAAACTGCACATACAGTGTCTTTTCAGTATATTAGCGTGCAAATGTGAAAACACGTAATAGTCGACACTGGAAAAAGATGTCAAGTTTAAAACATGAAACTAAAATGGCGACTAAATGCGGACCCTAAGGTACCTTTCAACACTGCCCAACATGCAGGGTTTTCATTCCTACGGATGCCAACAGGTCTGGAAAAGTTGTGTCCTGCAAAAATAATGTCATCTGATAACCCTAATCAAAAGCCAAGTGTGCAGTTGGAGGAGGCAGTGCACATGGAGCTGGGATGGGAGGGTGGGTGTGTGTGTTTCACAGAGGTGCAACTTAAGATGAGTCTGCACCTTTGAGGCGAATCCACCAAAATGCTACCAAACAGTACCAGCTATTGAAGCAGCAACCCACTTCAGGCTCCAACAGCCCTGATGCTGCACCCTGGTCTACTACTAGCTTGGCAGGGATCCTTGTGAGTGGGTGTTTTAGGGGTGAAGAAGAAGAAGCCAAGTTATCCAATATGTGCTTTTACCCAAAATCTTGTAATAAACAATCAGCATCTCGAATATATTCTTTAATTCGGTATAAGTGTGTTCAGTAATGTGCAGCTACAAACAGTAGTGTTTTCAATAAGTCAAATTGTGGAGTCTACCTGCAAGCAATGGCGTATATACGGAGAATGCAACAGGAACATTGCTCTGAATGCCATTTCAATTGTTCCTTTGTGTATGAAGTAACTCCGGGGATCATCATGCAACAGACTTCTATAGAATGAAAAAAGTATATTCGAGTTGATGATTGTCTATTAGAAAATGTAGGTGAAAGAACTCTCCTTAAAAATAGTTTGAGGGGTAGTTGGCCCTCCCGTCCCAAAATGAGCTGCCTTTTCATGTCATCATTTGTAATCTAATGTAGGCATTTTGAGCGGTGCTGAGTTTATAAGGTCTTTCCCTAAGCATCTATGCAATATGTCCTAGTGCTTTTCAGATTGCAGGTGCTTTTCAGATCGAGGCGAATGGTTGTCTTACCAACATAAGTAGGAAGAGTTTTTGGGAAGATGTAGTGATAATGAGGGCTTCTCTAAGCATAAGGCCAGTAAAATTTGTCAGACTTTGTATGACTTATCAGCTTACCACAGGATAAGTCTCACCAATGTGTTTTTTTTCCAGAAACATCGGGGTTGATTTTGAAAACAATTTATTTTTCTATTTTATGGAAGTAATACTTAGGTGCACCAAAATATCCAAATGAGAAATGATTAATAAGAACAGAATCTGATGCTTTATAGACAAGCAGGTGGAAATTACTTGTGTGGAATAAATGGATGTAAGCATGGGAACGTGAGAATACATTTCCCCACAGTCAATGCACTTCTAATGTGGAGAAAAGGATGAATAGAAATTTGCCTAGCCCACGAGTAGGTAAGTTGCAATTCTATTAAGGACACGGAGGCGAGGATTATGCTAACTCTTCCTTCGCTTTAATACAAATAATTTTCACAGCAGCCTTATTCAAACAATATGAAACAACTACATTTCCCAAAAGTCCAGGGAAAGGAAAAAACAACAGTCTCTAATAGTCGTTTCACAGTGTCCATGGCTCTCATCCCATAAATCTCAGCCGTCTCTCTTGCACTTGCTCTTTCTTCGCTGGAGGAACTCTCCCTTGCTTACGCATTGTGTTTCGAATTATCATTCTAAAAAAAAAAAACCACACTGATCAGCCAAGGAATACGAATCATGCAAAAGCATCAACAGAACATCATGAAAAAGATTATGTAAATCACCGTACTGAACAAACATGAGGGCACAACCCTTAGTAAAGCATGAAGATAAACAAATTCAGCACCATCATCAAACTGAAAAGATTACTTACGACCATACAGGGGGGAATCCGCACCCCGCAAGTCTGCGGGGAGGGATAATCCTCGCCTCCGTTTCCTTAATAGAATTGAAACCTACCTACTCGTGGGCTAGGCAAATTTCTATTCTATGTCAGGACCGGAGGCGAGGATTATGCTCCTTTAAAACTTATCAATAACCACCTGAGCCACATTCAGCACTGGCTTAAAATAGAACCTTTTAAAGGTAGAATCCGATGACCAATCTGCTGCTCTCATCAGGTCTTCTAACCGAGCGCCTACGGTAAATGCTTTTGAAGCCATAGCCCCCGTTCTGAATGGGCACCAAAAGCTCTTGTATTGATGTCGCCTCTTGCATCACCCACCGCACCCAGCGGGCTATAGTGGGAGAAGAAACTGCCTTGAACGGTTTTTTAAGGGCTATCAGGAGTTGTCAATCGCCTTGAGGGCGGACTTCCTCCGTAGCCTCCTCATAGGCTTTAAGGCATTGAACCACACAGAGCTTTGGAGATTCCCTGAAAGCAGGGTAAGAATTTGTGTGAGTATTGGACTTAGTACGTCTACTCACTGTGAAGGTAACCTCATCAGGGTAAGAAACTCTCGCCGTGACATCGAGGGCTCGGACGTCAGAAACCCTTCTGCAGGACACTAGACATAGCAACATCGCCAGCTTAGCCGACAACTCCTTCCTCGAAAGGAAACGGTTGGGTTGCCAGGACAGAAACAGGTTCAACACCTGGTTCACGTCCCAAAGGGCTGAATAGCGGGGTTCAGGAGGCAACGACAAACGAATGCCCCTGAGAAGCTTGCAAACAAAGGGATGTTCCCCCAGGGGTGCTCCATCCACTGGAGCGTGCCCTGCTGAAATAGCGGACCGAACCGTGTTCACGGACCTATAAGCCAACCCTTTTTTAGCTAGGCCAGCCAGATAATTAAGAACGTGAGTCAAATCTGCGACCACGGGATCCACTTCCAGTCGCAAACACCTACATACCCAGCGCATCCAAGCTGACTTGTACCTTCTGGACGTGCTATCTGCCCAGGTTCTGGAGAGTAGGAACTCAGCGTGTTCCAAAAGGCCCGGCAGTCTCCATCGCTGCCTGTAATCCGCCAGGCCATAAGCTGAAGGGATCCGTCCTCCACCAACCGGTGAGGGACACCCTCCAGACTCGTCAGGAGGAGGGGAGTCTGGAGGAGTTGGATTGGAGAATCCCAAGAAAGTTCCAGTAGAACCGGAAACCAAACTTGTGACCTCCAGAGCGGCGTCACCAGAACTACAGAGGCCCTTTGTCTGCGAACCAGGGCTGCCGCCCGAGTGATCATGGAGAACGGGGGAAACGCATACCCGCTCCCCTGACTCCAATCTTGAGTGAATGCATCCGTCGCCACCACCAGTGGGTCCGGTCTCCAACTGAAGAACCGTGGGAGCTGATGATCGAGGCGGCACGCAAAGAGGTCAATGGAGAAAGGTCCCCACCGCTCCTGCAGATGGAGAAAAATCTCCGGATCCAGCTTCCACACACTGGTGTCCCGCAAGTATCGGGAGTGCCAGTCCACGACTAAGTTGTCCCGACCTGGGAGGTATTCCGCCGTCACCGAGATCTGATTGGCCAAGCAAAACTCCCAGAACTCCTTGGCCATATTCGCCAAGGCTTTGGACCGAGTGCCGCCCAGGTGATTGATATACCGGACTGCCGATACATTGTCCATTTTCAGGAGCACTGAGGCTTGAACCCGGGTTCTTGGTCCAGCAACGGACTGCGAAAGAGCCCGCCAGCAACTCCAAACAATTGATGTGAAGTTGTTGCTCTAAAGGAGACCAACTGCCGCCGGTGGAGAAATCCCCGCACCGCCCTCCCCAGCCTGACCGGCTGGCATCTGACTCTATCACCAAGTCGGGAGCGGAACCGAAGAAAGCTCTCCCGTTCCAGGCCTCCATGTGCGCTAGCCACCACTCCAATTCGTCTCTCACGTCCTCCATCAGGGGAACCACCTGTGAATATGTCAGACCTCTTCGCAGATGATGCGCCTTCAAATGCTGAAGGGCCCGGTAGTGTAATGGGCCCGGGAATATTGCCTGGATGGAAGCCGAAAACAGGCCCACCAGGCGCGCAATCTGCCGCAGCGAGGTCCTCTGCTTGGCTAGAGTGTGGCGGATCTCGTGACGGATCTTCGCCACTTTCCTGGAGGGCAGGCTGAGCGACGCCGAGACGGAGTCTATAACGAAACCTAGGAAAACCGCTTTCTGTGTCGGGATCAGGAGCGACTTCTGTTCGTTGATCACGAACCTCAAGTCCTGGAGCAAAGACACTGCCAGCTGCAGATGGGAGCGCAACTGTACCGGACATTGGGCCAAAATGAGAATATCGTCTAAGTAGACGATCAAGCGGACTCCGTGTGCTGTCAAGGATTCCACTGTCGGTTTGAGAACCTTGGTAAAGCACCACGGGCCGACGATAGGCCGAACGAGAGAGACACAAATTCGTAGGCCAGACCGCGCCAAAGAAACTGGAGGAATCGCCTGTGCGGTGGGAATATGGGTACTACTAGGTACGCGTCCTTCCGGTCCAGACGCACCATCCAATCGAGGGGCCGGAGGACATCTCTGAGCAGATGAATGCCCTCCATTTTGAAGTGTCTGTACACCAGCCACTCGTTGAACTCCCGGAGGTTGATCACCGGTCTCTGCCCCCCGTCGGACTTGTCCACCAAGAAGGTGTTGCTGAGGAAACCCCCAGGGTGAACGTCCTTACGGCAGACCGCTCCCTTGTGGAGTAAAGCGCCCACTTCCTTGTCTATCATGACCGCATCGGACGAGGACAAAACTATGGGTCAAGGCCTGACGGCCTGGCGGGGGGAACCGTAAAACTCTATCTGGAACCCCCGCACAGTCTGTAGAACCCAAGCGTCCCTTGTAAGCGCCTCCCAAGCGGGGAAGAACATGCGCTAGCCTGCCGCCAACTTGCAACAACGCAGCAGGCAAAACACTCACCATTGGGGTTTCCGTTATTGCCGCCTTTGTATCCGCCGCGGCCCCGGGAAGCGTTGTCATCTGGTCGGGTAAAAGTTGTTGAACCGCTGGTCCGTTTGGTACTGTCCACGTCCGGAGCCTTGCCCCCTACCCTGGGGGATTTGGGTCTGAAAGCGGCCGGACGGACGGCCCCTGCTCCGACCGGCCCCACGGAAAACCCGAGGATGAAATCCCCTTTTCATGTTCGCCTGCGCTTTATCCAGGGAAGTAAATGTGGCGACAAACTTGCCCAGTTCCTTGACGAAGGGCTCGCCAAACAAACCCCCTTGCGCGACCGCTCCTGCCTCCGAGCAAGCCAAATCGCCTAACTTAGGGTCAACTTTGATCAAGTGCGACCTACGCCTCTCAGTCGAGAGGGCACAGTTTGTGTAGCCCATAAAGCAGATCGCACGTTGCGCCCACACGGACAGGACCTGCGGGTCAATCAAGGAGCCCGAGCTACGGGCCTCCTCCGCCATGTCCAAGATTTTCGTCATTGGTCCAATGGCGTCCAACAGCTTGTCCTGACAAGCACGCCATGGGCAATCAATCCCTTTCTTAGGGTCCTTTATAAACTTAGCCAGGAAAGTAGCCATTTTACTTTCAATATCTGGGGTCAAGGCTACTTTTCCCTCCAACGTAGGGCAAGGGCACTCAGCTTGCAATCTACTCCGGGCCTCGTTTTCCAAGGTCTTCCTAAGTCTAGATGCTACATATTGGGCCGCCTTTTCATCAGCGACCCACTCCGCCGAGCGGGGATGGATGATATCATCCGGATCTAACATATCCGAAATACCTGCCTTCAGTGGTTCCATAGAGCCAGACGGCCGCCAAGACCTTGAGGAACCGGCCTCATCGTCTGACCCATCGGGAGAGTCTCCTGCCTGCGTCTGAGGGGAAGCCGGTCGCGGGTCAGGGTCCGATGGCATTGGGTCTTGGGGTAGTTCAATAGGCGCAGTGCGGTCTAAAAAGGCCTGCTTAAGGCGCGCAAACGCGTCCTTATCCACCCCAGCCTCACACTTTTTCTTGGAGGGAGGAGGCCCTTCATTGTCATTCGGGTCCCCCATGGACTCTCCAACCGGCGCCGAGGGACCAACTGGAGGCTGACCTACTCTTGCGCACAACTACTCAATTTTGTCGACTAGGCGCTGTTCTATAGGGGTCATCATCTCGTTGACCGCCTTATAGATGGAATTATCTACCGCAGCGTAAAAATAGTCGTCCCACTGTAGGTAGGACAAAGAATCCTCCTCCTCATAGTATTCTTGCGCCATGTTCACAGGCTGCTCTTTGCTGAGGCAACCAAAAACCTGGAGGAGCAATCACGCAGAGCGTGAAGATTAGGGCTGAGGGTCTCTCAGGAAATGTGTAGGGCCAGAGGCACAAATTTTATCGAGTGAACCACCCTCGGATGCCAACACCCACAACTATAACTGGGTTCAAGCTGCCTGCCAGGCATCCACTAACAAGGCCCTAGGCCAACCAATACCTACCCCACTATACAGGGCGTGAAGAATAGCCTACGGTGCACCGCACCACTACCTACCCGAAAAACTGGCGTTTTGTAGAATTTGCAGATAAGAATACAGACCCAAGAGCACTGGGCGATTCAGGCAGCAAAATCGGCGCAGACAGTACCAGCCGAACGGAGCACGTGACAGTACTCTATGATTAAACGCCCTCCGCGGCTGGCAAGTCTCGGCGCCCCCACAGCGCCCTCTAGGGGCGGCGAGCCGCACCGTGGCCGCGAGTAAAGGCAGAGGGAGCAAGCCGCGTAAGGAGCGCAGGGCGTTCCCGCAGCCAACAGGGAATCTGTAGAAGAAAAACGCGCATTAAGGCATCAGGCGTTCGCCCCAAGCACAGAGACCCCAAGCAACCGTTCCAACAAGCAATCGGTAAGGAAAAGAAAAGCACTTAACTCTATCTGCTGAGCAGCGAAGAAAGAGGAAAAGCAAGAGAGACGGCTGAGATTTATGGGATGAGAGCCATGGACACTGTGAAAGGACTATTAGAGACTGTTGTTTTTTCCTTTCCCTGGACTTTTGGGAAATGTAGTTGTTTCATATTGTTTGAATAAGGCTGCTGTGAAAATTATTTGTATTAAAGCGAAGGAAGAGTTAGCATAATCCTCTTCTCCGGTCCCGACATAGAATTCTCCAGATGTATGTGATTTAACAGAAAATATAAATACTGAGATATTCTTTCACCTAAACTATTTAATCAAAATTTTCATGATAAATGGCATTTACCATTTGGTAGAAACAACTGTTAGAATATCTTTTTTCGACAGTGTCCGTTAAATGCTTTGTAGGTCTTGCCAAGCAGATAGTGCAATTTGTTTGGTTGTGAAAGACCTATTGTGAGCCTACAGTTAATCCATTGCTTGCCATTGGGTGGCTTTACTGTCACTCATTTGCTTTCTTCATATTCAATAGCTTTCTTCCTCTTTCCTCTTCTTGTGTTTGTCCATCCCCTGGAGCGTAGACTCTTTCCTATCCTTTTGACCTGTGACATGTATCCTTACACTGCTCACTGTTTGGTACCTACCTTTTTCTTTTTAGTTAAACAGTCCACGAAAGTGCATGTGTTTTCCAGCTCCCTCCCTTGTGTTCTTACCCCCTGCCAAACTCCCTGTCCCTCGTGCACTCCATGTTGTTCTCTCTATTGTATGCAGCTTTCTCCTCCTCTCCTCAAGTGCTCCTCGGTGGTGATTTTTTATTTTTATTTAGCACTAAACAAAAAATCTATTTTTATTTTCCGATCCAAGTGCTGTCCAACATTTTGGATCTGTACATAACATAAAAACGAAAATGGGGCCAGCGTCATTCCATAGTGCACCCATTCATGGTGACACATTAGCGCATGTACAGACTGACGCTCCGGGCAGCAGTGGTTACGTCATCATGTCTTTTTGTTTGTTTTGCTGATGCTGTGTAGGCAATTTTGATGTCTCCTCAATACGTTTTGGGCCCTTGCCTGTCGCGGGTACTTGGGCCTCCCACAAGAGTGAGGCACCATTTTTATCGGGAGACATGTGGGAACGCTGGGTGGTAGGAAATTTGTGTCAGCCCGGTGATCTCACAACTTTCCCACACAAAAATGTGTGGAAAAGTGATTTTTTTCAGCTAAATTTGAGGTTTGCAGGGGATTCTGGGTAAGAAAACGTTGGGGGATCCACGCAACCAATACCTTCCTGAAATCCCCCGGATGTCTAGTTTTCAGAAATGTGTGGGTTTGTTAGGTTTCCCTAGCTGGCCACTGGGCACGGGGCCAAAAACCCAGTTGAAGCCCTTGCGAAACCGCGTTGCTTTGTGATAGGCAATTTTGATGTCTTCTCAATACGTTTTGGGCCCTTGCCTTTCGCTGGTACTTGGGCCTCCCACACGAGTGAGTCACCATTTTTATCGGGAGACAGGGGGGAACGCTGGGTGGTTGGAAATTTGTGTCAGCCCGGTGATCCCACAACTTTCCCACACAAAAATGTGTGGAAAAAGTGATTTTTTCAGCTAAATTTGAGGTTTGCAGGGGATTTTGGGTAAGAAACCATTGGGGCATCCACGCAACCAATACCTCCATGGAATCCCCCAGGTGCCTAGTTTTCACAAATGTGTGGGCTTGGTAGGTTTCCCTAGCTGGCCGCCGAGCACGGGCCCAAAATCCCAAATGACACCCCTTGCAAAACCAGGTTGTTTTGTGATAGGCAATTTTGATGCCTCCTCAATACGTTTTGGGCCCTTGCCTGTCACGGGTACTTGGGTGCCCCACACAAGTGAGGTACCATTTTTCTTGGAAGACTTTGGGGAACGCGGGGTGGGTGGAATGTTGTGGATCCATGCAGATTCCAGAACTATCCACCACAGAAATGTGAGGAAAATGTGTTTTTTTGGGACTAATTTTTAGGTTTGCAAGGACTTCTGGGTAACAGAACCTGGAGAGAGCCAGTCAAGTCACCCCATCATGGATTCCCCTGGGTGTCTAGTTTTCAAAAATGTATAGGTTTGATAGGTTTCACTAGCTGCTGGCAGAGCTAGGGTTCAAAATCTACAGCTAGGCACTTTGCAAAAAAAGTCAGTTTTCACTGTGAAAATGTGGTGTGTCCACATTGCGTTTTGGGCTGTTTCCTGTCGCGGGTACTTGTCCCTCCCACACAAGTGAGGTATCAATTTCCACTGAAGACTTTGGGGAATGCGGTGTGGGTGGAATTTTGTGGATCCACACAGATTCCAGAACTTTCCACCACAGAAATGTGAGGAAAATGTGTTTTTTTTGGACAATTTTTAAGGTTTGCAAGGGATTCTGGGTAACAGAACCTGGTGAGAGCAAGCCAAGTCACCCCATCCTGGACTCCCCTGGGTGTCTAGTTATCAAAACTGTATAGGTTTGATAGGTTTCCCTAGGTGCCGGCAGAGCTAGGGTTCAAAATCTACAGCTAGGCACTTTACAAAAAAAGGGCCAGTTTTCCCTGTAAAAGTAAAGTGTGTCCACATTGCGTTTTGAGCCGTTTCCTGTCGCGGCCACTAGGCCTACCCACACAAGTGAGGTACCATTTTTATCGGGAGACTTGGGGTAACACAGAATTGTAGAGCAACTGTTATTACCTATTGACTTTCGATGTATTTCTGCCTTTCAAATGAAAGATAATGTATAAAAAAAAAGTCATTTTGAAAAATGATCTATAGTTCTCATGCTAGTATGGGTACTCATAATTTCAGAAATGTGCAAATATCTACTGTTTCTAAACTCTATATTTTGTTCCAATTTCAGAAATACATAGGTGTCTTTCATACCGTTTTTCCATGTATACATTTACCCAAATTAATTGCTATATACCCGGTACATAATAAAAAACCATTGCAAGACGCTGCTCAGTTATTGGCTCTGGGTTCGTCGGGTTCTTGGTGAACCTACAAGTCCTATATATCCCCACAACCAGAAAGGTCCAGCGGATGTAACGGTATATTGCTTTCAAACAGCTGTCATAATTAGAAGAAGTTACAGGAGAAACGTTAACACAAATGTCTGTTTTTTTCAACTAATTTTCAATGTTTCCTATATTCAACAGTTAGATTCTATAAAGAAACCTTGAAGGACCCACACAAATGACCCCTTGACTAATTCAGAATTTTGTCTACCTTTCTAAAATGTATAGCTTTCCAGGATCCATTATTGCTTTCAGATCCATTCCTACCATTAACCGGAAAGAGTTTGAAAGCACAAAAAATAGCAAAAAATGGCTATGTCACAGAAAAATGCCAAAACTGTGTACAAAATTTTGGAGTTCTGACAAAAGTCTGCTTGTCCCTGAAAGCTGGGAAGATGGTGATTTCAGCACCACAACCCCTTTTTCGATGCCATTTGCAGGGGGAAAAACCAACGCTTTCATCTGAAGCCCTTTTTTCCCATTAAAAAAAAAAAAAATGTACCTGTATTTTGGCTAATTTCTGGGTCCCATCCAGGGGAAGCCACAAACCCTGAGTACCTTCAGAATCCCCATGATGTTGGAAGAAAAGGACGTAAATTTGGCGTGAATACCTTATGTGGTCAAAAAGTTACAGAGGCCTAATCGCGAAACAACGGCTCAGCACTGGGGCGTGGGGTTGGGGGGGACAGGAGGCCCAGCAGTTAAGGGGTTAAGTAAAATACTAGGCGGTGCATTTTATATGTATGTTTGTGGATGAATACGCATTCAGATACCTATAAAATACTGAATGTTCTGAAGAAATTAAGGAATAGCTGAAAATTCTGTTTAAGAACTCAATTGTCATGTGCTACTTGTGCTATTTTTTTGTTCACATTCAGATATTTTGTCCTCAAAGTGGAAGCGAATAATTGGATTTGACCTGATGAAGCAAGATATACTCGTGAAACACTTGCTGGCATATAACAAGGACACTAAATTCAGTTGGCTAATGGATCATTAATAAATTACACAAGATAATATCAAAGACGTTTGGGATATTCAATTTTGATGGTGTGTGCCCAAGTTAGATATTTGAATTTATTGAAAAGTGTTAGAACAGAACCCGGTTGCTTCCAACCTATGCCTAGCCATGTGTCTAATTGGCTCACTAGGTATCAGGGCTTCAATACATCAGCACAACTAAGGGGTCGATTCGGATCTCGCTGGGAAAAGCCTCCGTCCGACTTGGATCCGGAGGGCTTTCCGACCGACTCGTGCTCCGTGGCTCCCAGCACCAGAGTACGATGCGAACAAGCGCTGATGGACACGGGTCGCTTGGAGCCCCATTGAAGTCAATGGGAGCCTGTTGTACGTGTACATAGGCTCCCATTGTCGAAAAAGGTACGTTGCGCAAAAGGGCCCCCCCTGTAGTGTGGACGGGTCGGTGCCACCCACACCGCACATGCATGTGTAGGGGGAACCCTTGGGTTCCCCCTGTGATCGACTCGTAAAGCTACGGGTGAAGGGGTCTGGCGCGGACCCCCGAAGTACGCTTCCTAGAATGTTTACGTGTTGGAGACTCCGAATCATGCATCGGTCAGAAATCGTCTCCATTGCACTGCATGGTTTCCTTATGGATGAGACATACGGAGCGGTTTGGACCCGGAAATGATTTGGTCGGCGAATTCGCGTTTCTCGCATCGTACTTGCTCGCTCGTACAGCTGTACGCGTCGGTCGAAAAAACGCGCTCGCTCGTATTTTTTCCGGCCGGATCGAGTTCGGAGCCCTTCCGAGCCCTTTCGGCCCCTAAGTGTTTGGACTGAGTCGGGACTGGTGACAGTGCAGGACTGCAATGAATTAGGAACTCTACGATCAGTTCAAGATCTGAATGAGGTCACAGCCTCCCAACACAACAATTCCTTTAATATGTAGGACACCTCATAAAGAGTGGGGCAAATCAGATGCCACACCTCAAGTACAAGTGCTGCAATTGCTATTCACAATTGGGCACAGCAGGAGATTGGTCTCCTGATTTTATAGGGCTTTGGTAAGCTCAATGGTCACCCGGAGGCATGAAGGCTAAATCGAGAACCAACCTAGACAGGGAACAAAGTGTATCTGGATGAACAACAAGTATCAAGAAACTCCTGATTCAACTACACACAGTTCAATTTTCTACACAGGACACAGCTAACTCCCGGAAAACTGAACAAGATATATCTCGATATGCCTTGCATGTTCACTAGATATTGATTGTTTTTACCACATGGTGTGGACTTGCTACAAAATGGGTCAATGCTGGGAGGAGATAGCTGATCAACTGGTGACAACACTGAAGCTTTTAAAAGGAGATTAGGGCTTTACATACAGAAGGGATATCTGTTGGGTCATTTTCTGCACCTAAAAGCCAATCCAAGCCTTAGTAGAGAGAGTGACCCTGCAAATGGAAGATACTAGGGAACTGAGAAGTCTTACTGTTGTGCAATAGGACGGTGTACTGCTTTCATTCATATCATATCAGTGACAACCCAAAGGCAATAATCATGGCCTAGTGAGCTACCTGGGGTTACAAAGGACTGTATCTAACAGAAATCACTGCATGAGGACTGGGGCCCCCTGCATGCTCCTGTCCCACAAGGTCATTCCTAATAGTCTCCTACTCCTGGGAGTTCTATGCTCGTGAGCAGCAAGACACAAATACACTCCAAGAATGCCATACATATGAATGACCATTAAACTCACGTAGATTATTGTTTGATTTAAAGTTTAATATTGTTAATCAATTTGCTCTGCTTACTTTCTTGTAACAAATATGCACAACTGCAAACCTGAATAACCAATGTATGATGTACTCCAAACTGGAAATACAAATAGAAGTAAAGAAAGTGTAGAATACATCCTGGATTTACGAGACTGACCACTGAAAGGAAGACTCAATCTTATTACCCGGAATGTTTACATTTGATGATGCATTTATATTTTGTATCCAATATATGCCCTCTGTGTACCTAAACCAATTGCAATAACGCAGATGAAAAAATAGGTATCCAATCCAGGATTTGCTATGGGGGGGGTTCATATTTTGTTTTCTTTAAAAAAACAAAACTGTTTTTGTTTCCTTTTATTTTTCCCAAACCTTATCTAGTCAGGGGTGTGGAAGTTAATAAAATACCTACTTGTCCATGCGGCAGATTGCTTCATAAATCTAATTGCCCTGTAAAAAAAAATCTACTTGTCCCTTTGGTGCCATGTAGTGCGATGACAAATTATGACAGCCATCTCATTATACAAGAGGTCTGATAATAGCCTCTCTGATTATGCCAGGGCTAATATTATATAGCAGGGCTTGAATACTACAATTTATTTTGCCACTTTTCTGCAGATCTACAAACTGGTGCTGGAGGTAGCAGTAACCAACAATTCCAGGGTTGGAATGCTCTTTTGAGTCTGTGGAAAATTACTAACTTTCGGGTTTTAAATTTTACTGCTGACAAGGACAGAAGTAAAGCTTCTTCACAGTTGTGAAAAAAGGGGTTGGAAGGAAAGTGAACTTGTAAACACTCAACAGATTTTCGCATGAGTAAATCTACACATGCATATTTGCTCGTGCTAAAATACAGTTCACAAATATTTTCTAAGAGTACAATTTCCAGGTCTACTTCTGTAAGTTCTTGTGAATTCATGAAATACGTTAATTTGCGCAAAGACATATACCATGGGTGCACTTTTGTGACTTTCTTTAAGAATTGGACCCCTAATTAGGTCTCGCGTTAGCCAAGACCTTTTGTTTTTAATAAAATTCTATCTATCGCTCTATCCATCTATCGGCTTGTATCCCTGTGAGTGATAGCAATCTGCTCATTCACAAGAAGCATATCTGCACACAAACTAGTTTTGTTCAGTGCCTGGAACTACAGTGGTAATGTGTGCTTTTTGAGACCAAAAAATAGATTTGCTTTTTTCCAATGTTCGTTGCAGTGGTGAGTGCCCTGCAGCTCCCACAACAATAACGTTTTATGAAAACTATGTCAAAAAAAGATGCACACTGACAAAACCAAAAGACTGACCACCAATTTCGGACCTATTGGCGTTGCCCCTGCTTCTTTATTTTCATTTTCCCCATAATCTGGTTACACTGATTTTATCATTATGAATGTTTTTCGAAAATACTAGCATGCATCAACACATTTTACTAAATGATGCTTCAAAGAAATGGTCCTTAAAATTTCACAGCAGTTTAGCAAAACATATTTTTCCTAGTTGCATTTTATTTTGAAAGCAAATAATCATCAATCTTGCTTTCAAGCTTCTGCAAATATCTGGATCTAATCAGAGCGCATTCTGGAAGCATTATACATGGCCTCATATTGTTAAACTTTTCAAACGTGAACACATTTTATTTTTACTGGAACCACTGTCAATAGTGCAATCTGAGCTTACAACATTTATTTAAAGTGCTCACCCTAACAATAAACGCTTTGCATTAATGAACCATAAAATACAAGTTCAAACGGCATTAACATACGGACACAAATATTACCTCAACTGCAGACAATTCCCTTCCCCGCACCTTAATGTAGTATTATAATCTGGAAGCCAAAGGGTTTGTGCTGCAGGGGGTTGGGCCTAATTTTCCGAAAGACAAAATAAACATGAACACTTGTTGTCCTTGACCCCAAACAATATGTCCTGTGTTGGGTTTTAGGGGGTTAGTAGGATTGGGGCTTTTATTAACCCCCCCCCCCTTCCTGTTAGCCACATTAGGTGCACTCACTTCTGGTTCTTTGTCACCAGGAAGTCTACGCCGACAGCTCCTGTTACGCTTGTGGTTCTCTGGATCTTTTTCCTGCAGAGGATTTGTTGCATCATGATTTGGACAGACTTGTTTGGACCCTCGCTGGGACAATTCTTGCTTTAATACCCTCTTACTTCACTGGGGTTTTCCTTTTCATTTGGTTATTGGACCTCGTTTACTGGGGGACACGGGTGAAGTAACGCGGCTGCGATCCCGTCTTCCCTTCTCGCAGTTCCTGTATTTTTGCATCTTGTCAATATCATTATGGGCAATTCAGGCAGTATTACGGAGTAGTTCCAAGCTGGCAATTCTATGGGCTCTCCTTTTCCTGGGATTTTCTTTTTTTTTTTTTGGGCTCACGATGTGTCTTTTTCCCCCTAATGATTATGTTTTAGGAGTAGGTGTTGTTTTGGGGATCAGGAATATTGGACATTTCAAAAGCCTTTTCCTCTTGTGGATTGCCTGGACTATGTCCTGTTTTTCTACTGACAAGTTAGAATCGGTCATTCTCCAGTACTTCCTTCCTCAAGGCAACTTGACCATAGTGAGGGGGTAAGAATAATGTTACACCGGCGATATTGTGCACCTGGTCATGTATGTTTGCTATTTGTGTTTAGCACTCAGCTGATTTATATTTCTTCTTTTCTTTCCTCTAAGGGCCAGCTGTGCCTTCCTGACGTTCCATCATTGGTCGAGGATAGACAGAGGGAGGTTCGCCTGATTATTGTTTCTCTTTTCCCTGGTTTTCCCCACCTTCTCCCGGCGCCTTGGTTAGCTGTCACCTTTATATATATGTATGGGTGGCAGCGACTACGGTGTGGGTAGAGGATTGGGATATTCTTCACTCCTGCAGTGTTGGGCGGACAACAGCGTGGAGACGGAACATCCTGGGCGTCGGGCAATTTGAATTCTACACCCCTGAGTGTTAACAATTAAATGGGTTTTCAATTATTTGGGTTCTCAAAACTAGGCCTCTCACTTTATTTTTCTATGAATTTGTAGGTGAAGGCATTTCTTCATGTAAAAGAAATATTAACAATGTAGAAAAAAGATGGAAAAAATGGAAATATATATTCCCACTCCTGAAAATATATGTATGCATGTGTGGTATTTCTATAGCATGTAACTAGCCAAAAGACTGCAGGGTGCTGTATAGGTTGAAAGACAAGCATAATGTCAACGAGTGGTAGGGGAGGTAGCTTGTTTGCATTCTATTAATGCATTGTGATGTAGTTTTCTTTAAGGAGCTTTGTCTTCAACTCTTTTCTAAATTGGAGCAATGTTGGGGGCAGTCGTTAAGGATACAGGGATGTTGTTCTAGATTCTGGGTGCATGGATGAAAAAAGCTAGGTTGCCTTTTTTTTTTTCTCTTCGTAGTCTGCAGTCTGATGGTGCCCTGGCTGCAGGTGTGCCAAGAACCACCAAATATAGTAAGCTTATCTACAATATAGGCATTGTTTCTGATTATCATGGCTTTGTAAATGATGCAGCCAGTATTGAAGATGGTCTGAGACAGCGAAGAGAGCCAATAAAGGTTTAGCTGGAAGGGGGTGATGTGATCATGTTTCTTCAGGCTGTGGATAGGACATGCATGGTGTGGAGGATGTCCCTAGGGATGCGGGGGTGCTATGGAGTTTGGAAGGCCACGGAGCAGGGCATTACCACTTACAGATGCGAAAGTACGAGGGTTGAGCAGCAGTCCTGAAGCCACTTTCTGGAAGAAACAGTTTCACTCTCTTTATAAGAGAGAGCTGGCACTAGGCCGCCTTTGAGGTTTTTTTTTTTTGGTTGGGTAATGTATTCCTTGTAGTTGAGGTTGGTGTCCAGGTTGAATCCAAGTGACATGGCATTCAGTGAAAGATGGGGTTTAAAGCTGTTAAAGTTTAAATTGCATATACATAGGGCTTACTACCCATAGCGAGGCATTGAATCGCTTTACGGTGAGTATCACGCTCCATGGGAGCCCACAGTTAGTGGTCAGTCCATTAGTTATTGGGGTTAGTTTTGCATGCTCATTCCCTCCAGTGTTTGTGCTATATTATTGACACAGATGTGATCAATAGAGGGGGCTATGTGTTTAGCAACTACTTGTTGGAATTAATAAGATAGTTATGGTTTCCAAAAAGAGCTTAAGATTTAGAAGCATGAGATTTAGATTCATTTATATACAGAAGAGGCAGGTAGAAAGGAAGCAGAGTTAAAAATAAAATAAATATAGGAGCTGGAACGGATAGAAACAAGTAAAAGTTTGTTAGAATTAAATGCCAATTTTTCAGGCAGGATTTTAAGGAATATAGCAGGTGGAGAACTTTGCATGTAATTTGTGGGTCTAAACCTGCTAAAAGAAACACTTTTAAATTCTGCTCCTAAGGAATGTAGCTTATAGCTTATACAATCTTTCTAGAGGCACTTAAGAGGTAGCACAGATACTTCCCACAGGAAGCACAGTGCTTGTTAAGACTCATTCACTTACAAGCAGAGCGACAAATAAGCACATCCTGTTACCGGTCATTAAAATTTGAAAACACCCTAGAGAGACCCCTTTTATATACCCACTACAGCAGTATATTCAATACTATAAAGTATCCTTACAGTTTATGCAAATCCTATGCGCCATACATAAACTATACATGTAATATTAAACATGTTATGTAAACACCTCCCAACTCAAAAAATGTACACAAGGCAGTAATCATTAGTATATTAGTTTGTGATCCATTCAATACCTGGTTCGAAAGGTGCTGTCCCCTGTGTCCACCTGAAGAGCCGCCTCACAGAACAGACACCATGCCCAGCAGAACGACTATGTCTAAGGTCACCTTCTAGCATCCACTTTGCCACATAGTGGAGCACACCTGAATTGACCCGGGTTTGTAATTTTTCTTGTTTGTTCGTGATGCCAAATGACAGGAATTCTGTCTTCAAGTGGATGGCACTGCCAGTGAATTCAATTCGAGACTCCAGGATATGTATGAGGGTGGGATGATCGACTGTGTGGAAGGCAGCAGAAAGGTCCAGCAGTATCAGGAGGCAGAGGTCATATTCATCTGTGGTCAAGGGAACTTAGTCTAATGATGTATAAGGTGTCAGTCTCTGTGCTTGAGAGTGGTTGCATACACATCATTTACAGGACACAGCTTCGACCTCTAGACTTCAGCTTGTGACCCCTGTCATGTTGCTTGCGACCCCTGGCAGTTGCTTGCGAACCCTGCCACATTGTTTACGACCCCTGGCCAGCATAACACAGGTATTCCTGTTTCTGTTCACTGAGGCAGCCTCTGCTAAACCAGCTAGTTATATATTTAAAGTACTGCAGCAAGACTCAAGCTGCTCCGGAAGTGGGGGCCCTTTCTCTGCTGCCTACAGACTGTAAGAGAGAGGTGTGCGGGGGCAGTCCTCTGAGGTTGAGCCTAATAATCTGCCCGCACATAGTGTGTTCTGCTCTGTCAACTTGGCTTCACTTTTACAGCTGCTTCACATTCGCATGCGCAGGGCTTCGGGACGGAGAACGGGGAACGGCGGATGTGGATTCCTGCCTATAGTTATTTGTATGTGTTTGAGAGACCCAATTCGTGTGTGTGGTGTCCATGAGGATTCTGGCTGAACTGTTTTCAGGAGTTCATGCAAATCCTGCAAAACATATGTATTTTTGGTCTTTCTCTTAAATATGGTGGCAGTCGAAAGCCACATTAACTAAACACGTAGTGCTGGTTTGTAATATGAGTATTGCTGATCAACACTAACAAATGCAAATACATAATACTTAAATTACATATTTCATCTTGCCAAGCAAACAAGATGTTAAACTTGTAAAAGCGCTACTGCCATATTCACAAACTGGGACGTCGCAATCAATAAAACAGTCGGTGCACCAGCACAAAGGCTGTGGGGGCACACTGAACCCGATTACTCTTGCATTTTTCTTTTAAACGAGGTAAGGGGGGCATCATTTATGCCTACACTGGCCCCGTGGAATCCTGCTGCACCACTGCTCCGCCTCAAATTCCACCTTGTGCTACCCTCAGACCGACAGTGCTTTCTGGGACACCGTAGTTTTCATGTTTCCTTTCTCAGCAAGCACAGAGGTGCGTGTTTAACCTTTCTAAACTAGAATGGGGTTACACATCCCTGCAAAGTGCTTTTGCCTAAAAAAAACACAATGATCTGTCTGAAGGTATCACACAGGACCTGATGCAACCTGTAAACTAGACAAAACCTATCCCTTCACTAATGCTCATGGCTCTATGTTATGTGATGTAGGCAGGCTTTGCTGCTACTACCACAATCCCTGTTTTTGATGCTATATCCGTTTAGTGCTTGAGGCTTACACTTTTTACAGCTCCCTGCGCGGTATCTCTTTTATGAGCAAGGTTTCTGATGTGCTGGCCATAAGTGTGTGTTTTGTGTGGCAGAAGCTTGCACATCTCTTGCTGATGCTGTATCCTTTCTGTTATGGAGGTTTGTGTTGCTCTTTACCATGCAGTATGTTTTTTATGGGAGTGGTTTACATGCTGTGGCATTTCTGTGTTAGAAAACTCTGCACTAGGGGTGGGCGGAATTTGCGAAAGTGACTTTCGCAAATTACCGCGAAAATGTTAAAAATCTCCGCAAACACGCGGAAATATCGCGAAGATGCGGAAGGTTTTTTTCCCGCCCGTTCGCGGTATTTTCTGCGTGGTCGCGGCTCGCCAACTTACCCATGCGGTTGCTCGCGGGCGCGACCATCTTGTTTTCACTCTTCTCGCGGTGCATGATCGCAAGAAGAAAGACGTGATCGCACGACCAATGACATTACTGCGGGCGCGAACTGTCACGAGACAGCGCAAATGGCTACCAACAATCCAACATCTCGTAGAGAACGCGACCGGATCGGGAAAACTTGTCGGCGAACGCGGGGATTCAGGTAAGGCGATTGCGCGCGCGCGAGAATGTATTATTTTACAGCGCGAGCAAGAAACAAATTATCGCTAAGCTGCGGAATGCGGAAATTTTTACATTTTCGCGCTCTCCGCGGAACGCGAAAATGTCAAATTATCGCAATTTCCGCGAGCGGAACGGAAATTTAGCCCAGGCCTACTCTGCACTGCTGCTCCAGTTGTACCTTTGTAGTGTCAGCAAAGGAAACGTATACCGCAGCTGCCCATCCTACACCTCTTGTGTGTGAGAGAAGGTTCCGCTGGTGCCATCAGTTCTGTCCCTGTTCTGTGTATACGGGGATCTAGCCTCTGTCCAGGGCCAGACTGGCTGTAGCGGGCATCAGGCGTTTGCCCGAGAGGCTGGAAGGATGTGGATCAGTTTTCGAGTGGTGGAGGCCGGTTATGTTACTTGGGGCAGCTTTTGCAGCAATGCTGCAATATCGGCCCCCAGTAACAAAAGCAGCAGTGCTGGGGGCCAGTTTTGTTACGCAGCTGTGCTTGACATTTGTGTCTCCCCCCACCTGGGGGGTGGAGGCCAGTCTAACAAAACTGCCAGGGCTGCTTTAGGTTCCCAGTTCTGCCCTGCCTCCATATGTCCCGTTTTGAGTGAGTGGGATGCTTGCAATACTGATATCTACACAGTACCATGCTGTGTGAGTGAAGCTTGCAGTGTTGCTTCCTGTACTATACCTGTTTCTGACACGTTGTTACATTTACCTGTGCATTGTGTTGCAAGTGTTGAAGTGAACCCTGTGTCACTGTCATGAATAACCCTGCAATTCAGTAGTAAAGTGCCTGTGCTCCCTCTTTAAACATGGTTGCATTGACATACTCCTAATTGGCAAAGTTAGCTTGCCTAGAATTTCCTAGGATATGGTAAAAAGCATACCCAGGGCCTCTGCGTTAAATGCCACTAGTGGACTGCAGCACATATTGTGCCATCCACTAAAGTGGCTGTGCAAAAATGGCTTTGGGCCTACCACTATAGCTTGACTATAGAACTGTAAAAACTGCAAATCGACTCTAACTAAACCCTTTTTATTAATAAGTCACCCCTATGTAGGCCTTGTAGCCCACAAGGCAGGGTGCATGGCATTTAAACTTGGGACATGCAGAAAGGTAAAGTTATCTTGCCCCTACGGTGATAAGGCCTTGAAAGCAATTTTCACTGTGGTACGCTTAGTTAGCTATGCTATGTAGAAAACCAGAGTGCACATTAAAGAACTAAATACGTAACTCTGGAATGGGACTAGCTAGAAAATTAATTCAACAACTATTTTTATTAGCCATTAAAAATCCAACTCAAGGATGAAGTCATTTTTAATAAATATTAAGGAAAGATAACTTTCAGAAAGTTAAAAAATGCATGAATTTCTTGGAAGCAAATTTGCATTAGTTCTACAGTTTTTCCAAGCCAGTGATTAGCCTTGGATATCTGAATATGTGAAGTCCCTCCCCGGAGCAAACAATATGATGACCTGGAGGGGAAGAGGTGGCTCCTCTGATTTCAGCAGAATATGCAGGATATAGGCGGTGGGCCTCCTTTTGACTGTACAGTGTCAAATCCTGCTTGACAAGTCTGTTGAGCGAGATCTAACACTTGGGGTGCACTTGAAAGGGAGGGAACTGGATGCTAAGACAATTCTTGTGTGTTCACTGCTGCGTGCGGCAGGACCCTGCATTTGACTTACCAGACTTCAGTCTCCGAGTTTATTGGGGGTACAGTACTGCTCCAAACTGGATTTTAGTGATAGATGTAGGAGGATACCAGGTATTACTATACTAGGATCCCCTAGTTTAGTGTGGCTGAGAACTTTCACTATCTTGAAAATTCTCTGGAAAATTGCATTTTGGGCCCGTTTCCAGTTGGACAAACAGGAACTAGTAAACAATAATTGGTAAGGTGGGCCCTGGGAACTTTTACCCCACTGGTTAGGGTGAGCCCAGGTGTCACCCCAACCTTTTTAGCTGGTTCCTTGCATAAATGTGGCACCTTTCTGGATTTGTGGAAATCAACAGAGGACTGATGTCCGTGACCTGAGAGGAGTCCTGAAGGACCAGGCATGCTCCCTCTTGTACCCAGGACAAAGAAGTGGAATCCAAGGGTCAGTTGGCTAGCATTCAGTCTGTCTACAAGGGGACAACAAGCTGCAAACACCTTTTTATAGAATTACCTATCAAACCAGTGGCACCTGTGCCTGGACTGAACCCATCAGCTCTGGCTGACCGAATCAATGCCAGCACCAACAGAAGCAAAGAAATCTTCACCATAATTAAGGATTACACCTCACCGGTGGCCACCTCCAACATGATCACCCCCTCACATGAGCACTGCAACAAACTCTCTCAATTGCTCAACAACAAAATCACCACCATTTACAGCAACTTCAACCCGCAACCTGACCTGCCAAACATTGCCAATTGCCTCACGATTTTATGCAAAATCCAAAATTAACCACCTGGCCCTTCTTCACCAGAGAAGACACTGAAGTCCATCCACTCAGGGGTGCCATCGGACCCCTGCCCCCACCACACCTATTCTAGAGGACTGAAGCCCATCAATGCCATGCTCACACCTATTCTGAATGCCTCCACCTCTTCCACAACCTTCCCAGATGCTTGTAAACAAGCAACTGTCCTCACATTGCTGAAGAAAACTTCAGCAGTCCCTCAACACTTGCCAACTACCAAGCAATTTCCCTGCTACCATTCCCGTCCAAGGCCCAAGACAAAACCATCATGAGACACCTCACCGAAAACTTTAACAACCACTTACTCCTCAACACCACTCTGTCTAGTCTCAGACTCAACCACAGCACAGAAACTGCCCTCATCGGCACCACGGATGACATCTGCATGGCACTGGACAGAGGAGATGGAGCGGCCCTCATCCTCCTGAACCTTTCCACAGCTTTTGACACACTCTCCCACCTCATCCTCATCAAATGCCTACACAATATCAGAATCCAAGGACAACCACTCCGATGAATCTTCCCCTACCTAACTGGAAGAACCCAGTCAGTTATCCTTGCGCCATACACCTCGAACGCCCATCACCTCATCTACAGAGTTACGCAAAAATGCTCCTTGAGCCAGTAACTCTTCAACGCATACATGATTCTTCCAGCTGGCATCATCCACTCTTATAACATCAAAATTATACACAGACAACACACAGCTCATTCTCTCCTTACAGGCGCCCAGTACCTAGAGTAAGTTTAATACCTGCATGACTGAAATAGCCTATTAACACACACAAACGGAATTGATACATCACATATGACAGGAGGGAAAGAAATATTCCTGGGAAACCCTTTAGTTTATTAAAATTGCCCTCACCAACTAGCTAGTGGCATGCTTCATCATTGGCCTGCTAACACACTTTGACACAGACAAAAGCTCATGGTGGAATGCTGTGTTTTTTTTATAAAGAGAAACTGACCCAAAAGGGATCAAACAATGTGCAGAAAAAGTGAAGATAAAACTGTCTAACGAGGTACCCTCCCAATTGTATTATGGGCCATCCTTGGCAGGGTTAACATTTTAAAGGCGGGGTACACTCAGGAAACTATATCCCTGCCCCCCTCCCTGCAAATATCACCATGTTTCAGCCATATCATTGCCACTGAGGGTCACTGGCCTTCATTGGGATAAAGATCCCTTAGCTATTATCTTTAAAGATGTCCCTCCTCCTTACTGTCTATAAGGAGGTGAACAATGGTTAACAGGCCATACTTTTCCACTTATAACACTCCAGGAAATGCCTGTCAAAGTACCTTGCTCTCCACAGAAGCAGAATAGATGTTATTTCCCAATGCCCTCCTACCGGTGCCTCCCGCCTAAGAGTTCCTGCAGGTCACACCAGCAAGGGGTAAAGGGGATTGGGATAGAGAAGAGAGAACTCCCGTTTGTGGTGGCACCCTCAGACCTGGGCCCTCGGGTAGGGATTTCTTCCTAGAAGAAACAGTTGTGGTTTCATGGGGTTGAGAGTACCTAATGGACAGAGAGAGGAGACAACATATAGTTCAACACTTAACTTTAGGCATTTATCTAGAATCTCATGTATTGCTATTTTAGAATCCCTACCAGAGTTTTTAGGAGTTATTGCTTCTCTTCTGAAATATTAACTAACTGTACAAGTGCTGGTATTTCACTATTCACAATTTGCAAACAGTTCCTGAAGCAGGAATAGGTGAACATTTGAGTTTCTGCAACAACAGTCAATGTCTTTTCCTTAAATAATGAAGGATTTCTACATGCTCTATAAATTCGGAAACTACCGCAGAACTTTTCGGTCTTCTGATATAGTTAGAAGTAATGTTCCAAATGGAAGCCTCTACGTGTTGAAGAAGAAGCGCAAATGGGAACAGGGGAAGGAAAAATAGGAAGGATAGAATAAAGAAAGAACCCCAAAGGGAGGCGGAGAAAAGTTGCGATGCAAGAGCTGTAATTGGGAAAAAATAAAGCAAGCGCTCTAACTGACTTCTCAGGATGGGTGACCGCTTGATATCCCTCATAGAGGAACACTTTCAATGCTTGTGCAGAGATGACAGACACTACTGAGAGCCTAGGGCAGACGAGAACCACCCTACCAGCACAGAACTCCAGTAGTGGCTGCGAAGGCTTTCGTGCCAGAATGAGAAGAAGCTCTTCCGCTTCAGGACGATGAAGGAGAGGACTGGAGACACTTCAAGGAGAGTCGCTACACCCTGAGGTTCAGAGTTGATAACTCAACGGAAGGTGCTCCGGCGCGAGACACTGCTTTCCTGCTCCGGTGAGATGAATGGATTGAGAATTGACACAGCAAGGAGACACTACTCTCATGACAGGAAACTGGATCGGCTGCTGCACTTGAATGAGAGATGCACACTCTCCAGAGTACTTCTGCAGCTAATCTTTTGACCGCCCCCCACTCAAGAGATTATGAGGAGGAACGGGCAACAAAACACTGTTCTCTTCAAGTAGTCTAAATAGAAGTGCGCTGAGGAGTGCGCGTGCTGGCATCTTCACTCACAACTTCTCAAGAGAGTTCTCAGACACTTATAACGAAATACCCCTAAAAATGCGGCGGGCATCTTACAATATTTGGACTGTTCCAGCACTGCACATTCTTCCAATGATTTATCATTGGAGGTGTTACTTTGACCTTACCGCACCTTTGCTGACCTCTCCTCTTAAAGCCCTGGGTAAGGGAAATTACATGAATCTGATTCCTGACACTACCCGAGTTTCACAGTCTTTGTTCCAAAACAGGGTGTGAGTGGGAACCTTGCCCTATAGTCAAACATTCGTCAAGGTCCAACGTCTCCCTTCACTATCACCACTCTGTACCCTCTGATGCTCAATATGTAATAGAATAACTGAAATCACTCACTGGATGAAGACAAACTGTCTAAAGCTGACCAACAACAAGACTTCAGGATGAGCACTTCATTGTGACACTGCATCTGGTAGACAACACAGCTAGGACCAACACCGATCTCCACCACCCACACCAAGAATCTCAGGATTGTCATCAACAGCAAACTTGACATGATCGCCCAAGTTAACACCATCACCGCCTCATGCTTCCATACCCTGTAGATATTGAGGAAGATTTTCAAATGGCTCCCACTCAGCACACAGAAAACCATCATGCATGCCCTCGTGTGGAGTAAGCTGGAGTACGGGAAGACCCTCTATGCCAGGATCAACAATAAACTCACCCGGAGATTGCAGACCATTTAGAATTCGGCAGCCAGAATCACTCACAACTTCCCACACCGCATTCACTTCCCACCTGAAGGAGCACCATTGACTCCTCATACACAAGCAAGCGCAATTCAAATTCCTTACCTACACTTTCAAGGCACCACATAACACTGGTCCAGCATACCTCAACAATCACCTTTGCTTTCACAAACCTTCCAGACATCTCTGCTTGTCCGGACCCGTACTTGCACCTATCCCATACATACGGAAAACAACATCCGGCGGTCGAGCCTTCTACTACATCGCTCCTAAAGCATTAAACAACCTGCCGCTGCACATAAAAGCCTCCTCCTCATTTCTTGACTTCTTCAAGAAGCTGAAGACCTGGCTTTACGAGTAGTTCCACTAGGCCATAGATTTGGCTAGACTCACACCTGCTCAGCGCCAGGACATCCTCCTGGGTAATAGTGTGCTGTACAAATCATCATAACATTACCCTTCTGTTGGCCTCTGTCTGACACCCTTTGAATCTCTAAGTGTCTCCCTGGGGTTCTGGGGGCCTTAGAAGTAAACTGCTTTGATTGATTGTGACTTGAAAGGTATGTTGTGCCTTTAGGCACTATTTCTACTTAAAAATGTAAAAATGCATATCTGCGGTTCCACGTATCTGATTTTTTTCATTTTGTCTATTAAATGTTATTCTGTTTTTAAATTTGGTTTGGGGTTTTGATTGTTTTGCATTTTGACTTTATTGCTGTTTGGGTACTGCATAACTATTTTACGCACAGCCCTAACTTAAGCTTGAGCTCAGGTTAATTTAATGACTCTGAGTGTTCACCCCGAAAAGGGCTGTGGTTATTCACTGAGCTGGGTAGTCACCCACCACCCCAAACAATATTCCAATTTCTTACAGAGAAGCATAGTCAGAGTATAGTAAACCACATGCACAAACACCGTAGGTTAGTCAGGCATTCTAATTGAGAGTTTTAGTAACAGTTAAACACAAAGTCACACACCTTCAAGGACTTGCTCTTTGCAGACACACAGAAATTCACTCACTGAGACATTCTGACATAGGCGTATACAGGGAAACGTCAAAAAACGCACAAACATTTACAGAAGGTAACGACCAGGCGTGCAACACCCATTGGACACAAAGGGCTTGCTTCAGCACCCCCCACCCCCCTCCTCCCCGTCGTCGTGTGTGGCAGCCCGGGATGAGACAGCTTCCCGGTCACCCACACAGCCGCACACGAGCACCTCACTGGTCTTTAAAAGACCATTTGCATGTTAATGAGGCCTCGCAGTTGTTTCACTCCTTCTAAGAGCCCCTGCAGCTCCACTCTGCCTATTGCTTAAAGATTCAGCCCCCCCCCCCGAATTTTTTTCTTAGCCCCCCTCCCCGAAATTTGCCTCTAGTTGCGCCTCTGGTAACGACACACTAACAATCAAACATCTGCCGGTAAGCTGACACACAGTCAAAAAGAGTGGCGCATACATACAGTTCGGGTATGGTCACAAGCAGTGTGTTGCCATTCCCTCTCCTATAATGCATGCAAAATGGGCAGCGGATATTAAAACACTGCGAGGTGCACGTAAGCATCCTTAGTGGAGTCCCGCGTGCGCGTGGCGGCGCGAAGGCTTGTTTTCAAACCAGCCAATTTAGATAAACACTTGCACGCAGGGAGTGTGCTTGCGTTTTTCCGATCCGGGTCCATTTTCTGATATTTATTGGAAGTGACAGCTCCATCGTTTGGCGCGCGGTGAATAAAGATGGACGCATTTGTCAGTTTGGGGTTGATTTCGTTTTCCTTCGTCGTTCAATCAGCGCTCATCACTTTCGTATGAGGGGAGCAATCAGTGCTCCGCAGAGTGGGCAGGAATACGTCTGGAGTGAGGGCGCTTACTGCCTCGCGGCAGCCAGAAGCTGGCTGGCACGTGGGGCGATGTTCTTTCATCTGTAGCGATGGAACGTCCTTGCGTAGCAACCTTGCTCAGCGAGTTAACACGCCTGCTTCAGGTGTGGTTGTGAAACCTGCACGTCAGACTTGAATCCTAATGAGGCCTAATGAATGTTGTGCCACTGAATAAGTTACGTGGGGAGGATGTGGCGTAGCAGCCAGAGCTGCCAACTTTGGAACTGGAGAACCAGGTTCCAGTTTCGGCGTCGGCTCAACATCCTGCTGTATATTAAGCAAATAACTTAGGGGCATATTATCAATGTCCGGCGTTAAAATAAAGCGGCAGAAAACTGCCGCTAAAGCGGCGATAATGGGCTTGATAATACGCCCTTGAGAATTCCCATAGAAGCTCATGTTCTGGTGTGAACATGGGCTTCTATTGGAATTCTCCAGGGCATATTATCAAGCCCATTATCGCCGTTTTAGCGGCAGTTTTCTGCTGCTAAAGCGGCGATAATTTTAACGCCCTGCTTGATAATATGCCCCTTAATCTCCCCGTGCCTAGTAAAAAATAAATGCGTCCTTCTATAATGTAACTGGCGCTCATGTAACGCTCCAAAACTTTCGGGTCCAGTCCGCGCTATATAAAACTAAAAAAAGATAACGTTAACAACAACTATGCTCTGAGACTATGAGCTTAAAACGCGCCATTGCCCTCACTGGAACAAACAAATGTAAAGAAAGCCATCAGCACCCAAGTCTAAAAGTTGCCATTTTTTTATGTGGAAAAAATACCGGCCATTTGTTCACTTTTGGCTACTTTTTTGGACCAACTAAGACCTGGTAGGAGAAAAAAATTTGCAAAATGTTCAGGATTCTTTCGTAGCACAGCAATTAGTCATCTGTTAACTCTACAATTCCCCTGATTATAATCATTCTGAAACTATTTACAGAGCTCTCCCATACTTTTTAAAACAATTCTTTGTGATTGCTAAATTAGATTTATGCTGATGAAGGGGAAACAAAATACCAGATTTCACTGCTTTCCTAGTATTTGTTTTCACTAGCATGGTCTTAAAAATCCAGACCAGACCACTAAAATAATTGCCAGGTGGCAACCATAGGAGCTGCGACACAGTCCGGAAACTTGCAGAAAGCACCCTCTCTTACTTCTTAATTCATTAATAGAAATAAGTGACAGGGCCCAAGATATTTCTAAGGAGGCCACTACGGCTTGCATGACTCGCTGTCAGCGCTGCCAAGTGCCAATACCACTGCTGCCTTCAAAGCATCACACCCCTACAAATGTGGACTATTCCAGCTCACTTAAAGCTTTGACGAGCTTTTGAAAATATTTTTACTGTATACTGAACTTTTTACCCATAAGTAACACAACATCTTGTTAACATTACCCGCTGTTGTTATTATAAGTAGGAAATCAGGGTGCCCACAATGTTATATTATGTTATTCCCTGTGCAATTTAAGCTGATACGAGCTGGTTCGAATTTTAGGATTGTGGTGCTCATTTTTAACTTTTTTCTTAAAGCATGAATTAGCTTGACGGACATTGAAAAATTTAATTGGAATTTTATTCTCTTTTTAGGTAATTTATATAATTGTAAATAAATGTTTGTAAATGTGCTTTTATGTCTTAATTGCCGAATAAAGCTGATTGAATTGAAGTATACTGAACTCAACTAATGTGCCCTGTTTAATAAACACACAGGGCTGGGGAGGACTGTCATAAATATGTGCCAGTGTTGAGCACTGTCAAACACTGGCACAAATGAAGACAATCAGTTCAATCGACACACAGACGGACAGCAGGCACTTAAATAATAAAACACAAAGGCAGTTCAAAGCCCCAGAATTTGGAATACCCCCAAACCCAACCTAAACCACAGCCAAACTATCTTCTCTTTAGAAAGCTGCTGAAAACTAAGCTTTATGTAAAGTGCTCGACTGAACTGAGACTGCGAGGTGTAGAGCACAAGGAACGCTGAAGGGTCAAAAACACAGTGACTGGCAGGGTTACATGTCCTCAGCGGTAAGAAAGCGGTACAAAAGGGGGTGGAGATGGACGGAGCATCATAACCAATCAAACACTCACACCCAGTCAACAGATCTGGGTTTGATCCATCACCGTTCTTTAGCCCACTCTGCCACCCCAGTTCAGACATGGCCATATGCAAATCAGTCTGACCCTGTGCCTCATGGGAACAGTCCAGAAAGGCAGTGTTTGGTGCAAAATCCTTCTAACACCGTATTATGAAAGCAAATATGTGGAAGTAGCAATATGCAAAAAGACTATTTTGGAAAAGGTTGAAAAAAAAAAAATGAAAAAAAACTGTATCATGGAAGGTGCACATGCCCACATGTAACTTTTGTTGTATAAAGTTTGACATGTGCTTTTCTTACATTTCTGAATTCCACTTGTCTTTGTTCCCTTGGTGCAAGAGGCCAGGAAACAGTGATTTTAATTATTGTACTAACTATAGGCACTGAGGTTACTGCACACGGTCATTATTTACTATCAACCGCTGACAAAACAAGCATTTGCGATGCAATCGGTCTCGCCTTTTGGACCTTATATGTATTTAGCTATGCAGCACATTAGCCTGGGTGCTGAAACATCTACTGTTCTTTAACATGCAGGGAAAGTAAGCACCAAACTGCGTGACACGCCAGGTATGGGAACACATGGAGAGAAATATCGCCTTTCAACAGGAAATGGTATAGTCCAAAGCTCTGTTTTTAATATAAAATCATGGTCTTCGGTTGTCATATCACTGAAAATACAAGATTTGAAAAAAATATTGTTGTCTACGGGTGCTCGTGGAAGACAATTTCTACGGACTGGAATCTAGAGAATGCTAAAGTGATTCTGGTATTTTACTGAGCTCTGCTGGTCGTTTTCTATCAAGAAAGAGAAACGGTTGCCAGAATTTTTAAAAAAAGAAACCTCAGCAGAAAGCAATTCTGGTATTTTACTGAACACTACTGGTCGTTTTCTATTAAGACAGTTAAATAGAGGCAGTTGAACAAACAGAAAGCAATTCTGGTATTTTACTGACCTCTACTGGCGTTTTCTATCAAGACAGTTAAATAGAGACAGTTGAACAGAAAAAAAAGTCCCTAAGCGGAAACGGACAAGTCCTAGGACTGATCTCCAGAGCCCACAAAGTACATAAACATATAAGTATATAATAAGTATATACAAGAGGTCTCGAATGCTCGACCTAAAAAGCAATTTTCTACTGTAGAAAATAAGTAGGGGAAGGTGAAAGGGAGAATTTGCCGTTCACAACAGAACTTGTGGAGAAACAGTCATAGATTTTTAGAAGAGCATTACCTGATGACGAACACCACACCACCGGAAGTGGGACAAGCTCTATGCCGGGAGCCAAACACTTTCCACTATCTGGGTGTTCGTATCTACCACACAGGGGCCGTCGTACTCAAGAGCAATCTTAGGATGTTAATGTCCTCCCTATGGTCCTCTAATACCTTTTGGTTGACACTCCCTTTATCCCCAGGGTCGCACTGTCGAAGATGATTTTTCTTCCCCACTTTTTGTATTACTTTGCAGCACTCTCAATTAGACTCTGAAGTCTATCTTTCATAAGACGGACAGCCTACTGCTTTACCTCAAACAGGGTATGGGCGCTGCAGACTGGCATTAGTCAAGCTGCGGCTTCCCACTGATAGTGGCGGGTTGGCGGTTCCAGACCTAGAACTATATTATCTGGGGGCACAGTTGAAATGAGGGGCCTATTGGAGGCGTTGTAGATTGGGGGGGGTTCAATGCTGACTGGGGAATGCTTCATCCCTACCCACTCCACTTTACGGGCTGCATTGCTCACCCCAATACTTGAATCAGTGGCGGTTCTTCTGGACTCCTACTGGACACCCTGGGGTTCATATGGGCCTGGGCTTTGCAACAAACTCAGATGAGTGTCCCCTATGCGAAAGTCCTCCCCCTTTTAACATTATTACAACGCCACACAAGGGTAACTGCTCTGGGCTTACAGGCTGAGAGAAAAGGGGCATGACAGAGCTTGAAAACTGGCATGCGGCCAAGAGACTGCAAGACTTTGTGGATTTCGTTGATGAATGTTCTTTACCTTCCCACTACTTTTTGTGGGCAGTAGTGGCAAACATACAGCAGTAGTGGGTAGAAGGTAGACAAGACCTTTAGGACCATGGATGCCTAAAATGTATCTGCACTATCACTGGGCAAATACATGCAATTTCCCTTATTTATAAGGCTCTGCTGGCACAGACTCAGAGCGTGCTGACCGAATTGTAAGACAGATGGACTCAAGACATGGGTCAGGCACTAACGGATGAAGACTGGCATAATATCTTGAGATATGTGCCCCACACGTCTCGCAATGCCCGTTTTCACTTAATTCAAGTGTCTTACCTTCACAGGGCATATCTAACCCCCAAGCATATCAAACTCATGCTCCTAGGGACACCGTGCCCTCAGTGTCAAGAGGTAGGGGCAGAGTTTTTCCACATGGCATGTGTGGCCCTTAACCCTTAATGGTAAGTAGTGCTGAATTTCATCAACTCCGCTACAGAGTGTAATATAGTTAGATCCGCGGTGACCTGCCTCTGGGGTCTATTCCCTAAACCTGAAGTAAACATGATCAACTCGAGATTTGCTGACCTTGCTATGGTCCTCACAGAATGCCAGAAAACTAGGTTTTGGAAATCCCCTTGAGGACCCACACTCCAAGGATGGGGAGGTGTATAATCCAAATGTGCCGCATGCGAGGGAGCGATACTAAAAGCCAAAGCACAGAAAGGGCTGAGGAACCCTGACCATGCACAGGCATGGGACTTGATTCTTCAAGATTGTCCCCGCGTAGACGACTCAGGACGATTACTCCCACTTTCGGATGACGATTCCACTGGGGAGGACTAGCCCGACGCACCCCGGGTGGTACAGCTGTCTAAACTAGGCCCCTCGACCCGCTATCATATTAGAGACTTGACCCGCTGCCCTGACGCCATGCATCACACCCAAAAGCTGATCGGAGAGTGTCCTTATCTGTTAGGGCATCACCTCCAAGTTCAGGTATTCATTTCCTTCTATTCCTGATGGCGATCACTTTTCACCCCACACATTGATCAATGTCAGTTTTATATGTCTATGATCTAACAAGGCATAATTGATTGCTACTGCACAAAAAGGTGCATATTTTTGTAAAAAAAAATTGGGGGATCTACCCGTCAAGCCCTCAGTCAGCCCCTCAAGCCAGCCTGTCAAGCCAGCCTGTCACGCCAGCCAGCCTAGCCTTCCGTCCTGGCCAAGTCACTCAGCCTACTAGCCCAGAGGGTACTACGCAGGCTTAACCTTTCAGCCTCCCCGGTCTGTCCAGCTTCACCCTCCAGCCGGCAGCCAACCAGCCCAGCCGAACTGCGGGAACCACTCTGCAGTCAGCCATTAGCTGGTCAGCCTTAAGCCAGCTGGACCCAGGAGGGTTTCGCCAGACAAGAGAGTCGACTTTGCCTTCCAGCTCTGCCGTTCGGGCCCGCCTTTCAGCTGAGACAGTCAGCCTGCCGTGAGTCGGCATGGCTGACCTGCACAGCAGTCCAGCCAAGCCGGCCGACCTACGTCAAAAAAATCACCGGTCAGCCAGTCTGCCAGTCAGCTCACTTCACAGCGAGCCGCCCAGCAATCCAGCTGTCCAGCTACTAAAAAACGTAATTGTTTCCGTCATTCTTCCGTCTTCTTGCTCGAGTGCATCATTGCCATACGAAGTGCTATGATTACATCCCAGCTGAGCTGACCGTCATTCTCCACCCAGAGGCAGATCAAGTGTACTACACTTGATCTTAGCCAAAAGGCCGAAAAGGTGCATATACTGGGGCTGACAATGTATTGATCGGTTTGAAGGGGCTACAGCGCTGTTGCGCTTGTATCAGACTTTAAGTGCATGCTAATGGTACTGCTTGTCCCGCTGTGCAATGCCATAACCTTAATAAAAGATGTTTTATGAAAGAAAAAAACACATTTTTTGATGATATCAACTCTGAAAGTTTAAAAGATGAGAATATTAAATAGAGCTCCAAGAAAAACAACAATTTATAACTGCCAGAGGTGGAAACATACCCTCGTTAGCACTCTACCATGTCATACGACACCAATCAGTCCAAAATCAGACCATGTCTTATAGTGCACTTCAAGTGCACAGATTATGTAACATAGCCCCATATGTCCAACACCGATTAACTCTGAACTGCTGATAATCTCCGACAATTAATAACATCCTCCTAATTAGACACTATTAAATACACCAGCGGTAATCAACCTGGCTCGCTCTGTGGAAAATATGACCCCTCAAAAGTGAACACTTACCTGTCTCATAAAAGTTGAAAAGCAACCGCACATTTAAAATAAACTTTGTCAGATCCAGAAAGCTGAAGCTTGAGAAGGTAATAAAACAGCAACAAAAGTGGCCTGAACAGCAGCATGAACATTCCCCTGCTCAAGGCCGCAAACAGGCTTCTTTTCAACTGAGGGCTTACCGGTGAGTTTTATATTTTTGATTCTATGTCAGGATCGGAGGCTTCGGATTATGCTTCTCTTTCTTTACTGAAAAAATACAGCAGCCAATCAACATTAAACAGGAACTTAAACTACATTTCCCATGAGCCTCAAGGTCCTCAACCACACTACTCCACCATTCATAGTCCATCAGCTCCTTTAAAGTCCCAAGTGACGTCCGTCCTTTCCCTTTATTTGCTGCTCTAGCAGTGTCAGGTAAGTGTTCCATTCTCTTTATTGTGCTTATTCTCATTGCTTGCTTGATTGCTTTACTGTCCGGCCCTTCGGGCAGTTTTACGAGGGATTGTGTTCCCTCTCCTTTGCTTGGCCTGAGTGCAGCGGGGACTTTGAGAGTGTGCGCGTGCTCTGGCATGAGGAAATTAGTCCTCTAGCTCTTCCGAGCCCTGTTCGCTGAAGACACGCCCTTGCACAATTCCCGATCGGCACTGCTTGAGTGAACGTCACTCCATCCCCAGTTTACACCTGAAGGGACCGCATAAGCGTTGTAGGCCTCGGCACTAGGGGGATAACAGCTGGCTCCCTTCACAAAGACCTGGCTGGCATAGGCAGTGGTTACTGCCAAGTACTTTAACCTGTTTGGGGCTCCCTCCCCTGAGCTTTCCTTCCACACACAATTTGCCTCTTCTCCTACAATTTGGAGCACTTACATAGGTGCACTGCACCACCATGGCCCAATATTTCAATGAGAATGATTCCTATGGGGAGTATACAGATATACCTTACGAGCATCAGGTGGAGGAAAGGTTGGTGAAGGTACTGGACAACCATGGGCACGACTCCGTTAACAGGGCCTTGATCCGGTCACTTTACTCAACCTCTCAAAGAACAGCAAGAGAGAACTGAGCGCAGGCTCTTCGGGGACCCCCCCCCCTCCCCCACCACCACCACTGGAGGTCCATACCTTTAACCCAGATCGCCCAAAAAGGAGTTCTTCTGGACAGCCTCAGTCTGAGGCCGTGGAGCAGAGGACTTCTTCAGTTCTGTTGGACCATAAATTCAGGGCTTTGACGACCCCAGGCTCTTCGGTTCTCTCGCAAGAAAAAGACCAAGGTATGGAGGACTCTTCCTTCCAATCCTCCTCTTCAGCGCACTCTCAAGATGAATTCGACCACCCTCCAAGCAATCGCAAGCACAAATCCCATCATTCCACAGGCAACCCAGCTGAGCCCTGTAACCGAAATCTGCTCTTCAATCCGGATGACATCATTCACCCACACTCAACAGAGTGGATTCCCTGTCCGGTGGTGGCAGACTACGTCCAAGCCCATTTGCACAAGTGATTAGAGAGGAAAGTTCGCAATACCTTGGGCTCAGAATGTCCATGCCTGTCAATTACAGGCAAGGTCATGGACAGCCCGGAACTGGACCTAAATATGGCGACTTTCTTAAAGAAGTTTATTAAGGACTCCAAGAAGGGAATTGATCGTGCCTGGCGTGGCTGCCAGGACAAATTGCTGGACCTATCGGTTCTGATCATGAAGATCTTATAACTAGCTGTTCAGGCCAAAGACAAACTCCCCAAAAGATCCTGATGTCATTCTAGAATGGTCTCAATGAGCGTTATGCCGCCTGGGTAATGCAAATTCTTTTTGATGCAAATCGCCCTAAATTCGCCGAGTTAGTAACTGCTGAAGCGGGACCTTTGGGGAAGGGTCTTCTGTTTGGCGATACGTTTGAGAAGGAAGAAGGATCTGGGCAAGTATGTAGCCACCTTTTCGGAATCGGATAAGGCTCAATCTTCTAATCAAGAAGGTCTTAAGCAGTGGCATTTTCGCGAGGGCCAGACGCTTCAGATCTGGACGCCAGGCCATGGATTTTCACAGTTCCCCCCCCAGAGGTCACTTCCGCAGAGGTAGAGCTACATCATCCTACTCTGGCTTGAAACCTTCGATCCATCATACCACAGAGGTGACCGAGGATGCTGCAACAGGGACACATACTGTGGAGGAAACACAACAACAGACGCTTCCTACCCAGGTAAAGCTCATTCCTTTTTTCGAAGGTACTCTGGGGGGCAGAGTCAGGTTTTACCTGCGTAATTGGCAGATGATCACTCAAGATTCTTGGGTGCTAGAGTTAGTGCAGGTTTCAAACTGGAATTTTCTGCAACTCCCTCTAAAAAGAGCCCCCTCTCCTTTTTCCCAGGCAGACTTTAAAACATTTTTTTATTGGCAACAAGATCAAAGGGATGCTCAGCAAAGGACCAAAAGTTCCCACTTTGCCTCACACTGAGGTTTTATCAGTACAATTGTCCTCGTACCGAAAAAAGGCGGTGTTTCAGCCTTGTGCTCAACCTCAAACAGCTCAATTCATGACTGGTATGTCAACACTTCAAGATGGAGGGCATCCATTGCCTTCGGGACCTCTTGCAGAAGGGAGATTTGATAGTGCATCTAGATCTGAAGGATCTGACAGTCCTAATTTCTTCTCCGCATTACACATTTCTTCTGTTTTGTTGGAGTCAACAGTGGTACGAATTTACCATTCTTCCCTTCGGTCTGTCTTCGGCGCCTTGGTGCTTTACAAAGCTTCTACACCTGGTTGTGCATTATCTCAGGGAGAGGGGAATGCTAATTATTGTCTACATGGAGGAGCATGGCGCAAAGCAGAGAGGCCGTCCCCTCCATCTCTCTTGGGCAGTGCTTGAGCTTGATCATCAATGTGGAGATTATAGGTGGACTCTGTATTGGCTCAACTCAAGCTTCCTCTTCCAAAGATAATGTAAATCAAGAAAGAGTTGAGGAGGGCCCTTGCCTCGCAGACTAAATCATTGAGGATTTTGGCCAGACTGGTGAGCCTTCAGGTGTCTTCCATTCATGCCATCTCCCCAGGTCCCCACCATTATCTGGCTCTGTAATGCCTCAAACATCTGCATCTCCTGAAAGGGTTGTCCTATTCAGAGCACATAATGTTGTCGGAGGAAGCCAGGATGGAAAACTCCTGGTAGCTAGACCATATGGACACCTGGGACAACAAGGCCATTTTTGCCTCTGTTTTGGAGGTGGTCATAAAGTCAGATGCTAGCGGCTGGGGGGGGGGCACGATATGGCCCAGTGGAAATGGGGGGCAGATGGTCCTCAGAGGAACTACGCCTGCATCTCAATTGCCTTGTGCTCCTAGTTGGAGCTTTTGCAGTTCAAACTCTGACTCCTCCCAAAGCGAAATGTTGCATCCTTGTTCAGCTGGACAATGTTTCAGCAGTTCTGTATATCAACAGACTGGGAGGTACGCAATCACATCTCCTGGTGGAGATTGCCAAGGACTTTGGCATTATTGCCTACAACATTAGATATCGGTGACGGTGGAATATATTCCGGGTCAGTCAAATGTGTTGGCTGACTGGAACTCTTGTTTCCTTTGTGACTCCAGCAGCTGGAGGCCTCACCCGCACATTTTCAGAGCCTTGGATCACTTATGGGGCCCATGCGAGGTGGAACTTTTTGCATCGCATCTGAATGCTCACCTTCCAACTTTTTACAGTTGGAGGCTGGACTCGCTGGCGGCGAGTTCCGATGCCTTTCTCCAATCCTGGTCGGGAAAGTTGCTCTATGCATTTTCCCCTGCCTCAATGATTCAGAGGGTTATCTCTCAGGTGCATCGCAAGACTACGGAATTGGTTCTTGTGACCCCTTGTTGGAAAGTGCAGTCTTGCTTCCCAGTGGCGATGTCGCCATCATGCATTCCGCCGTTTCGGATTCAGGCATTCCAGGACCTTCTGGGATCGATTGTTGTTCATGGCATGGAGGATTTCAGGAGACAGTGGTAAGTGCCAGGCATTTAATAGCAAGCTACCCAGCCTCTCAGTTACTCACAAGAGATAGGCTGTCACAAGGAGCAAATGGGTTCCTTGGTGTAGTGAGTGGGGTGTTGATCCCATGGGGGCAAGTGAGCAAGCGATTGTTAATTTTTTGTCTGATATGGCTGCTCAAGGCTTAGCTTACAGAAGAATTAATAATTTTCGGTCCCCTATTTCAGTGGGCCATCCACAGTTGAGCGGTAGACCTGTGGGAGAACATCTGTTAATTTGCTAACTCCTCTGAGATACTTGGATGGTTAAGCCCCTCCACCCCCCAAACCGAAGAATTCTATTTTGTGGGACATTTACATGGTTCTTCGGTTTTTAAGGGCTTGCCCAGCGAATGAAAATCTGACAAGGAAACAATGGTCAGCAAAGTTGACCTTGCTTTTGTGCCTCATTTCATGTAGGCCAGTTTCTGAAGTGAAAGCTATGGATATTACAGGCAGCGTATTTACTCCCTCAGGGGTCTCTTTTCGTATATCCAAATTTACTAAGACTGATTCACGTTGTGTGAGCTATCTGCCTTTTCCTAATAATCAATCATTGTGTGTGGTGAGTTGCTTTAGGGCTTATGAGGATTGTACCCACAAATTTTGCAGAGACCAAGCAGGAGAATTGCTTATCTCCCTTCAAAAGACTTTTTGTCCAGTCTCTTTAGCAATGCTGGCTCGTTGGGTCAAATGGTTGTTGGCTGAAGCAGGAATAGTTGTGTTCACATTTGGAGCACATTCGGTTAGGGGCGCAATGCCGTCTAAGGCTTTTTCCACTGGGTATAAATTGGAAGACATTATGGCAGAAAAATAATTGGTCCTCTGATTCCACTTTTAAGGTGTTTTATCATAAACCAGTTGTGGATGCAGCTTCTTGGTGGCAGCACAGCTTTGAACAAACATAATCCGAAGCCTCCGGTCCTGACATAGAATAAAAGAAATTCAAGCTAGCAAGTCAAGAATTTTCAATTCTATTAAGGACACAGAGGCAAGGATTATGTAATTTGAGGACATATTGATAATGTATATTGTGATGTTTATTGTTGATGTTGTCTACCATGCTTATTATCAATCTGATATTTCTGACTTTTAACCCACCCTTTGGTTTCAGCTTTCTCTCATAAGAGATGTGATTTTATGACTGTTTTCATGGTATGGATAACGTTGGGCTCAACATGTTAAGGCCCATAATGAAAGCATTGGTGTTAGGAGATACGGCTTCCGGATGCAGAGTTCGTGATCGCCCGTTGGTCGGGAGTTGCTGTTGATTCCTGATATCCACGACGGAGACAAGTTGTTCATGCACGGTTGAAGTTGTTCAATATTCTCAAGGAAAGAGGAAGGACGGAAGTCACATGGGACCTTGAACCCATTACCTCCTCAGCCATAAAAGTGCTTGTGAATAGTCGTGTCCACCAAGGGGGGTGGGGCTTTGTGCAGGTCACGTCACATGAGCACCTAACTCCCCCTCCCCCAAAAAATAATCAAATCGGGGCATCAAAGGCTGCTCTGACATGCTAGGAGGTTGTAAAACCCAGCAGCGGTCTGGCCATTAGGACGGAGGGGCCACGCCTCTGCACCTTTTCAACAAAGAGTGTCTATCAGGCTGAGCAAAGGTCAGCCTGATGGACACTCTTTAGTTTCAGGCCAGGCAGCCAGAAGCTAGGCATGCGCTAAATGCACAGGCTCCCGGCTGCCTGAGCTGTACTTCGCTAGGCTGAGGATGTCACAGCTCCTGTGGGCGTGACCGTGTCAATTTAGCAAAGATCCTCTGGCCCTCTCCCTTAAGACAAGGGGGAGTCGGTGATAGCCTCGTACATGGGTGCTTCAGTTTTAAGCCGTGAAGTGCCCAGGGCCGAGTGCCTATCACTGACACCCCGTCACAGAGTGGGTCAGCAGTCTGTGACCCTATCCTACTCTGTGAGAAGGTAGGGACTGCTGCCTCTCCTCAATGGCTGCCCTAGAATCAACCAATGAGTGGAGGCAGCAGTCCTAACCCTCCTGGCACCTCCGAGGCTTCCCTCCCCGAGAGCTGCAGCAGGTAATTATTATATTTTATTTGACTTGCGCATGCATGTATGTATAAATGCATGTGTATTTGTTTGTGAGTGTTGTGAATGGGTGTGTGTGCGCGTGTCTGCATGTGAATGCATGGGTGTGAGTGTGCATGCATGCGTGTGTGGTCCTCCCATGCTGTACTTACCGGCCACCACTGGTAAAACCAAGATGGATATCAGGATGTTCTCAAACTCCACACAGCATGAGTTGGAAATGATCTCTAAAGGGGTTTCCAACTTACACTGTGCAGCACCACGGGATATCGGCTCCTTACCAGGTGACCGTGCAAAAGGAGCCAATATCGAGTGACACACGGTGGCACCATGTGATTTTGCAGGAATGAATAAGATTGACTTGCCCTGTGTCACTGTCAAAAGAGTAAACACATCTTTGTGAATGGCAAATCTTTCTGATTACATAGGCAGAGTTTTTAATTCCCACATCTCTAAAATGTGTTTTTTAGGTAAAGGGGACATCGCTAGCTCTATCAAAGTTACACTTGCTATATGAAATTTTTTGAAATTACACAATTACACCACACCGCATAATTAACCCCTTCCGTGCTCAGGACGGCTGGGAGCCGTCCTGAGCCACGGTGGCCGTGTGCTCAGGACGGCTCAGATCGATTTAAAAAAATAAATAGAATATGAATTTAGATGTGCCCACTAGGTCACCAGGGATGTTTTATTTTCTGTAAACGGCCATTTTGCTTTGGGGAGCGGCCCCTTAGGCAATGTTTTAACTTTTTTCTGACCCATGGGGGGGGGGGGGGTTAGATCGCCTTTAAAAAAAAGTTATATTTATGTATAGGTGCCCACTGGGCCACCGAGGATTTTTTTTTTGGGCGGTCGCTCCCCTTTGGGGCATTGTTTTTGGCTGTCTGCCACTTGGGGGGGGGGGGGGGGGCAGATCTTGCCATATTTATTTATTTAGCGGCCCACTAGACCACCAGGGATTATTTTGTGGGGAGTGGCCCCTTGGGCAAGGGTCACTCCCCCTTGGGGGCAATGTTTTTGGCTGTCTGCATCCCCCTAGGGGGGCAGATCTCGCCTTTTTTCCATGTAGTTGCCCACTAGACCACCAGGGATTAATTTGTGAGGAGTGGCCCCTTGGCCGTTAGGGGGCAGATCGGCGGATTTGTTTTTTCATATGGCCACAAGGCCACCAGGGATTGTTTTTTTGTTATGTTGGGGAGCGGCCCCTTGGGTCAGGGTCGCTCCCCTTTATGGGAGAATGATTGGGGCCACTTCTGCCCTCTTTGGGTGGCAGATCAGCAGTATGTTTTTATGCCCATCTGCCCCCAAGGGGGGGCAGAAGCCACTAGACACCAGGGTTTTTTAAATTTTGGTGTTGGGGAGTGGCCTCCTGGGCAATGGTTGCTCCCCTTTTACGGGGGTGAATATTTTATTTATACTGTTAGGCTCACCTACCCCTTAGCTTGGTTGGTGGATTGTGTGAAGACTGGTGCATTATTTGCATATGTGATTGTAATGATTTTTTCTCCTTTTTATTCTAGTGTTACGCTTTTGATTCTTGTTTGCGGTTTTGGCAGTGATTGTTCTGCAGTTTTGCGTAATTGCATTTATTTGGTAAGAAAAACATTTTTGTAGCGTTTACTCCAAATGAGTATTATTGTCATGCATGAATGAATTTTTTTGTAAAGTAGTGTCATAATGGCAACATTTTTGTTAGTGTTCTGAGCATGACATTCTTTGTGATGTGTTTTGCATTGTCTTATGTGTAATTTTCTTTTTTAGTGGGATATTCTTGGTCCTTACTGTGTCTGAGCAGAGTAGGTGGTGGTGAGTCTAGCTGCTTCTGGCAAGTGAGTGGTATAGTGTTGGAGTATATAGGTCTTTGTGCTAAAGCTACTTTCTGTAAATTTCACTTTTTTACAAAGGGTTTGTTGTTGTTGACTTGTTTGACAAGTTACCTTTATTAGTAAGCATTATGGCTAGCCACAGAATGACTGCTCAGCAGGTGGATGGTATGCTTCTTGAATCTTTCTCTGAGCAGGATTATGAGACTGACAGTGCTTCTGAGGGAGAGGAGGGAGGGGAAGATTCAGGCAGTGAGTTTACTCTCCACATGGAATCATCGGATGATGAAGCTACTCTCAGTGCGGATTAAGCTACTCTAGGTGTGGATGAAGCTACTCACAGTGCGCATGAAGTGCTTGTTTTAGAGGACGACACTGCTACGCCGATGGTGCAAGAGGCATCTGGATTGCAGTCTGGGGCTTAAAGGCTTCCCATTGGAAGTGCTGGACTCTGGGTTGATCCAAACATGGTGCAGCCGGTGTTGCCTGCCTATAGTGGTGATGCAGTGTGTAGAGTGGATTGTGAATTTTTTTTGCCTATACAGTTTTTTCAGTTGTTTATGGATGATGTATTTTTGGGTGAGATAGTTGAGCAGACTCATTTGTATGCTGAACAGTTTTTGAGGGACAACAGTGCCAGATGTAGGCCCCCCTCTAGAGCTACCCGGTGGACTCCCACAAATCTGGAAGAGATGAAGATGTTTTTGGGTTTGACTTTATTGATGGGTTTGATAAGGAAGCCGTCCATGGCTTCATATTGGTCTACCAGTCCCTTGATGGCAACAGCCATATTTCCTGCAATTATGACTCGTGATCGGTATTTACTTTTGCTTCGGATGCTGCATTTTGTTGATAATGCTTTGGCATTGCCACGAGATCACACTGACTGTGACCGTCTTTTTAAGATTCGGCCTGTTCTTGATCACTTTGTAGATCGATTTTCAGAGATCTATACTCCAGGGAAAGAAATATCTATTGATGAGTCTTTGGTCCTGTTCAAGGGCCGTTTGCTTTTTAAGCAGTACATTCCTAGCAAGAGGGCACGTTATGGAATTAAGCGGTATATGTTGTCTGAGAGTAGGACAGGATATGTTTTTAATTTCCGTGTGTACACTGGTAGGGATTCCACTATTGACCCCCCTGGTTGTCCGTCTACTTTTGGAGTGTCAGAGAAAATTGTGTGGGATCTTGCAAGAGGACTGTTTAACAGAGGCCAAGATTTGTACCTTGATAACTTCTACACTGCTGACTACCATCCATGATGAGAGTACTTCAGCTGTGACTGTTTGGGGTCAGATTGCTGAAGTGCGCAAACCTGTGTGCATTTTAGACTACAATAAGCACATGGGGAGTGTTGATAGAGTAGATCAGAGGTTGGAACCTTACACTGCAATTCGTAAGGCTTACATTTGGTATAAGAAGTTGGCCATCCATCTCTTCAATTCAGCAACTTTCAATGCTTTTGTTGTGTTCAAGGAGTGTTCTCCTGCGTCAAAGTTGACTTTTGTTCAGTTTCAGGAGTCTGTGATAGGCAGCCTTGTTGTTGTGGAACAGGCAAGTGTTCCTAGAGTTGGAGTGGTGGAGGATGTGGCTAGATTAAAGGATCGCCACTTTCCTGATTTAATTCCACCCATGCCCAAAAAAACAATCCCTGTAAAAGATGTAGAGTCTGCTTGCGAAGAGGTGTGTGGAAGGAGAGTCGTATGCACTGTGCCGATTGTCCTTCTAATCCTGGGCTGTGTGTGCTCACATGTTTTAGATTGTATCACACTCAAAAGAGTTTTTGGGAGCAACCATGAGTCTAATAGTGTACTGCCTGGTCTGTATGGTTTTATATAGTTGTTCAGTTTAATGTTTGGCAATAGAATGATGTCTTTAGTTACTGCTGTTGTTTTTGTAGTTATAGTTTTGTATTTAGTTGCAATTTGTTGGTGTTTTCTTTCGTGTTTAAAAAAAATTTATGACGGTGTGCGTGGACTGGCGCTTGACTGGCGGTGTGCGTGGGCTGGAGCTTGGCAGGCGGTGTGCGTGGGCTGGTGCTTGGCTGGCGGTGAGTGGACTGGAGCTTGGCTGGCGGTGAGTGGACTGGAGCTTGGCTGGCGGTGAGTGGACTGGCGCTTGGCTGGCGGTGTGTGTGGACTGGCGCTTGGCTGGCGGTGTGTGTGGATTGGTGCTTGGCTGGCGGTGTGTGTGGATTGGTGCTTGGCTGGTGGCGTGCGTGGATTGGCGCTTGGCTGGTGGTGTGCGTGGATTGGCGCTTGGCTGGCGGTGTGCGTGGACTGGTGCTTGGCTAGTGGTGCGTGGACTGGCGCTTGGCTGGTGGTGTGATTGGACGGGCGCTTGGCTGGCGGTGTGTGAGTAGTGAGTTGCTGCTGGTCACTACACACACTGCTAGCGAAACGCCACTCCACGCAATCCGTGAGCTGGTGTGGTTACATTGTCAGGAATGTGGGCGTGTGAAAGTGGTGGACCCTTGAATGGTGCGGTCTGCTGGTGTGAGTGTTGTAATGTGCTGGGCCCGCGGCTGGCTGTGGGAATGGTTTCATATGTGTCACACGAATGAAAGGTGTATGAATGGCCTGTAAAGCGTTTGGTGCCTTGTGGCTTTTCAGCTAAATTTGAGGTTTGCAGGGGATTCTGGGTAAGGAAACGTTGGGGGATCCACGCAAGCCATACCTCCCTGGAATCCCCGGGGTGTCTAGTTTTCAGAAATGTGTGGGTTTGGTAGGTTTCCCTAGATGGCTGCCGAGCATGGGGCCAAAAACAAAGGTGACCCCCCTTGCAAAACCAGGTGGTTTTGAGATAGGCAATTTTGATGTTGCTTCAATACGTTTTGCGCCCTTGCCTGTCGCGGGTACTTGGGCCTCCCACACGAGTAAGGCACCATTTTTATCAGGAGACCCGAGGGAATGCTGGGTGGTAGGAAAAATGTGTCAGCCCAGTGATGCCACAACTTTCCCACACGAAAATGTGCAAAAAAAGTGATTTTGTTCAGTTAAATTTGAGGTTTGCAGGGGATTCTGGGTAAGGAAACATTGGGGGTTCCATGCAAGCCATACCTCCCTGGAATCCCCGGGGCGTCTAGTTTTCAGAAATGTGTGGGTTTGGTAGGTTTCCCTAGATGGCTGCCGAGCATGGGGCCAAAAACAAAGGTGACCCCCTTGCAAAACCAGGTCGTTTTGAGATAGGAAATTTTGATGTTGCCTCAATACGTTTTGTGCCCTTGCCTGTCACGAGTACTTGGGTCTCCCACACAAGTTAGGCACCATTTTTATCAGGAGACCCGGGGGACTGTGTAAAAAATGTTGGTTTTGTGACAAAAGTCTGTTGTTCCGTTAAAGCTGGGAAAATGGTGATTTCAGCCCCACAAACCTTTTTTGATACCATTTGCAGGGAAAAACCCAAACGCTTTCATATGCAGCACTTTCCCATTTTTCCCAAAAAACCCAAAATGTAGCTGTATTTTGGCTAATTTGTGGGTCCCCTCTAGGGGAATCCACAAACCCTGGGTACCTTTAGAATCCCCATGATGTTGGAAGAAAAGGACGCAAATTTGGCGTGGATACCTTTTGTGGTCAAAAAGTTACAGGGGCCTAAGCGCGAACTACCCCAAATAGCCAAAAAAAGGCTTAGCACAGGGGGAGGGGGGGGGGGGGGGAGGCCTAGCAGGAAGGGGTTAAGCTAAAATTTGCAACAAAATTATACCTTGAGAACAATGGAAACAACGGATGTTTGCGGCACTTGCATTTTCCTACTGATTTTTTTAGCGTGAAATGTGTCCTTGCATCAAAGATGGATGGGAGGACGCATTTCACACTAAAATATAGCGTTAAATGATGGATTTGCAATTCACATAATTAAGTGCAACTCTCCCGAAATTTCATGTAATTCTGCAAATGATACACATTTTGTACACCACACTCTAGCATTTATTTATATATTTTGGGTGGCAGATGATTGACTGTTGGTCAGGTTGTAGTAATAGCTTTGAGGGTGTTTCTGATGCACTGATCAAGCTGAGCACCCCTTAGCCACGACCCAGACTAGAGTATGCTTTCCACCCAAATATAATTTAAGAAATATGTCACTATCATAACATCATGGGAAAAATATCGAGAACCAAAATATCAACAAGATAACAATATATAGGTAAGTATAGGTTTACTTTACTTAACTCCACACATATATGTGCCTTGACAATATAGAACTTCGTAGTATGCAGATGTGGAGTTAAGTATACTAAATCTATATTTACCTATATGTACATTTCAATATTTTGGTCCTCAGTGTTTTATTCAATAATATTATGATCGCATGATATTTTGAAAAAGTATTTTGACACACATCATGGACAATAGGATGTTTCAGATAAACAGAGCTGTTGGCACCTGGAGGGGGGTAGAGGGCACTGGGAATATGAAAACTGTACACAAATAATACTAATAATGGACGTGTGTGTGAAGCTCAGTCAGATACACTCCTGGCATTTCAAAATCACTATTTGCTGAGCAGAAAAACATGACTCATAGGAACCTCCGGCTGGAAAGTGCTTTAAAAACGTCAAGGATTCTTCAACAAAGAGAAGGATTTGACGAGCTTTGAAGAAAGCTGATGTATTAAAGAAATGCTTAAGGTAGATCAGTCACAGGTGAGGAGCAAGCGCTTCAGCAGATGGATTTCAACACAGGGTGCACAGACACTAGCAGCAGCGAGTATCCCGCAGGCGATGGCACACACAACAAGAGGATCACAAAAGGAACCGCAAGCAATGGCAATGATACTCCAAGGATTATCCACAGAAAATACAGCAATGACACACAGTCAAGGAGACAAAGACCGTTTTACATAGACACACAAATAATAAATCAAACATAATGGCAGAGAATCACTCATTGGTAAATACACACTACCGACCAGACAACAAAATATAGGCAACATAGACAATTACCTCACACAATCACATTGAGAGTCATGGACAAATAACCACTTAGCCAAAAACGCACAGTATATGAAACACTGACACATCCCCCTTCCATAAGGCCACGGTGTTAGCAGGAGCTATTGGGCCAAACCGTGGGGGATTCAGGCCAGCCTACCATGGCGCCTACATGGGTTCCCATTGGCCTCCTTCCTGGTCACTCGGAAGTTGATGACTTTGACTGACACGCACACACACTGACACACACACACACAACCCCCCCCCGCACTTCGTGGTTCTCCCCTCCTGGTCACATGGGGTGCCGGACTTTGGCTCTGACACAGACAACGGTCTGCACTTCACGGCAGCCCCCTTTCTGATCTTTGACAAGATTGAGTGGGCAGCCCACACTCCTGCAATTATCCTGACTGGGCTAGGAATGTCACACTTTGCTCACCAGGTTCCACTCACAGAGATGCCAATTGTGCCTAACTTCCTCCTGATGCACTTCTCCTCCTGAAAGGGTACACTGGTTTTGGCAGGCAAAAAGGTTAGTTTTGTAGGCTCAGGACAAATGATGTTCACTTTCTGGGTAATTGACCTTCACCTAGCAGACAGACTAGCAGACCTTGGTCTCTAGTCCTGGTTCGAGCAATTTTCTTTCTCCTGATGAACAGTTCTGTGGAACAAACTGTGGGACTCATGCTCCCACCTTAATCGTCCAAATCCAGACACCAATGTGATTTGGTGTTTGGTCGTTTGAAATTCGAGATGCAGGTGTAAGCTTTTTTTACGAGTTGCTTTCTCCTCTGCCCTGTTCATAGCAGCAGTGGCTACAATTCTGACAGACTCACAACAAAGGCCATGGGAGTAACCAGGGATAACACCTGCCTGTCACTCTCCACTGAAATATGCCTCCAAGGTTCAAAGGCCTAAGCCTTCTTCTCTATCAAGATTCCGTGGGCCACAGTGCCAACCTTATCAGTTCCACCATCTCCTTGACAATGAGCCCATGCCACACTGACCAGTAATTCTTCCTGGAATCAAAGAGACCTTTGATGTGCCCATAGGATGCTCTGCTCCCCTTCCTTCAGTGTGTGCTCCCACTGCAGCCTTAAGCAAAGTCAGCAATATACATCTCTTGTCTGGCGATTGCAGTCTTCATCTCTCCAGGCCCTGTGTTTTCAAAATGGAACTGGCAGGCCTCCGTGTCATGTACCAAACACAGGCACATGCACAAAAGTATCATGCACTGTGCAAAGCTACACACACTCCATGGAGGCCACGTGTGAATTATGTGCATAGCAATGGAAGCTTACATGAGTGGTCCAGTAGGCACCATTCCTATGATGGAGGTAAAAAAAGCCTGTTCACATTAAGATCATTAGAAAACACAATGGGTATTTTGCCACCACTGTGCTCATGTCACTAAACTTCAGGTAAAGGCAGTAAGCCTCTACCACTATGAGGCTAGTGCATGGTATGCACCCCGGTCTAATAAGACCGCATTACTATGAGACAGGCCCAGGTCATGGCGCATATGCATGATCCATGCTCGCCTATGACCACAAATCATTAACAGGGGTCCAGATATCCATGCAGCTGGGGCACAGGGGCTAGGATGCACATCTTTCTCCATGCAGGGGACTTTTCCGTCTCAATCATCCACCGACAATGAAACACAGGCAATGACACACAGGCACTCACACATGAACAATGGCACACTGCAGTGATGCACAGAGACAGATTATTTAACACAATACCAAAAAAGTACAATCAGAAACAACCTCCATTACACTCAATCACACAGAGATAACCACACATAAATAATATTACATGCTAGTCGCTCATCATAGCTACACACTGACAATCAAACAATAAAAATCACAAGCGTAAATCACAAATACACAATAAAAACCAAGCAACGGTCTACCAACAGACATTTCAAGAGACAAAGGCAAATGCACAATCTCACACAGATATAGGACCAATCACAAAGAAACAATCCGTCACAAACATAGAGAAAATAAAACACAGGCAACATCGACAAACTGATGGAAAATCTGATACAAAGACGCAGACAGTCACACAAGGACAATCAATGAAGGATCCTTGTTTGCCATTAAAAAAAACAGTCAGGCAATCACAAACAAATAGGCAACCTCATATCAACAAACTGACATGTAAATCAGAACAAATGAAACACATGGAAGGGCTATTAAACAAGGATAGGTGCATCCACGTTTACACTTAACCACTGTGCTAGACATACAGCACTATACACAAATGTTAACAAAGTCAACCACACAAGAACATAAATACCTACACTTTAAGGGACAAAGTAAATACATTAGTAATCACTCACAGAGAAACATACTATTTTGCACTGATATAAGCACAGACACACCTACACTCAACCCCAAGAGAGAAAACAGACGAGCAACAGACAAGTGAACGACTATTTAACCACCGAAACACAGACAATCAAAACAGGAATCAAGACGATTACACAGTGGAAAACACAGAACAACACAAGGAAAATCACATTTGTACACCAACTATACATAATGCTGCTTCTAAATTTTGTTTATATGTTATTTTTCCAACTGTTTGTATTTAATGCTGCCTCCAAAATGTACAGCACCCTGGTGTCCTATTGATTATGTTCACGCCTTATAATACCTCAAATAAATACACAAGTCAGAAAAGAAAAATGGGCTATCATCGCACAGAGCAAAGTAACCTATATTTCATACAGAGCTAAAAGCAATCTGTAGGTACCTGCACTGTTAAAACAGGTACTCGCTGCACAATGCTACTTTTATTCTACCAGCTCTAAGGAGGATGAATCGCAGGGTCAGCTCTGACAGGATTCAAAACTGTGACCATCAAGTGTCTGTGATAGATCCACGATTTACTTTATCAGCAATACTGATAGCCATACCCAATCATGGTCTTTGTAGGAGAGTAGTATCTGCTTCACATGGGTGCCCCCACTTTTTGCTGATGTTTCACTGTTTTTCAACCTTAGTCTGGCTGTGGCCCTGCCAATCAGTACCCCAGCTACCTATTTCACTACCATTGCACACACATATAAAACCTATAAGTCACTCCTATGGCAGGCCTTAACAATCCTGAAGGCAGAGTGCTTGGTTTTTATGTGAGAGAATGCCCCTGCATGAGCAGAGCCCCTCTGCAGCGTTCGGAGTACCTCCTCTGATGCTGTTTGTGGTGCAGCCTGACCATATACTCTTAAGTGCATTATAACCTCGCAGGAAATGCTAACTTTGGACTGGCTGCAGAGAAACATGTCATGTTTGGTGTCAAACACTTTGGAATACTACCCCCCCCCCCCCGCCCTTTCTGGCGGCGGAGGTAGCATTCCACCCTTCTACAGGGAGAGACATGTACCCACTGGTCTAACCGGTAAAGACTTTCTAGAGCCCTGGCATCACAAAATGGATGCCACTGCCACAGACACGGGCCTGGCCTCCTGCTGCTGACCGAAACTCCGGCAGGGTAAGCCTGGACAATAGGTTTCCTGTCACAGAGCGGTGTAACCACCTCAGATGTGTATTGGGGCTGGGCGGGAGCGCACTCTGGTGCTTTGAAGTCCTGCACTGGGGGCACGCTTGGTGTCCCTGTGCATAGTCCAATTCAAACCGGTTGCAGGGGCTACCTGCCCCTGCTCTGGCGCAAAACTGGACAAAGGAAATGGGTGTAACCACCCCTCTTTCCAAACCCTCCCATAGGTGGGTCCCCAGAGTATGTCCAACCCCCAATCTTAGTATAAGTATAGGAACCCAGTCCTTGAGACTTTGGATTACCATGGATGAAACTCTGTAACATATATTCTGGACCTTCGACGTTCTATTTCGACTAGAAGACTGAAGAAATCTCTCTTGGGGTCAAGGAGTGACTCCCCTGCTTGGCAGGCACCAAAGAAGCAACTGTCCGGTCTGCAACTCTGAAGCTCCCGCCGGACGCCGAAGTCTTTGCATCACCAGAGGTGGATTTCCAGACTTCCCCGAGGCTACCCTGAGTCCACAGCAAAGCTGAGACCTGTGGCTATCGTGGGTGACGTGGAACTGTGACCCCTGGACACCGTAAACTTTTGCCGGTACATCATCTTCCTGGACTTCCTCGAAGTTGTGCTTTGGGCTCCGAGTAGCACTGCACCGAGTAGCACTGCACCGAAGATCTCTGGCCTCCACTCCACGAGTGACCCGTGGGCCAGTGTCCAGTGCGACTGCTCAAGGCTCCTTCGCGATCGCTAGCCCATTGGCTAGTGGGTCCCCACGAAGGCAACTCCTTTTCTGCTTGGGCTTTCCTTGTTGCTCCAGATGAGCCCTGACTTACCCTCGCTGGGTGAGTCCCCCAGACCTTGCTGGTCTGCACCAACGTCCTTCTTCTATTTCCACTTGACTTGCCGTTGCCAAGGCTTGTTGGGTCCATTCTGGTCGCCGACACTGCAGCACTCGAGAGACTTCATGGGACAGCTCGAATCCAGCTCCTGGTCATCGTCGACGCCTCCTGGACCTTGTGGCTGATGAGTCAAGACACCCGTCAACTCACCTGAAGCACCCGACATCTGTGGGCATTGGACTATCGTGCCCCTGGTCACTGTTAAGTGACCCAGACGCTGTCCCCTCTGCTTTCAGGTTCCTTCCATCCTCGATCCAGGCTTGGATCTCTTCGGACACTTCTCCTCTTCACGGCAGCAGCACTTCTTTGCCAGCTTCCATTGAAAACGACGCCGCGACCCTAAACCAAAAGACACCTATGCACCTTGCTTCCCTGGGTGAGGTAACACGAGTACTCCTGTGCTCCCGTGGGTGTTGGCCCTAGACACCTCTAAATCCAAGAGGGTGTGCTTGTAGTCGTCCTCTAAGTGTCCTTAACTTGTAATTTTCCAACCGCGACTTTCTCCATAGAAGTTGACGGCGATTCGCACCTGTGTTCTAACACTGCACGCGTCCCCCGTGGGGCCCCTACGTCACTACCTTGGGTTGTTCCTTGGGGCCCAAAAGGCTCTAGGCCTTGTGTCTAGTTCAGTCGTGGTTCTTATACCACTTTATTGGTATATGGTTTGGTACGCCCCTAGGGCCCAAACGTGTATTTGTGCTTTTACTGTTGAATACTGACTTGTAACTTAAGTACTTCGAACTCCAGCCTCATAAAGAGACTAGAGGGGTGTGTTTTATCTTAAATACATATATTTTGAATATATACCTGGTGTGGTTGTCCTTTCATTTGGTCATTCAAGAGATTATAGACTGGTAAAACAAGCTGCTTTACATTCCTTCAAGACTTAGCCTGAAGGCTGCTCTCCATAGCTACCACTACGATAGCTTTCAATAAAGGTTGTCTTTAACCTATCACCATAAGGGGTTGTTTGGACTGGTACAAGGTGCCCACTTTAATTAGTGGACAGCATATACCAGGCCAACTTCTCACAGTCTTTCTTTCTTTTTAACATTCTGTCTGCAAGAATGAAAAGCAATCAGCCTTGTGCACCCCAATGGTTTTTGGAGGTTATGTTATTTGTAGCGGGCTCGAGACTGTACTGCCCCCAAAGTATAACAGGCAGTAAACATCTGTGTGCCCTCTTCATCTGTCTAAGCTGGCTCCATCATATCAAGACCAATCTAGGGATCCTTACTCTAGTTTCCATGACAGCTGGTACAGTAACCTGGGTAAAGTCCTTACTTATGTCCTGGCTGCCATTAGCAGATGTTGTGACACAACAGGTGTGTAGCCTGGATCATAAACCCTACAGAATGTCATGTGACTAAGACTGCCCACATGTCTTGAATGTGAGATAAACAGTCTGTGAATTGTGGAGATGGAATGATTGGATGAAAGAGCCCAGAATCAGGCATGGTAAAAGGTTTGGTTAGTTACTAGTAATCTTCATTACTACGAGTCCTGATCTTCCTTGTCACAGTCCTTACAGTGTGAGCATTTGTCCCTATTTACAGACAGTTTACTCTGAGCACATTTGTGCATTTAAATTAAAATGTGCATTATAAATAGTGTGCAGAGCAAGGTATCTACACTTGAATTCACATATTCACATTGACATGGAATCATTACAATGGAAAAAAAATTGCTATGACATGTTAGAGTGTCTTTTCCAGGCTTAAGGTAAGTAGACTTCAATTAAGTCTTGACATTATGTTTATTCTCTGTTTATATTTCTGCTTTGACACCACGCACAGGGAGATGGGGGATTTATTTTTTAATGACCTTCCACATGCACAAGGTATTGCATTCAGTCACAATGGTTCACTGTTTATGTAACAATTTTTTCCTGACACCTCCAGGCGCACATCATTAAGTCAGAAGGTCTGAATCAATATTAATGTAGTGGTTTAGTGCTGTGATTGGTTATATGGCGGTTCATAATGCCATAAAATCATTTGTTTGCTCTTTGCTCACAACATGATGACTTTGCAATTTCAATATTTTCTTATGGAGAAAATGGCTATAAACCCCCCTGAATTTGGGGATGAGCCAGACACGCTTTTCCTTTTACATGGGACGCTGCCCAATTTCTTACTACATTTGCTCCTTATTTGATTGAGATTTAGGCAATTTCTGTCTATACTTCTGCACTCATGTACCCCCCACCCCCCTCTTCGTCCTCCTTGGCTTCCATCATGGTGCACTTGTCCATGCCTTGTTTGGCCAACCCTGCTCAGTTTCAGCCAGGACCAGCCTGTGTTGAGCAGCTTCCCCAGACCCACCGGTCTGTTCTAACATTTCCGCAGCTCCTCCTCGCCCCTTCAGCTAATCCAGTATCCTGATTAGTGGGCGAATAGCGGGCATTGGGTGATGAATGGTTTATACTTGCACTCGCTTAGACCCGCAAATCAGACATAAGGAGATACAATTAATGAATAAACCTGCAATGCACCTTGCAGAGGGACTAAAAGCAGGCCTAACAGCATATTCAAGGCACTTCAAACAGCAAGCCGCCATTGCATCAACTTTTGTTCTTGCCCATATTCTGTGCCTGTACCAGCTATTGCTCTGCTCGTGCTGCCCCCCCCCCCCCTCAATGTTAAGTAGGCCAGCAGAGAGTCCTCCGAAAAGCTGCTTGGTCACGAGATCAGAGGTCTGGGGGAAGGTGTCAGCCAATTTCACAATCTAGGTGGGCCATTGCCTATCCCACACATGCCTCAGTGCCCAAGCGTCTCACTTTCACATCAACGTGGTCATAAACAACCAGGTTCCAAGACACAAAAGGTACCTTAGACACCTTTGATTGGAGCAGCACCATAAGTCCTTTTACACGCTTTTAAAAGCGTGGAACCTCTCATACAGAGTCTCAGACAGAACTTCCAATATGAGGCAAAAGAACACAGCATGTAAAAGAGGTACACTATTAAACGCCAATAAGACAAGAAGCGAGCTGACCACGGGTCGGAGGGGTGCTCAACAAGCAGCAGCAGCATCACCCAAAAGCCAAGCGAAGGTCAACACACCCTACTCTCAATCAAGCACTACTTTCTTCATAGTAATCACCCATCATTGGCATCCTCAGCCCATGCTGCAGTACCCACCACTGCACATAAGGTGACCACTCCATTCCTATCCACCTTGAACCAGGTAAGCGGTTCACAGCCCGGACTTCTGTCAACATCGGAGCTATCTGCCTCTCCCCTTCTGGGCCCTGGCCCAGAAACATTAAAAGCCAACAACTTCATGCCAACTTCATTTGGCTATTCAAAAGAGGTGATAGCACAAGTGCACCAAGCCTCCGACTTATGACCCGGTTTTAGCCACATGTAGCCACATGAACACGATCCACGAACCAATGGACCGGATGCGCATTCAAGAATCTCGGCAAGCTTTTCAATGAATGCCACAGATTAAACATTACTAGAGGTATTTGAACAGCTACCGCTGCACGTAGACTCTCCAGGGAAGGAATTCAGGTCAACTGGGCAAACCCCAGTTGAGGTCACCCTGTTGTCAATTAACTAAACCCTTCTAGCGGCCATAATCTGGCAAACCCACAAACTAGAACTCCAGGCTGACTTGATGCAAACTCTTGCAAATGCAATAACCAGCATGAATTTAAAAATAACGAACCTGAAAACCAAGCTAGTGCATCGCTTCAAGTCGGTGGGTCTATGACGTGCACCTGCACTCCAATAGTGGACAAGCTTTGTCTACTCCCAGAATTACTCTCAATTATTGTACACAACCATAAAAGGAATCAGCCAACGAAAAAAGAGAGCAAAGAACTGAACCATGCCGTCAGACCAACCAGATTAGAGGAGGGCATAATCCCCAAAGGAGCTACATCCCAAATGGATCCTGGTGGTTCTATTAACGTTGACATTCTGCTGGAAAAAGTAACTTAGCTCCCGTCGAACGGAACTCCAGCCATGAACAGCAGCACGAACAAACTGGCAATGGGACCTCCCACCAACCCAAATCCCCTAGAGGTACCAGAAGTGACTCAAACTCCTCATGAGGAGGCAGAAGAAAAGGTTTAGGAAAAACAAGTAAACCCCGACAAGATTAGTAAATTTGGTCCAAGCCGTAAATCCCGCTCTTAGGACTCATAAAAATATACTTTCTCACCCAAAACTGCCCTCTAAATTGTTCCCAATTTTTCCGACAGTCTAAAACCACCCCATAACCCTTGTTGGGGTACACTATCCCCTGGCAGATGATGACTCACTCCCTACAAGCAATCTAGCATCTAGGACCTATATTCAATGATTTTGTTCACCTATAATCCGTTCCAATTTTTGGCAAGGAACAAAATTCTTCATCTGTTCAGTCGGAAAACACAATCCCCTAAGCAGCCAATGCCCCCCATTTACCAGCAACTCAATTAGTCAAGAACATGGGCTAGCCTACGGGAGCACAACTCTCCAGGCCCCTGGTTAGAAAACAAACATCAGTCTATGGTGACCGGTGCAGACAGGCTTGCTAACGACTTTGCAGGCCTAAATGTTTCAAACAACTCTCAAAGTACCCCAGGTATGGATAATAGTGGAACAAGTACCATGAGCCACATTCAGAATTGCTTCTGCAGTAACTCCTTAAGCAATCCTTCAAGCGCAGGCAGCCCAAAAACAAACCCATCCACAAGCGTGGTTCAGACTCTGAACCAGGATGACACACAAACATCACTGAAACCTATTTTTACTCCATCAAACACATCCAGAGGGCAAAACGATTGCAACCGTATTTAAAGGCCACACCAAGTAAGAAGACCAGGCGTTGCATCCTAAAAGCGCAACTCATGGTCCTTCGGATCAATGAGTTTCGTTCTGATTGAACATTAACACCTGGCATCAAGCACTGTAGATTTGGTGATTACAGAAGAGAGTCCATGCTCCACCTGTTATGCTACAGCCCAGAGTGTCTGCATGCATGCCGCACTTTATTTAAAAAAAAAAAAAATCATATTGAACGTGGTCTCTATCCGAAAGGAAGCTATGGAATGTTGTATGACCACTACTGTTCCCATGTATTTAGAACGCTTTGGGAAATCTGTCACTATAACTTCCACCGCCATTAGGTTGCGATGGACCCAAACACCTTCGCTATCATCCCTTTGGAGGGACAGTTATTTTACATTTTACTTATCTCGATTTTAGTTTTTCATTCGCTTGAAGTCGTTGAATATAGACATGCATACTCTAGGGCTCCTATGCCATACATGTATATGTTTGGATTTATTTTTTTACTGGATTACTATAACAGTCGCGGCCGGCAATATTCGCGGAGAGGGCCATGAGAAGAGGGGGTGGGGGTAAATTTAATAATGAATTTTTAAAAACGTGCCTGTCCGCTGGCCAGGTCTTGTGTTTTCTCGGCTCCTGCTCTCCTGCCTCCGGCAGGAAGAGGAAACATGCAGCCTCCCTCCCCTCCCCTAAGCCAATCACAACGCTGCAATGGCAGCGTTGTGATTGGTGGGGCCCATGCCCAGCCAGGGGCTTACGGAGAGGCCATTTTCTCCATGTAGCCTGCATGGAGAAAGGGCAGGGTGCGCATGACTGGTTTGGGTGGCCCCAGAGGGCCGACCAAACAGTCACTCAAACCAGTCATTGGCCCTCAGGAGTGGGCACACCACTCCTCCCCTGCCAAGCCCTGCTCGCAGAGCAGCCCCACCCACCCTCAACCAAACCCTTCTGCTTTCTCGTGGTGCGAGAAGCAGAAACATAAAATGGTAGTTATTGCCATTTTATGTTTCTGCTTCTCGCACTGCGCGAAAGCACTGGGGCGACGCTCCTCCATCCTAGTGGAGGAGCCACCCCTGTACTATAACTACTTGTATCAATTTGAATTAATTGAAACAAATAAACATATTAATTCATTCAGTTATTACTAACGACTATTTCCCCAAATCTCTCCCCTTTCTGGCATCTCTTTTTCCCCACTCTTTTCACATTGCTCTACTACTTCAGATTCTTTTGCACTGACAATCTACTTTTCTTCACTGTTTTTCTTGTGGGACAAAAGCTGTATCTGAGTTGCCCAACATCTGCAAGAGCTGGGAGCACTTGAAAGCAGCCTGAAAGGCAAGCACTCTTCAGATACTGAGCATTTTCGCTCATTCAAGAGCCACTAAGATGCAATGTCAGACATCTAGTCGTGCTGCACTTCCTTAACCGCATGACGCAGCATGTCAGCCTTTCCAGCCATCTGCTATTACAGGGAACAGGGGGCTAGGAATGGACTCAGGCCCTGTTAAAAAATATGTCAAAGACGCTTCCCTCGTGCTTGCTTTCTTGCCTGCGTGCGCTCTGGGCTGCTCACGGTTGGCACTGAAAAATATTTCAGCATGGAATTATGGTATTGTTTTTTAGGTCAGTGGAGCATTTTGGGATGTGAGATAATGTACGTTGCAGGTCTTTGGCATTCTGATCTCAGATGGGTAAATTTATTTACACGTGGTTCACTGAATGAGTCAGAGACCAGCTTGCAGTGTAAACAGTGAGCCTGTATTTGTTCCATCCTTGTCAGGATGCTGAGAACCTGGTCGGATAAAGAGGATAGGACCAGATCGGGAGACATATGGACAAGGCAGGAACTGCCTTAAACTGGATCTCAATGTGGACCTGTGGAATACACAAACTCTGTCTGAAACTTAGTGTAAGTAAGAAGCAGAAACTAATAACCAGCGTTGCAAGATTTCTGTACCAGAATCCGTGGTCGCACAACTTTGGTGACAGAGAAACCTTTCAGTGCAGCAGGGTTTGGGATTCAGGACAATAAATCTCGGGAGTTCAACAGCCTGCCATGAGAGGGCTGCCTTAGGCCTGCCTAGAAGGAAGGAGCAGACTGACTGCTTAGAAAAGACATCTGAAGTGCTTAAAACGAGCGGGACTGTGAATGAGTTAAGGACGGAACATCTGAAGTGCCTTCACAAAAAGAAGTTTCTGAGGGGTTGTGGATCACCTAAGGCAGGATCATCTGAAGCTGCCCTCTGAGACTTGGGGAGCGATCTATGTAGGAAAGTATGATCTGCTTCTTATGGTTACCCCCACTTTTTTGCTTGATGTGATGCTGTTTTTGACTAGTCTGACTGGGATCCTGCTGATCAGGACCCCCATCTATCTGCTTTCTCCCTACACCGTTGTGTTCAGTACCTAGGTACATCCCAGATTGGACACTGAGGTACCCTTATCAGTCCCTTGTATATGGTACCCATGTACCCTGGGCATAGGTACCCCAGAGGTCTCCCATGGGCTGAAGCATGCAGTATGCCACCCATGAGAGACCATGCAAAATGGAACTACAGGCCTGCCATTGCAGCCTGTGTAAGTTGGTGCATGCACCACTTACTAAAGATATAGGTTTACTATATCTAAGGGTCACTGCACTTAAAAGTCACCCCTATAGCAGGCCTTTACAATCCTGAGGGCAGGGTGCTTGGTTCTAAGTGAGAGGGTGCCCCTGCAAGAGCAGGACACCCCTGCAGCCTACGGAGTCCATTCCCCAGGTTGTCAGTGAAACAGCCATATACTATATAGAGGAGCACTGTGTAATCACGCAATGACCATCTCGAAAACGGCTGCAACAAATCCTATCATGTTCGGTATCACAAATGTTGGAGTCATACCCCCACACCGTAAATGGTGTGGGTGGTATGATTCCAAGCACTGGAAGAGCCCTCAGTTAGGCTCTCAGTGTTGCCCGTACCAGCCTTCTAGTCCCGGATAGCGCAAAATGGCTGCTGCCGACCAGAGACACATTTCTGCCCTCCTGCTGCTGAGCCAAGCTTGTGCAGGGGAAGGTAGAACAATAGGCATCCTGTCACAGGGAGGTACAACCACCTCCCAGACAGGATTTAGTGTATTAGGGCTGAGTGGGTGCGCTTGCCAGTGCCTGAAAGTCTGCATGAGGGGCACATTTGGTGTCTCTGTGCATAATCCAGTTCAAACCAGTCCTGGGAGCCGTCGGCTCCCGCTCTGGCGCGAAACTGGACAAAGGACATGGGAGTAACCTCCCCTGTCCAGATCCTCCCCTAGAAGGGTCCCCTGAATCTTCACAACCCTCTCCTTAGGGTACTTAAGGTCTTACCTGGTTGTAGGTCCCTAGATTCATCGTGGGATAAGATTCAGAACTGAAACCACTGCACTTCTACCGTCTGGGCACTCTGTTTGGGCCGGACTTCGTCTCCCTTCCAGTATGCTGCATCGTCTGTGCCTGTGCATTACACAGGAACCTTCCAAGGCCTGTGAATTATTAAGGACTACCGAAGTAATCTCCCTTGGAGTGAATGAGTCACTCCACTGCATTCACAGGCACCGCAACTAAGTCAACCAGTCTGCAGATCCTGAGCTCCTCCGGACACCATGGGCTCTGCAACACAGGCGGTGGTTTTCCCCAGCTCCTGAGGTCTGCTCTACCCTCTCACCAAGTTTGAGACCAGTAGTCCTCGTGGGGGTTGCAATAACCAAACCCCTGAGTACCTCATCCCCTTTGCAGTTGCAAAGGCTTGTTGACATCTTTGCAAGAAGATCTTCGGGCTCCAAGAAGCCCCAACCTCGAACACCACCAGTGACCAGAATCTTTGGCCACACCGCATCGTGTGCATTGTGGCCTGCATCTTTTGGTGAGCTGCTTGAAGTCCTCTTGCGACTCCTGTGCTTCCGGCCTGTGGGTACATTCGAGGGTCACCTTTGTTTTCCTTGGGCTCCACTGATTGCTCGGGCCCGCCCTGACTCCCCTGCTGTGGTGAGTCCCCTGGACCTTGCTGGTCCCAACCGTGCATCTTCTTGACTTCCTGAAAGGGGGTGCATTTGCCAAAGATTGTTGGTGCTCCTGCCGGACACCGACCCTCAGCATTAGACATCCTTCGTGGGACAGCTCGTATCTGGGTCCTAGTCGTCCTCAGCGTCACTTGGTCCTCGCAGCTGCAGAGTCAAAGTCACAGTCATCTTTCCGGAAGCACTCAACATTGGAGGGCACATAGACTCTGTCCCCTCTGCTTTGAGGTACTCCTCGACAAGAATCCTTGTTTGGATTCCTCTGGACACTTTCTCCTCTTCCAGCAGTGGCACTTTCCTGAAGTCCACCATTGGGTTCGACTGTGGTTTACGAGGCCACTTCACACCTACGCACCTGGCTTCCCTGGGATAGGTAACTTGGGTACCACGGTATCCACGGGTGGGTTGGCTCTCCAACCTTCCGTCTTCCATGGGGTTTCTTCATGGTCCACTGGGAAGGGTCCCTAATCTTTAAAAATCCAACCTCGACTTGCACATAGACTTGTACGGAGCACGCGGTCGTGTTCACACACTGCACACGCTCTCTGTGGGGTCCCTATCTACTTACCTTGGGTGGTTCTGTGGGTCCCCAGTAACTCTACATCCTCTAGACATTGTCTTGACTCGAGCCGTAGTTCTTATACCTCTTTCTTAGAATATGGTTTGGTCCCCTCCCCCGAGCCCACTGTGTATTAGTGCTATTTACTGTGATTTCTTTGTTTTAGTATTGTGTGCTTTATGTATCTCAGTGAGGGAGATACTGTAACATACTAAATAGGGTTATATAATAAATACATATTTTTATAAATACTTTGTGTGGTCCTTTTTCATTTAATCTATACTACAAGATTGCATTTGGGTAAAACAAGCTGCTTTACACTCCTTCAAGACTAAGCCTGAAGACTGCTCTCCACAGCTACCAATTGGATAGCTTTCTAAGGTTGTCTGAGACCTCTTAAATCATTATAATGGTTGTCTGGACTGGTGCAAGGATCCCACTTACATTAGTGGACATCATATACCAGGTCAGCCTCTCACAATCTGCATTTGTTAGCTGGCCTGTGAGGCCTGGAAAACATGAGTATCCCGCAGTGTGTGCTGCACTTGGAGTGTCTGTGGCCGTGTAGCATTGAAAGAAATGGACTAGCTGCCTCGCAGGTTTCCAGCCATAGAAAGTGCCTAGAAGTTTTGGGTGCTAAAGAAACGTGACCGCTTTTGGTGATTTTGACTGACAGACTCGAGCGCTGAAGGAGGTACTGCCCCATGAAGGGACGTATCCCTCCCCACTGTTGAAGGTGATATCCTCTGACGCATTGCGATCACTGCTGCGACCCAGGGTGAGTGCCAAGCTTTATTTGGCTTTTGGACTTTTGGCTAGGCAGGAGTTAGATCCGGCGAAGAAAGGTCCACCTGACAGCACGCAGCACGACTGAGGGCAGCCGACTCATGATTGGCACTGGCACTGACCTAGTATGTGCACCAGACACAATCCGAAACTATGTTGGTTGGGCCGAGGCAGTCACACATGACAACATTTGGAATAAAGAAAAAGGACAATCTGAACACATAATCGGGGTGGGTGAGGATTTATTTTCCCACACTGGCTTGAAAAACCAGGAGCCTCCTGAATGAGTCCAGGCTGTTGCCATGAATGCAGTCAGGGAGAACCCTCTTCATTGGCCTGTGCAAAGACGCACACCAGCCCTAGTGGCGCCGCCCCTTCCCTATGCTGGCATCTGCAGGTCTACTATGCACCACAGCAACAACACAAAGGAAAGAAAGATGCTGTGCAGGGCGCACAGCCAAGAAAGTGGGGTACTGCTTTGAAGCACACCTCGATACGGGTACTTCAGGAGCACAGACTGCACATAGGTCTTACACTCATCAAACTATTAGGAAAGAACCTCACAAATGGGTACAAAGTGAGAGGGACTGCGGTTGAGTCTTACACTATGCAGAGTGGAATGAAACATTCCCTGGAATAGGTACTCCAGGGGCAGGAAGACCAACTGTGCCTCACGTCACACAGACTCCAAAGAACCAGAGATGTTTTAAGGCATCCACAAAGTGGGCAATTACCCAGTGAACCGGCCCGGTTCCAACACGGAGCTCTTGTCTATTGATACACAATCTACCTCTGCTGTTGACACGATAGGTAGCTCAAGTCGACAAGGCGTTCACCTTATTGGGCCCCATGAGGTTCTCATTGTGTTTCTCTATGAGCTGAAGCTTCTTAAAACCTTAGGCCGCTGTTCAGCAATCCTCATTGTATAAAAAATTATACATTTCGATGTGAACATCTGCATTTCAAGGGCAACCTCAACTGTCTCCCCTACTTAACTAACTTTGTTGCCAACAGAAAAGAAATCTCATCTTTTTTTCCGGGAACGAGGCTGGGTGAAGTAACTGAGCTACCAGGCTTCCAACCATGGGAAACAGTTGGGTGGTCAATGCTTGCAGATGTATGGGACGCAACGGCATGGGACATTTTGAGCATTTATGGAGGGAATATAAACGGGTGTTAACACAAACATTCAAGTACCTACAACCGCGACATGCATTACAGAGGACAATCCCACACGACGAGGAAATGTAGGTGGCTGCATGACGAAAAAGTCATCTCACTTACTTATGCCGCATTAATGAGAAACACGCAAGGTAACCTTGAGCGACTGCGGGCTCGATGGGAAAGGGACATAGGCAAAATGGACAATGACGACTGGAGGGATGCCTTGCAATTCCCTAGAGAAATAGCCATAAGAGAAACATTCAGACTCATCCAGCTTAAAATACTGCATAGAATGTACGACACCAGAGCATTATTACACAGAATAGGCATAACTAGGGATGACACATGCCTGAGACAATGTGGACAGAAGGGAATATTTGTACACACGCTCTGGGAATGCCTTAAACTCCACTCATTCTCGGAAAGAGAAACAAGTAAACTGGGAGACGCAACAGGAGTGACTATAGAAAGACAAGCCTGTTGACTATACTGGGAATATGGCGGGAATCTGAGGCCAAGTTTTACAAAAGGCTACTTATCAATTGCCAAGATATGGGGCAGTGCGACCAGCCCGGAACTTCGAGAGTGGGGAATGGCCATGGATTTATAGAACGAGGGAAAATATGACATACAAGGACAGGGGCTTCCCCACAAATGAAAAACAATATATTAGGGTGGGATGGACCTCTGTGGACTAGTGGAAATTACTAGCATGAAACCAAAGGTTCTTATAGAGATCCACACCCCCATTCAAACAAAGTGCCTAACGATGCATGAGAGAACCCGGGCGAGAACTGAGTCAATATATGGACTACATTAGGGGTGGGAAAGCACTGAAGGGGAATTTGGGACCAAATATCGCTGTAACCGATTTTGCTTCAGTTTTGGTTCTTATGATTCCATTGGGTGATAACGTTAATTAACTGCACTAGTTACCCTAAAAACCCAAACAAAATATATTCTAAAAAAAAAAATGTAAAAAAATATTTTTTCCCTATTTACATTTTACAAATGTAGTCTGGCTCATTTAAAAAAAACTGGGACTGATGGATTTACATGTAAAACCACCTCCCAATCTGCCAAAAAGCTCAATGGCATGGGTAAAACCTGCAGTCAGTTCTGTGTTTTCAGCTGTATTTTACATTCAGAGAATAGTAGGTTTGCTTTCCCTTTATAAGTATCAGCTTAAAAACCCAAGCATGGAAAGCGCATGGACTAAAAATCCAAGCTGCAGGGAGCCACCTGGGAGCTATGGACCCGTTTTCACACTTTTTGTATGAGCCCATTCTATTCTTACAAATTGTGTATAAAAACAAACCGTGTCAAACCCCTTGGACCTGCATGCTGGAGAAGAGGGTGCGTGTCAGCGCGTGCCTCGGATCACACACATGGGTATGTGGCTCCAGCGGCACTCCATGAATCTTTGGCATCCATTTTACACCCCTCCAGGACCTGTGGGTAATTTATATTTTCCGAACATCGTTATTGAAATCATAATGCAAGAGCAAAGTCAGAACTTAAAACCAAATTGTGCGGTGTGGTGTTTCACCCTGGGAATATGTGGTCGGAGCTCATTTCATTCTGTTTAGAATTAATCACTTAGTGTGAGATACAGGGTTAGAGGCCCAGGCAGAACATGATTTGCCCAAGACCACACAGTTTGTTTAAATGGGTGAACCGATGTTCACTTTATTTAGGCCATGCCTTTATCTACATAGACCACACCTCATGTAAAGGGGCCTTAGACATGCTCCTTAGGCCACACCTTTCTACAGACCCTCCCCTTTTTTATTCCACTCAAAGTCTCAAGATTATATGCGGCAAACAAACGTCTGTTTGGTAACCTCGTGCATTCTCCCTTCTACTGCATATCGAAGGCATGCCACAGAGTCTGGGGACTAGAACCCCCTCCCAGCAGAAAGAGGCCGATGCAGTGTAGGCAGATTGTAGGGTGCAGGTTTCTCCAGCGGTTGTCGTGCTTGCTGCAATCACAGCACACCCTTTCATTTGAAAGCGAGTAATTGCTACTTTCTCGGGGAAAAAGAAGGCGATACGGAACATCAGCAAACTGCAGGTGCACAGAATTTATTTACTGCATGCAGGCGGGAGTGAGGAAGACCCGCCCACTCGTCTCCTAGCAACTGCTTCCAGGGGTTTCAGCACCTTACATAAGGGTGCCTGTCCCTCACGCCAGTCACGCATCCCTTCATATTGTGGTCTACAGGTCCTCATTTCTCTTCTGCAGTAGGAGTTAAGCAGCATGTCTCGCTTGTAACTGGAGGAATATACGGTGTTTGATCCTGGACAAACCACCATGCCTTCCTAAATTTGAGTAGATCTGGGTACTAATGTATATTCACTCCATGGGAAGAATTCAAGGGCCAGATGGCTTTACCACTTTATCTGCAACACCAATCCCCATCCACCACCGGCTTTTTTTTTATGTTTGGGAAAATTCTTATTTAAGCCCACATAACATTTTTTCGCAAAATGTATCCATGTCAAATTTACACACTTTTTCCCCACATGCAGCAGATTTCAGAGATAACCAGAATATGTTGATTCACCCTGGAAGTAACAAAAAAAATAGCCAAAATGAAGCAGCATTTTGATTTATTTTGAATAATAGGAAACAAGTGCTGTGAAAGATTTTTTTTCTTCTAAAATGGCATCAACAAACGGTTTGCTGAGCTAAGATGTCCACTGGCTCAGCCACCAGGAACAAAAAAAAATCATTTTTTTATCACGGTTTTTGCATTTTTCTAAGTGATAGCTGATTTTTCCTTTTTTTGTGGTTTTTGCCTACTTTCAATTGTTGGTGGAAGCTGGAGTAAAAACCATGGGCTAACTCGGAAAGCTAAGCATTTCTAAAAAGTAGACAACATTCTAAATTCATTGAGGGCTAATTTGTATAGATAATTAATGATTTTCTAAAAGAAACCTAATCACTGAAATAAACAAAAAATGTAAAAAGGAAAAAATAGAAATGAAGGACAACGCTTTCCTCTATAATTTCTTGCCCCAGTAGCCACTTTACAAAGTAATACATTGTTACATTCATCAGTGGTCGAAGGGATATATAGTTTGCGTTGAATGTCCAAACAACATGCGATACCCAGAGCCAACAACTGTGTTGCATTTTATAATGACATTAATTGTGTACCAATCATGCAGCAATTCATATGGTAATCTCTAATGAATAAAAAATGGGTATGAAGGAAACCTAAGTATTTTTTTTTTTAAAAAGGGCCCAAGAAACTAGGTTTAGGAATAGTAGTTATTTGTACAACTCTGAATTTGGGACAACCCATACTATCATCCGATTCAGACGACAATTTGCAAAATTTGATTTTTCTTGCACATTGGTTTATATTTAGATGCCAAAATGGAAAGCAATTCAATTGATAATAACAAATGTTCAACTATTCTGTATTCAGGTAATTGGCCCAGCCACACAAGTAGAGTACTGTGTTCATCAGGATAACTGTAGGAACACTGGGTGGTGGGATTTTTGTAGATCCCTGAAGATTCTGAAACTTTCCCTCACAGAAACGTGAGAACAATTTGTGATTGTATCCAAAGTTGAACATTTGCAGGATAATCTGGGCAAATAAATCTAGTGGAATCCACACCAACCTGGATTCAATTGGGTCTCGAGGTTTCAGAATACCCAAGGTTTGTCGGGTTCACTGATTGCCGGCTGACCCAGAGCACGAACAGTGCAGCCATTCAACCCTATCTGCTGCCCATATGAAAAACTATAGCCAACAAACATCTGCTCAGGTAGAGCAAAAATACTGTCATGCCCTTTTTTGGGGGGCAGAGGGGTGTGGTAGGGAAGGGAGTTGATGGCATGGCCCAATGACAGAGTTGTCTGCCCCCTGGGACGGCTTCTCCTCTAGGCGGCGGAGCGTAACTCCACTGCTCTTATAGGAAAACTAAACTGATAATACCCAGCATTATTATCATTTTAGTTTTCTGTTTCCTGGTGTGGTACCGGCTTGATTGCCAGGGCAGGGGCGAGGAGGAGTGGTTGCGCATAACTGTTTGGCCGGCACTCTCGGGCTGACCATAATACTCAGGCGCACTTTGCATGTGCTGCACCAAGGCTGCATTACAGCCTGGGTGCAGAACATGCCCAGGCCCCCATTCACAATCTGAGCCCTGAACCACAGCGCTCAGACAAATCACAACATTGCTTTGCAGCGTTGTGATTGGCTAGGGGAATCAGGAGCCTGGGTGCTTCCTGGTTCCTTCTTCCAGCGAGAGGTGGTGGGGAGCGTACTGAGTGGCGGTGGCCAGCCGGGTGGCCACCCTGAAGGAAAATGCTTTTTAAATTATTTGTTATTTTAATTTACACCAGCCCACGCACCCCTCCTTCACCCGCGCCGCCACCCCCGGTAAATAGCGGGTGAAGGAGGAGGGGGGGTGGGCTGGTGCTCACGTCAAGACAGTGTGCTAAAAGAGGTGGGAATCGGCACTTACATACTTTGTCTAACACTTGGGGCTTGCGTGACATCTCGTGCCCACTTTTTCTGCCAGTATTTATCCATACCCTCCTTCGAGGGTCCCTGGCACAGTACCTGCCCTCGAGCCCTCTTCTTCTCGAACTGTGGCTTGCATGGACACACTCTGCACCATAGACCTAATGAGTGGTACTACTCCTCTTACTTTTAATTTAGCTGGGTGTTCTCCATATAATCAGACGGGTACGATTGGGCCCCACTTTTACTGTGCTCAACCTAGTCCAGCATAGCAATACCTGAGATATGCCACACCCATATCCAGACAGGCACCTAGACACTGCCCTGTACTATTCCTGTCCAGGGGCCTGTTCCCTCTATTCCCGCACCCTTTTCTCTCTCCTCTCTTTTGTGTTGTTTTTGTTTTGTCTAAACCGGACGCCACCACCTTTTTCTCCCAGGTTGGTTGGCGCGTGTACATATGGCTAATTTAGCCCCGGACAGAAGTGGTAAAAGTTTTACCTTATATTGGTAAGTGCCTCTTCTCCTGCCACTTTTTGAATATAAAAGTGTCACATATGTGTGGAGCGCAGTTCGCTCCACGGCTGTTTGGATGGGGTATAAACCAAGCTTGTATTCTCTTTTTTCTTACTTTTCCATCGCTGAGGCCTACTGGACACAATCATTCTGGTTCAGTACAGTATACCGAGGCACCTTTGAAATCATATATTTCTTTGTGCACTTCACACTAGTTTCAGTAGCTGTTCACTAACTGATACTGATGAAAGCCTGTTGGCTGAAACTTGTTGATCCTGCATATGTAGCTGTCTCTAATGGTGGTCAGCTCCATAACTCCGCTTATTGCTTTTTAATCCTGTCGCTAGGAAGCTTAATAAAGTTCGTTACCAGCTAGCCTCACGGGCAGTTTTAAACTCACTATCACTTCCATTTGAGCACTGCACATTCTTTATGATTTTTTCATACACCAAGCTCTCATAGGGTTTTAGTACAACCCAGCTGCCCAAACTGAAAACATCCCTGAGCTCCTCCCTCGTAGAAAGGGGGGTTGGAGCCCGTGTTAAGACTAGTTCTTGACGCGAGGAGGCACCCCTATGATGAAGCATGACACCTATGGTGTGTGAGGGGACACGTCCTGAAAAGGGATATCCCCCGCGTCGCGCTTGGTCTTTTTAGTCCACTTTCCTCTCAGCCATACGTCTTGGAGCCGTGGGCTCGTTGTGTGCAGCTGAGCTGTGTGCCCCAGGACAGTTCAAGCTGAACGCAGTTTGCATCTAACAGCACCAAATGCTTTCAGTTTAGGTTGTGTGACACCAGTGCAGTGACCGTCACAAACGCACAAAACTATTACATTCGGGATGTACGCGAAGCTCTTCTCGCGCGGCCTGACTTTCTGTTTTTTAAAAGAAAATCTTTCTGGTACAGGCAACAGAAGTATTTTCTCCTTGAGTGTGATGGGAAACTATTCGCTGGTGGACATGAACAGTTTTCCCACTACGTTAAAGAGGTAACAAAGAAAGTTTCAGCATCCACATGCTATCTTCTTTAGATCTGGGCTTTGACAACAGAGCTGTCAAATGGACCTTTAGCTGACAATATACAAAGACTGGGTTTTGGGTCCACCCCTTTCAAACATTGGCTTTCTTCAATCAGACTATTTCAGCCATTGGTCCCAAACATTGTCAATCATGTCTTGGCTCAGCCTAGTGGAGAATTAATCTATCACATAATGCTACTGGCTGCATGGGTGTATTTTTCTGCATCCACGCAAGTGCGTGTACTGAACATCATCATGAATGTCTTTACAACTGTAGCTCTCTTTGTCCAGTCCTACCGGCTCCCTTCTGTGTATCTCGTACAAATGAGTTAACGCTCTCTGAGTTAGCACACTAAACCTAATATGAAATAATTTTACATTTGTGCAACTATAACTTTCTTCGGCCATATATTCCTGCTCAGGTTAACAAAACGCTAAAGGAAGTGTCTATGTCAGACGTTTTGAGACTCTTTTTCACATCTTGGCACCAGAGACGAAAAAGTGTTGATTGGTCCTTATTCTTATTGGAAACTGAAAATTGCTTCCTTCCTTCCTCATAATCTCGGTCTTCGAACAGCTCTATGCTCTCTTTGTTTTAATCTAACCGGTGTTCCTCGTTGCAGAATGATTAGTGAAATACTCAAAACATGTTCCTTGCCTTTGCTTAATGAGCATACTCCATCCTAGCTTTCTGGGGGACACTCTGGCTGGCTGGACCTGTGATACTATTTTTCAATTTGTTAATAACCACTTTCATACTCGATTGGGGTGTGAGCAGATTTAGTTTAGCACAAAACCTGCTGGCTTTGCCAATGCTAGTTAGAAGTTGGGTCCATATTAACTCAGCAGATTTCAGACACCGGTGTAGGAGATAGTGCTTTGAATGTTCTGTGAAAAAGAAAAGGGTGTGTGGTTACAACGTATTCTTGTATTAGAAGGGAAAACATGATGTGACCTATTCAACTCAGAAGAATACTTGCAGCAGCATTGTGAATCCACAGTCATTTACAGACTACAGTCTTGGGTAAATGATGCTAGATAGAGCAGCATTAGTGGTGTATTATGGTCATATAAGGTAGAAAAGAGGGTTAGGATTCTCTTGAGAATGTGAAGCTGGAAGAAGCAGGACTGGGTCACTGTACAGATCATGTTTGGCCAAGAAGCAGCTTTGAAAGTCAGCTACACTTTTTTAATAAAAGGTATACATCAAATGTTAGGTAGAGGGGACTTTGGGATCAGCTCTCTTCAGTCACTGCTCTGTTGTTGTGTCATGCACATCTTGGTTCAGCCCAAAAGACAGATATGGAGGAGGCAATGGGTCAATACACTCGAGCCATTGACTTGGTTGACAATATCATTTACATTTTGGGTCAGCCTAAAGGAAAATCATTCATTGTCTGGAGTGTGAGGCAGTGCGTTGGGTAGGGGGCGAGCACTGAGTGATAACTGATCCTGTCTCCAGCCACACAATGGCACATCAAAGACCAGTCCTACAGACAGCTGGGAACCTCTGTGCGTGGGAAGAGTTGAGACTGGAGGCAGCAGCACATCTCCCACCATGAAGAACCAGGCTTGGCTGTCAACACTGGAGTAGCATCTGAGGCACTCTTTAGGGCTTAGCACAACTTGGGCTGTACTAGCATCAACACCTGCATTCTCAAGAGCTGATTAAATAAATGAATAATTACTAGTGCCTGAAATTAATTCAAGCATTCCTTCCCTCACTTTTTGTATACTTCAATGTGACGCCTTAACCATGAAGGCCCACGTACACGCATTGTGCGGGAGAAGCTTCGCTACATTAAAACTCCTAAAAAGACTCTTCTTATGGATCCCCCGGGAATGTAGGAAACCCATCAATCAGGCCTTACTCATAAGCAAACTGGATTATGGGAATGCGTTCGATGTGGGCATGGCAGACTATCTCTTCTCTCGTCTGCAGGTAATCCAGAATGCGGCTGCCAAGTTGGTGTGCAACAAAAGCAAGTACAGCTCGGCATCAGAATGCATGAGGGAGCTCCATTGGTTGCCTGTGCGCCAAAGGGCTAGATTCAAGCTCTGGGCCATGCACTCAAAGCCCTACACCATCACGGCCCCAGAATTCTACAAGATAAAATCAAACTCTATGATCCTACACGGAATTTAAGGTTGTGCAATAAGGCATGGGCAAAGACAAAACGCTTTAAGAAGGCCGGGGACTCTCTTTCTCCCATCTGGCAGCAACTCACTGAAATGAACTACCTCTAGAACATCATCTTACCAATGACTATATATCATTTAGAAAGAAGCTAAAAGCCCATATGTTCCCCAGGGTCTAACTATTTACACAGAGGCCTCTAACATCACCTCACCCTCACTCAGGTTTTCACTCTACTAGCGCCGTGATATCCACCTGGATGAATGTTGCGCCTATAAATAAATAAGTGCAAAGGGTATGCCCAGATGTGGGTACTGTGCTCACTGTGCCTACCCACCAAGCCATACATTGCTGATGAACCTTAATAAGGGAGAAGCCGATCCCGAGTTGCTTGTGTTTCAGTTCAGGTAGAACCTGCCCTCGCCTTTCGGGCTGGACTGTTCCCATTGGAGCAGGGTCAAGACCGATCTACATATGTTTGCGTCCAAACTGAGGTGGCATGGTATGCAAAATAATGATGGACTGGTTTGCGGCCCGAGTAATTACCAGGGGCTGAGATTCATTCAAGCATTCCATCCATCACCTTTTGTATATTTCAGTGCACTCAATTGTGCACTGAAGTAAAGTAAATTATGAAAGTTGCCTGAAAAAATATAAATACAGCAGTGTTTGGAAGTTACAAATACAATATAGTAATTTACAGTTATTCACCAACAAGTGCTTTAAAATGAACATTTATAGAGTTATCATAGAAACCATAATGGTTACAGGTTTGGAAAAGATTAGTTTTGAATTTACATATGAAGAACATGGTGGGAGGGGCACTGTGTATGTTTGTAGAATAGATATTCCAGGAACAGGGCACCCACACTGTGAACCTCCTATTGCCTCTGGCTCTTAGTTCTAGACTGCAAGGTTTTTATCTGTGAAGTGGAAGGGATGGTTAGAGTTGTTATATTTTATTAAATGCAAGTCAGGTGAGATATTTCACCCCGTAGGTAATGCAGAGTATCTGGAATTCGATTCTAGTATTCGGAGGCAGTGGACACTTTTTGAGACAGTGCATTCGCTGTTGCTTGCATGACATTTTGTGTACTTGCAAGAGGTTTTCAGCCTGCCCATTACTTACCATTGGTTGGCTTCATCGTCACACTTATTTCCTAGCCTCTCATTGGTCAACACATGCCAGTTTCACATTTTCTTCGTGTGTTTGTCCCTTCTGTGAAGCATAGACCAAATACTGCTTCCTTCTTCCACTGGTCACATGCTTTTTCAGGTATTTTTTTCAAATTTAAGTTGCAGCGCTCCATAAGAGTGCATGTATTTGCAGGCTGTCTCCCCTCCTCCCCCATTCCCGCTCAGCATTGTTGCTTACCAGTCCTCCTGAATTGTTACCCTGTTGTCATTGCTTGCCCCGTGACCATCACCCTTCCATGTTGTTGCTTGACCCATTCCTCCCTTCCCCCTTCTGTTGCCTGCCCAGTCCCCCTCCCACATTGTTCCCGGGAGTTATCGTTTACAACGCACGTATTACAAGGCGTGCCATTACAATGCAATTTTTACAGCGCAAAATCAATTATAACACATGTTATTACAACGCATGCCATTACAATACATTCCCATAAGTAACGCCCCAGCAGAGTTAGAAAAGTAATTTGCATTGTAATGAATTATGCATAGAAATGGCTTGCATTGTAATGACATTCATTGTAATGGATTTTGCGTTGTAAAAAATGTGTTGTAATGGCATGCGTTGTAAATGCGTGTGTTGTAAGGTGTCCTATTCATTGTTACCCCATCATTGTTGCTTACTCTGGCTCCTACACCCTTCTATTTTGTTGCTTATAGCAGTTCATTCCCACCCCCTCCCCCTGTTGTTACTTCCCCCATATTCTGCACACTCCCCTGTTGTTTGTTCGTACCCCCACCCCCTCCCCTCTGTCGTTGCTTGTCCTGTTCCCTACTGCCAGAAAAAAATTAAGCATTATGGCAGTGGCCGTGTCATAGTGCTTTTTCTCCTTACCATTGGCAGAACCAACAGGTCGAGCCTTTGTGAGATTTATTGGCTTTGTTGATGATTTATTTAGCCATGTTGCACAGCAGCGTGGCTAAAAGTAAAAAAGTTGACGGCGCTGTTGCACTTATTTTGTTTTTTTACTGTCAGCTATGCTGCTTTACAGCAGGACTAAAGTATTCACAAACCTCAGTTTTTTACATTCTGCTGAACAGACCTCGATTAGGAGTCTCTATGTGGCATATGTGATATTTGTTGCAAACAATAAAATCTGAACCTGTGGTTCTGAACTTAATCCATGCAATAAATACCCCTTCTTTTAATATTTGCGCTGTTAAATGAAAAATAAGATGCTGATTTTGGCGCTAAATTTGCATCAAAACCTGCATGCCCCGGTATTTACCAGGAACTGTTAGACCTCCTGAATTTTAAGCAGTGCTGAGGACAATCATGTCCAGTAGACTCCGACACACTTGTAACAGCACAGAGATTTGTGCAGGGGTTGTTAAATACACGGGCACTCTTAACTGAGGCCTTCATATCCAAAACAGATTTGCTGGTTTGAAAGAGACCTAGAGAGAGGCTGCGCCAGTGGTTATGCCTGAGTAGCAATAATCTAATCAAGGCGAACACGTCTTCCTCATGGATGGTTGCAACAAAATCACAGATGAAAACAAGCACTGACAGAGCCAATAGGTCTGATTTGCATGCCAGTTATTTCTCTTTGTCAATGCTTGTTTTATTTTTTCATTTTTTGTGTGAAACTTTACGGTTGGAGGAGACATCGTCCTTGCTAAACCTGGACAAAAAGCGAAAATTTATTTTTGTCTCTCAAAAAGCACACACTGCCATAGTAGTCACTGAAGGGAACTGTGTTGCGTGAGAATATGCTCAGAGCAAAATGTTGCCACTCACAGTCGAGTTATCCAATGGCTGAAGTGGGCTGACCCATTTCCCCACGCCGCATTCACAGAGGGAATAAGAAAGAAATGTGAATGACAGCCACATACCAACAGATGATGGGGATGGCTGAAAGCACCAATAAGGAAGTATATTTGATATAATTTTAGTAAAATCAAAAGGTCTTGGCTAATGCCAGACTTATTAAAAGAGCTCAAATGAAAAGATTAAGAGGTTTAAAAGTCAATCTTGCTGTAGCAATAAAACACAGACACATATAAACAGTCTTTGAGACAACAGGTGACAGATTGGCAAATCCCAGTTTAAGTATGCCCTGCAAAAGACAGAGTAAAATTAAAGACTGCAGGTACATAATCCATGACTATGGTACTGCATTTGGGCAGACACACATTTTACAAGTAAACTTGTTAGGAATACTCATTTTCGTATTTTATTTAAAAAAAATAGTTAATTCCTACAAAAATTCGCACTGAAAAGATAATTAATAATCGAATAAAGAAAAGGAAATTACCCTTTTTATACAAAAAACACAAAACTGGTCAATACAGGTGCAATAACAGTGACAGGCAACTGGGCTCTAACACAGAGCCATAGTTATAACAATCATCAGCGAAGCCAGTAGGTCTGGCATTGGCCACCGGTGCTTTGCCAATGCTTGTGTTGTTACCGTTTTTTCAAAACGTTATTGTTGGGGAAGCTGTTTGGCCCTCATCAATCTAGAAAAAAACACAATGGTTCTAAGCAAAAATATTTTTGGTCTCAAATAGCACACATTTCCATGGTGGTGAACTACTTTGCATGAGTATGTGTTCCTTGTGAAAGATCAGAATGCTGTCACTCACAATGAGTTAGCCAATGACTGAAGTGGGATGACCCATTACCTCATGCTGCATGAAGTAGTGAGCAATCAATAGACCAATGGAAAGAGAAGGCTGGCTGAAAGCACCTATTAGTTATTATATTATATATATCATTTTAGTAAAATCAAAAGGCCAGACCTAAAAATGAGATTAGGGTGAAAAAGAACAGTAAGAAAAAAGATATATAGACCTGTACAGAGAACGATGGGCATCCAGAAAAGCAGGGGCATGGTATCACTCACCTCGGCATTGGTCACAGGGACTCGGTCAATGCCCCTGCTGACGGTTTCCCAAGACCTGGAGGTAATCATACAGGCCAAGAGGGGGTACATGTCTCCAGCTCCAAGCTCCTGGCTGTGCTTCTGCACCCCCTTCATGTCGGCATTGATCAGGGCCTGCCACAGCCGACAGTAATCCATGCGGAACTTTTCAGACAAGACCTAAGAGGGATTAAGAAAGCAAGGAGTTAAGTTCAAGGCAAGGAAAGAGGCAGGGAGGGAAACAAGATGACATGGAAGCTAGGTAAGGGGTATGACTAGGGGTTAGATAAGGAATGTGATAAGGTACAAGCCAAGGGAAGAGAAATTAAGTGGGAAGGGGAGAGGACATTAGGAGGGTTACAACAGCAGAAAGAAACACAGCGAGAAGCAAAGAAAGAGGCATGGAAGGAAGGAGGCAATTAGAGATACAAAGAACATGTTAAGGTGCAAGGAAAGTCACTGAGCAAGGGGTGAGACAAAGGGGGGGGGGGGGTCAAGTGAAAGAGGCAAGAAAGAAACCAGGAATGGCAAAATTATGAAGAACGGTCGGGTTAAGGATCTAAGAAAGGGGCCAAACAGAAGTGAGACAAGGAGAGTAGGGGAGGCAAGGAATAAGAGAAAGAGAGGCAGGGCACACTTAAGAAAAAGGTGATGAAAGGGGTCAAGAACAATGCAGAAATGAAGGCAAGGATTGAGGCAAAAGAGAGGCAAGGACCACAGCAAAAAGGCGTAACTCGAGTAATGACAGCAAGGCAAGGAAGAAAGTGAGGAGCAAGAGAAAGTAGGAACCAAGAAACAACGTAAAGAATTAAGTACACAGTGAGGAATAGAGGGAGAAAGGCAAAGAATAGAATAAAACAAGAGGTGAGGCAATAAACGAAGCAAGTGGTGAGGAAAAGAGTAAGGCAATGAATGAACTAAAAAAAAGTGAAAATGACTGAGACAAAGAGCCATGCCAAAGGTGTAGAGAATACACTTAAACTTGTTGAAGACTTAAAGTACGTTTATTAAACATACTCAACCGGACACATAAATAAGCTACCAGTCGCCTCCAACTCTCTCCGCCCAGTGCCGTTACTCTTTTGAAACACTACAAGACAGTTTGGCATATACAATAAGCAGCTCGCACATAATCTTCGCGGGCGTAACATTCAAAAGAAAATAGATTCTGCTTTATTCTCGCGAGCTCTGCCAAGAGCGAGAGACCCACGAGATAAAGCAGAAGACTACACATCTCCTCCTTTATACACAATAAAACTTATTCACAAATATAATCCCTCAAAGCCATAGGACGCCTGATGACCCTTTTTCTATTGACGAAGACATCCTTGACTTGAGACAATCCATGTTGAATGCCGTCTTCATTTTCTTCAACACGTTGAGCATGCGAAGCAATGGCAGGATCATTTACAATCTTATATTGTTTAACAACCAATTTTTTTGAAATGAGACTATTGAACAAAGCGACTCTCTTGAGGTTCCAACACTTACCATCTTCTAAAATAGCAGCATTTTCCCTTAAACTTACAATTCGCTGAGGATCGTAGAATCGGCTGACACCCTTCTTAACAAAACCAGAACAGCTGAACACTACAAAAGGCAAATAATGAGTCTAAGAAAAGGCTGAGGCAAGGAGCGTGCAGGGGGACAAATTAAGGAGAAAGGCTGGGAGTTCGCTAGAACTTCTACTAAGGGTAATGAGAGATGCAAATGGTGAGGTAAAGAGTCGAGTAGTGCAGCAACGGAGGGGAAAAGCCTGAAGAAACCAGTGCAGCAAATAACAAGGAAAGTAATACGGTGATAAGAAGAGGACTGAGACAATAAGAAAAGCAAGAGGAGAAGCCAGAGGCAAGGAAGGCAAAGAGGCAAAAACTAGTGCAAGGAGCAAAATTAAATATGTGATTAGGAGCAAGGACCAAACAATGGTCTAGTAGGGCGAGACAAGGAATAAGTTAATAATTGAAGCAAGGGAGAAAGTGAAGAATTGTGTAATAATCTGGGAAAGGATTAAGGCAAGTGCAAGAGGGAGAATGAACTAAGGAGCAAGGCTAGCAATGAACGACAAGGCGGCATGAAGATGGATACAAGGCGCAACACAAATAATGAGGCATGGAATAAAGCAAAGTATGATGCACAGTATGAAACAAGTGTCAGGCAAGGCAGAAACCTTGGAGAAAGACATGGAAGAAATAAAGGAAATAGCTTAGCAGTAAAAGTGGGAATAAATCAAGGAGCGGGGCAAACAACAAACAAGACATAATGCTTAGAAAAAGCCAAAGAGTGAGGTACAGAATAAGTCAAGAGTAGAAAAAGAGTATGGTAAAGTAAAATGAAGCAAGAAGTAAAATAAAGTGTGAGACAAAGGGCATGGCAAGGAATGAGGGAAGGAAGAAGAAGAGGAAGAAGCAAGGCAAAAAACTATGCAAGTAATGACGTAATGAGGACACTCTCTCTCCCGGCTTCGTTTTTCCCGCTGCTACAGCACCTGCGGCCCCGCCCCCTCCACTGCTCATCCGTACCCCTCCCCTTCTTAATAGCGGCCGCTGCGGGGAGCGCGAGTAAGTCCCCTGACCCTGGCCGAGGACACACTCTCTCCCCAGCAGCTCCGCGCCAAGCTCTCTGTCGTCAAAGCCTCCTCTCCTCCTCCTGGGAGGGGTCCGAATTCCCAGCGTGCCACTCACCTCTGCCGAGTGTAATAATTTTATTTTCACTGTAGGCTAGTTCCATACTGTTGTGCAGTTTCTACTGTTGTGGCGAATTTATTGTGTTGTATTCTGCTCCCTAATTAAGCTCTGTCCCTGCCTCGTTTTCCCGCCGCTACAGCACCTGCGGCCCCGCCCCCCTCCACTGCCCATCCACCTCCCAGCTGATCGTCCCTCCCCCCTCCTCTTTTTAATGGCGGCCGCGCAGCTGGCGCACCAACAGCGTGCCTAAGGCAAGCCTGTCTGCGCCCGTCCGTGTTCCGACCGCGGCCAGCACTAGGAACCCTGGTTCTCCAAGGCCTCACCATTATGATTCCACCGCCCTCCACACACTCAATACCGGTAGATACACCGACTGCAAAAGATCCTTGCCGAACACCACCCACGGACAGCTCTCGTGCAGAACCTGCCGCTGATGCTTCACCTTCGACAAAGCCCCCACCACCTCTGAAGGCCCGCCGGATGCATGCACCGCCGGAACCCTGAGATGCATACTCCTCAATGTGCGCTCCCTACACCGACACGCCATAGAGATCTGGGAACTGATCGACACCCTCTCGCCCCATGTCGCCTTCTTCAAGGAAACCTGGACCAACACCACCTCCGGTCCCGACATTGCCACTGCCATCCCCGACGGCTATAAGATCCAGAGAAAGGACCGCCCCCACTGCCCAGGAGGAGGACTCACCATCGCACACAAGACCCACCTCCGGCTCTCCACCTCCAGCACGAGTGACCCCCACTCCAACACAGAACACCATCACCTCCAGATCCAGACCAGCCCCAGGACCACACTACGCGGGACCCTCGTTTACAGACCAACAGGAACTCGCACCCAGTCTGCAACTACCATCGCCGAGCTCGTCGCACCCCACGCCATCACATCCACAGACTACATTCTACTCGGGGACCTGAACTTCCACCTCGACAACTGCAACGACCTGACTCCACCACTCTCCTTGACAACCTCGGACTAAAGCAGCAGGTCAACAAGCCCACGCACAGAGCTGGTCACACCCTCGACCCCATCTTCGCAGGAGGGACAACCACACCACCCAGCCCCTCTGGACCGACCACCACTGCGTACACTTCACCTTCAACACCACCACCCCACCCAAGCCCGCCCCGCGTACCCCCACGAAGGAACTGGAGCAAAGTCACAGAGGAACACCTCAACACCACCCTCCTCCAAGACCCCCCCTAGCCCCACGACTGACACCAACACCGCAGCCATGGATCACACCGCTGGATCTCCAGCTCTGCCGACAAACTCGCACCCCTCCGCCACCCCACCAAAAAACACCCTCTGAAGGCCGCCTGGTTCACCAGAGAACTACAAGAAGTCAGGCGCTCCTGCAGACGTCTAGAGAAAACCTGGCGAAACCAGAAAACCACGGAAGCACGGAACAACCACAGGAGCGCCCTGAAGGAATACCACCAGCGCATAAGAGACACCACACGGACTACATCAGAGGCAAAGTCCACACCAACGCGACCAACACCAAAGAACTGTTCAAAGTCATACAGCATTTCACCAAATCCCCCTGCGAAGCCACGGACGTCACACATTCCCAGGAACTTTGCAACAAGCTCAGCTCCTACTTCCATCTGAAGATCAAGGCCCTCTACGACAACTTCAGCGAACAGACGCCGGACACCAACCCCTCCCCACTGCCACCAACAAGCCGTCACGACCTGGAATCCCGCCACCGAACACATCACTGGACCATGAAGAAAACCCACTCAGGAGCCCCGACGGACCCCTGCCCACCGCACATATTCCGCAGGGCTGCCGCCATTGCACCCGAACTAGGACGGACCATCAAAGCCTCCTTTAGATCTGGCATCTTCCCACATGACTGGAATCGGGCGGAGGTTAAACCCCTCCTCAGAAAACCAACAGCCGACCCGACGGACCTTAAAAACTTCCGGCTCTGGATACATTTGCAGAATATTACCGAGGGGTGTACAACTCAGCCGGGGGATTCACCGAAGAGAACAGTGCGCTACTCAAAGACATAGGGTTGCCTGTACTGCCAGACGAAAACATCCAATACCTTGAATCCCCGCTAACGTATGATGAGGTGGCGCAGGTAATCGGGGAGTGAACTCGGGGAAAGCAACAGGACCCAACGGTATTCCCATTGAACTATATAAATTGACGCCAAACAAACTAGCCCCCCACATCCGCGCTATGTTGCTCGAAAGTAAAGATAAGGGAATGCTCCCATATGATCAACAAGTTGCCAATATAGTTGTAATATACAAAGAAGGCAAACCTAGGACTAGCTGCGCCTCATACAGGCCAATTTCACTACTTAATGTGGAACCTAAAGTCCTCGCGAAATTGCTGGCAACACGTCTGATCAAAGTCATCAGCACCTTAGTACACCCTGACCAATCGGGCTTCATGCCTCACCGAAACACTACCCTTAACCTGCGGCGACTGCACGGAGTGCTCAGCAGAGCGCCCACCATACTGGAGCTGGCCGCGGTGATATCATTAGACGCTACCATGGCATTTGACATGGTCGAGTGGTACTATTTATTTGCGGTTTTACACAAGCTAGGGTTTGGCCCGGAATTTACGGGCTGGATTCGTGTCCTATACTCAACCCCGATGACCCGAGTGGTGGTAAATAACCGCAAATTCGTTCCAGCTCAGCAGGGGGACTCGACAGGGATGCCCCCTGTCACCGCTTCTTTTTGCATTGGCGTGGAACCACTTGCAGCCTGGATTAGACAAGATCGAGTAATTTGCGGAATGAGGTGGCCAGACTGGGAGGATAAGATATCCTTATATGCGGATGACATTCTTCTCTATGTGACTTCCCCCAGAGTATCATTAATTGGTCTCCTCGATATAATGGCGATATTCAGGAGGTACTCTGGATTTACCGTCAACTGGTCCAAGTCAGTGGTATATGTCATCCAAGTGGACCCGCCCAGAATACCGCCAACCTGCCCGATCCATATTGCGCCCGAAGGCTTCCGATATCTCGGCATCTATGTGATGCTAGATTCGAGGCTCCGATTTGCTCGCAACTTAGATCCTCCCATACAAAGACTTAAGAGCAAGGTAGCGCACTGGAGATCCCTTCCCCTTTCCATGTTAGGAAGAGCGGCCCTCTTTAAAATGATGGCCTTGCCTCGTTTCTTGTATGCACTTCAAAACCGATGGATCCGGTCCCAGCTTCCTATTTCAGGGAAATAGAGAGCCTTCAACGGCAACTCCTTTGGGAAGGCAGACCCTGCATAGCGCTTTCTAAATTAACTCTTAATTGATACGACGGGGGTATTAGCCTGCCCGATCTAAAGAAGTACTATTGGGCGTCCCATCATGCGGCTATCAATCATGGGATCTACGGCCGCCCTGATGATCTCGGATATGCCATGGATAGGTGGCAGCTCCCTGGAGGAGACTATAATAGAGCTTTATATGCCAATCCCCATAGATTCCCGCTGACTGGACCCATGGCTCACTCCATCCAAATTTCACATGCGGTCAACAAGCACCTGCAATGGGAAAATAAACTCACTTTGACCACTTGTGGAGCTCTGAGAAACTGGGGGAGCTCTGAGAAACTGGGGAGCCTTTGGAGTTGGGACCTCATAGGGATCTCGCGAATCAAGGACATCTGGGGTGAGGAAACGGTCCTTCCTTTTGCTTCACTCAAAAAACAATATAGCTTAGCTGACACGGAGTATTATCAATATCTTCAAATCCGACACGCTCTACTCTCCCAGATACCGAGTAACACTACACTCCCGGAAGCCTCCCCCCTGGAGGATCGAATATTAGATGGGCACCTTCCGGAAAAGACCATCTCCCTCACATATAAGAAGCTAATTAATAATATGACAGACCCACTGCCGGTCCTCAAGGGGAAATGGAAGTGTGATGGCTTGGAACTTGACGATGAGGACTGGCAGGTGGCGATTTCATCCCCACGAGAAGACGCAATACAGGCCTGACTGCGATTAGTGCAGCTCAAAATACTACACAGAATATATGTAACAGGACCTCGCCTGGTCCAGATGGGAAAGGCAGAGAGTGTAAAAGAAGGTGTGGAGAGCCAGGGACGTTCCTCCACATACTGTGGGACTGCCACCATATACAATTATACTGGCGAGACATACATAATATTTTGCGGGATGTATTGGGGGTAAACTTGCAGCCAGAGGTGCGGAGGTGTATCCTTAACGTCTGGGACCCCAAAGATCTGAACACCAACACTACGCAATGGGTAACTCTGGCATATATGATTGTGAAAAGAAATATTGCGTAGCAGTGGGGAGCAATCCAGCCGCCCCAATTAAGGAAATGGGAGGAAGACCTAGACTGGAGCATGTATAGATAAAGGCAGTTTACGTGGCCAGAGGGGGCCCTGGGAAATGGAGAAGGGTGTGGGGAGCGTGGAATCACTATTGAAGCGACATTTGTACCCCACCTAGTCGACAGGTTGACACTGAAACTCTAGAAACCCCCTGATTTTATCAGCTTAATAATCGTGCTTTCTATTGCAATGTCAATAAAAATAATGTAAAATGAAGGTCGCTTGCCTGAATATAATTGTTGTGATGTATGTCAAAACTGTTTAATAAAAAGAAATATAAAAATGTTTTTTTTTTTAAAACCGGCCCATCTCTTTCCTCCCCTTTGCAGCCAAAGTCATCGAGAGGCTAGTAACCGCTCAGCTGATCGCATTCACCGAAGAGAACTCCATCCTAGACGCCTCCCAATCGGAATTCCGCAGCAAGCACAGCACCAAGACCGCCCTCCTCGCCGCCACTGTCAACATCCACATGCATATAGACCAGGGACACACTGCGCCCCTCTTCCTTCTAGACCTCTCCGCAGCCTTCGACACCGTTTCACATCACACGCTAGCAGCCAGACTTCATGACGTGGGGATACAAGGAGCCGCACTCGACTGGATCCAATCCTTTCTCACCGGCAGAACACAGTGTAGTGACGAAATGGGGTTAACAACAAACATTGCTAGGTTAGCATGAGTAGTATAAGCTTGGCTGCCATTCTGCCGCTTTTTACGCAAGACACTACATGGCACTGTTCCTGAGAAATACTTTGCTGAAGCTGATTCACATGAGAACTGTCTACCTTTCACATATCCAGTGGGGCACCGCGGTCTCTGTCTGTACAGCCTGTTTAAGGTCGAATAACAATGTATGCTGTTGATTCACTTTCGTCAGTCCCACGCACATAGACATAACATGAAGCACAGTGGACCAACTCGGGTGCTTTTAATATGGCATTACATGCATGAGAAGGCACTCGGAGAAAACCTTTCCAAGATAGAAGAGCTGTGCTAATCCTGAGATATAATTCACTGCATCTGATCTCATAGGTATGGGGTCTCGCTGACAAAGCCCAGAGGTCTTTTATAACTATTCTAAACTAGCACAGGGAGGGTGGTAAAAGGAGTTATAGTCCTGCTTCCACTGTCATTATAATATGATTTCCTCTTTTGTGCTTTATGGAATTGTAACAATGCTAATTATATTATTTTTATGCATTATGCTGCTCGTATTGGATAAAAAGTACTGCATCTTAGAGCACGTTAGTTAAAAATAAACATTTTAAACTATACAGTGTCTCTGATTACTCACATTGTGGAAAAGTATGAGTGTAAGTGAAAGAGTGCTCTGGTTTCCCACTATTCCTGAGAGTTTACTAAGTCGCATGTTCTAGGTTGTCTAATCATTGGTAGCGTCGCTGTAGTACGGAGAACGAATGAGACACTAATGCTAGTCGGATTGGGGTTCTGGGCACTGAGGTGGCTTTTTTGGTACACCACAATACACCGAGGTCCTGGTTTCCTGCGCATAGTTCTGTGCATGAGCAGAATCCCTGCAACATGGCGCCCTTAACGTTTGGTCTGGTACTTATTTACGAGACGCTTTAGTAGTGCTTTTACTTGTCCACAACACCCTCACTCCTGTTTTCCGATAAACAGTGGTGACGGCATAACCTACCTGTATTAAAACTTTATAGGTCCATTCAAGCTTGTTAATATAAAAAGGTTTTCTCATTCATATGAATTACGAACCTATTGCGCTGCCACGCTTTTAAGTCGTTTTCCTTTTCTTAGTCCTCATGGCTGATGTCGATATTGCGGCGCATAGCCGCACCGCACTCCGTCAACATTTGGCGGCATATGGAGTGCCAGACGCTGGTATCGCACTAATCTTTGTGGTTGGATCTGATCCGGCTTATCACTTTGAGGTATTTTACTCTTGGGTAACATTTCCGGCAGTGAACAGTGATGATAATTTGTTCCATACATACACTCACACTGCAGTACCTGTAGCATATCGGCCATATAAGACTCTCGAGGTTCCGATTTCGGCATGGCAACACCGTATTTGGTTTAATGGCGCCCTCCCCCACACCGTGACTCCGGTCCAGTTAGGCCCTTTGTCAATTCCAGGGGCCACTTGGTCAGTTTTGGCCGGATACACACCACATCCACGTTATCTAGCAGCCACTGCAGCCAAATTGTGTGTCTTGCACACCTCTCTAATTGAGGTGCATAGAGCTCTAGTACAATACGTATCCCGCAATACGCAGATGGGAGCACTGGGGTTGCGGCGCAACCAGCTGGCCTGGCCGGGATGTCTATTAGTCCCGTCATGGTTAATTCGGTTATGGGCAAGCGACCACAGAATAAGGATGATTTACCTTACTGGCTTGCTGAGAAATTTGACCAGCTGGAAGCGGTATTTCCTAATACCAATCCTGTGGAGAAACACTGGATTTTAACGATAAGTTTGCAGAAAGACTAAGTTCCAGAGGTAACCGATTGTGAGAATTGGGGTAAGGTATTCGCAGCGGTGTATGCAAAGTGTTTTCGCACACCTGCTATGACTGTGCTACCTTCCGTGATTAAGCGTGTTCAGGATGAGCACGGCCCGGAGGCGGCAGTTGAGCTGGGAATGAGGCTTGTCGGAGTGTTTGACGTAGTTGCTGATCTCATACTTACAAACGTCAAGGGGGATGCGGTTAACTTTCAAGTGTCTAATGCTTTGCATCTTGTCCCGGAAGAAGAGAAACCCTGAGAGTTACCAAAAATTATTGCCGATGCCTATAAGACCATTGGACGCAATAGTTTGGGTTTTAAGCCTTTTGCTAAAACACCGGCACAACAGCAAACACAGACGGCGCAGTCTAATAAAGACGACCGTCCAATTTTTCCTAAAAAGATTTGGAAAAATAAAAAAACAGGGGAAGCAACAACAGAAACAAGGGGCACGTGCAGCGTCACCGGCACCCGAACCCTCTGAGCACACTTATGATTTGCGCGACTGCGCGAGAATTAGGTCTCCTGACAGGTTTCAGGTCCCTGACCAGCGTTCTCCTCATTCTTCACAGGAAACATCAGGCTCACAAGCCGATGGAGGTGATTGCCAGGATCGTGGCAGAAGTCGAGGTGCCCCGCAAGGACGCGAGCAACCTCGTCAAACTGACGGTAAAGTAAAGCAGGACGACATTCCCCGTCAACGCCCTCCGTTCCAGAAACAGAAAGTTGCTACATTAACAGCGAGATATGCCACGGACGGTGAGAACCTGCCTTCGGAATCTAACATAGGAAGTATCGCTGCTAGACAGCGCAGCGGAAGTTACCATAGTGCGGCAAGCACTGCGTCCATTTCTAAAGGCGACAGCAACTGACACTTTCATCACAGTAGAAACTGCTGACACCCGGGTGGCTCCCCCTGATAGATTATATGAAATTGTACTTTTAGTTGAAGGTGATATACAACGTGTTATTAAAGGGATTTTTTGGGAAAATCTGACTTCTTCGTATGACATCTTGTTAGCTGAGGCAGACTGGTCCCCGCCTTTTGTTTCAGTCGCTCTGAGGGGGTAGGAGGTAATCCTCCCTAGTTTTTCACACAACATAGCCAAGGAGCAAGCAATGGCTTTTGCAGAAGAGTGGGCTTTGGTGCTTGCACCAGCTCTGTACCGTACTCAGGTGGGCTGGGATAAAACCTCTCCGCCTCATGAGATACCATTGCGGTCTATGCCACAGCCACAACCCCAATATCCACTCCAGCCGGAAGCAAAAGCTCCCGGTTCTGAAATTCTTGAACAATTGGAGTATCAAGAAGTAATTGAGACATGTGTGTCACCGATGAATAACCCTCTTTTTACAGTAACTAAACCAGATGGGTCATACCGCTTAGTTTTGGATTACCGACATTTGAACTCTCATTGTCGTAACTGTGCGGTTCAGAATACCCATAGTTAAGGACTTGTAGACAGTCTTGTGCGTAAAAAATATAAAATATAAAATTACACTTGATATTTCCAATGGCTTTTTTAGCCATAATCGGTCTTCTATAAGTAGTCAATGGACAGCCTTCACCCTAAGCGGTAAACAAAAAACTATTTACAATATTGACCATGGACTACAAAAACAGCCCAGGCGTTTTTGCCGCACGTGTTGTCTCTCTGTTAGACGACATAGACCCTGATGCGTACTCGTTCGTTGATATTTATCTCACGTTTGACGAATTATGGCCGCATCTTTGTCGCGTGGACCGCATCATAGTTTTGTTTGCGGACTACAGTTACAAATTTAACTTTGCAAAATCACACATTGCAGAGTACACAGTGTTGTTCCTGGGCTATGAGCTCAATAATGAAGGAAGAGTCCTGGCGCCTCACTTCTTGAAGAAATGCGCACGTTTGCGCTCTCCTACAACCCTGAAAAAATTGCAGTCTTTGCTGGGATTTTTAAACTTCCTGATTATGCCCAGTGTATGAAGCCGCTGTATGCCTTGATACAACTTACCTTTACAAAAGCCTGCTGGCTTCCGGAACATTCAGCTATTCTGCAATCCTTGCAGTCTGATCTTATTGAATCTAAATACTTGTTAACACGTGATAACCACACAAACTTGGTGATAAGAATTGTGCCAGGGGCAGTGGGTTTCACCTACTTGACGTTTAATGAAGGTGACAGTAACTATTGCTTACAAGTCACATTTGTACACTACCGCTGAACTGCGTTTTTCGACAGTTGAAAAAGTATTAACTGCAGTCCAGATGGCGATCCTAAAGGAACGTAAACTGGCGCAAGGAAGACGCATGATGGTTGTAACACCATATCCTGCTCTTGAAGCTGTAACAAGAGCCAGTGTACCAAACTCGAAAGCTTTACATCCATGTTGGATACAATGGGCAACTTCATTCACATCATCTGATGTCACCTATATCTTTGACTCCTTGTTGAAAACTCAGGAATTCTTACAGTATGAATTTGTTCATCCTGCTCCTCTGTCTATGCACCCACTTGAGGACTACCACTGTATCATTTATACCGACAGTTCTGCGCAACCGGTGACTGGATCAAAACATTCTTACTCAGAAGCTTGCGCTATAGTGGCAGGTACCATGGTGAACGGTGAGTTCAAGTCCAGTGTCGTGCACACGCAGGCACTAGGGGACTGAACCGCCCACTTGGCGGAGCTACGTGCTCTGGTGCTAGCACTGGAGTTTGCTGATCCTAATGTGACTACTTTAAACGTAAGTGACTCTTACTACTTTGTTCCGTCTTTTAATGACAACTTATTCTTTTAGTCTCAGAATGACTATGGTGATTCTAAAGGCAGCACAATTAAGCATAAAATGCTTTGGGTTCGAGTCGCAGAGCTTAAAGAACGTCTGCCTCTCACACAAGTAATTCTTTGCCACCAGCGCGTAGGAGTACACGCAGTTGGTAAAAGTTTGGCTGACGAAGCAGCTAAAACGGCAGTAGCCACTTATTCAGTAGCAGCAGTTACAAGATCCATGACTAAGATTGATGATGACATCTTGGCAGCTATAGCTGCAACAGAGAAGGGAAGTAAGTACTCACTGGGTTTCCCTTCAAAATACTCTTATCATTTAAGTCCCAATAAAGTTCCCTATGTGAGAAATAATGACGTTGGTGACAGGTTAATTCTCAACCAGGACCGCAGACAAGCTTTGATAACATCCGCGCACGAAGGCATGGCGTCGGCTCATGCAGGCGTTTCGGCGACTGTCTATCTTACAGCAACGTTACTGGTGGCGTGGTTTATACAAACAAACCCGTAATTATGTGCTTTCTTGTGACATTTGTCAGCAGATTAAACCTTCCACGGCAGCATGCCCGCCACAAACACAGCTGTACAGTTCTAATAAACCATTCAGTTGTATTTATTTGGATCACTGAGGTCCATTTTATTCAGATACTGCGTATAAGTTTATCTTAGTTGCAGTTGATTCGTGCACACGTTTTCTATGGGTTTGGCCACAACGCAGTGCTGATGCACGAATTGTCATCAGGGATTTGTGTGTCTTTGTGGAAATTTTTGCATGTGGCACCTTTCATTCTGACCAGGGCCCCGCGTTCGCCTATAAGGCGTACAAGGATGCCATGAGGTCTTTGGGGGTGCAAGTCAAATTTTCGTCTCCATACAGGCCTGAGGGCAACTCAGTTGTGGAGTGAATGAACCGTGACTTAAAGCAATCCTTAACAGCTAGAGTTATAGGTACTGGCAGAAACTGGTTCGCCCATTTGTATAGCGTACAATGTGCACTAAATAATCTCCCTAGAAGATCTCTGGGTGGGCGGACCCCATACGAAATGCTCTTTGGCATGAAGATGTTTGTTCCGGACCTTGACGGTCTAAGACATGGCGGCTACAGCCTCATCATTTGACGTAGATAATCATTCTGATGTGTTACAGAATCTACAAGAGGCTCGAGACAGTCTTGCAAAGGAACATTTACCCTCTGCGACTGAAGCGGCTCTGCTGATTCCGGTATTCGGCTGGCTACCCAAGATCGGAGACCTGGTGCGTGAGATGGTGGAGAACAAGAAAGAGTTTGGCCCCTCTTATCGTGCACCTGTCCCAGTGCTTGGCGTGAAGGGTACTCGTACAGTCATTTTACCACCACTTCCTGGTCACAAAGATAACAGATACATCTCGGTGGACAATGTCAAACTACAACGCCTGGCCGATTCTACATAGTATGACACCTGCTGTTTCCTGTCCAACAATATCCAGGAATACAGTCTTGGCCAATTCCAGCAACATCAGGCCTGATACTGCCATTGAGATGACCGCTGTTTCTGATCCTTTGCTAAACCCTCCGGCTTGCAGTCTTCATGAAAAAACTGAATATACGTATCCCGCTACAGAGTCATTGCCTCGGTTGCAGGACAACACACTGACGTCACTCCACGTCATCGAGTCCCCCCTCCAAATGTTCTATTTTTGTCACATGGTTTATAAGAAATTATTTGGTTCCTCCTTGGACATATATTTGGTTGGTGCTCATCGCCATTTTTTTGTTCATGTCGATTGGATTTGAGACATTTTTCTTCCTTTTTATAAATGGTCACTACCTCACTGAACCTCACTCACTACCTCACTGAACGCTCTGCAGTTAAAATAATTGATGGAACTTTGGCACCACACTCCTCTTCCACATCATGAAAAGTGACCAGACTTTTGTCAACATCTCTGCCTGGCCAGTTGCGGATGGAATAGTGTGGGGTGCAGTGAACTTCCAAATTTATGGCCCCACAGAGGTGGGTAATGTTCCCAATGTACTTCGTGTTTCTATGGGGGATGTAGTGAAGCAGAATATACGCTCTGATGATTGGGACATACATGCCGTTGAATCTTTGTTTTCTGATTTAAAGTATTATGCTGCATTTGATGCTGAGGATTTGTACTTAAATACTGCAAATTATGCTGATTTATTTTGTTACCAGCATTTTGGGCATTTTTACCTGCATAAAGCTAATATATTTAGAAATGTTTTTAACTACACACAATGGGAACATTGTCCAGCTCCCATTGAAGGCAGTTCGAAAACTCTTTTGAAAACATTTGTATATTTCACTGATTTCAATATTTCCAACCCGAGTTCATTTTATTTTAAATTGAATAATATGTCCACTTCTAAGGTCATGCTCACCCACACAAAATTAGTGTATTCCAAATCCTTTATTGATCAACTGGAAGTGGGTGGCTATGAGCTATGGAAGGATATTGTAGATCTTAAGTCTTTTGGGGGTTCTAAATTCTGGCAGGTGCAAGGCTCTGAAATTTTGCATCATGCCTGCCTTATCCCAAAACAAATCCTATTTTTTAATAGTTCGATTTATCAGACAACCTGTTTAGGTTTGGCCACTGCAAAACAAATGAATGCACCTAAAATATCTACACTGGCTCCTTATGACACCTGGGATAATCATACTGATTTGGCCATTGAGGATTTGCAATTGTTGCTTCCCAATAATACTTTTAATATCTCTAGTCTGGACCCCCAGTGTTGGTTGTTTTGGCAAACAAGTTCAGATTCTTGCCAACGCCGTTCGTTTTCTAGGCAAGGCCCCAGGATACATACAGGATTGACCGGATGCACGTTTTTCTGACTCTCATTCAGTTACTACCTATTCAGTATGAAAATTGTCAAAATTGGTTGCAACACTCGACCCTTACGTCTGTTAAACACCATTTTTTATTGTTATCAGGTGACGCTGACATGACTGATTTTATAAAAGGGCCTGCTAGTCCTAGATCAAAAAGATTTATTTATGCCACTTACAACGAAATCTGGAAGCTGTCCCAAATTGAAGCTGCTTCACGTCTAAGGACAACAGATCAAGCTAATTTAGAAAAAGTTCTTGCGGTTGTTGATAATAGTATTAATACTCTTTCTTCCCATATTTACACATTGGACAATATCGTTTCATCTGTTGTGGATACTGTTCATGATGAAGTATCTGTTTTGTATCATGGTCAAAATCAATTGCGTTCTATTATGCAGTTTGCCTGGACATTGCAAACTTTGAAAATGGGAAAGATTCCATGGGATTACATGAACATGTCATCGTTATTTACGCCATTTAACTTGACAGACAGACAACAGTTTATGTCCATGAAGGATTCCACGTACACCATGTTACATATTGAAAAATTAGAACCTTTGCCTTTTTCAGTTGCTGAAACTAATTCTGCAGTGTGGCTCGTACATGGGGTAATAACTTTGCCACTTTCCTTGTTTAAATTTAGTTCATGTATGAAACATTACCCTTTGGGATGCTATGAATCCTTAGGTAGTGCATTTCTTCACGAGGTGTGGTCTTTACCATTCACATACAGATGCTTGCGGGATGACAAAGAGGTGTATCTCACTGGGGAATCATTTGATTCCTCGCCTGATCATTCTCTTGTATGTAAGAATATACAATTGCACGGCGCATGTAATTTATCGGCGCCTAATCTGGTGTGTATTTTGAAGGGTCATCCAGTACCAGCTATCACACCTACATTTTACCCTGCTAGCAAACGGTAGCTATTTGCTTTTAAATAATGAAGATTGCTGCGGCATGCTTGCTGGCATCCCTTACATTGTAACAGTCTCACAGCGTGTGGTTTGCTGTAAAAATTTGCTTTTTCCACCCCCGCATGGGAGGCTCGACATTTCGATTTGGCCTTTCATTCCGACCTTGAAGGCAGAGTTCAACAAATTGAGCAGAATAAGAGCATTGTTGTCCCAAAAAGAAGTTGCTCTCCCATCTGCCCATGAGACCTTCGTCCTTCACGTGGCTAACACCTGTACAGAGGTACAAGCGCTTCTTAATTCCGATCTCCCACTAAATTTTGGAGTGTTGATTCTCACTATCTTCAATGCTTCTAACACAACAGGCATTACCCATTTTTTTTTAAAGCTGTGGGCTCTGGCCTTGTGACCTCTTTTCAAACTATATTTGGTGTAATACCCTTCATTTATTCATTCTATTTTTTCCAGCATCTTCGGTGGCTTGCCGCTGTTACTTGCACTAGCTGCTGGAGTCCTGCTGCTAATTTGCTTGCTCCGGAATGGATGCTCTTCCTGTGGCACCAGACAGCCGGGACCGGCTGCTGCTGCTTCGTAGTTGTATGCTTGAATGCTATGGTACTTTGCCACTGGCCACTCTGAGCGTGGCTTATGGATTATCCTTCAGTTTTGGTTATTTCACTTGCGTGCAACCAGTCAATTCAATTCATAAATCTTTATTCGGTACATTGCATCAAAGACCATAAAAGCACATACAATTTATAAACACAAAACATCATACAGAATACAGAGGTACAGATCAGTCATATAAATAATTAAAACATCAAGCTTATCCTTGTTTGGATACATTTAAAAAGGTAGGTAGCAGTAAAAAAAGCAGATATCTACTTCACGCATATTAAAAAGCAATTTCATGGAATCGTGCACAATACGTACACCAAATTTCACAAAAATTGGTTTTAAAAGGAAAATACGCAAGTAATAGTACAATTTACAAATTAAAAGTAGATGCAAAGTGCTTTGTGCAGAAGTGCCATCACAGGGACAGGGTCCAACCGGGTGTGAATTAAGAGAGGGGAAGGCTACCAAGTTGTGTACGATACCAAGTCTTAGTCTTGTCAACACAAACCGGTGGGAAGCTCTGGTAACATTACTGAGATATAATTGAAACCCTTCTCCCTCCACATGTTTATTATAAAAAGTGCTGGTAACTAAAAGATCAGCCCTCACCTTCCTTTTCTCCCCCCAATAAGTCATGAAAATATTCTTCATCTCAGCTTTAGACAAAACTGAGGCATCATGACAATCCTTAATAACGTCCAATCCATAGATATCTCTAAAACTAGAGACAATATATTTTAACCAAGGAATGTTAAAATACTTATCAAGTGAAAGACAATCCGTAATTACTGCCCTATTAAAGGGGGTCTCGTCCTTCAACCAAACAGATCGCCACAACATCAATGGCTTTAAGGAAATCAGATCGGATAAATAATAAATCCCTAACTCTCTATGGATTAATTCATTTGGGGCGGATTTGGGCAGGCATAACAACCTTTTGAGGAAAAGATTTTCCTCTAGTTGTAAAATGCTGGTTGGGGAATATCCCCAAACCCCAGCGCCATAGAGGACGGTAGACAAGCTACGAGCTTTATAAATTTGTAACATATCCCAGATGCGCCTTTCCCCTAATTTTGCCGCGAACTTAAAAACACCATGGACACTTTTCACCATCTTAGTCCGTACATTGGTGATTTCAAGGGTCCATCTGCTATCCTTAGCAAAAGTAATTCCCAGATAGCAGAATTTATCTACTTGTTGGACCTTGACTCCTTCTAAAAAATAAGATTGGGATCTCCTAGCCCCTGCCCCACAGGTCATAATAAAAGTTTTGGTTTTGTTGATGAGTAATTTTCTATTTCCAATGAAGATAGAAAAACTATCCATCAAACGTTGGAGCCCTAGTGGAGTCCTTGCCAATAACACGGCATCGTCAGCATATAACAATACCGGTACGTCAAGGCCATCAATCTTAGGGACATCTGCAGTCACTCCCTTTAAAACAGCATCTACTTCATTGATAAAAAGCGTAAAAAGGAGTGGGGCAAGAACACATCCTTGTCTGATTCCCCGTCGAATCCTAAACTTTGTTGTGCACTCCCCTGAGGGACCATATCAAATACAAGTCCGAAGATTAGAATATAATTGGGCGAGAAAAACCACTATACCTTCTGGCGCGCCCATTTCTAGCAGTTTGGTCCAGAGAATCGAGTGGTCTACCATATCAAAGGCACTACTCAGATCCGCAAAACAGAGATAGAGGGAGCCCGTTTTGGCCTGCGTGTACTTTCCTATAAGAAGGTTTAAATTTAAACACTGGTCCACGGTTCCACGCCCCTTCCTGAAGCCATACTGCGTACTTGGGATGCGTGATAGCTACCAACCGACCCCAAGAGATCCTACCCCTGTACTTACATCTTTGATAGCAAGAGTTACTAAGAAGGGTCTTGCTGACGGATTTTTGAGCTAATCAGAGTATGAATTCCTAAACAAAAAGGAACCGAGAATACCAACGATATATACGTTGCCGAAGATTCACAAGCGCATTGTCAAACCACCCGGCAGGCCTATCGTATCCAGTTGCGGGTCTATATTGGAACCGCTCAATCAATTTATAGACCATTTTCTGCACCCCTTTGTTCCTCAGACAAAATCGTTTGTTAGAGACACTATGCACATTATTCAATTATTGGAAGGTCAAGCGTATGATATACAAACCCAAATTTTGGTTACGCTGGATGTGTCTTCACTTTACACATCGATTCCTCAAGATACTGCACTGGGAGTCATTAGAACAACTTTGGATACCAGACCAAGGCCTCATTGGATCCCCACTGACTTTCTAATCTCCCTACTTGAGATTGCCATGAACAAAAAAAATTTAAAAAAAAAAAACAGTTTTACTTCCAATGTAAAGGAGTAGCCATGGGCGCAACCTATGCGCCGAGCTTGGCGAACATTTATATGGATTATTATGAGGAGGAACATCTATACAATCATGCCAATCCATACCTTAATTCGATTGCGGTATGGAAAAGATATATCGACGACGTCATAATGATCTGGACTGGAAGTAATGAGTATTTGAATGAATTCTTTTCTTGGTTGAATATGAGATCCAACGACATCAAGTTTACCATGACCAGTAACAACAAGGCCATAGATTTTTTGGACGTCACCTTCCGAGTAGAAGATGGATCTCTGTATCGCGATTTGTATCGCAAACCAATGGAGTGGAATTCACTATTGAAATATCAGTCGCACCATCCACGCAGCCTGAGAGATAACCTCCCCTATGGGCAATATCTCAGACTCAGAAGAAATTGCTCGAGGAGAACCGACTATTTTAAGGAGTCCGAGATACTTACCAGCCGCCTGAAAGAGAGGGGTTACCCTACTGGGCTGCTAAAACGAGCTAAGAAACGTGCCTGGTATTGCCCTCGTGAGCAATTCTTGGAGATCAATCAGAGACCTAGAGAAATAGACAAAATGGTTTGCGTTACCACATTTAACACCAGGAGTAACGAAATAAAAGGGATCGTGAAGAAATATTGGAACCTGGGCGCTAGTGAAATACAGACTACACAGAACCCCATCTTTGCCTTCAAGAGGGGGAAAAACATCAAAGACACAGTGGTCAGTGCATACTTTGAAGAACCAAAACCGATTGACCTTAGAAGTCACTTTGGTCTTCCTCCAATAACTGGACATCACAAATGTGGACAGTGCAAGGCTTGTGATCTATGACACACCAACATGCCCCACACAACCTTACATGGTGGGTACTAGAGAAGATCATTCCTAGCGTAAGAGGAGGTTCAGTCACAAGGAGCATGAACTATAAAGAATGCAGATGGATACATCAGCTTAACTCGATAGACCATGGGTTAAATGAGATGGAGGAGACAACAAGACAGATGGGGCAATTATAATCATACCCACTTGTTCTTGTTGGCATTAGAAAATGTGAGATCAACTGTACGAATTGTAGTTTCCAGTTAATCCATGTTAACGAATCAACACTTTCCACAATGTATGTAATGCATAATTAACATTGACTATACAAATGTATGAATCTGGCATTACACAATGATTCCCCGAATGTCTTGCCAGAGGTGAGTTTATTGAAATTCAAGTGGACCTATTAATTCAGTAAATGTTATAGATCTATATGTGACCAATTACCTGTATGATGTCATGCCGCATATTGCAACGTTGAATGTAATTTAATTGTGGTTCTATCACGACTGAATTGTTTTAACACTTGAATCTGAAGGGATCGTCTCGAATGTATGTACAATAATTGTTAAGTATCGGCTTGCAAAAACGTGATATAATGTCTAATTTATGAAATATATGAATATAAGACAGGCGAATAACATCGTAAATCACACTACATGAATTGATGCTTTTAAAGAAATTTCCCCGCGGCATTAAATTATGAGCCTGCCAATGCCAAGACTGTTATCCTTGGGCATATACATATTTGAGAGATTGAAATTAATCTATCACACTTCACGTTGCTATGCAATAATCACCACGGACGACTGTTTGGATTTGGTTGCCTCGCAACGCGTAAATGGCGCGCATGCGCATTAGGATCTAAAAAATTATGACTCTGCCCTTAATGCTTGACGGACCATATGGTTTCCTACTTCGAGGAACAGTGATTACTACAAAAGGTGTGTGTAGACGTCACCGCCAAGCAGCGTCCTACTGACTCATAGACCATGTAATTCATTAGGGATTCGCCCGGTTATGAACACTGGGCGTTCTACGTTGTTAAGACAACGATTACGTGAAGACGTGTATGGACGTCGTTCCTTAGCAACATCTAATTGACGCAGAGACGCATGCGCATTGGTGTTATATATGCAAGCTCATTTCGAACGCTTCTTTTCATAGACGCGGACGAGCTGAGACTTTCGCATGCCGTTCCTTTCAATTACTCGGACCCAGGTAATCCTATGAATTAGAACTTTCTCTGTAACACTCATGATACAAAGATACACTAGAATAGCGTGTACTCAATTTAAAATCTTTATTTAACAGATCGAGTACAACAGCAGTTTGAGTGACGTTTTTTCGCCTCATTCGAGCCTTAAGAGGTGAGCACCTTCAGCACTTCTTTTATAATTATTTTAAATGGACTATACAAATGAAGAATAGTTGGATACAAGTATGACTCACTACATATTTTGTATCCTTTTAATTTAATTTAATGGCTTCTAGATTGGATCATCCTGGACCATTCTTTTCTTGAGAAGTAATAGACAAATTATCAACCTCGTGACTGAGTCATAATCACGACGGCCAATATTGAGGTGAGCTTCGATTGCCACTAGTGCCATTTGAACCTAAATTATTAACACTGAATTTTTATGAGTATAACGAGTATGAGTCATGATCCCATTCTACTCGTTTATAGATACATTCAACTCTAATATTGAATCATTAACTGCGGAAAGGATTGAATACCCCGCCCACAGTATAGGTGAGTGGGATACCACCTTAATTACCTTTGAGTGGTAGTTTTCCCGTGACACTTCTGATTTTAGTTAATTTACTCTTCACAGGCCATCATCATGTTACTTTTGTCCTGATGAAGACCCGCACCGACTTACTAGTAGTGCATCCAACAGGGTTGAAACGTCGACAATTTCCCCGGACCAGTAATTAGAGTCTGCCTAAACTACTGAATTGCTTTAGTTCGCATGACTACTAGAAATCTTTTGTTCGCTGGCCAATAATAATTGATACTTTTTTACAATTACACTGTACTTTGTCTTGCACTTTATTTCACTGAGCACTAAGTTTCACTTTTTGTCACTATTTGTTATGATTCTGTACTGTGATGGCCTTTGCAAATGATCTTTGAAGACAAAACGTATAAATGAATGAATTTATATAAAAATTTTGGTTTTTGGTTCTTGTGTCACCTCTGATTCACTCAGACATTTTGTTGTATATTTAGTGGATATGGTTTTACCCGACAGAACCATTGTATTTTTGACATACTGCGTACTGGCCAGAATCCCTTTATCTTCGGCCCATTGTTCCAGACTTAACAATAAAACCCTACTCATTATTTTAACCGAGGAATCTAATAGGGAGATAGGGCAATAGTTCCTTACATCCCCTCTGTCACCTTTTTATAGATAGGTATAATAATTGATTCCTCCCATGTAGATGGGACCCCAGCGCCAATAGCAGCATTAAATACATTGGCTAACAGCGGTCCCCACATGTCAGGCACAGCTTTATAAACATCGATAGGGACTCCATCTGGGCCCTGTGCCTTACCCCCTTTACTGGTATTGATACTCAGAATAACCTCCGCAGTAGTAACATTCAGCGGGATAGAGGGCCATAAGCCACTACTATCTTCAGGCAATAAATTAGAAATAAAGATGGTAGAAAAATGGGCAACCAAAGTAGCCTTATTTACATTAGAAGTAAGTTCAGGGACCATATCGTCTTTAAGGAAAGGGCAGTTGACTGTAGCCCAGAAGAGAGCACAATTATGCGTCTCCGCAGCCTGGGTCAATTTGTCCCAGGCCTCTTGCTGCAGCTCCTTCTTGCATCTCTCGACCTCAGATTTATAGTTTAACCTAAGTTTTTTAACCGCAGACAAATCTCTTGGCCTAACGGCCAGGCCCAGTTTTAGCTCCGCCAATTTGGCGGTGCAACCATGGTCAAACCAGCCTTTCCTATAGGCTAAATTCCCTGAGGTAGTTTTGATAAATTTGGATTCAATGACTTTATTAATGGATATAAAATCCCTAACAATGTCAGTGTCCTCAAGGTCACACTCAAGGATAGCAGTAATATTTGCTCCACAATCCCTAACAATAGATTCCATAGCTCCATCAGCTTTTTCTCCTTTCCATCTAATTCTTACACCATTTGGTCTGTATGCTTCGATGTTTGCCACAAAACGTTCAGAAGGGAAAACTCTATGCTTCCACAAAAGGATAACAGTAGTAATACAATTGTGGTCACTTATCATATAATCAGTGACCTTAGGTGGTTTACACAATGAGATTAGATAAGATGATACACAAATATGATCAATCACAGTGTTTGCATTCCTACCCGTAAATGTTGGAATAGAGTCCCCCAGCTCATTCTTGGCATTTTCTAAAATAACCAAATCAAGAGATGCCATTAGCTTGTTCAAAGATTCCCCGTAGGGATTATGTGGGAAGTGCAAATCATCTTCCTCAAGGTTATTCCTAACCCCACAAACCCCAGTATTAGAAAAAATACAAGTAGAAATATTAAAATCACCTACCCAAATATAGTTAAAAACATGGTTGACCCCAGAAGTTAAATTTTCTAGTGCGACCTCTAACTCAGTCACTACACTGTACCTTGTGCTATCAAAGATGTTATTGTAAAAATTAATTAAAATAATGTTGGAGCCCAACTTATCTGATAACCATAGGATCTGTGAATGGGCGCCAACGGTCACGTATCTTTTTACTTCGATTGGGGTTTTGACAGAAACCAAAACCAGGAGATCTCCCTTCGATCTACCAAAAGGGGATGCCAAAGCTGGCAGATTAAATGAAACATGGCCAGGATAGCTAACACTTTCCCTACACCAAGTTTCTTGGAAGCAAACAATATCATGGGAGCTAAGAAACTCAACCCAACCCGGGAGATCACCTTTAGTAGCTAGGCCAGCAATATTCCAGTTAACAATAGAACAAGGCAAATGCTCACAACCGTTAAAGGACCTTAAATTCAGTGAGCCCAACTCCGCCCTCCCAGATTCAGCCTCTGCTATACTAGTGAGATCCACATCCCTCTCAGTGGTTACTATTACAGGGCCCTGTTCCTTCGCTATATTACTTCCCTGGTTCATCGGAACAACAATGGGTAGTTCGGGGCATACACACAGGGCAACTCCTCCCGGGCTAATACAGCTTGCGCTCGGAGGTGAGAAGGTGCCCAAAAGATCGCTCCCGAACACCTGTTGTCAATCGACAAACTCCAGACCACTAAACCTGTTAAATATAGGAGTCGGGCTCAAAACAGGTGGGTGTCCTTGCCAGCCTCTAGAGATCATTCCCTTCCCTTTCCGATGTACTAAAGTCCACTCATCAGGTTTGGAAGGATAAAAATAAGGCAGTGGATGGGATTGAATAGTAGCTCCTGGGCAATGATTTTTCCAGTTACAAATATAATCCACAGTTCTTGGGTCCCTAAAATTGACAAGGACACCGTCACCCCTGATATCCTTGGGCAGATGACCCACCCAGGACACCCTACGAACCATAAGTATTTTACTGGAAAAGTGGGGGGTAGTGGTCTAAATTTATTTAGCCAATCGACAACTTTACTTTTTAGACTTGTATACGATTCTTGGCCAGGGTTACACAGTTCTGGGACACCTGTTAAAACAACCAAATAGGGACTCGTTTCCGGAGGCAGATCAATAGTAATTTTATCCAAGGGGGCCTGAACAGTTGAAACTCCCACTCCCACTTTGGGCTGAGCCTGTTTATTTTCCAGTGGATTCGTGGTAACTACTGCCATAGTTGTCTTGGGTAGTAAGGCCACAGAATCTGGTAAAACTAAGGCAGTAGTTAAAGGGGGTATAAGTTCAGCAGCGTCAATTCCTCCCCTGTGAGCATTAGGAGGAACAATAACCCTAGGCATAATTTCTTTTTTAGAGGAATCTAATAATTCTAAGGAGACAAGCCCAATTTCATTAAGCTGCTGTTCAATCTTGGTTAATCTAACTTCAATTGGGCGAAGGAGGTTACCAACCAATTCACCCATTTTAACCAAAATAAAATCCTCCAATGACACCCTAGTCCCATCACAATCATCTACTCTACCCAGGGATACAGCAGCTGAACCTAATAAGTTCTGTACTGATGTGGCTGGGATATTCGGGGGGTTGGTAATAGTAGTCTGCTCACACATATTAAATATAACTTCAGTGTTATGATATTTATTTTTAATCAGTTTCCCTTTCTTCATCTTATTGGCGTGGGTCTGACCTTGTTTATGCTTAGTGATAGCCCCTTGACGCCTCTCCCGTAAAAGTCTAGTATTAGGTAGCATAGCCGGACTAGCCACTGTAAAAGTCGAGTATTAGGTAGCATAGCCGGACTAGCCACTGTAAGTGTCTGATGAGGAGATGATGATGGTGAGACTGAAACCAAGGAATGTTCCCCCGGGGTAGTAGAGTCCAAATCCCGGGCTGCCGATGATACATGCAAGGTTTCGGGGATCACCAGGGCTACGAGGCCACTAATCAGACCATGTGAATCAGGAGTCCGGGCATTAGCAATAAACCCCAAAGATGATCTTCTAGCTAGGGCTAAGTCTTGAGAGACCCGCTGCTCCATCAACGTAATCCCTTGGTCTATTACTGAGTTAGCCCTGATAATGAAGTTATCCACAGGGTACCGGTTAAATTCCTGTCACCCTTTTTACTTCTGTTCTCCCTCATGGCCATTGTATAAATGGCGTGAGGGCTCAATAAAGAACTTACAGTTGTGTCCCGTAACACGATATATATGATGCAAGGGGGGTGGCCCGGCCCGACCTCCTTTGGCCTCGGACGGCCGCAGACGGTCCCGCCCTTGTCCTGGGCATCTCGCGGGCGAGGGACTGGGTTGAGCTTTAAGCGCCTCCTGGCGCGTGGTATGGTGACAAGCTGGCCCAGGGGATCCTGGGTATTGTGGTCCTCCGGCGGAGCAAAGCCCGGCCGGTCCTCCGACACACACGGGGGCGGAGCCAAGCCCGGCCACGGGAACAGCAGTAGAGCAGGGAGGCAGGCAGGAGAGCCTCGCTGGCGCCCAGGGAAAGCAAGGAAAGACGAAAAACGAAGGGCTCCGCACAGGGCTGAGCTTTAAGCGCCTCCTGGCGCGTGGTATGGTGACAAGCTGGCCCAGGGGACCCTGGGTATTGTGGTCCTCCGGCGGAGCAAAGCCCGGCCGGTCCTCCGATACACACGGGGGGGGGCGGAGCCAAGCCCGACCACGGGAACAGCAGTAGAACAGGGAGGCAGGCAGGAGAGCCTCGCTGGCGCCCAGGGAAAGCAAGGAAAGACGAAAAACGAAGGGCTCCGCACAGGGCTGAGCTTTAAGCGCCTCCTGGCGCATGGTATGGTGACAAGCTGGCCCAGGGGATCCTGGGTATTGTGGTCATCCGGCGGAGCAAAGCCCGGCCGGTCCTCCGATACACAAGGGGGGCGGAGCCAAGCCCGGCCACGGGAACAGCAGTAGAGCAGGGAGGCAGGCAGGAGAGCCTCGCTGGCACCCAGGGAAAGCAAGGAAAGACAAAAAAACAGTCTTCCACTGCCTGGAATTTTCGTTCGAATGGGCATTGGATCTTTGCCTCTCCAATATGGTGTCTCCTGCCCCAGATTATGACCTGCTAAGGAGTCCACTCGTGGCGCATGAGCTGGAATTGTCATTATAGCCTGCACTGCTGCGCTTGGAGTTCTAGCAGAATGGGATGTCTGTGCAGCTGCACATGATTTACTACAACAAAGTTTTCTTGAGAAACACGCAAGCTGTCCACTGATGGTGCTAGAAGCTCCTGTTGTTGATAAACATGTATGTTCATTCTCTTTGCTGGAATGGATGGCTACTCTCTTTTCTGACGATATCAATGACTTCCTCTTGAAGGCTGTTGCAACATACTGCTCATATACCTTAATGGATTAACCTGGATGAATTCCATCATCTGCCGGATATTTTTTTAATCGTTTCTTGTTCACTTTTTTCTCTCTAAATTGAGGTTTTTTAAATGTATTTTTTATACATGAATTATTGCACCATTTTACTCTTGGTCCAAATATGACTGCTGTTCTTAATTCTTGCTCACTCCTTGTTGAACTCTGTGTTCTGTTGAGTCCACAGTCCGTTGGTCCAACCAAGGGGAGGGTGTAGTGAGGAAATGGGGTTAACAACAGACATTGCTAAGCTAGCATGAGTAGTATAAGCTTGGCTGCCATTCTGCCCCTCTTTGCGCACGACACTCCATGGCTCTGCTCTCGTGAAATACTTTGCTGAAGCTGATTCCCACGAGAACTGACTACCTCTCACACATCCAGCGGGGCACCGCGATCTCTGTCTGTACAGCCTGTTCAAGGTCGAATAACAATGAATGCTGTTGATTCACTTTGGTCAGTCCCACGCACATAGACATAATATGAAGCACAGCGGCCCAACTAGGGTGATTTTAATATGGCATTACATGCATGAGAAGGCACTGGGAGAAAACCTTTCCACGATAGAAGAGCTGTGCCGATCCTGAGATGTAATTCACTGCATCTGATCTCGTAGGTATGTAGTCTTGCTGACAAAGCCCAGAGGTCTTGTATAATTATTCTAAACTAGCTCATGAGCACGGGGAGGGTGGTAAATGGAGTTATAGTCCTGTTTCCACTGTCATTATAATATGATTTCCTCTTTTGTGCTTTATGGAATTGTAACAATGCTAATTATATTGTTTTTATTCATTATGCTGCTCGTATTGGCTAGAGTACTGCATCTTAGAGCACGTTAGTTAAAAATAAACATTTTAAACTATACAGTGTCTCTGAATACTCACGTTGTGGACAAGTATGAGTGTGAGCGAAAGTGTGTTCTGGTTTCCCACTATTTCTCTAAGAGTTTACCAAGTCGCATGTTCTAGGTTGTCTAATCATTGGTAGCTTTGCTGTAGTACGGAGAACGAATGAGACACAAATGCTAGTCGGATTGGGGTTCTGGGCACGGAGGTGGCTTTTTTGGTACACCACAATACACCGAGGTCCTGGTTTCCTGTGCATAGTTCTGTGCATGAGCAAAATCCCTGCAACAACAGAGGATCAGACTCCCTGCCTTCCTCTCCGAACCCACTAATATCAACTGGGGAGTACCCCAAGGATCATCGCTCAGCACCACGCTCAACATCTACATGGCCCCCCTCTCCGCCATCGTCAGACAGCATGGGCTCAGCATAGTATCCTACATCGACAACACCCAGCTCATCCTCTCACTCACGAAGAATCCCGAAGACACCAGACTCTGCTTCCAGGAAGGAATGAAGGACGTCACAGCCTGGAGGAAAGATAGCTGCTGAAGCTCAAATTAGAAAAAAACAAGGTCCTCATCCTTGGACCCGACACCTCCGCCTGGGACAGCACCTGGTGGCCCCCCTCCCTCGGGAATCCACCCACCCCTACAGACCACACACGAAACCTCAGCATCATCCTCGACTCCTCCCTCTCCATGAACCGCCAGATCAACGCCGTCACTTCCGCCAGTTTCAACTGCCTGCGCATCCTCCGCAAGACCTTCAAATGGATCTCCCCCAACTGCAGAAGGACCCTCGTGCTCATAACCAGCAGACTGGACTACGGCAACGCCCTCTACGCCGAGATCAACAGAACTCTCCTACACAAACTCCAAATCATCCAGAACTCCACAGCCAGACTCGTCTTCGGGACACCACGCCACAAACACATGACACAATACTTACGAGACCTCCACTGGCTCCCCGTTGAGAAGAGAGTCGCCTTCAAACTCCTCACCCATGCCTATAAATCCCTCAACAATTGGACCCAAATACCTCAGCGAGAGTCTCCTTCCACGTACCCAAAAGGAACCTCCGCTCCGCCGACCTCGCCCTGGCAGAGGTCCCCCGCATCCGCAGAAACAAAGCAGACGGAAGAGCCTTCTCCTACATCGCAGCCAAGACCTGGAACGAGCTCCCTGTGAACATCCGACGCCACCCTACCTTGCACACGGTCAGGAAGGACTTTAAGACCTGGCTCTTCGACTGATCCAGAGTTGCACCCCCCCAGCGCCTTCCTTGGAACCCTCATGGGCGATTAGCGTGCTTTATAAACCCTTGATTGATTGATTGATTGATTGATTGATTGATGAGAGAAATGCACATCAATGAAAGGAACGAGACAAGTAGAACTGAAGAAATGAGGTAAGAAGAGAAGCAAAAAGGGAGGCAAGAATTCTGACAAAGGAATGAGAGTGAACAGGTGCAGATGATATTTAAAGAAACAGCAGAAAACAATTCACCAAGACAATGACATGAGGGTATTTAAAACCATGTGTCACTACATAAGCCTCCTATTCAGATGGTAAGGCATAGTCCCTGTTATAGACATATGGGAAATAGTCATACTTTACATAGTGTACAGTACAAACCATATAATCTCCTGGTGTTTTAATAATATCTGTTAATATTAGTCAACTTAATAGAACTCATATTGCGAGAAGGCCAAAAGAATAAGGGCTGATTTAGAGTTTGGCAGAGGGGATACTCGGTCACAAATGTGATGAAAAATCCATCTGCCATATTACAAGTACAACAGGTTAGATAATACACTTGTAATAAGGAAGCAGGAGTGTAACACAGGCCTCTGCAGCCCCTGTGGTGCAGGGAGGGCCCCAATCCTCAAGGGAGCTATCAAACATTCAAATAGGGCCACATTTATCCGAAAGCTAATGAATATCTGTGAGATATGGGAGACTCAGGGGGCCCCTCATATTTTGCAGGGGCCCCATCATTTTCTGTTATGCCACTGTACGGAGGACTGGATAGTTGTCACATTTGTCACAGAGATCCCATCTGCCAAACCCTAAATCAGGCCCTAAGATGCTTATTTAGGTAAAATTATTTCTGACAAATATGACGACTCATGCAGACCAATTACTTAAACCCATTCCCAGGAATTGCACTGGACTGAGAAAGGTTTTCTTTGCCAATCTCCTACACCCGTCATGTGGTACTCCTCAAATTGAAAGCAGCATCTCATAGCTCCACTGGAAACTATGTGCCTACTGCCCCAAAATGCACTACATGCACAGTGAGATCAGATCTGGCCACTTTCCACATCCCCAACAAATCTAAAGATGAACAAAAGATAGAATGGTAACAGTATGAACAATAGCATAAATATGCTCAAACAAGGTAGAATGGGAGTAACTGAGGTGCTGCAAGTCGTCACATCCATCAGAAAGAATGTTGTAAAAGGTGGGTAATTGGTCTTCCCGTAGATATTAATGCCTTCAGATCCCTTACTTGAAGTTTTCCTTGGAAACACAAAAGGAGTGGACTGAGGACAAAGGTTCACTGTAAGTGGGAAAAGAATGATACACTGCCCTAACAAACAGACGAACATGGCTCCCACCTCCAGACAATAATGCTGCATGAAAGAGTTAAGAAAGGCCTAAGTAGCAACATTACTTTCTTTCCCACACACACAATCCAGCCCTGCCTAAAATATGGCATCATAATAAAAAATAGTGATATAAGCTGTACTTCGGAGGCAGAGCTTTGAGCGAACCAAGATGGCTGCTCCCCGAATCAGCTCCGCACCTCGCAAGCCATCCTGTCCCATTTGCCCGATCCTGGGACTCCACTGCCCGGCTCCATCAATGGCAGAGGTCCACAACATGGGCGCCACTGGGCAGAAACATTTTTGCTGCTGAAAGGAGCCATTTTGGGCTGGCATGTGATTGGAGCCATGCATGGAGCAGCAGCACCGGCCTCTCCTGGACCCCCAGCCAGGCGCCTCCCTCCTGAGGCACAGCTCCGCTAGGCTCTCTCTCAATCCAGCCATGACCATAGGGGGGCCCGACACCCACCCACGTCGAGGGGCAGCGGCGCCGACACAATGGAACTGGAATACCTTTGACGCTGTGCCTAACTCTGGGCCTGTGGGCGGACCTAGCTTACGTGGAGTGAAGTGGCTAATCCAGGGCCCCGGTGAACCGCCTCTCTCCTAGGTGCAGTTTTTAGACAGCCCTCACCGCCTCCAGGGACAGCATTTGGCCCTGGGGTACACTTTCGGCTGCCTCTCCCTGGGCATGTGCCCTAAGGGCTGCAGAACAATCTGCTCTTGACTGGCCGCCTGGAGACCCTACGGCGGGGTGAGGACCCCACCAGGTGACCACCCCTTACCCTCAGAAGACAAGTGACGGGCTGTGGACACGGGCAATGAGCCTATCTCAGGAAGGAACACCAGAAGGAGTGAGCATTGCCCCCCTGCCCTTGCCCCTGTTACCGTACCGACCCCCTTTCTACCCTCCTGCTCAGGCAACAGCTGTAGTGGAGATGATCCAGAGATAGACTGCCACATCTATAGGGAAGGAGTGTTACTCCCTCACATCTGCCCCAGCTAACCCGCCGCCCCCTGCTATAGCATCATAAACAGAAGGTAGAGACTGAGGAGTCATCTCATCTAACACTACTCCAAAACTTGGCCCTGCCCCAGAATATAGCCAAGAGGAGACCTGTCCTACTAACTATGGCCACCTGACAGCAGAAACTGGCCTTCAACAGTTGCCTATAGCCAGGAGCTGCATCTCTGCCGAGGACTATCTTTCAGTTTTAGCTCCACCAGTCCTCGCCCATTACTATGGCCAGATGCTGCAAGGCACGGCCGGGCTCCTGATCACCACGGATATTGGGGGGGTTCAATGAATTGTGCTAGCGCTGGCTGGACAACATCCAGCTTGCTCACTCCTCGGGGGAGCTGTCGATCGACACTGAAGGAAGACTACCTCACACCCTTACCTGACCATGGAGAGGCTGCTGTAGAGCCTCCATTGCATCCTCTGCGAGACTCATCTTCCCCTCTCCTTGACTCCTTTCTTGGCCAGGGGACCCGCTCTATTTTCCTTGGGTGCCTGAGACCCTGAACCCACGTGTTCTGTCCACACCTGCTCCCCCAGCATGTAGATCCATTGGCAACCGGCTCCCCAGATGCTCTTCTGGGAAGCGGTGAGCTCCTCCCAGCCTCCTCTGAAAGCAACCCTTACCCGACGACACCTGTACCCATGGCCCAGACTTGGAGGTGCTTCCTAAGGAAAGTTCATGTATCGGATCCACCCTCAGAGCGATGGATAATTAAATGCCTGATCTGATGTCAGAGGTTAAGTCAATGAGGTACGACATGTTGACAATCCATACAAGACTGGATGGGGTGGACAACCCGTTGGATGCCATTGAAGCCCAATACGATCATCTCCCCTACTGAGGATGAGATATCACATTTCTCCACCGGAAAGTGACTGACTCGGAGGACAGGGCAAGAAGGGATGATTTCCAAATATATGGAGTGCCTGAGGGTGTGGAAAAATTGTACATGATTGCCTACCTAACATCCATGCTCCCCAGGTCACCTTTACGTGTGCCTCCCAGAGGCTCTTGAATTTCAACGGGCACACTGAGTCCAATCCCGCCACGCCTCCAACACAAAGACCCCTCTACCAATCATTGCCTGCGTGGTACACCACCAGCACACGTGCAATCCTCCTAGCATCTAAAAAGCAATCAGAGACCCTCCTCATTGGCAACCGCAGGATCTCATTCGCAGCAGACTACTCAGCGACAACGACTGCCCAGTGCAGGAGGTTCCTGGAGCTCCATTCTAGGTCGAGACACCAGGATTTAAAATGAATATATACCATAACATCGCATGCGTTTACAACGCATGCGATTACAACGCGGTTGTTACAACGACCGCGTTGATACATCACAGTACATTACAACGCAAGTCTTTTCAACGACTTGCTCTAAATGGCACGCTGGACTTAGGAATAGTATAATTTACTATTCCAACTCCAGTGTGTGCAACAGTAGGGAAGGTGTTGGAATAGTAAATTACACTATTCCTTAGTTTAGAGTGCCATCTAGAGAAAGTCGTTGTAACGACTTGCGTTGTAACATACTGCGATGTAACAAAGCAGTCGTTGTAACAACCGTGTTGCAAAGGTATCGCGATGTAATGACCACATTGTTAAGGTTGTTTTCCTTTAAAATGGGAACTGCTGGACCTGGGTAGAACGAAGGCGCCTTTCAAGGGACCAACCAGGAATTTTTGGACCCTGGTGATTTAAAAGCCTTCCTGGATTCACTGGTGGAGTACCAAATAGATATGGCATCATCGGTATCAAAAGACAGCACCAACCAGGATGACTTGCTCTCCACTTGGAAACTCCCTCGCTACCAATCCAGTACCTCTGAGAGGGCGGGGCGCCCAGAAGGGAATCAGACAGAGCTGGGCTGCATCAAGTGATGGAGGCATGCCAAAAAGACAGAGACAATTTGCGTTCCCCACTGAAGCAACTTTTAATCGCCTGTTCTTGACACCAGTTTACTATGAGTGTTTATGAATTTGAAATTTTAAGTTGTTTGAATAAAGACCGGGAGAACAGGGAGTGAAGTCGAATTAGTCACCCCTCCCCATCCTGCTGGATGAGCCGCACCCACCAGGTGCCATCCCACAACACTGGGCACCCTCCCCCCTTTCACACTACAACCTGGAACTGAGTGCGCAGACAGCACCACCTTAGTCTTAGCCTAGCCCCTTTCCCTCCTGCAGAGATGCCTCTTACCCATGCTGGCTGCAACCTGTTGGGCCCTTTTGATTTTCATAGCCTTGCAGCCTATCCACCCCTCATCACTCCCTTTCTCCTCCACCAATGAAAGCCTAGGGGTTTCCCCACCTCTCCTTCATATCTGGCAGATGGGATGGGCTCTAGCTTGGCCCCCGTTTGGCACAGGTACAAGCTCCAGTTTGAAAGTTGCTAGTCCGCCCTCTTTTCTTTCCGCGGTTCTGCTTTCCCCCTTCTTCCCTTCCTCTGATCCATCTTCCCTTCCCCCAGGCCCGACCCTATGCCTCAGCTCCATTGGTCTCTGCGACCGATGTCTCTGAGAGACCCTTCCCACCCTCAGTGTCTCCTGCTTCTTCTCTACAACAGGCTCTGGGTTTATCCATACCCCTAGCAGTAGTGTCCCTGAATGTTAATGGCTTGACCCTGTAAAACAAACACAAGAAAGTTTGAGACTACTTGCCACTGTAAATGACAAAGCTCATTTACTTGATCGTCTTTTTCAGTTTTGGCAGGAGTTTGGGAGGACACCTGCCTTAAAGGGGACTGACTGGAATCTGGCTCCAGACCAATCCTGGCCAGGTCTGTGTGGATGGACGTCCAACACAGATGTGACAGGACGGTACCCTCGGACCTCCTTGACGGTCATGCTCTATGCGATGTTTGCCGCCTACTCGACCTGTCCCACAGGCACTGTACGTTCCTCTTTTGCACCCACAGGACTCAGTCCTGCATAGACTACTTCCTATTACAGGGAAGATTACTCCCACAGGAGGTAAACTGTGATATTCTGGAAGGAGGTATTATGACCACTGTCCGGTTTGCCTTAATATGGACCTAGGAGTCACCCCACACCAAATCTGATGGAGGATACCGCTTTCGCTTACGGAGAGCAAGGAGCAGCTCTGCAATCACCTCCGTATGTACTGTACAGATGAGGGCTCTTTGGGCCACATGCCTCAAGCGAAAAACCGGTCGCAAACGGGCAGATTCGCAGAATCTGCCCCTATGCGACCTGTATTTTTGCATTTGGGATGCATCATCCCAAATGCAAAAATCGCAATTTAAGAAATCGCAAAAATAGCGATTACTTCATTGCGATTGTATTTAGGGAATCTCAAATTGCGATTCCCTGAATGCAATGCATGATGAAATCGCAAATAGCGATTTCGCAAATAGGAGTCGCAAATTACCAATTTGAACTTGATGGTAATTTGCAAAAACTTGAAAAATGCAAATGGTTACACACACACACATGCCCTTGGGGCGTGTGTGTGAGCAACATGTGTCTACATTACAATTTCAGGGGTGCAACAGGGTGTCCTTTTGGCACCCTTGCTCAATTTGCGAGTACCTAATGGGTACTCGCAAATTGCGCATGCAATTCCCATTCGTTCCTATGGGCCTGTAGGAATGAATTGGAAGCCATTCCTTAATTGCGACTCGCAATTTTCGAGTCGCATTTAAGGAATGTTTAGGAATCGCTATTTTTTTAGTGATTCCTACATGCATAGGCTTTTGTGAATCCTTAATTGCGATTCCTTAATAATCGCTATTAAGAAATCGCAAAAGCTTACCTTGATGGATGTGCCCCTATGGCTCTCACAGAGTCCTATTGGTAGCGTAGAAGGTGACACTGACAGGACAACTCGTGCAGGACTCTGCACTAGTGAATTGCAAGACCCAGTCAGACTTTGAGTCCCTAGAGACTGTGGTACGAACCCTCATGGCCTGCTACACGGAGACCCCCCGTTGCAAACATGCAGTCCTGATCAAATCGGGCAAAGAGCAGCCGAGAAGGCGCTGGTTACACTCCACTGGCATCAATATGAGCACTGGGAAAAGGCCGGAAGGCTACTGCCTGCTCAATTGTGGCAGCGAGTAACCCTGATCGCCACACCTCTGATTCGAGACGCCGCTAGCCAATGTTTGGCGCACCCAAAGGACACTGTGGATTGCTTAGTGGCCTACTATGCCGATCTATACTCACCAGAAATGGATGACTACCCCAATTGGATTGAGCGTTTTCTCAAATCTTTACATCAACCAACCCTGAAAAACAAAGGCTGGGCAGTCCTTGAGCAGAAGAATAGATGGCTGATGCTATAACATAGCTTCCCACCTGTAAATGGGAAGAAGGGTTCACAGGTGAGTGCTACAAAGTCAGGATAGACACCTTTACACCTCATCTTCCTAAGGCCTTCAGTGAGGCGACGGAAGGAGAACCGCTGGGGGCCATATCCAGTAAGTCAGTTATTACCCTTCTCCCCAAAGACAATAGGGACCCTTCAGACTGCGCCTCATCTATGTCGAGCTCAAACTGATGGCTAAGATCTTGGTGACCCATTTGGGGAAGTTGAGCCCGCAATTAATCCATGAATCCCAGGTGGGCTTCGTACCGGGATGTAGCTCCAGTAACAATCTGCCATCTCTGGCACACCTCCTGTGGCGCACTAAGGGTGACACAGCAGAGATGCTGCCACTCTGACTGGCTGCTGATTCGGCTGTGTCGAATGACCATACTATTTTCCAGGTAATGTCTTGCATGGGTTTGGGAAATTCTTTTATCCGGAGAGTCAGTATCCTCTATGACTCCTCCTCAGCCTAGGTGTCCTTCAGTGGATTTCTTTCTGAAGACCTGGCAAGGCTGCCCCGGTCCCTACTCCTTTTCCTTCTGGCGATCGAACCCTTATCAGCTACGATCTGCATATCACAGGGGGTGCAAGTAATCTCCAAGGAAACCGGGGAGGTCAAGTTCCTGCTCTACACGGATGACATCCTGCTCCTTCTGCCTCAAAAACGATCCTAAATAGCAGCCGTCACGTCCATCATGAAAGGTTTCTCAGAGATATCGAGTTACAGGGTTAACTAGACAAAGAGCGAGGCCCGCCTGATGACAAAGAACACCACACCCACATGCATCCACAAACCTATCATGACTTGGATGGCAAGCGGGCCCCGTTATTTTGGCATCCCGGACAATAGGGGCCGTGCAAGCGTGGTTGAGGACAATCTCCTCCCCCTCTTGGAACGTACATGAAAGGACTTCCTGAAATGGTCCCATCCTAACCTGTGTCTATGGGGGAGAGTAAAAACGGTGAAAATGACAACAGTTCCCTATTTCCAATATTATTTTGGTACACTAATCCTCAGGGTGCCCAAAACACAAATAGCACACATCGAAGCCGACATCCGATCCTACGCCTGGAGTTGCCATAAACCGCGCAACCGGGCTTCCTGAATTGGGGCTGACACGATGGCCGGAGGCGTTACACACGCCCATCTCACCTCTTACAGCCTGCCTGGCTTTCTATCTCTCCCACATCGCAACCCATCTGCACTTTAATCGGGAAGCCCGGTTCTGGGCATGCACGGAATGCCACCCTCTTTCGCCAGCAACTGCACTACTGCCTACGTCCCTCTCACCCACAGATCTGAGAGTCGACCCGCACCAGATAATGGCAGCGACTGCTTGAGCGAGAGGCACACCAATTGCTTGGAGTGCCCCCTACTAATACAGACAGCCCCCACTCCCCCCTCGCATAAGAGGGCGCCTGTTATACTGGGTGACCTGGAAAAGCCATGCCATACAGTCCCTCAACTATGTCCTTGAAGGTGGGAGGCTTAAATCCTTCGACCAACAGAACAGAATTCAGGCTCCAGTCAGAGGAAACATAGGGGTATGGCCAACTGTCTCCAAGCAGCCTGCACTGCGACTCAAAGACAGAGAAGTAGCCTCACTAGCCCATGCTTCACCATCTCTTGGCCTTCAGCTGGTATAAAGAACAATTATCCAGGCTGTTGGATTTGGCCCTTTGTGAGGGACCATTGTTTCTTTATAAATAGGTGTACCCCAGGTCCCTTGCAGACCGTTTGGGTTCCCTTGTCTCTTGAAAATACAAGTTCCACAACAGCAAGTTTCTATGGTATGCTGACATTTTAGTGGCCCACAGGTGCGATATAGAACCAAACAGGTGGGTTACGGTTCCTAAAAGGACATTATTGCTGTCCACAGAAAAACAGAAATGAGGAAAAGGCAGAGGGGGCTAGGTCTAGACCCCACAGATGGAGACAATCACAGATCTTGTCTCTTGTTGCCCTCACACACCCCGCAACACAGGTGCGATAATCACGCGTGCACACTGGGACACCAGTTTAGAGAATAGTACTCAAGACCTAGTAAGTGGCTCTGTGGTGCAGGTGGTGCACCATGCATACTATCCTAGGGCGTTGAATAATGTCCTTGTGCAGGCTGAGTCTGGCAGTGGTGTTTTTGGATCATGTCTGTGAATCATGGGTGCTGGACAGGGCTTTCTCTCAGTTTTATGTGCTGGCAAGTAGCTTTTTAACTTCACCTCAAATGTTCTGCCAAAATTATGTAGCAGGGTCCTCTTGCTACATTCCGCACGGATCAGAAGTATATGTACATAATAGGTGGATGGTAGTGTGAGTCAATGGAGCCTGTGGACTGCATGAGTACTTAGCAGCAGAATTCATTTTAAAGTTATACGGAGTTCTGTACAAAATGGAGGCAGGGAGGCCAGCTAGACTACCATTACCCATTGAAAACATTCCTGATATTTTTGTGAGTGTGGGAAGATGGAGACGGGGCCCCCCAAAAAAGTTTAGAAGTGACCACTATGCAGGGTCCTGCCTTTGTCCCTTCCTGCAGCACTCCCATGAGTCTGGATGGCATGTGTGGGGAAATAGAGACAGAGGTCTCTTCTATAAAACAGGATAAACCTTTCAGGTTAAGGCCTGCTGTTTGTCCCCAAAGAGGAGCTTCTTGTAAAAAGCTGATAACGGTCTGCTGTGAGGGAATCACTCCTCTGTGTACTTGTGTCATGAGTGCTCTACTTGAAGACTTTCCATCATCAGTCCAATGCTGCTGAACCATCACAGGAAGACAGACTGTCTGTTAAGGGATAGAAAGGATACACAATGTAAGAGCATGAGGCATCAACAATTCATGTCTAGAAAAGTTGTGTAAGAAGAGGGCTGAAACAGACACAAATGGTTGTAGGATTTCCAATTGACCGGTGGAGGTGACACTCCACAATGTGTTAACAAACCTTCTGACATTCACGGCTAATGTCACTGATATCCAGGCTCTCAAAAGTGGGTAGGACATCACTTGGAAACGTATGCAGCTACTAGCAGCAGAATAGCTATGGGTTTTCCTTGGAAAGTAATCCACATGCCTTGCAAAGAGGTAGGTGCAGAGGGCATCCTATCCAGAGGACGTCTGTCCAGAGGAGAAGCCAATCTACTGTGGCAGTGGCGATGCTGAAGACACACAGATGATAGATGGAATGCAGAGCAAATCAAACATTCACCCCCAGTCAAGAGATCTGGGTTAAATCCATTGTTCTTTTGCTCTCCATGCCATCCCAGTTTAGACCCAGCCATACGCAAATCAGCCTTGACCCAGTCTTGACCCTGTTCCCAATGGTACAGTCCAGCCCGAACTGCCAAGCCAGGTCCTTCCTGGACCAGAAACATGCATCCTGGGACTGGTTTCGGGGCATCACCCCTCATCAGCCAGGCTAGCTTGAATCCAGTGACACAGTGAGCCCGGGACCCAAGTCTGGGGATACAGTGTGGCGACGCTGCTCAGAAGAAGCAGACTGAACTCTACACAATCCAACTTAACCCGTAACTACATTGGAGGTATGATTTGTTGATAACGATACCCTTCTCTCATCACACATTCTACAGCAAGCCTCAAGTATTCTTCGCCCCCAACACATGTTGTGGGATTGTTGATGGACATGGGATCACATATTGCAGGACTAGACTTTTTATCGAAGTAGGCCAGCCTGTATCACAGAGGCATGCTGCACCAAGATGAAAGTGTGACCTCCATCCCACAGTCAATCTCAGACATATTGTGCATCAGTGGTGTGCAGCACGGAGAAGAATCAGCAACCTGCATCTGTAGTAAACCCTGCAATCTGCGCTGGCAATGAAGAGTGCCTGCCTGTGATATCTGACCACCAGAGTCCTGTGACGGGGATCTCGGAGCATGGGATCTTGGCACTAGGTCTAGTCCCACTAAAGACCCATGAATTTGATAATGGATTGGTCGGAGACCTCTTCAACTTGGTTTCAGTGGTGAGATTTGGTTTGAGCCTGAATCGCTCCAGCGACTGCAACCACTTCCACAGGACGACCACAACACCTGGAGAGGATGTGGCGTATCGGCCAGAGCTGCCAACTATGGAGCTGGGGAACTAGGTTCGAGCCTCAGCGTCGGCTCAACATCCTGTGATTTTGGGAAAATCACTTAATCTCCTCGTGCCTACTAAAAAAATGTGTGTTTATGTAACAAACTGGTGTTCATGTAAAGCGCTCCAATACCTTTGGATCGAGTTCGCGCTATAAAACAACTGCAAAAAAAAACTCACCACCCATGTTTAGGGAGAGGCAGTGACAGCTTCACCGAACAACAACAGCAACAGAGACTACTAAACTTCTGCCATAATGTGCTGGTAAACTGGCAGTTTCTGAAATTGCTCGAAAGCCCGAAGGTATTCCAAAGACCTTGCTCTGAATCTAAAACTATTAAAGGGATGCTAGCGCAAGAGACTGAGCTGGGGATAATAGGTACAGTAATCTGCGCAAATCCTCTACTGTGAGCCTGCACCTGTGAATTTCCCTTGCATACCATTTTAAATGCCTTTCCTGTATCACTGTACTTTTACTCTTTAATCCTTGTGCTTATTCTTTTTATATTGTATTCAGAAATTGACATATTGAAGTACATAATTACAAGCACTGATTGGGCAATCTCATTCGTTTAGCAAGCAAGTCATTAGAACGACTTGCTTTGGGGGGTGCAGTGGTGTTGCAATTAAAGTCCAACACCATTGCTACTGTTGCGCAGACTCGAGTTGGATTAGTAAATGATATTAATCAAAAGTCCAGCGCCCCCCTAGGGCAAGTCATTGTAAAGACTTGCGTGCCAGTCAGTCAGTCAAAGATCTTTATTCGGCTAAATAACAGCCATTAAAGAACACATTAAAAAACATTATTTCATAAGAAATAGCATGGTACACTTTAACCAACATAATTAATACGTAAAAAATCATTTTCTAACAATGTTACGGAGCCGAACTGCAGAGAAGATATACTTATAAATCATTAAACAAGTGAATTCATCATTTAAAAGGAGTAAATGACATAATGCAGGCTGACACTTTCTTATGTTTAAAAATCTTAATGGTTTAAAAAAAAAAATACGTCTCAGGTTAAGATAAAGTTTACAAAAAAACATAAAATGCAAAGTGCTCTGTGCGGAAATTGAATCACATGGGCACAATTCTAATTTAGCATTTAGACTTGCGTGCAAAAAGAACACGTCAAAACAACACGTTCGTTCTAATGCCGGCGTTGAAAAAGGCATGCGTCCAAGACTGTCAATGTACAACCTTCGCAGAGCAGGTGTGGCTGCCATACTTCTTGTGAAATGAGAACAAAAGCTATCACGTAGAGACTTACCAGCTGATGGACTTGGCCCTTTTTGCAGGGTCATCCCAGGACTTTTTGCCTTCCTCCTGTATTTTTTCTGACCTGTTTTTGTTGGTTTTATGACTCCGGGCACATTATCACTGCTGAGCAGTCCTAAAATGCATATCCCCTCCCTGTAAATTGTTTTTATGGATTGGTGTTTCCATGATTGGATGATTTGATTTAATTGTCAGACCCTAGTATAGTGCACTATGTGTGCCCAGGGCCTGTAATTCAAATGCTGCTAGCGGGCTGCAGCACTGATTGTGCCACCCACAGAAGCAGCCTGTAAAATATAACTCTGGCCTGCCATTGCAGAGCCTGTGTGCAGTCTGGGACTGCCATATCGACTTGGCAAGTGCACACACTTGCCAGTCCATAAACCTTCCCTTTTCTACATATTAGTCACCCCCAAGGTAGGCCCAAGGTACCCCTGTGAGCAGGGTGCATTGTATGTGAAAGGTAGGACATGCCCTGATGTGTGTGGCATGTCCTGATAGTGAAATACAGCCAATTTTGTTTTTCACTTTTGTAAGGCTATCTGTTCCCATAGGACAGAATGGGGAGTTTGTTTATAACATTTTATTAAAACATAACTGACCCTGGAAACAAGATAGAGAAGTAAAGTTTAGTATGCCTGAACTCAGAAGGTTGTAGTGCACCTTTTAGTGAGGGTGATTTTTACATTGTGTGTTTCAAAATACCACTTTTAGAAAGTAGGTATTTTCTTGCCTAACCATCCAGTGTGCCTCCGCAAGGTTTGTGTATTGCATGTCTGGTTTTTGGATGACAGGGGCTGGAGAGGGACAGTGGCTCCAAGAGTCTGATGAGTCAGGGATGGGCTGAATAGGCTGATCTGCATTTGGAGTGGTGGGAGGAGTAGCACCTGCACCTGAATAGGGCTGTGCTTGCCTTCCACAATGACGGCTCCGCCCCCGTGGTGTGTCTGGAGCCAGGGCTCACATTGACAATGGAGGTTGTTGTGCATTAGCAAAGTGCCCAACAGAACAGTTTTTGGCTGGGTGCAGATACCCTCTGCCTTCAGAGAACAAAGGATTTTGGTGTATAAAAAGAGGGTAACCAATCAATTGATTGGGCCCAGACCCCAGACTTTTAGATCACTTCTGGGAAATCAAGAGAAAACCTTTGCCAAGGAGAAGAGCGGAGAAGCTGAGGAGAAATACTGCCCCTGTGCTGTCTGGGGTTGGCCCGCAGTGGCTGCTTGCTGCCAAGGAAAGGAGAAGAAGGACTTTGCTGTTTTGCTTTGTCACCTGCTTGAAGAAAAGATCTCCAAGGGCTTGAAACTGAGCTTGCCTCCTGTTCTGAAGTCTCAGGAACACAAAGACTTCACCCCTTCTGTCTTTCTGTACCTGGAACTGCTGTTTCAGTTGCTACAGAAGGAAATTGCAACAGCGACGCTGTAACCTGCACCGAAGCCATGAGCGCTGCTCCGACTTGCGACGTAGGTTCGACGCCCGCTGCAGTGCCGCATCGACTTCATCATCGCGGAGCCGATCCTCGACGTGGGTGACTCCCGAATCCATTGACAGCGCACCATAGTAAGAAACAGAGGCTTCGGCGCCATCTGACGTCCCCTCCCCGACGAAGTAAGGAACAATCATCTAGCCTCCCCTGTGCTGCAGTAAAGAATAGAGGCTTTACCTCCGCTGGGGTCATAAGGAACCGATACCGCGTGGCGCCAATGAAGCATCGCCTCCCCAACGCCGTGAACTGTCTTTGATTTCTATAGTTTCCAAGGTACTAGTCTTTGTGGGCCCGACGCCGCGCACCTCTCGGTCGTCGCCGTACTTTGGGATTTACACCGGTCAAGACGTCGTTATAACTCCAACTGGAGTTATTTGTTGCTACAAGCTTTATTTAAGTGAATAACCTATTTTTTTTTTTAAACTGATTTTTGTCAAAATTACACATATGGCGCAGATCTCTGAACCCCTGAGACAACTGCCGCATAAAGAAACAAAAATTTACTCTGACCATTTAGCATTTTTTAAACAAGGAGAATATACAGAGCAATACCAATAAAATCAAACTGTCTAAACAACCCCCCTCCCCCACCCTTCCCCCTTCCGCCAACGCACCATCCCTGTATTTCGGAGCAACATAATAACAATATAAGCTGCCAACGGTCCACACAAGGGCCCACCTTCCACAAAACTGTAACCCACCAAAAAATCATGGGCAACCCAGCACGTAATGTCACTAATAGGGGAACCCTGAAGCTAGGGACCCTGGGGGTCACCCCGGATCACGACCCCGATCCCCCCGCGGTGGTTCAATTTCCAGGCCACGATAATCTGCCCAACGCCTCCAGATCTTATAATGCTTTCGGGGACACCCTCTAGCTTCAAAAATAGGGAGGTCCAAGCCCATGCAAAAGTCCAAGCTATTTTTCCAAGCCGAAACTGAGGGAGCCACTGCCGCTTTCCAAATTTTCGCTATGTCCCTCTTTGCCAGGGTAAAACCTAAGAGCATGAGATGACGCTTGTAGATTTTGTCCCCGACCCCTTCCATCACATGCAGGAGAACTTACTTCGGTGAGCTAGGAAGTTCCCATCCCAGGACTTCAGAGAGGCAGACCAGAACTCCCTTCCAGAATCGTGCTAATGCAGTGCAAAGCCATATAGTGTGCAATAGGGTCCCCTCCTCATGTCCGCAATGGAGACACACTGGGGAAGCCACCAAACCTGCACTCCAGAGCCGAACTCTAGTAAAGTATACGCTATGAAGATATTTAAATTGAATAAGCAGCAACCTCATTGCAATAGCCAGGCCAAAGCCTCCGTCCAATCCTCCTCATCCATTTGACGCACATCCCCTTCCCATGCCTCCCTCAAGCGCTGCAGGGATGTGGAGCAATGCTTAACCAAGGATTTGTAAATTTTTGAAATCTTATGATCAACGAGGTCTTCCATAAACACCTTGGCCTCCACCGAACTAAACTCCGCAGAGAATCCAGACCCTCCAAGCTAGGGGAAAGGGTATGCCTAAACTGCAGGTATTTTAAAAATTGAGCCTTCGGCATCTGGAAGTCCCTTTGAATATCCTGAAAGGACTTCAAGACCAAGCCCCGCATAACGTCCCCCAGAGTGGATATTCCAATGCGGTCCCAGTCCCGAAATCCGGAAAGCCCCGCCAGCCGCGGAAGGCGGCCATTATGCCATAGCGGGTTCTCCCTGGTCAATCTGTTCCACCAGCCCATTCTACGGAGCGCCTGCCTCCAAATCTGAAAGACAAGCCTCGTGGCAGCTGGCAGCGAGCGTCGCAGCAGGGCTGGAATAAAGAATGGTATGTAGGGACTGGTCTCCCATACAGCGCCGCTCCGCAGCATAGGCCGGGTCAGCCCTGTCCCCATACCACCATACCACCATTCATTAGGAATAAGCAGATGTGAGGCCACGTTATAGGACCAAATATCAGAGGTTGCTAGCCCTCCACAATACGTCGATAAGAAACAGGTCCGAACCGCCACCCGGACCGCTCCGCCACCCCATAGAAACTGCCCCAGGGCAGAATTAATCTGGCGAAACCACCGTGGGGGAACAGGATACGGATGGTTTTGTAGTTGATACAATAAGCGCGGGAGCGTTACCAATTTAAAATATTGCTGACCGTCCATAGATGGAAAAGGGCATGTGAGACCAAATCTTGATGTCCTCACGTACCCGCTCCCATACTGGTGCAAGATTTCGCTCCCATGTCGTAGTGGGAGAATCGGATAAATAGACCCCTAAGTACTTCAAGGCTCCATGCACCACCTGGACCGACGATGTCCAGGAACCAAGTGTTTCTCCACCTCTCAACACCCACAAGGAGGACTTCTGGGGATTCATATACAGACCCGATGTTTCTCCAAAAACCTGCATAATACGCAGTAGCCGGGGGCCCGTTTTGTCCAGATTAGTGAGGAAGAACAATACATCGTCGGCGTAAAGGGCGATGCAGTCGGACAAGCTGTGTGCCCACTCAAACCCAGATATTTGAGCATCCATGCGCACCCACACAGCCAAGGGCTCCATTGAGAAGGCGAAAAGATAAGGGGAATAAAATACAAAGACTGTGCATTGTCTATAGTAGGTTACTATGGCCAAACACAGATGATGCCGCACCCCTGCTATCTTTGTACGTGCAGCTGATATCGCAACACACACCAATTATCTTGGGAGGTGATTTCAACATCTTGCTAGACCCTAAAAAAGACAGACACCCCCCTAGTAGAACTCTCAACCTACCTAGAATGCGACAATGCTTGAATATGCTTATAGAGGATTTGGACCTAGTTGATATTTGGAAATCTAGGGGTGATCGACTTAATAAGTTCACCTATAGGAACTACAAATATGGTCATGCCTCTAGAATAGATTTTTTTCTGGTCGATAAACTTTTAAGCAATAAAGTCAGTAAAGTTCAGCATAACCCTGCACATCTTTCAGATCACTCCTCGGTCCAATTAAATATAAAGTATGAGTCAGTTCAGAGTGAAAAAAGGTGGACGCTAGATTGGACACTTTTATTAGATCAACAAGTTATTGATATCTTAAGACTAACAACTGAAAATTACTTTAAGGAAAATAGTGGGGGCGAAGTCTCAGATATGATAGTGTGGGAGGCGTTTAAAGCAGTTATCAGAGGAACGCTAGTTGGCATAGCATCGGGCAAAAACAAAAGGAAGCGATCCAAGATACTGAGACTAGAAACTGACCTATTAGAAATACAAGCAAAGCTAGAATGTACAACCTTAGAAGAAGACCAAAATATCCTAAAAAGTGAGAGTCTGAATAAGAAACAGGAACTGTCACTTCTCCTGGATGAAAAGATAAGGAAAAGGTGGCAAGCTAGCTCTTTGTCAAATTATGAATGAGGAGAGAATTGTGGTAAACTCTTAGCCTGGAAGCTCAAGACTGAATCCAACCGAAATAAGATAGCCGCTATCGACAAGGGAAATAGTACTCAGTTAGTTGAGGATAAAGCAGGCATAGACGAAGCATTTGAGGTTTTTTTTCAGACACTATATGAGGAGGACCTAGCTCCCCTGCCCACAACAGTTGACGGCTACCTGAATAGGTCACAAAACCCAAAATTAGATAGGGATTCCTGTAGTGCCCTAAATGCTGAGATCACGCAGAAGGAGGTTCTAGATATAATAAATAATCTTAAAAAGAGTAAAGCAGCAGGTCCTGATGCCATACCTAATGAACTTCATATTGCCCTGAAAGACCTCCTAGGCCCTATACTGACCAATCTGTTCAACACTATCTTCCTCGAGGAGGCATCAATTCCTAAATCCTGGAACGAAGCAATGATTAGCTTAATTTTAAAACCTGGCAAAGATCCCTCCTATTGCGAATCATACAGGCCAATCTCGCTTCTTAATACAGACTATAAAATCTTTACCCAGGTATTGGCAAAAAGACTCGGTTCTCTTTCTGATAAATTAATACAGGAGGACCAGAAGGGCTTCATCAGAGGGAGACAGTTGCACGATCTTACTCACCAACTGATAGGAGCCACTGATGTTGCTACCCATGAGAAGGTACCCTTAGCAATATTTACATTTGATGCGGCCAAGGCTTTTGACCGAGTTAACTGGTCTTATTTACATCAAGTGATTATATATAACAACTTAGGTCAACATTTCTCCAGGGCGATAGCAAACATCTATTCAGCCCCGACGGGGAAAATACTGATCAATGGTTCCACAACAAATAGCTTCCAAATTAAGAGGGGTACGAGGCAGGGGTGTCCTCTTTCCTCACTACTCTTTAATTTATACATAGAGCCGTTGGCTAACATGATTAGGATCTCAAATGATCTTATTCCTTTTAGCTTTAACAACTGGGAGATAAAAGTGGCGCTATTTGCTGATGATTTAATGGTCTATTCGAGTAATCTAATTGAGACATCTAATAGCATGAATATATTGCTAGCAGACTTTGGTGAAATCTCTGGATACCAAATAAATCATCAAAAAACAGAGGTAATGCAGTGGAATATACCCGATTCCCAATTCGAATCTAAAAAAGAAATAAGATACCTTGGGATCCAAATATCAAAAAATATTGATGAAATCGCTCGGGTGAATCTGCAGTTAAAAACTAAAGAGATGAGGAAATTATTGAAATCGTGGAGCTGCTTATCTTTATCCTTCATAGGGAGGGTAAATGTAATAAAAATGACTATTTTACCCAAGTTTACTTTTGTTTTCAACGCTATCCCTTTGGAGTTCAATTCATCTCAAATAAAAAAGATCCAAAGTGAACTAAACTCTTTCATTTGGTCCTCAAAAATGCCCAGGATAGCTTGGAAAAACTTGAGCCAGAAAAACACATCGAGGAGGGATAGCTAGCCCGGACCTCCTGATGTATTATAAAGCCTTTCATTTCAAGAATATAAGGCATCTTTTTCGAGAATATGTCACGTACCCTACTTATTGGAAAGCAATAACAAATCACAGTCACTGCCTTTATAAGTTTGGTCATCCAAAATTCTTCAAAAAATTTAAACTAAAGGTCTTAAGATCCACATTTAAACTTTGGTCAGACATAAGGAAAATTTGGCGGTACCCATACTATAGCTCGCAAGCCCCGATATGGAACTCCCCAGGTACTCCCAAATGTTTGCAGGACTCCCTAGCTCTCCCTTTGAAAAGGGTTGGAATAACAATTTAGGGAGATCTCCTGGGAAACGGTAACTTAAAACCATGGGAAGAGCTGGTAGTACTAACTGCAAACGAAATCTCGAGGTTTAAGTTTTATCAGTTGGTTAACGGGGCTTAAACTCAAGCTATTTGGCCAGATGATGTCACAAACTTAGAGGGTGAGCTTAATAAAGCTCCTGGGAAGAAAGAAGTATCGAAATGGTACTGATGCCTAGTGGAGAAGAAGAAAGCAGACTACGATATTCCAGACCGCAAATGGAAGAAGATCTTTCCGGCTGAAGACTTGCAACAAGCTTGGCAAGTATCCTACACCTATTTATGGCACATTACAATTTCTGCACCTCTGAGGAAAAATCATTTATTTACTCTGCATAGATCATACTGGACCCCCAAAAAGCTCTCTAAAATGAATACCCAGGTGACGAAAAAATACCCAAAATGTGGTGAGAGGGAAGTAAACAATATTCACATGTTCTACCCTTGCCCCCAACTTGATCTATTTTGGAATGAAATTAGTAAGATCATTGGCAAAAGTTTAAACTCAACTATTAAGGTAAAAGCTTTTAATATTATCTTTGGCATTATGGGTAGTCATGATCTTAATATTAACTTGACAAAAAAACAGAAACATCTTTGGTTTACATTTATGCTTTTAGCCAGACGCGAGATTTGTATAAAGTGGATACTTCCCTCTCCCCCACTGATCCATGAATGGGTTCGATCAGTAGAAAAATTTAGGAATCTGGATAGAGTTAGGGGGGAATGTAAACGAACAGAGTATTGGGAACTATAGGATAATTTCAGGCGGTAGGGTAGGGTGGGATGTCCAATGATTTAAACACCGCGATCAAATAATCGATGGATCCATGGATGCAGTAACCAGCATCAAATTGGCTTATGGAATCGGTGGATTTAAGGCATGGCCTCTATCTCTGCTCCAAGGGCGGCTAAGTTAAGAGGAGACCCGATTGCAAAATTAATAAGATCGCATAAATGAGGACAAAAAAAAAAAAAAAGAAAAGATAAGGGGATAACGGACACCCCTGCCTGGTGCCCTGCCCAGTAGTGAAAGCAGGGGACGCGAAGCCCGCAATTTGCACAGATGCCGTCAGATGTGTATACAACAAGGTCAGATAGGACAGTAAGCGTGGCACAAAATGTAATCTCCGCAGGAGCGCGAACAAATACACCCAACTCAAGGAATCAAACGCCCTGTCCATGTCTGCTAACAAGAGCGCCACACATTCCCCCACTCCCTGAACGGTCGCGATCGCTACTTGTGCTCGTCTAATATTATGGCGTGTAGCACGTTGGGGCATAAACCCAGCCTGGTGCGGATGGACAAGCGAGGTAATATGGGGTCGAAGGCGATTAGCCAGCGCTTTGGCCACAATCTTGGCCTCAACGTTCAGAAGAGAGATGGGGCGATACTAAGCATGATGCTCGGGCGGCCTCCCGGGTTTGTGGAATACTACTATTCGCGCAAGTCTCCAATCGCTGGGCAACCTCCCCTGGTCCCTGGCCTCCACCACCCCCCTGTGAAAGTGGGGGCCCAACTGCAGGAAATATTTTTTTTAAACTCACAAGGGAAGCCATTTGGACCCGGAGCCTTGCCAGAATTCAGGTCGCCTAGTGCTGTCCCCAATTCTTCTTCCGTGAGCAGCGTGTCTAGCTCATCCCGGATCTCGTTCGGGAGGGCCCTCGGCGAAAGATCATCAAGAAAACTGCCAATGGTCTCTGCCAACAGACACTCCGCGGGGGCATACAATCGCTCATAATACTCCGCAAAACTACTAGTGATGGCCGGCGCGGCCAACACAGGTGACCCATCCGATCGCACGATGCCAGGAAGGACCTGGGGGCGAAGAGAGCCCTGACACAATCTATGGACCATCTTGCCCGATTTGTCACCCCATTGGCAGATCCTACTGCGGGTGGACAGCCAAGCCTGGCGAGCTTCATCTAAAAGAATATGAGAATATTCCTGTTGAGCCAGCAATAATTGATGGAGGGCCAACCGGCCCCCTTCTTCCGGACCGCGCGACTCCAGTTCGACAATGGTAGCCTCTGCTCGGACCAGGGCCTCTCTGCGTGACTTTCGAGATGCCACGCAAAAGGAGATGTCTGCCCCCCGAATCGTGGGTTCCAATGCCTCCTAAAGCATCCCGGCCTCCCGGACCGAGCCTACGTTAGTGGTCAAATATAGATCGATGGCGTCCTCCATCCGCTCTCAGTAATCCTCCTTCTGGAGGTTCCAGGTGGATAAGCGCCATCGGAACAGCCCGCAAGCCCCTCCGGCTCGTATAGTAAGGGTCACTGGAGAATGATCAGAGAGCCCCCACGGGAGAATGTCTGCAGCCACCACCCGGCTATCAAAGACCCTTGGGATAAAGAGGTAGTCTAGGCGGGAAAAGGCACCATGTACCGCCGAAAGAAACGTGTATCCCTGCATAGGGCCAAGCAATCTACGCCAGGGGTCAACCCAGTCAAGATTCAAAGCCAAAGAATACAATTTAGCAGGGTGGGGGATTCCCGGCTGACCCCCCCTATCTCCATCGGTCCCTGGCCCCATCCATAATGTCGTTCCAATCCCCTCCGACCACCGCTAAGCCTCAGGTAACGTTGCCCACAGGGCCATAATTCTCTCCGCCAGCCCCCAAGAGAAAGGCGGAGGCGCATAGATACTCCATAGGACTAATACCTCTCCACTCACCGTGCCCTACAGGTACCGACCCTGTGTGTCTCCCCAGGCCCTCATGTGTGTGTATGCAACTCGGCAATGGATCAAGATGGCGACCCCACCCCTCGAGCCCCTCACAAACCCAGAATGAAAGACTTGAGTTAAGCCAAAGTGTTGAAAACATAACGCCTTATTCCGATGAGGTGCGTTTCCTGCAGCAGTACCACGTCTGCACGGGCGCATTTAGCTAATTTCAAAATAGCCCCCCGTTTGATTTTGTCTAGAGCCCCCCTAACATTCCAGCTGAGGACCCGGAGAAGACCCGAGGCCTCCCGTACAGTGACAGTCATTCCCACACTGTGCATGTACCCTGTAGATTAATAGCGGCAGCAAGAATCCTCTGTGCATAATAACAGACTCCAGAACCCAAGTAGATGGTGCAACAACCCAACAAACTCCTCCCCTAAAACACAACCCCACAGTTCCCCCACCCTGTACCTCAAAAACGGAGAAGTACCTGTCGCGGCTGGAAAGACAGGTTGACCCCAACAAGAAGTCTCACCACCGCCCACCAATGGATCCCCAGCACACGGCCCATTGTCCGTCAGCCTCCCCTCCCCCTGTGGAGCCCCACAGAGGACAGGCTGTCTCATTTGCTTCTCCGGACAGCACAAGAAATAACAATCTAGAAGTGTACATGGTCAATTAGGGTTCAGTCCACCGCTGCGGATGAACGGGAAGTGGACTCCCCGCGCGATGTGGCACCACAGGATTGAGATCGCCGCCTGGATTTGGAGCGCTTACCCCCCTCCCCCTTGGCCCCTGTTGGTTCCGAGCCGGTCCACTCGAAGATGAATCCGATTCTCTCCCTGGGGGAGAATGAGGACGCAGCCGCACCGCCTCATCTGTCCATTGAAACACTTCCTCCGGTGGGTACGAGATCGGTATACCACTCGCAACCTGGCCAGGTAGAGCAGGGCATAGGGAAGCTAGAGCTTCCGGAGGCTGGCCTTGGCGGCCAGGAATGACTGCCGCCATTGCTGGACCAGTTTAGTGTAGTCCGGAAAAATCAAAATTCGCAAATTGTCAAACAGCAGCGGCTCCTTAGCCCGGGCCTGCTTCAGGATGATGTCTGTCGTGGTAGTTGAGAAGTTTAGCAATAACCGGCCTCGGGCGGGCCCCCAACGGGGTTTCTGCATCATAGCCCTGTGTGCCCGTTCCACCACAAAGCGAGTCGAAAGCTCCCCTGGGGGGAGCCAGCTTTACAGCCAGTTTGTAAGAAATCGATCCATATTCCCAGATTCGCAACCCTCCGGGAAGCCAACAAGGCGCAGGTTGTTGTGGCGCGCTCTCCCCTCCGCATCCTCCACCCTCGCTGCCAAGCTCTGCTGTGAAGTCTCAAGGGAGGATACCTTCTGCTGCAAAGTGGCAACCGCATCTTCCACCCCCGAGACCCTCGTCTCCGCCTCTGTGATGCAGGCAACTGAATTCCTTAGCTCTTGGCGCAGGAGCATTACATCAGAGCCAACCGCCCAGATCTTGGCCTCCAAAGTGTCTCTGGATTGGGTAATAGCCATAAGGGCTGCATTGTCTGGTATAGCATTTTGCGACCCCCCCAGGCGTCGCCGCCTGGGCTCCCTGGCCTGTAAACGTATCTATCGTGCTCTGCTTAGTCGAGCCACCGCCAGGCATGTCCCTGGTCATAGTGCTACAGTCACCGCCGTCAATTCCGACCAATGGAGCCCACTAAACAAGCACCCCACTGATGCGGTGAGGCCGGGGTCTCTGCCCCTCAGAGTCCAAGTGACGACAGGCCGGCCTCCAGATAAGCCCCCACCTAGGCAACTCCAACAGTATTCCCCAGGGGACTAGAAGCATCTGATCCAACCCCCCTGCAGCCCGACCCGACTGCCGAAACCACAGTGGATACCCTCCGGAGGAGACGAGGCGAGGGGGGGGGGGAGGGGGAGATGTTCCAGAATCTCAGCAATAAAGTAGAGGGGCACCGGCCACCACCAGGCCGCCCGCCTCAACGACAATCCCCACAGGACCCCAAGCTCCGTGACCCGAACTGGCCGCCGACTCCCTCAGCTCCCCCACTCCGCAGCCCCCCCCCCCCAGGAGGCCCCAAGCAGTGTCCGGCCGACAGCCGGCCAAAATAGAACCCAAGGCCCGAGGGTGAGGACTCAGCGCGGCTCCACTATTATTCCATTGGGCTGCCACACAGGGGCATCTCCAGGTCACCCGGTCGCGACCAAATTGCAGGCAACAGGTCCCATAAGGCCGCCAATCCCCCTGCAGGTCCACACTTACCGAGAGGGGAGGGTGGAGGGAGGAAAGAAGAAAAGATAGGTGCCGGCCACCTACCGGCCACTCACCCAGCAGTGCGACCACAACCTTCCGCCTCAGTCAGGTGCCAATGTAGGAGAACCCTCGGGGGGGGCCCCCACACCACCAGGAATCCACGTGGAAGACAGGCAAGACAATTCAACGGCAAATTCTCCGCCCCCCCCTCCCCCGAGGGTGTCCCGCTACTGTTCATGAAATTTTATGCACCCCCGTCGCAATCTCGGGGGCCAGGGGCGCCACCATTCAGGGCAAGCTCCACTCAATATGCCTCGGCCGGCGCTCAATCCACCGCCAGATGAGGGCTTGCTCTCCCAGGGCAAGGGCTCCACCCCGGTCAGCCGCAACCCGATTAGGCTGTCGAAATTCGGAGCACTCCGGTCGCAGTCTCGGGCCCAGGGGGAGCGCCACCAACCAGGGCAGGCTCCGCTCGGCAGGTCACAGCCGGCGCCCAGTCTGCCACCAGTAGAAGGCTCGACCTCCCACGGCCGACTCAGCCCCCAGGTGGTGCGGCCCAGAAATCAGGCAACGCAGTGGCATAAGGAGCAGCCGCGTCACCAGGAGGCCGCACCCCGTCTCAGTCACCGCACCACCGACTGCAGACCCCCAGCAGCGCTCAGGCCAGCACCGGGGGAAGCCGTTTGGAAGCCGCAACGGCAGGACGGCCCATGGACCTCCGTAGGTGCCGGAGAAGCAGGATAATTAAACGATTACCGTGGGGCTGGATGGAGCGCGCTCAGCCCACGTCCCCCATAGCCTGCCAAGCCACACCCCCCCTGAATAACCTATTTTTAAGGATATTTTTGATACTGTATGTTGGATTTTTGTCATTTATTCTTGTGTTAGTTAGCTAAAGATTACTTATTTTTCTAAACTGGTGTGGTATCCATTTGTAGTGTTTTCACTGTATTACTGTAAGTGTTCACAAATGCTTTACACACTGCCTCTGAGATGAGCCTGTCTGCTCGTGCCAAGCTACCAAGGGGGTGAGCAGGGGTTATTTTAGAGGTGTACCCCCCTAACCCTGACTAGAAGCAAGGGCCCCTATTTGGACAAAGGTACCTACCTCTGCCAACTAGAGACCCCCATTACTAATACCAGCGAACTCATAAAACGATTTCACTATCAAGAAAATCGAATGGGATATACGTTCGCCTCCATATAGCAACCACACCCCATATAACAACCCATCTTTGAACACTGGAAGGTTACAAATATGTCATCATCCTTGTCTTTCTGAGACAAGCTGAAAATGATACAACCTTTAGAAAGATTCTTAAAACCTGGCTTTTTTCCTAGTCCTATTGTGTTATACTTCGACAGTGAGGCTGGAATAGTACTTGTAGTCTGCACGTCCAGCACCGAGACAGCCCTTTGGGGGTGATTGTTGACCCTCATGAATGACTTATTTCTTTTCATTTCTGAAAGTCACTAGATCTACTTATATAGTGATTTAAATGCCTTCTGGGCCTAGATCATAAGGGGTTTGTTCCTCTTGAGGGATGAGGAGGATGGAAAATAGCTAGTAGAGAAAAGATCTTGGGGAACACGAAAATCAGACACCACTTTTGATTAAAAATAAATCTGGCTTTACATGAAGGATGACACTATCCTTGTGAAATACCTTGAAAGGGAGAAAAGAAGATGAGAATATGGAGTTCGCTCACCCTCCTAGCAGAGGTAACAGCTACCAAAGAAAATCACCACCCAAGTATGAACCTTTTGGCAAGAATGCATTTGTTCGAATGAAGGACCCATCAAAATGTGAACCCCAAATCCAAATCACAAGCGTGCGAAAAGGTTTCAAGAGAAACTTATTCTGTAAATCCTAAAAAAACCTATTGGTAACTCAAATAATACTGCTCGAGTAAAGATAAACAAGATAAAATAGGTGCCAATTAATCCTTCATAGTACTAATCAGTCTTGTTCCAGCCATGGAGCAGTGAATTGAAAAACACATGGACAGTATGAGCCTCTAAAGGCCCAACGGAATGCTCATACAATGCCAAAAAAAGATCTGGACCTACACTCCTTTTTTAAAGACGAACTGCAAACGTCCACTATTGTAAATCTCTTACTACCAATGGGAAGAGCTAAATGTTATCCTTCAAGGTCCTACAGAATTGAATCTATTGAAGGCGCAAAGCCCAATGTGGGCACAACATTCTCAAAAGCACATGAGACACCAGCATATACTTGGCGCCATCAAGCCTAAACTAAGTAAAGCTGCCCCTACCAGTGCAACAAGATTCTTTTCAAATAGGATAACAATTTCCAGAAAGGACAGACAACCTTTCTGGGAAGAAATTACAATAATAAAACTAACGTCAAAAACTGGTGGTTGTAATGGTCATGATTTTGAGTACAACAGTCCGATAACTCACCCTAATCAACCAGTTATCCACATATGGATAAACAGGGACTGATGCAAATGAGCCACCACTTCTGCCATAACCACTGTAAAGACTCTGGATCTAGGAGAGACAAAAGAACAGTACACTCAATTGCAATTGAGCCCCCACCCCCTGAACCTGATAAGCATACAAAACAGTGATGGAAGGAATGCTTGAATTATTCATACCCACTGGTAATCACTCGGGCCAAATCCCAATCCATTGTTATTTTGCACACCATGCCGCCTCAGATTGGTCCCAGCAATATGCAAATCAGTCTTGACCTAGCTCTAATAGGAAGAGTCCAGCCGGAACTGCCAAACCAGGTCCTCCCTGAACTGAAACACAAGCAACCCAGGACCGGTTTTGCCCTAGTTATGGGATTATCAGCCGGGTATGGATTGGCCCAGAGTGCTAGCCAATGGCTGAGATTAATTCAAGCATTCCATCCATCACGGTTTTGTAAACCTCCTAGAACCTGAAACACATCCTAAGAGAATTACAAGGATATGTAAATAGATGTAAGGGAGCTCCAGAGAAACCATTGAGTCCTGATCCTGTAAAGTTAGAAGAAATTGACAAAAGTCAACATATTGAATTCTTTTCCAAAAACATGTCGAAAAGATATAAAAATCTGGCATAGGCCATACACCTACCCCTTTCTTTGGAATGATAAGCTATTGTGAATAGAGTCATTACACTCTCTGAGAACTACCTCTAGTGCACCTTTTTATAAAAAAGCAGAAATCACATTCATCAAAATGTTTGTGTGAGAGCTGAGGAGGTCTCTTCCAAAATGGCAGACGGTAACCATGTTTGTCAATCTGCAAAACCCATTGGTCCAAACTAATCTGCAGTTTGTGACTAAATGCTCCTACACGACTACCCTCAACAGTTTATAGATGAACAAACCCCTAACAGGAATCAGAATAGTTTTGCGGCAGGAGGGGTGGAAGAGGAGGAAGAGAATCCTTGACCCTGTTGACCCTGCCTGATACGTGCCCCTTGTAGGTTTGGAAACATCTACTGTGGAGTCTGATGCTGCTGTTGTGTCCGCTGTCATCCAAACCAATGAACAAAGCATCTGAATTTTCTTTAGTGGCTATGACCAAGCTTCATTAACTTGTTCCATCTAAGCCTTAGTGAAGAGAAGGATCTCATCAGATATCTGTTTCTCTGTCATTATATCCGTAAAAGTTAAAATGTATGTTGCTGTCTAGTCAACTCAATATGCTAGGTCTCTGCTGCCTTTTAGCCACTGCGACATAATGAGCCTATTCAGCAGAAGAGACTATGTCTCTTCTGCCATGACACGTGAAAGAATGGCACAGAGTAATGGTCCTTACCGGGTGACAATCAGTCCTAGACCTACTTCACCTAAAAGAATTACATGGCTTGAAGCCAGAAGATTTTAGGGGGTGGGGGGAGGGGGTTGGAGGTGACATGATGTCCACATTTTCAGAGATTATGAAGAATAAGTGTAGAAAATAGTTAACGAAAATTTTAAATAACTCAGTGGCCCTGGATCTTTCATTTGTTGGAGGGATGGAGAAAATGAACTGATGTCAAAGGCATACTAAGCACCAAATATTTGCTTCAACACATATTTCCAATGGAGCCATGAGACGCTACCTCCAATTACAGTGATTAAGACTACAAAAAAAATATAGATCCAGACCGGTGCCTGGCAGGCGATTAAAGTAAGGAATTTGTGCCAGTTAATATAGACTTATAGCCCGCCGTAGCGGCTATTGAAGGCCCGCTCCCGCGTTAAAGGGCTGAGCCGAAAGCGGGGGACTTTAATAGCCGGTATAGCCCTGCTACGAACGGGTAGAAGGCTATTAGACCATTCTGCCACTAGAGGGCAGAATGTTCTAACAAATAAGACAAAGGCTTCTCGAAGCTCCGAGAAGCCTTTGTAAAACATTGGAATGTTGCTCTGCGGGCCTTTACCGGCCCGTAGAAGCAGGCAGCACTCCATTGTCTTCAATAGAGCTTCCAACATTCCAATGTTCTAATATAGCCTTATAGCCCGCCGTAGCGGGCTATACCGGCTATTAAAGGCCCGCTGCAGCGTTAAAGGCCCGAGCCGAAGGCGAGGGACTTTAACAAAAGCAGCGGGACTTTAATAGCGATATAGCCCTTCTACGAAGGGCTATAAGGCTATTAGACCATTCTGCCACTAGAGGGCAGAATGTTCCAACAAATTAAACAAAGGCTTCTCGAAGTTCGAGGGGATTTAAATCCCCTCGAGCTTCGAGAGGCTTTTGTAAAACATTGGAATGTTGCTCTGCGGGCCTTTACCGGCCCGTAGAAGCACGGAGCACTCCATTGTCTACAATGGAGTGCTCCACATTCCAATGTTCTAATATCTATTAAAAACCTTTGCTTACTAATATAACTTTGAAAAACTAAATTAGAATCATTAGATCTTAAGTGCACACAATAATCAACAGTTTTACATGAGTTGAAATAATTATAAAACTAAGGGAGGTATAACAAAATTGGGAATGCTAGTTTTAACAGTTTGAAAAATAACTTTGTGCTAAATAAAAAGTTTGAATTGTAAATAACAAGGCATTATGTTTTCACTGTATTATGATCAGCTGCGGCCACTGCAGGTTAGAGCGGTGGGGCGGGCTGGGTGGCATTTCGGGAGATGACCGTAAGGGAAAATTAATTATTTATTTGATTTTCCCTTGTGGTCGTCCCTCGAAATCTCCTCCCAGTCGGCCCCACCGCTCTTACCTAAAGCGGCCGCGGCTGATTATGATACTCTTTGGGAGGAAAACCTCTGAAGAACTCTCAATGGACAAAAACTAGGTAGGAAATATAATCTTTCCTCACTGGGCGTCCAGCAGAAAACTAAAGAAATACATGATTCTTTCTAGAATGCCAAAGCAGAGTAAGTGAATTCTTGCAGACTCAGTTCAATGGTCAGTGCTTTGACATCCAATTTTGAGCATGTTCATCGCTGGTTTGTAAATTTGAGCACTTTTATGCCCCTCCTCTATCGGTTTCATTTCTAGTTCTCCATTCCCTGACCCTTTCTATGCTTCTCCACAGCACATGTTCTTTCTGCCATTACCTGATACAACCCATGATCCAGCAGCACAATCTCTGTTCTTTTGGTGTCTGGGCATCTCCTGACCAGCACATTCCCCGGATGAGGATCGCAGTGCACAAACCCATTGACAAAGATCATCTCGCTGTACATCTGGCCCAGGCCACGCGACACCTGGAGGAGGAACATCCAAGATGTTAACTCAATGCTCATTCTAACTGCAGAGACCGCCATCAATAAATGCCAGCAAAGTGAACAAAAAAATAACACAGTGCAAGAACCCCATCAATACTGCTGCAGGTCCTGACCTAGATAAGAATGCACAAGATTGAACTTTTGAACTTTTCAACCTTGCGCTTAATATTGATACATCTTTACATTTGCTCCTACAGAATCATTTCATTAAATCCAGTGAGTTAAACGAGTGTGATTAAACTCAGATACATAAGCACGAACATGCACATATATGCAAAATGTTTAACCCCCTCATTATCAAATGGGTTGTAGATATTTTAAGTGGGAAGTTTTGCTTTCTTTTTTGCTGTTCAGCAAGCCCTCTATTGAATATGCAATAGCTAGCCTGTACGCATTACTGACATTAGATCTTTGGAAAAGGCTCATATCCCAGGATAGGGACAAGCACACATATTTCAGCCGAAGGACATGCAGGGAAAATAAGGATTGAATGACCCTTGTACAATGATAGAGCATAAAAGGCGGGGGTGATCAAGGCTGAAACTGCACCTGCAACATCCCCAAAAGAACCCATGGTCTAGGTACGAATTTCATCAGAGCATGACAAGCACTGACAGATCCTAATAAAGTGAAACATGTATTAAATGCATCCTTTTTCACAAGTTAGGTTAGGTAATGTAGCTTTATAAACATATAACACCGCTGCATGTACTGACATCTAGTTTCAGTACGTAGACGTGAATGAAAGAGGTAAAACTGCAACCACAAAACTCAAGTCCAGCTACTTCATATGTGGTGGAGGTTAAACCATGGGAGGCCACAGTCCTGGGACACTCTATCATGGCTTGAGTATGAGATTTTTGGATGTAGCAAAGTGCACGGGTCTATCTCAGTCACAACATGTAGAAAGACATCCTCCCAATAGCATGTTGTTTACATTGACAGCAATATGCAAGAGAACTAATATCGGCAAAACCAATAGGTCCGACCGGAAGCGATCATCAACCAATCTCTGCTTTGGTCAACATTAGCAGCACGAGGCATGAGGAATATCTAGCTGTAGGCAACGTGCACAGTCTAGATAATGAAACAGCCTCAATTGAACGTATCAAATGGGGGCCTATAAGTTGGACAAAGTACAACAAATGGAAGCACAACACATGAATAATTGGCCCACAGACCAGTTGGGCAGATATCATGAGTTCGCTATTCAATGCATTAACTCCAGGAAAGCAATTTACTCATAATAATAAACACATACAATTGGGGAAATTTAATTACACAGACAATCAAATCTTCTTACAGAGCAAAAAGAGCTGCCGATTGGCAGAATTAAAGTACAAGAAGGAAAAGTTTACCCACACGGAAAGACAATTGAAGACAGCAAAAAAAAATCACAAAAAAATTGTTTGGCAACTACAACAATCCGGTATAGAGGAAAAATGGCGACTCATCTATACATTACTAGCACCCAACAAAAGCAAGGAAATTTGGAGATATATTAATGGCCTTTATGGTGGCCATCACATTCATAATGCCGTGCCCGCCAACAAATGGGCTGTTCACGCCACCAACCTATATGTCGACCAGAAAACACCTATGGGAAGCATTGCCAAAGAAGAAGATCACCAACATGAGGAGAGCAACGTGGTGGATCTACATCAAACAGAAAGGGAAATATAAACCATCCTCAAGAGCATCAGGAAGGATGGGGCGCCAGGGCCCAATGGGCTGCCGGGGAATATCTTTAAGGAAGATGGCGAATTCTGGGCACCCCACAATCAAACCTTATTCAATCATTGTTACAATTTTTCTGTTGTCCCGGATTCATGGAAAGGCTCCATTCTACATCCCATTTACAAAAAGGGGGATGCATCAGATCCTGGGAATTATAGATTGATTGCACTACAGGATGTGGAAGGAAAGGCATTTGCAAAAAGGCTCTTGAAAGAACTAGAGACATGGATCACAAAAAAACAAGTAATTCCGCATTATCAAACTGGCTTTCGGCCGAACTCGTCGACCATGGATAATGCCATTGCACTTTCATATCTGGCAACGAGGGCAACTGGACCCGTCTCCCCACCACTATATGCATGCTTTGTGGACTATAGCGCAGCCTTTGATGGAGTCGATCGAAGCATTCTGTGGGCAAAATTGGCCAAGTGGGGCATACCACGGAAATTGCTTGCGGCTATTATATCACTCTATACTGGTACGTGGGTGCGAGTAAAGCTCACTAGCACATGCGCAACTGCCAGGATCTTCACAAACCGGGGGCTAAAACAGGGTTGCGTGATTGCTCCCACCCTGTTTAATTTATACACTGCTGATCTGGGAGAAGCACTGCTAAAAACCAACATCTTTCCCCCAAAATTGGGCCACCTTAGATTGCCTATCATGCAGTATGCAGATGATCTTGTCCTGTTGGACTATACAAGAATTGGCATGAAAAGGGCACTAGAGTCGCTACATAACTATAACATGGAAAACAAGCTTGTAGCCAATGCATCTAAGACCAAAGTGCTGATATTTGGTCACAAGCCAAAAAAGCAAACACTAGCTTGGCAGCTGGGTCCTCTAAAGATAAGCACGACCAACAAGTACACTTATCTAGGAGTACAATTCGCAGACACCGGCAGACCTGCCCTGCAGGTTAAAGCACTGGAGGCAAAAGCAGCCAAACTAACATACGGTTTGTGTAAACTACATGAAAAGCTTGTAAGCCACTCGACGGAGGGGATCCGACGTGTCATGCAAGCCAAGCTACTGCCAACTCTCAGCTATGGCCACCTTGTCTTTCCTGGTTTTTTGACTAAAAAACTGGAGGGTCTATACACAATGGCGTATAGAAAGTTTTTAAGCTACCCCACACGACCAGGCGATCATAGACTAGAGATCAATATTACAGCAATGGACATTGAATGTAAAAAAGATATAGTCAAATTCCAACACAACGTGACCAATGCATGTCCGGGCTCTATCAGGGCAGCGCTACAGGTGGTCTTCACAGACAATAACAGTCATTGGGCAAGGTATCTCTTGAGTGCCAAACAAACACTGGGTCCATTAATAGAACCTCCTACAGATATATAATAAACAAAGGGGAGAGTAAACATCCTGCTAAAAAATGTGGAAAGAACATCTCGAGGCAACAGGACCTTGAACGGATCAGATTGGTCCTGGGTGCAGAAGGCCTCGCTAACTCACATGAAAGTACCACATGCCAGCCTTACTTAAAAGCCGGCTTGGAAGAAAAGCCCTACAAAATGTTATGAGAGTGAGGCTCTTAACCCTGCCAATACAACACTATAGAGCCCACTGGAAAAACTGGTCATCAAGTGGCTCCGGCTGCTGCCTGTGTCAATATCACACAGAATCTGCAGAGCATGTTATTTGGTGTTGCCCAGTCTTGCTTTCTCCAAGGCGCTTGTATCTATGAACTATGTTCATACATCACAGCGTTAGATCATGTAAGGAGGCCTTAAGGCATATCTACACCACCATTGTCCCGATGGAGCTGGCACTAATCGGGAAATTTTATGCGGCTGCTGAAATGCTCATACGAACAGCCAGAGAAGAGTCAGCTGAATAAACTACGTCCCAGCACCTTCGATATTTGTACTTTGCACACCCCCCGTGTCAAATTCTGCACATGCTGCCACTAAATGGACTGTTTTTAGTCACTGTATAGTACTTCTGCTTTTTATACATGTCGTTTTAATCAGATCGTACGCTTTTAACTTGCACTTTTGTTGTTTTTGTAAAAGATTTTAAATAATCATACAATAAAGTGGTTGGTTGGTTGAATAGGTCTGACCAGGGCAGGCTAGTGTGATGGTTATTGAAAGTCTATGCCAACAAAAAGAAAAAGAAAATATTCTACCACCTCCACGTGGAACCAGGTTTCTACTAAAAAAAAATCAATAAAACAAAAAGCTTTAACTGATGTGGCTGTTTAACTTGTTATGTTTTAATGTAATCCTTTCAATTTCACCATGCATTTTATTATTATTGTTTGTGTAGGAGAACAGATTAAACAGGCATGTTTAAGGTAATGCGAAGCACTACAAGTAAATAGCATGGAAATAGATATTTGTGCTGAAGCAATGATCTGTAAAATAATATTTGTGGAGGTTAAAAGGTCAGGTGACAGTTGATCTGCAAACCAGACCAAAAAGTCCATGTGGGTTCATGACTGCCCTCCCCCATCTGTGCTGATGCCAGAGAAAATACCCATACATTTACTAGTTATCAAAAACACTTTATTAGCTTTCTAGTGTCATGTGTGTGCCCCTGAAAGTTCCAGCATAGGCAGCTGGATAAATAAATGAAATGATCACAGCTGTGTGGAGGACAAGCACCTTTTTCCCCTGTGCAAGCACACAACTTCTGCCCAATCAAAACATGGAGTCCCGGCTCCCAACATGTGGGTGGAGCCAAAAACCCTCTGTAAGGATGCTCACATAGTTGTCTGGCGACAGCAATGCTTTTAAGCAAGACGACTAAAAAACAACCTAACTAATCAGTCGTGTTGCAGGCTGCTACAATGTTAAAATGTCACTTTATAACAGCAACAGCTTCACAACACCAACCATAAAAAGGAAAAGGAAATAAATTGCCATCTAAATGAACACTTGAAGTGCAGGCAAAATAAATAAACATTATTTAAACCACATATAAAATACATAAGATAAAAAGCGCACTTAGTTACTGAAGAGAAAGGAACTGCATTTAGACAAATGTGAACAATGTGCATAGGCTTTATAGCAACACTCAAAGCAGAGGGAGCCAGAGAGTAAAGTGCACTGACCCATTCTCGCAGCACTGTACGCTGTGGTGGGTGGATACAAAATGTGAATGAATATTTAACAGATCAAAGAATGAACCTCACTGACCCAAAAACCCCTCTATGAATACATAGTCTGCATAATATTTTTTGAAAACCTGCTGTCTGGTGACACAGCTACAGCTGTCCGAAAACGCAGACCTCAAAAGAGAGTCCTGCAAATGGAAACATCATGCCCCTTAATACTAGAGATTGATGAACTACAGTTGTAATTTTTTATCTTACGGGTATGATCAAGAAAGTCCCTTAACGCTTGACGCTCAGACATGCCCTGTTGACACACTTACATGGCGTCACCTCCCTCCCCGACTATTCTCCCCTCGAGGATAAGTTATTAATGGATCCCATCCTCGAGAAAGCGACCTCAACAATATACCGGAAGCTTATGAACAACCTGCCTGACCAACTGACAACCTTAAGGGCCGCCTGGACTGACGACTTCAGTAATATAGACGATGAGGATTGGCAAGGGGCACTCCAGGGCCCACGGGAAATAGCGATACGAGTGCAGTTCCGACTGATCCAGCTCCAGATATTGCATCGCTCTTATTACCCCCTCGACGCTTTTACCTAGGATTGGAAGGGCAGCATCGCCACAGTGCATCCGAGGCTGCCAGAGTGAGGGTACTTTCCTTCATATCCTATTGGCGCAGGGCCAGGGCAATAATGTCCATGGTGGTGGATACTGTGGTGCCGCTAGAAGCAAAGTGGCTTTTGCTTATGATTAAGGGAGAGACAGTCTGGCCCAAATATGCCACTATTTGGCTTGCACTGGCGGCGGGGATAGCAAAACTTAATATTGCCAAGGGATGGGGAGGCGCCACTCCCCCCTTCAGTGACGGAATGAGAAAAGGATATGGATTGGTGCCAGAGAGCAGAGGAAACAATACATAAATGTAGAGGATGTGTTAAAAAAATGGGAAAAGGTCTGGGCACCATGGCGATCTTACAGGGGGTCAATAGAGAGTCATGCAGCAGCCGAAGAGGCCTTGGCCGAACACAGAGAGGTGAGCCCTTAAATGTGCTCCTTTCCCAAACGCAGGATAGTTTCCGCCTCACACAGTCCCCTGTTGTCCTAAACTATGCAAACAGAACTCCAATGTGCATGATTTGGCAAATGTTATTGTACTGTCTATTGAGCTTGTTAAATAAAAAGAATTATTTTTTTTAAAAGAAGAAAAAATAACAAAAACTCACTTAAAAATCTATCCATCCATAGGGCAAGATGGCGGCTGACCTCTTAGTCGAGTGAGCTGGACGGTACTCCTTGCGGTGATCTCCCCTTATCGTCATGCTACGAGCAGCGTTTGGATAAGCGCTTGGATATTCTGCAGAAGATGCGAAAATACTGTCAATGCGCCTAGTCGCCGCCTGCTCTGGCAATGAAAATACTTTCAGTCGCGCTAACATCTACCTGGCTTCGTGGGGGATCTTGGCGTTTCCTCCCCTTATACCGGGACTGTTTCTTTTACGGACTCGCGCCCTGCAACATCTTTCGGAACGGCGCTGTATTGCACGGCTTTCCAATGCCTCCGAAAGCCGCCCCGAAGGCTCCTGCGAAGAACCTGAAGTCCCGCGGAGTTACCAGGCAGGCTGAGATTGCTGACTATCTCCGGCGGACGGACACCGGCGGTGGGCGCAGGGTTGAATGGCCCCCCCGGCCCCGGTCTATCACCTCGTGTGGGGGCCTTTGCCCCTAGGGGCTCTCTGCCTGCTGCCACGCCATCCAGTGTTGGGAAAACAGCCCCGCTATTTGCAAAAGTTCCAACGAAGGCAGTGACACAGTCCTTGAACAGAACGGGTGATAGTGGGGATCAACAGACTTCAGATCCCATCCTTCACCCCAAGGAAGCGGTTGGCTTGCTGAATACATCGGAGGCTGATCACAGTAAGTGTGTTGGAAATGTATCAGAAGCTGGGGGTGAGACTGTAAGCGTTTTGGATGGTCTAGCAGGATGCTTTCTGGGTCCAGTAGTTCCTTCTCCCAAATTTAACGAAGCTTCGCAGTCTTTGGCTTCTCAAGATGGGTCAAGCATGGCGCAGACTGCCCATAACATGGATAATGAACTATTTGATAATTTTTTTTCACTATCAGACGGATCCACCACTTCGGATGAAGAAGGGATCGGTAGAGAGTGGGCAGAGTCTGTAATTAGAGGAGAAGACCTGGTTCGATCCATACATAAGACTCCAGGGACTATTCGCAGAAATAATAAAAGTGGGGTCGGGAGACATATTGGCGATACTCCATCAGATAATAAAATTGAAACGCCGGGAGAGAATTTGGAGCTGGGTGAAAATCTCGCATGGGATTATTCTTTCTCCGCAGCGAACCCCACCTCCTATAGTCAAGGAGCAGACTCTGTGAGTACAATTATTTCTAAACTATCGGACCCCTCTAAACCTATAACTTTAGAAATGATTTATGAGACAATGATTTCACACAGAGCGGAGACCCGTCTGGAGAACGCCAGAACCCAAAATGCTTGTCGCAAACTGCAAAATGCTATCAGACGTATTAATAAATCAACTGCGGAGATGAGTATCAGAGTTATTGAGACTGAGAACCGTATTTCTGCTCTGGAAGATGCACTAACTATGCAGACAGATATGGTGACTGCTCTCAAAAAACAAAAAGACGATGTTACCTGGAAACTGTCTGAGCACGAAAACCAAATGCGACGAAATAATCTACGCGTGCTGGGTGTTCCGGAGGGGGTGGAGCAAGATGACACTAGACAATTCATAATTCAACTGTTCACCGAGGCTTTTCCGGAACTCTCTCAATGGGACTGGGGGACTCAGATCCAGAGAGCTCATCGTTTCCCTTTTCATCAAAAACAGCAAACTACCCCGGCAGGTTCAGATCCTAAATACCCCCGTGCCATTCTGATCTCTATGAATAACTTCTTAGCAAGAGATGCTGTTTTTGACCTAGCTCGCCCCAACAGTAAGCGGCCGGCTAAGGGGATCCACTTTTTTGTCAGACCCGATTTCTCCCATGAAACAGTTTCCCGTCGATGGCATTTGCGTCAACTAATCCCTAGGTTTCAGGCCAAGGGGGCACAGGCGTTCTTAATGAACCCGGCTAAATTAAAGGTGGTGGCGCAGGGTCGAAACCAATTCTTTCTGTCTGAAATAGCTGCTGAGGAATTTTTGCGACAGCTAGCACCTCTGGGCTGAAGATAGCACTATGATTAAGATTAAGATTGTAATCTATACTATGTAGCCACGTAGCCACGTTGCCACTTTTGTCTTTATTTTAGTGTATAGGGGCACCGCGGGTGAGTCCATCCAGCTCTCCATCACTAGGACCACGGTCCTAACGCCTCACTATTGGGTGGGTAGGTTGGGAGGGGGGGGGGTTGAGATTGGGGTGGGGGGGGAGGATTGGGGTGAGGGTGAAGGGAGAAATGGGGGGAAAAATAATATGTTCTGCAACCGTCCTTTTTATTTTTATATTTTGTTATTTAGGCAAGCTTTGATTTACTTTATTAAAGGGCTCATAGGTTTCCAACTTAATGGCTAGTTTGAATTTAAAAATTGTTACGTATAACGTGTGTGGTCTTAACCGATATGAAAAACGTAGGAAGATGCAAAGGGAGCTGAATCTTATTAATCCTGACATAGTATGTATTCAGGAAACACATATTTCATGGTCGGTACGACAGAAGCTAGATGATTTGGGGTATATTTTGTTAGTTACTTCTAAACAATCGGATACAACACGGGGAGTGGCTATCCTCGCTCGCCCCTCTATAATTAAAACTGAGCGGATTTCAGCTGATACACAAGGTAGATGGGCAATTCTTGAATGTTTAATTGGCAACAAGCGCTTTACTCTCTGCACAATATATGGCCCTAATGTGGATGATGCTAATGTCTTTAATATTTTAAATGGTGAGCTCGCTCTATGGCCTTCACCAGTTGTGTGTTGTGGGGACTTCAATATCCATCTAGATAGTGATTGGGCAGGCCCTCCTTCAACCCCATATTGGGGTCATAAACCCAAGGTTTTCCAGGCTTTAAAGAATTTGATGGCGGACCATGGCCTCGTAGATGGATGGAATTTCTTACACCCTCAGACACCTGGCTACACTTTTTTTTCCTCTCCACACACCAAGTTTTTCCGGTTGGATTATTTTCTTATCCCCGTTGCCTGGGCTTCCCATTGCCAAATTCAAATTTACCCTAGATTGCTATCCGACCATGCCCCGGTAACCATCTCCTTTTCTAATGTTACCACCATACGACACAATAAAACTTTCACTTTTGATAGGAAGCTTTTGCTAGACACTTCTTTCGTGTCGTATATGAAAAAGTGGATCTTAGATTTCTTTCAGCGTAACCGTGGCTCAGCAGAACCCGCTGTAGTTTGGGACTCCTTTAAGGCTTGCTTTAGAGGCGAAGTCCTTAGCTTTGCATCTCATTTACAAAAATTGCGCAAACAAAATCTGCTGCAGTTATACACTCATCTACAGAAAGCGGAATTGGATCTTATAACTAACTTACAGGCCGCCACAGATCCCAAGGATAGCCTTGATATATTAGCTCGTTGCAAGGCTGAGATTAATCTCGTTTGGGCCCAGGAAATAGCGCTTAAATATCAACTTTACCGGAAACAGATGTATGAATATGGTGAAACAGTTGGGAGATGTTTAGCTCAAAGGATCCGGGCGAAAAAACAAATATCCAATATCAAAGCTATCCATAATGACCAACAGGTACTAATCCAAGATCCTGTGGCTATCATGAAAGTTTTTCATCAATTCTATTCTGAACTGTATAGCCAGCCGGACTTTGATGATATCCCATCTGATCTGGGACTTCCTATTTTAGGATGGAACAGACTTGACCCTGCCACCGCAGAAAGATTGGATCTTCCATTCTCTGATGATGAAATTGAGCGTGCAGTTTTTAACCTACCTTCCGGTAAAGCAGCGGGCCCCGATTCCCTGCCATCAGAGATTTATAAGATTTTTTTTCAGGAACTTCGTTTCGACCTCCTGATCACCTTTCAGGCAGCTAGGTTGGGCACTCCACCTGATTCATGGGCCGCAGCTCATATAGTCATATTCCCGAAGAAGGGGAAACCCCCTGATCAACCCGGGTCATACCGTCCGATTTCGCTGCTAAACTGTGATGGCAAACTATATGCGAAACTACTAGCAAACCGCATGGCCCCTATCGTTGCAGGATTGGCTTCATTACAGCAACACGGTTTCGTGCCGGGGCGTGGTACGGTAGATCATATCAATCGGGTCGTCGCACTTCTCGACGTCGCGCAGGCTGAGTCCAGACCTCTGGGTCTTGCCCTGCTCGACGCCGAGAAGGCGTTTGACAGCGTATCCTGGAGGTTCTTATGGGAGGTCATGACTCGCTTGGGATTTAGCTCTAATTTTCTCCGGGCTCTCCAGATATTTTATCAGTTTCCTACTGCAAGGATTTGTGCTATGGGCTTTAAATCTGAGGAGGTACAGATTAGTAGAGGGACACGACAAGGCTGTCCGTGTTCTCCAATTCTTTTTGCTTTTTATATTAATCCCTTTAAGATGCTCGAGATTAACCTTCAGATTCCACCTTTTATAGCTCATGATGTAAAGTATAAGGTTCTCGCGTACGCGGACGACATAGCCGTTATCACATCTGATCTGAATATGGCTTTACCCTCCATCGAATTGTTAGCCGAATCTTTTGGGAAATACTCTGGATATCTACTCAACAAATCTAAAACACAATGTCTGTGCACAGATCAAACTCTTGCACTCGACAATAGGATTACGGAAGAAGTGGTTTATTTGGGCATTAAGATCAGGCCTAATTTGGAGGAACTCCTTAATACCAACTGGACTGATATATTGGACAAATCAAAACATGCATTGGAATCTTGGCAGAGTTTACATCTTACTCTGGTTGGCAGAGTTAATTTACTTAAAATGATTATATTACCCAGAGTTCTTTATTTTTTTCGTACTGTTCCGTTATTAATCCCTAGGCCCCAAATTCGCCAGTTACAATCAATTTGTGAAAAATATTTATGGGCCCCAGGAAAAATCCGTAGAGCTTCACGCTACATGACGCTCCCTCTTGTTCGGGGGGGTTGGGGAGTACCGGACTTTGCCCTTTACCAGATGTCATGTTTACTTTTAAGAATGCGCATCCTCCTGACTGGAGATGAAATATCTAATATGGCAGAAAATCCCTCGATCTACCATATCACTCTTGGTTCACTTGCAAAAAGCTGTCTGATTTCTAACTTTGATAGCAGCTATTACAAACACACACGGTTCAAAACCATTATATCTGCCTTCAATACATGGAAAAGTGTCAGGAAAATGTGTAATATACCTAAATTTACAATATATACTCCATTCAGGGCTTCACATTTATTGCCGCCAATTTTTGGTGACGTAGTAGCACGATACTGGTACTCCAAAGGTATCACATGTCTTGGCGACTTCGTCTCTACTGTTGGTTCACTTCTCTCTTTCGATATACTTAGAACACAATTTGATCTAGATAATAATCAATTCTTCAAATTTTTACAGATTCGGGATTTCTTACATAAACGCACCACACCGTTGTCCTCAAATGATGTTATTGATGCTATTAGGGTACAACCTCCGATTGGAACTATTTATAAACATTTATTAACATATCGTATTGATGACATTGACAAAACTAATCAGAAATGGTCAAGCAAGTTAACATCTGCCCCCATTAATGTTCAAGAATCTATTAAAATGGCCCATATTATCTTCTTTTCCGCATCATTAAAAACACAATTATATAAAACCATTTTTAATTTATACCACACTCCGGCTGTGATGATGAAATGGGGTAACTCACCTTTATACGCTAACTCTGGTGAATGTTTTCGCTGTAAAGCTAGTGAAGCCGACTTAGTGCATGTCTTTTATACATGCCCATCATTAACATCTTTTTTTAATCAAATTTCAAACTTTCTCGGCTATATTCTTAGGAAACCTGTAGTTTTTTCACCAAAGTTAATTCTATTGGGCATAGAGGATGAAATTACTGTGGGGCATCCTCTATTTGAGTTTCGCTTTTTTCTTTTCATTATTGCTGCTACAATTCGTCTATCCATCACAACTGCTTGGCTACAACCTCAAGCCCCGAGTTTTGATATATGGCGATCTAAGTTGTATAAATATACTAAACAGTGGATATGCTATGAGGACCTGCACATCGTAAAGTAAGCGCTGTAATGCAATAGGTTATTATTAACAGTTGTATTGGGTGCTAGCAAATCACCACATACTCATCCACCTAGAGTAATAGTCATCTCAAAGAATACAGAATTCCCAAGATGTTACAATTTGTCAAACAAGGCAATGCAGCACACCACAAAAGTAACATACACCCCAAAGCCAGTCTTATTTCCGGGTGTAGTCCGTTAATTGTAAATATTATTCAAAGAACACAATCAATATCCGTTCTTGATATCACCGAATAAATATTACATATCCAGTGATATCAAGAACGGATATTGATTGTGTTCTTTGAATAATATTTACAATTAACGGACTACACCCGGAAATAAGACTGGCTTTGGGGTGTATGTTACTTTTGTGGTGTGCTGCATTGCCTGTTTGACAAATGGCGATCTAAGTTATTTAATTTGTATAACATTGAAACTAGTATATATTTGTTAAAAAAACCTCGCAAAAGACTTTTAGGCCTCAGAATTTGGCGCCCTTTAAAAGATTATTTTGATCTTTAACGTGTACAAGCTGATATGATTGTATGAGATATATGTGACTTAATTTGTTTTATGTTTGTGATATATTGTAATGGCCGGTTTGTGGAACATTAATAAAAAAAAAAAAAATTTAAAATAAAAATCTATCCATTATCACCCTCTGATATCCTAACAATGTCCTAGAGAGATGGCTCAATGTACTCAGTAAGTTGGGCATTAGTTCTTACTTTGACATCTGACCGTAACGTTGTGAACACTAATACCGTCCACTGTCTCCGTCTCAACCTTTAACGAAATCCAATTCTAGCGCAGACACTAGCCCTTAGATTTACATTCTGCGGCCTGTGAGCCATAAGACAGACCACTTCTCAATCTTCAAACACGCAGTGAAAGATGGAAATGGATGTTTACTCAGCCGATTCAAAATATAACAATTTCCCTTATGACATAGATTATCATGAAAAGAGGAGCCTTAATAACATATTCGTCCCTTTCCGCCCATACGTACCTTCAATCTTAAACCTAACTTTTGATTCAAAACACAATTCAGAGAACCTCTGAGCAGGTCCTCATGTCAGCTCCCCCTGCGACAGAGGGTAGCGGAGTTCGCTACCCTCTGCTGCCTGTCTACCTGCTGCCCTCTGTGCCTCCTGTGCTCATTTTTCTGCCCTTTGTTTAGTCTTTTTTGCTTGTTTTTCTGCCTTCTGTTTTGCCTCTTCTGCTTGTTTTCTGCTCTCTGTTGTGCCTTTTCTGCTCATTTCTCTGCCCTCCGTTTTGCCTTTTCTGCTGTTTTTCTGCCCTCTGCTCTGTTTTGCCTGTTCTGCTCGTATTTCTGCCGTCTGTCTTGGCTTTTTCTGCTCGTTTTTCTGCCCTTTGTTTTACCCTTTCTCCTCGCTCATTTTTCTGCCCTCTGTTTTGCCTTTTCTGCTCGTTTCTTACCTCTCCCGCCATTTCCTCAAGACCTGGCTTTTCGACAGAGACCTCGCACCCCAGCGCCCAGATACCCCCAGGGGTGAGTGTGCTGCGCTTTACAAATACTGATTGATTGAGTTATTCAGACAGGCTTCAGATGCCCACACGAGTATGATATTTAGCTCCCGCTACTACAGCATTTTGATGTTCCACTGACACGTCCACATTTTCCATGTGATTTATAACGTTTGACTAGCAGGCTCGTTGCTTGCTCGCTGTGGGTGTAAGCCCTTGCCACATTCCAATCATTACTTCTGCAAGCTGCTCAGATTAGGGCTGCTTCAAGCTTATCTGTGAAGAAGACCAAAAATACAACTTGTCTAGCTGAAGAAACTCCAGTGATTGGTACTGACCTTAAATGACTTGCATATTATGCAGATTTGTATCAGGCTCAGTCCATTTTCAGAATAAGACAAAAAAGTTATTCTTGGGTCTCTCAGGATGAGCCACAAACAACATTCGGGGGTATGACCCTAAATTCGGATGCAACGGGAGTAGGTCCCTAGGCAGCTAAAAACATTCTCTTTAGAGTGATATCTCAGCAAAACACCGTCCAATCCAGGAATTAAACTACAGCTTCGCCGGCTCTTAACAGGCAGCTGTCAGCCCAACCCACTTCCCCCCAAGTCAGAAAGAATTTGGAAGCTGTATAGTTGCCAGTGGTGCAGTAATCAAGTTTCCTCCTACACTCATCAACTTTTTCACACCAGTGTCCACACAGTTATGTAGCAGGGTCTCTTTTCTTTCTTCAGAATGGGGACATACAAAGTTTTTTTTTATCCAGTGGAGGCAAACTGACTCATGGTGGCTTAGTACGCTAGAGCGGAGAGCACCGTGCGATAGAATAACAGGAACTATTAAGGCACTGGCACTTTCAGTTCAACTTGCTCCCTGTGCCATGCCTAAGTAAACAAGCATTGGCATAGCCCATAGGTCTCGCCTTTGGGACCTTATAAGTGTTTAGCCATGCAACAGTTGCATAACTAAACACTTATAAGGTCCCAAAAGCGAGACCTATTGGCTATGCCAATGCTTGTTTTAACTGCTGCAATCTATTGAAGCCTCACGGAGAACATCAAAGCGAAAGTGATCCCGATCGCCATCAAACATCAAAGCGGCCCTGCGGCCGCGAAAGTGAAAGTAATCACGGTAAAGCGTGACGCGCGCGTGCCCGCGCACATGCACTGTAGCTCTAGGCTGGCCTGGTAGCACTTTTTGGAGCCCTCACAAAATGTCTCGCCAGACCAGCGCATGGCTGGGTCAGGCGAGGCCTAAAAACAGAAAGTGCATCCACATTATCATGTGATGTGCTGAGCTCTAAACGTAAGAAGACCTTTTTGATCTCTGACAACCAGTAAATTATCACAAACCGAGACTGTGGACTTCTCATTGGAGGACAAAAGCCGGACTGAGGGCAATCCTGAAGCTGCTGATTATCATGCCATACAGCTGCGGTAACACAACTTTTCAGAAACTTTGAGTTCTAGAGGCAAGTTAACAGCGTGACAATAGTTAACTTCTAGAACAGATGCAGGTTTCTTTTAAAGAGGCTGCTGGAGCACAGACGTCTTGAATTAACAAATGCAATCAGCAGGGAGAACACTGCCTATGCCTCTCGGTCAGAGGAAAGGAGCCAGACTTTTGTTTGTGCAAAGTTAGGCCAGTATCCCCATTGCTCTCAGGAGTTGCACAAGGCACTCAGAAACAGCTATCTTTTTCGCTGCATAGTCTGTTGTCATGTCTCGAACTGCATATTCATCCCATGGAACAAAAATGCCCCTACCCAGCTTCTGTGCACCACAGACCGCAGGCCTGTTAGTGGACACGTCATCTGTTCCTGTGAAAAGGGCTGGACCGGTTGGTCGAGGACCTGGTCAATGGTTATTCTCGCTTCATTAAGAGGCACAAATGAAGAAGCCATAAGAGTGGATTCCACTCTGTCAGAGCACCAGACAGGAGCCATGGCCATGGCCATAGATGCAGAACACAAAACTGATCCATTTTTGCTGTTGACCTTACACAGTGCCAGCAAACCACATGGCACCCATGGTCTGAGTGGAGATGCCCGTGAGGAGCCAGTGTGTGTATGCAACTGTTGATTCTAGGACCTGGACCCTGACTTTCGATGGCGCACAAAGCACCTCACTATAGGACACCCTAAAGAGCTGGAGCACTGTTGCAATGGTCCAGGGGTCAGATGCTGTACAGAGGTCCTATCAATCAGTACAGAGAGATAAAGGATTAATCAGGATGTGTGTAAAGGGGTTGAAGAGTCTAGCAGTGCCTGAGGAAACAATACTTACATGTACATTGCTATCACAATCCACTAGCTGTTTGTGCAGCCAGTGTGGTCTGGGATCTATCTGTGATTGTGCCTCAAAGTTCTGCTACTGCTAAAATGGCTGAGCTATCCATGCACTGGCCGAATCCTTCCTTCATCCTCCAACTCATGGGTTCGAATCCCGGGGGGGGCGGGGTTTGAACCCCGCGGCCCATCCTTTCTTGTCTAATAAAACGAGGACCCCACGTATTCGATAGTACTGGCAGCACAAAAAATAGCAAGACGGTGGCAACCATCATATTACATAGAAAATGCACTTCTTCGTTTTCTAAATACTCTAGAATATAGTGTACGGATTCCGCACAGCCTTGGCTAGCAGCTACTAGCATCCATGCCCCTCCCGCATTTACCAATTTCCCACAAATTAGGCTCTGTTCCATCCTGCTCTTGCGGGCCTGAAATAGGAAAAAGCGGAAAAAAAAGAATTAATTACATATGCGATTAAGCTTCTGCAATCAATGTAATTTTTTCTTGGCCCGAGGATCTATATTGAGCAAAGACAAACGAGCTGCAGCCCAACCTTTAGTTTTAACAAGATCAATACGAGTTAGTGTCATCATCGCTTCCAGTAATTGGGCGACAGTACAAACAGATTAGACGGCGGCTCGGGCCACGCCACAGACTGGGCCAGGAGGGATGGCTGTAGAAGGCCGGAGCCGGCCCGCCAGCTTTCAATCTACTTTTACCGTTTACCGCGGCTCGGGCCCCGCCACAGACGGGGCCAGGAGGGATGGCTGAAGAAGGCCAGAGCGGACCCGCCAGCTTTCAATGTACTTTTACCGTGTGGTGGGCGGGTTTCTGAATTGGGGGCGGAGCTTTGAACATGGAGGAGGTGAAGCCAATCATGGGCGCGTCCTATAGGATGGCACTGCTGAAGCTGACCCTCTCATTCCCCTCCCCACCAAAAAAAGAACAATTAACAAAGGCTTCTGAGGGGGGAAGCCTGTGGACAGCGGTCAAAGTGCATTAAAAAAAGTATAGGATGATGCTGTGCTCAGTAGGAGCGAGGTCAGTGATCTTTTTAAAAATATACGGTAACATTTTTCAGTCTTTCACCTTCAGCTAACTGCATATAAAATAACAGCTTTAATGTAAAATAAATGCAAGTTAAGTTAATCAGTGGGACATGCACTAACGCACGTTATGAAACCTCTATTAGTTAATGCTCTGCAGAGGTTTCTTTGTGTAACCAGAGAGCCACGGAATTTAATCCTGGTTGGTGTAGTGGAAAATAGTGACTTGGGTATGTTTAGTGCAATGAGGTCCCAGTGTGTGATGAAAAGCACTGTGAATATGTACATCATTGTTTGAAACTTCGTCTGTGTCTGTATCCAGACAGTCAAGGAATTGAATCCTGGTTGAAGCAGTAGCGACTAGTTAAGGGCCAACAAAGGCTCCTGCGGCGCATGGGCCTGTGTTACGCCCCTTCAGAAAGCACACACTTCACCACTCAGCTTGTAACTCCTTTCAAATACCATTAAAAAAGAATAAATCTGTTTCATCAGGAAGTGTCAAGTGATTCCATTACTCAAAGCCAAAACCGGCTTCCAAATTCCCTTTACAATTGCAGATTGACCCGTTGCGCACATTTACATTTCCTTCAGGTGACCAGACACCCCGGAGTGAAGGCTTGCTTAGCTGTCTGCCCGTCTTTGGTGTCACCAGAGGCGTAGCTAGAGCTTGTGGTGCCCAGGGCTATCCCTCAGATTGCCAACCCTGGGGGAGGGGGGGGGGGGGGGTTGCTGGGGAAAAAGTACGGCAAGCACTTGAAAGAGGACCGAGAGACACGTAGTATCGCCGCTAATAGTTACCTCGATCATGCAAGTTACATGCACATACATGACACGGTCCAAGGCTACACAGTTGAATACACCGGTGACTGGCAGTACAAAGGAGAACACACAGACTGCATGATCTATCTGGGGACTCAGAAAAACCGCATGTGACATCCATCAGAGAGCTGCGTGAACAATTACCTTGTAATCCCCTCAGAACAATGCAAACATGCACATACATGACACTGTTTAGGGATCCATCATCTACAGCTGACATTAAATGACCATTCATCATGGTCCCCCCATTAAAGCAGTTCACTTTGTGATCTAGATGGTACATGTTCTTTGCAGCAGGCACATTAACCCTCTGTGCTACCTTTCCAGGAGTCAACCCTTCCACTAGACAAAACTCGGATCTCTCTCTAGGAAGAACATTAATCACCGAAGTTATCATGACATTTTTATTGTTTCTGAAAATTGCTGGAGGCCAGGAAGGAGGCAGCAAGTTTTTTCTAAACCATAATATACTTGCAAACACTACGCACCCACCCGAAATAGGTACCCAGTGCGGTCACACCGCCCTAACCTGCTCAAGGTTCATGTGACCTCAGTGACAGTCACAGTGATTGGATCACTGTTGCTCTAGGGTGTGCTGCTTCGTAGGCCTGCCCGCAAGACTGGAGATGAACTTCAGTATGGATTGTGGTGGACAGGCCTTCAAGGTTAACTCACAATTGACACCACTAGGGTACACCTGCTTGTGCTAAGACATCAAGCCTTCTACGGTCTAGTGGGGCCTTGTAAGGTCTAGCATGGGAATATGCTCCCTCAGTAGAGTGGTCTGGAGGACTGGCCATGAAGGCTGAACCCAGTTCCGAATTCGACAGCTATGGCCATAGTGCCACATCCTCTCCCCCACTGAACACCATACTGCCCCACTGAGAGAAACTCTCCCTGCCTTCAGCTACAAGCTAATTGTGCCCGCTATAAATACTTGGATGTGGCTCAATTCAAATTATGCACTTGATAAGAGTAATATGCTGCCTAAAAAAAAAAAGTAAAAGCAAACACTCATAGGGAATGCAAGATTAAGTAAAGCATGTGAAATGTAAGCAGAAACAACATGGTTACCTTAACGATCTCTCACTCACTATTCAGAAATTAGCGAGTGGTTTTACCTGAAAAGTAAAGGACATGACTACAGGGCCCTGAAGGGAACCGTTTCAATGTCCATTGCTTATATCCTTAATAAACGTAAGCAGTATGGTTTAAAAAGACCAAATCCATAAACAGAGCCTTGGTACGCATTTTGTTTTCCAATGCACCCATCAACCAGGTATTGTAGTACCTCCAGGAATGGTGCATTTCCCCACCTGGGGACAACAATGCTATTCAAAGAAAGACGAGAAAACAAAAGTAGCGCTTCACTGCAAAGTCTGTAAAGTGAGGCTGATGTGTTTGGATGTGAATAAAACCAATCTGGCCACTTTGCAACCACTCTTTCTTGCTTTATTTAGTTATGTATTTATTTTTCATATTTAAAACCTTCTATTTCTCTCCATCCCGCTGCACTTTGGAATAGAAAAATGTCAGAAAAAGGGCATTTCCCGCAAGAGTGTGTGTTTTTCTTTTTTGGATAAATTTCACAGGGAAGCAACAAAATGAAAGAAGGAAAGAGGTTGTGAACCGTTTCTTCAAGTTACAGTTTTCAGTAAGTGAGGAGCAAGACAGAAAGAGAGGGAATAATAGGAAGAGAGGTGGGGGGACAGCTGCCAGCACAAAACAAGAAGAGGACATTGCCCGATTCCTATTCCTTCTCTGCCCATCCCCGAACGTCCACGAAAGCAAGCCGAGCCTTATCTGAATGCCTTTGTCCGCCCCCAAAATAGTGCCGCCTGGGGCGGACTGCCCCCACCGCCCCCTCCTAGCTACGCCACTGGGTGTCACAGCACAGGGGACTCCCTGCTGCAGCTGAAACATTTAAGCTTTCGGAATTAACCATCCCTGGACGGTTATCTTTTACAGAAAGTAGGGGAACTGTTCTCTTTAAATTAAGAAAGTATGGGCACATGCTGCCTGTTAGACCTGGCACCATTGGCGTGGGTCTCCCTTCCATTTTTTTGCTGTTGCCTCATGTGTTGTTGCTGGTTATAGATGCTTTGGGCACTGTGCCACTGCTGTTCAGTGCCACAGTGCAAGTGCTCCCTAGGGTAAATTATTGTATGGATTAGTGACTCCATGATTGGCTTGATTTGTTTACTTGTCAGACCATAGTACAGTGCACTGCGTGTGCCCACAGCTTGTAACCAATGCTGCTGGTGGGCTTGCAGCACTGATTGTTCCACCCACCGGAGCACCCTGTAAAGTGTGTCTCAGGTCTGCCATTGCAGAGCCTGTGAGCAGTCTGGTACTGCCATGCTGACTGGGCAAGTGCACCCACTTGCCAGTCCCTAAACCTTCCCTTTTATACATATTAGTCACCCCTATGGTAGGCCCAAGGGCAGGGTACATTGTAGGTGAAAGGTAGGACATGCCCTGATGTGTGTGGCATGTCCTGATAGTGAATTACAGCCATTTTCGTTTTTCACTATTGCAAGACTACCTATTCTCCATAGGCCAGATTGGGCAATTTGATTATTACATTTTATAATCCTAACCGACTCAGGGAACATGGTAGAAATTCGAATTTAGTATGCCTGAACTCAGAATGATAAAATACATCTTTTAGTGAAGTTGGTTTTAACAGTCTGTGTTTGAAAATACCACTTTTAGAAAACCGGTATTTTCTTGTCTAACCAGCCAAACCTGCCTCTGCTAGGCTGTGTATTCCTTGTCTGGAGTTTGAGTGACAGGGTGAGTCAGCACAAGGCTGAATAGAGAGATCAGCATCTAGATGGGTGGGAGGAGTTGCACCTAGGACCTGAATAGGGCTGTGCCTTCCCTCCACAATGCTGGCTCCACCTCCTGTGGTATGTCTGATGTCCCTGCCCTGCACTGTGAAAAGAAAGCAGGAGACATGTCAACAAAGTGCTCCAGGACTGACCAGAACTGGTTTGGACTAGGGAAAGGCCTCTCTGCCTTCAGAGAACAAAGAGAAAAGTAGTATAAATATTGGGACCCAGACCCATAAACTTTAGATCACTTCTGGGAATCAAGACAAACCTTTGCTGAGGAGAAGAACCAGGAAGCTGAGGGAGGAGACTAACTCTGTGTTGTGTGTTTGGGGGTTGGCCTTCAGTGGTTGCTTCATTACCAAAGAGAGGAGAAAAGGACAGAGTGTGCTTTCTATCAACCCGAAGAAGAATCTCCAAGGGCTTGAACTAGAGCTTGCGTCCTGCCTGAAGTCTCAGGGATACAAGACTTCACCAACCAGCTCCCCCCTGAATTCCCTTGCTGGGAATTGAAGTGCCTGCTGTTGTGCTGGGCCTTCTGAGAGAAAATGGCCCAGGTGCCTGCCTTAAAGAGAAGAGGTAGGGGGCACGGGAAACCGACTCCTGAGATTCCCATGGCCCAGGAGGCGGCGGACCCTGAGGGAGATGCCCTGGAGCCTACCGGGGAAGAGATTGCTATACTGGGAGACCTGCCTGAGCTGACCCATTGGCAGCAGGAAAGTAAGAAGGTCCCTCCAGGGAAGAGTTCTGTGAGGAGCAGAACAAGTGCCCTTCTCCTGTGGGTTTGCGGCAGCAGGCTGCAAACCAGGCAGCAGGTGATCAGTCTGGATCACATTGGATCTACTGGGAGAATGGTCTCCTGTATAGTGAGCCTAAGGTTGCTGAGCCTGGGTCAGCCCATGTGCTGGTGGTACCCCAGCGCTTCAGAGCCTTCCTACTGGGGCTGGCTCATGATGTGCCTTTAGCAGGACATTTGGGGCAGGACAAGACCACCCACTTTTATTGGCCCCAGATGCACAAGAGTTCAGACGCTCATTGCAGGACCTGTAAGACTTGCCAGGCAAGTGGAAAGAGTGGGAGGAAGCACAAGGCTCCTCTACAGCCATTCCCTGTGGTCAGCACCACCTTTTAGAGGGTGGGCATTGACATTGAAGGGCATCTGGATCCCAAGACAGCCATAGGCAACAGGTTCATCCTGGTCTTGGTGGACCATGCCACTCGGTACCCGGAAGCCATCCCTTTGAAGACAGTGACGGCCCCCGTGGTGGGACGAGCACTGATGGGAATTTTCTCACGAGTAGGATTCCCTAGAGAGGTGGTGTCTGACCGAGATACCAACTTCATTTCTAAGTATATGAAGTCCCTGTGGCAGGAGTGTGGTGTAACCTACAAGTTCACCACTCCTTACCACCCCCAAGGAAATGGGTGGGTTGAGAGATTCAACCAAACCCTAAAAGGCATGATAATGGGTCTTGAGGAACCTGAGGCAGAAGTGGGACGTCCTCTTACCATGCCTGCTTTTTGCATACCATGAGGGGCCACAGAAATCTCTAGGGATCAGTCCCTTTGAGCTTCTCTATGGACACCCAGTGAGAGGACCTTTGAGTTTGGTCAAGGAAGCCTGGGAGTAATCTCCCAGGAAACCTCCCCAGGATGTATATAGCTACATGCTGGCCTTCAGGAACCAAGCTCGGCGTTTCAGAAAACTCACTGAGGTGAATCTGGAAGCCAGCCAGGAGGAGATGAAGCGGTGGTACGACCAGAATGCCACTCTGGTAGAGCTTCAGCCTGGTCAGAGAGTGTGGGTCATGGCCCCAGTGGAGCCCTGTGTGCTCCAGGATAAGTGGACCGGACCGTTTGAGGTGGTGGAGCGCAAGAGTCTGGTTGCCTACTTGGTGGACTTGCGGTCTCCCAGGAACCCCTTGTGGGTCCTGCATGTCAACCGCCTGAAGCACCACTTAGAGAAGTCCGAAGTGGGCATGCTCCTAGCAACAGATGCTGGACTGGAGGAGGAGACTGAGCCTCTTCATGACCTCCTGTCTGCAACAGAGCAAGATGAGTCAGTGGATGGAGTAAACCTCTCTTCCACCCTGACCCCTGAGCAACAGAATGACTGTCACCAGTTGCTGGGACAGTTTTCTGACCTGTTCTCCCTGATTCCCAGTGTCACTGATTGGTGCGTCCATGATGTAGACACTGGGGACAGTCCTCCTGTCAAGCACAAAACTTACAGGGTGACTGACAGGGTGAGAGCTTGCATCAAGGAGGAGGTCTCCAAGATGCTTGCGTTGGGGGTGATTGAGTCCTCTAACAGTCCATGGGCCAGCCCAGTGGTCTTGGTCCCAAAGGCTGCTGCACCGGGTGTCACACCAGAACTGCGGTTCTGTGTGGACTGACACGCACCCCATCCCCAGAGCTGATGAGCTCATTGATCGGTTAAGGGCTGCCCGGTACCTCAGGACGTTTGACTTAACGTCTGGGTACTGGCAGATCGCGTTGACTGATTGGGCAAGAGAGAGGTCAGCATTCTCCACAGCAGATGGGCACTACCAATTCCAGGTTATGCCCTTTGGGATGAGGAATGCCCCTGCCACCTTTCAGCGGTTGGTCAACCAGGTGTTGCTTGGACTGGATGAGTTCAGTGCCGCCTACCTGGATGACATTACAGTGTTCAGCCCCAGTTAGGAAGAACATCTGCGCCACCTCTGGGAAGTGTTGATGGCACTGCGGAGAGCAGGCCTCACGATCAAGGCGAGTAAGTGTCAGATCGGGCAGGGTTCCGTGGTGTACTTGGGACACCAGTTTGGGAACGGCCAGGTGGCGCCCCTATAGCCCAAGATTGAAACCATCCTGGCTTGGGAACCTCCTCAAGACCCAGACAGAGGTGAGAGCCTTTTTTGGACTCACCGGGTATTACAGGAGGTTTGTAAAGGGGTATGGCAGCATTGTTGCACCCTTGACAGAGCGGACTTCCAGGAAGCAGCCCAAGAGAGTGATTTGGACTGACACCTGTCAGAGAACTTTTGATGCCCCGAAGACTGCCATGTGCACGGCGCCCGTGCTTCTGGCACCCAACTTCTCAAAAGAGTTTATTGTGCAAACAGATGCTTCATAGCAGGGTGTGGGGGTTGTTCTATCACAGATTAATGAAGAGGGCCTAGATCAACCTATAGCCTTCATCAGTAGGAGGTTACTTCCACGGGAATAGAGGTGGGGTGCAATGGAGCGTGAGGCATTTGATGTGGTCTAGGCACTGAAGAAGTTGAGACCATACTTGTTTGGGACTCACTTCCGGGTTCAGACAGACCACAGACCCCTCAGATGGTTGATGCAGATGAGGGGTGAGAATCCTAAGCTGCTGAGGTGGTCTATTTCCCTACAGGGGATGGATTTCACGGTGGAACACCACCCTGGTACAGAGCACGCCAATGCTGATGGTCTGTCCAGATTCTTCTGCCTTAGTGATGAGAACTCCCAGGAGGTAGGGTAGTTCTCCCCACATTTCAGCTGGAGGGGACACGTGTTAGACCTGGCACCATTGGCGTGGGTCTCCCTTCCATTTTTAGGTCTCGCCTGACCCAGCGCATGCGCTGGACTGGCGAGACTTTTTTAGAGGGCTCCAAAAAGTGCTACCAGGCCAGCCAAGACCTACAGTGCATGTGCGCGGCCGCGCGCGCCGCGCTTGACGCGAGTACTTTCACTTTCGCCGCTTTGATGTTTGATCGCAACCGCAATCACTTTGGGACCTTATAAGTATTTAGCTATGCAACTGTTGCATGGCTAAACACTTATAAGGTCCCAAAGGCGAGACCTATTGGCTATGCCAATGCTTGTTTTGCTGTTGCCTCAGGTGTTTTTGCTGGTTATAGATGCTTTGGGCACTGTGCCACTGCTGTTCAGTGCCACAGTGCAAATGTTCCCTATGGTAAATTGATGTATGGATTAGTGACTCCATGATTGGCTTGATTGGTTTACTTGTCAGACCCTAGTACAGTGCACTGCGTGTGCCCACAGCTTGTAACCAATGCTGCTGGTGGGCTTGCAGCACTGATTGTGCCACCCACCGGAGCAGCTTGTAAAGTGTGTCTCAGGTCTGCCATTGCAGAGCCTGTGTGCAGTCTGGTACTGCCATGCTGACTGGGCAAGTGCACCCATTTGCCAGTCCCTAAGCCTTCTCTTTTATACATATTAGTCACCCCTATGGTAGACCCAAGGGCAGGGTGCATTGTAGGTAAAAGGTAGGACATGCCCTGATGTGTGTGGCATGTCCTGATAGTGAATTACAGCCATTTTCGTTTTTCACTATTGCAAGGCTATCTGTTCTCCATAGGCCGAATAGGCAGTTTGATTATTACATCTTATAATCCTAACTGACTCAGGGAACATGGTAGAAATTCGAGTTTAGTCTGCCTGAACTCAGAATGATAAAATACATATTTTAGTGAAGTTGGTTTTAACATTCTGTGTTTGAAAATACCACTTTTAGAATGTAGGTATTTTCTTGTCTAACCATCCAAACCTGCCTCTGCTAGGCTGTGTATTCCTTGTCCGGAGTTTGAGTGACAGGGGCTGGGGGATTCCAGGAGAAAGGGTGAGTCAGCACAAGGATGAATCGAGAGATCAGCATCTAGATGGGTGGGAGGAGTTGCACCTGGGACCTGAATAGGGCTGTGCCTTCCCTCCACAATGCTGGCTCCACCTCCTGTGGTGTGTCAGAAGTCCCTGCCCTGCGAAAGGAAAGCAGGAGACATGTCAACAAAGTGCTCCAGGACCGACCAGAACTGGTTTGGACTAGGCAAAGGCCTCTCTGCCTTTAGAGAACAAAGAGAAAAGTAGTATAAATATTGGGACCCAGACCCAAGAACTTTAGATCACTTCTGGGAATCAAGACGAACCTTTGCTGAGGAGAAGAACTGGGAAGCTGAAGGAGGAGACTACACCTGTGCTGTGTGTTTGGGGGTTGGCCTGCAGTGGTTGTTTGATTACCAAAGAGAGGAGAAAAGGACTGAGTGTGCTTTCTATCAACTTGAAGAAGTATCTCCAAGGGCTTGAACTAGAGCTTGCCTCCTGCCTGAAGTCTCAGGGATACAAGACATCACCACCCAGTTCCCCCCTGAATTCCCTTGCTGTGAATTGAAGTGCCTGTTGTTGTGCTGGGCCTTCTGAGAGACTGCGTGTCGTTGGGAGCTGGAACAACGAGAAGCGTGTCGCCGCCGCAGCCGCTGTCATCACATCGCCGAGGAAGCGAGCCGCCGCTGCCATCATCGCATTGCCGAAGCGCGGCGCATCGCCAGAGAAGCGGGACACTGCCACAGAGGTAATCGTCGCATCACCGGAGAAACGCGTCGCAGGGCCTGTCGCGGCTCCAAAGATCATCGAGTCGCTGTTCGGCCGTTGGGCGTGCACGCATCACACCAACGGTGTCGCATCGCAACCAAGACGCCATCTTGTCACATCGCACCGGAGAAGAGTATCGCATCGAGGTGCCAGCGTGTCACATCGCACCGGAGAGCAGTAAGAAACCAACGCATCAACTCCCCACACAGTAAGGAAACGAGCATCAACTCCCCTGCACAGCAGTAAGGAACCGACGCATCCACTCCCCTGCGTGTAAGGAACCGACGCCTCACCTTCCCTGCAACCCTTTTGTTTTCTTTGCGCTAGGCATCTAGGGTACATTGAGAGCAAAGTGTTGCATTTACAACTTGAGAGAACTGAGCTATTTTATAACATTTGAGAGACTATTTTTGAGTAAAGTATTGTGGATTTTTGTTGTTTGGTCTTGTGTTAATTCTATATCAAAATACTTATTTTTATAATACAACCTGTGTGGTGTCCATTTGTAGTGTTGTCACTGTATTACTGTATGTGTTCACAAATGCTTTACACACTGCCTCTGAGATAAGCCTGCCTGCTCGTGCCAAGCTACTAAGGGGGTGAGCAGGGGTTATTTTAGGAGTGTAGCCCGTTACCCTGACTAGACGCAAGGGTACCTATTTGTCACAGGTACCTACCTATGCCAACTAAAGACCCCCAAATCTAACACTGCCCCTCTGATCCTACCCACTTCAACCACTTCTTACACTGCAGTTGAAGTATTTCAACTCCCGGAATTAACTGTCCTGGGATGGTTGTGTTTTCACAAAAAGCAAGGGGACTGTTTTTCTTTAATTAAAAAAGTATGAGCACGTTGTGCCCCTCAGATCCCACCCACTTCGACCACTGCCTGTGAAGACTGTAAACCCCCTGATATAGGTTAGCTGTGCTGGGCCTTTACAATATGAGCTAACAACCGTTCTCTGCAGGGGTTTCCAGCTTACTCTGTGCAGCGTTTTAAATGGAAATAAAGAAGTGCCTGGTAGGGACTCTGAAGAATACCTATTTACTTCTGCAAAGTGCTGGTACTCTTCCATCAAATGTATTGAAGCCGTTTTGAGAAGTGCAGGCACTCTCCCTTTCAAATGAAAGAAGGGTAAAGTACTCAGAACAGGAAAGTATTTGCCCAATTTAAGCAGTGACTGTGTGCACACCATGCAATATCTGCTCTTCAAGGGGATACTGTGTGAAGATAGCCAATATTGTGCGACACTTGGTATCGCCATGTGAATTTACAGGTCTGCCACAGCCGGCCTCATCACTTTAACAACCTCTAGGGACTCGCATGGAGAAGCAAGAGAAGCCCAGAAGGGATGAGTGGAGAGGAGAAGAGAAGTGGTACCCAGATTCAGCCAGGCACTTTGAGCACTAACAGGGCTGTGCTTACAAGGACTGAGACAGGGCCCGAAGAAACTCTTATATGGGGTTATGTGGCCCGTAGATACATTGTTGATATTGCTAAGTTAGCATGAGTTTGCTTGCCCTATGTTGCTGCTTTGCGCACGCCTCTGCTACAGTTTGTTTGCGCGACACTTTGCCTCTGCCCTGTACATGATAACAGATTGTTTTTTACCTTCTCAGCTTTCCCTTCAAATTCTTCTGAACATAATGTGAAAGGTCGATCAACAATGTTTCTTGTTATTCTGTTCTGGTCAGTCCCTATTACCTACACAAAACATGTTACCAACAGCTGCAATATGGAAGAATCGTGCTTTGATATGGCGTTGTTACATGTTTTTGAAACACATTTGAAGAAAGCCGTTCCATGGAGCGGAGCTCTGCTGTTCCTATGATGTAAACCATTACGTTTAGGCTTACAGGTAGGGGGTCTGCTAATAACGCCTAAGAGATCTTCTGTTATATAAAATAACTTCTTACTGCCAATGGGAGGGTGATTAGGCCTGGTTATTTTGCCTTTTTCACAGTCTTTATAAAATGACGACTCCTTTTATATTCTATGATATTGTAACACTGCCTATGTTGCTAGCTTTATGCATTCTGCTACTGGTCGTGGTTCGTATACTGTTTCATGAATCACTATAGTCAAAATAAACATTTTGAACTTATTTAGTGATTCTGATTATTCTTATTGTGGACAAGTGCGAGAGAGCAAAAGATCGTCTCGTTCCTACGACTCTGAGGTGAGTCGAGAGTGCTCGTGTTCTGGGTTGTCTAAGCAATCGTAGCTTCTTGATATTTGTAGGAGACCGAATGAGACACTATTGCTAGTCGGTTGGGATTTTGGGTACTAATGTGGTAGGAGGTACACTCCTATTTACGGAGGTCCTATTTTCTTGTGCATAGTTCTGTGTATGAGCAGAATCCCCGCAACAAAACGAATGGAGAGGACAGAAGGCAGAGCTTTAAAGTTTTGAAAATTCTTAGAAGAACTAATTAGCCAATCTGACGACATCATAGAAAGTGATGTCACATGTTGAATATCAATGACAATATGATATGTGACATCAGTGACAAAAAAACAAGCATTTGCAATCCAATAGGTCTCGCATTACTGAAAGTTGTAGCTATTGGCATTGCAAATTATGGGTTTTTTCCTGTAAAACTATCCCAGCAATAGCAAAAGGAAGAAAAGCAAATGCACGAAGAAAGGAAAGGGTGCAGTAACACAGGCTGTTACTAGGTGTCAGTGTGGGTGCAGTGCCTTATGTGGCTAATAGAGGTCCGTTTACAACTCCACTGGGACACCTAGTAACAGCCTGGGGTACTGCACCCTTTCTTTGTTTTGTGGATGGGGGAGATACAGTTACAAAGCTGCAAGTAAAAGTTTGAGAACGTAGTGTTGTGTCAAAGAAAGGAAAGTCCTGGTATGTTATGAGCCTCTGGGTAGGTACTTTCCCATCTGGCAGTTTTGTGTTTTTTTCATTCATCATGTCGCTGCCTTTCTCTCGCCTGCGGCCACAGGTGAAGAAGGGAGAGCAACTGTCTGTCTCATCCCTTACCAGGATGCCTCACACCCTTCGGGCCCCAAGGACATGGCACAATTTGGGAATTAACACAGGGCCACACCCCCTTGTCACACAGAGGAGAGGGTGATAACAATGCTGGGGATGTTCCTTGCCCAGGTACCCAGTAGGGCCAGGCGAACGCAAACTTTTTCTGGCCCTTTCCGCAGAGTTGTGTAAATGCTCCACGCTAGCAAGTTAAACAAAGTTTCCCTGGTTCTCTGAAGACGGGGTGGGCAATTTAAAAACAACAACACAAACAGTGTGTCACGGCGCAGTACCACCCTGAACTATAACAAACTGAATAGACAGAGTTTATTTTATTGATCTGTGGGGGGTGAAAGATTGAGTCAGGTTCTCATGGAAGAGAAATAGTGGCATACAGGCTATAGCCATTTGCATCAAGTACACAAAGCAACTGAGCTATATTACATAAATGAAAACTCCTTGTGTACACCGAGTTGACCCTCGTGAAAAGTATTCTGCTCAAATGCACTTAACGCTGTTAAAAGTGCAGTTTACAGACATGGTGACGTGCTCAAATGCTAACATTATGGAAGACTCTGGGGATAAATTATAAATCATGATAAATATCTGGATAGGCAATGTTGAGAATAAGCAACATTTAATTAATAAAAAAGGAAGAGTGTTTGGTCCCAATTTACAGCTCATATTACTTGGGTTATAAAATGGTTGGGGGTCTACAATCTGTGGGGTTCGGGCCTTTGCAAGGTAAGAATGGAAATTCTCACCTTCCCCAATTCAGGTATTTGTGGGGGGGGGGGGGGGGCGGAGGAGAGGAATTTCCCTATCGAGGTGCTCCAGGTGGAAGTGGGTAATGCCAAGTTGCTCCATGTCATGGGTAGCAGTCTGGGATGCTTAGAATACCATTTTGCAATATGTGACATGTAGAACAATGAAAGGAAGTAGATAAGAAAACTTGGAAAGGCAGAAGGAAAGAAAAAACTGTGTAAAAAGGAAAGAGCGAAAGCAAGAAGGGAGCAGGAAAGAAAGGCCTAATAGGAAATATTAGGGCAAGAAGAAAATAAAGGTTGAAAGAATTATAAATCTGTGAATATTGTAAGACATGTAAGTCGTGAAAAAAAAGAGCATGCCTGCCACAAAGCGGTACAAAAGGGGGTGGTGATGGACGGAGCATCAGAACCAATCAAACACTCACACCCAGTCAACAGATCTGGGTTTGATCCATCACCGTTCTTTAGCCCACTCTGCCACCCCAGTTCAGACATGGCCATATGCAAATCAGTCTGACCCTGTGCCTCATGGGAACAGTCCAGCCCGAACTGCCAAGCCATGCCTTCCCTGGACCGGAAACAAGCTTCCTAGGACCGGTTTCTGGCATTTCAGCCGTCTTCAGCCAGGCTTGCTTGAATCCAGTGGCAAAGTGAGCAAGGGACTCATGTCTGAGCATACCCTGCCAACTTTGCCACTGGATGCAAGTGAGTGTTTGATTGGTTCTGATGCTCCGTCCATCACCACCCCCTTTTGTACTGCTAGGTCCTGCCACACACACGGTGACTCCAGATCCGGCTCACCCCAGCTCCTACCTTTATCTTGTGCAGGGCCTGCTCCTCCTCGAGGATCTGGATCCACACCGTGATCCCCCGCCCTTGTGGTACATCTGGCTCCAACCCTCCTCCGATTTACACTCCATCCGGAAGTTGCTAATATCTTCGCCTTTCAGGATATTATTTAATTTTCTGCTCGGGGCGCAGAGTGAAAGGAAAAGAGTCCCCTCTGACTGGGGCCGCCATTAGAGAGACATGTCCCGCTGGTGCTCAGAGGGCTCGATTTATGATGTGACTTGGTGCAAATTTTTTATAAAATAAATAAACTCTTACCTGAGACGCACCAGACCTCGTTCATCCTCTGCAGCCTGACCACCAGGAAACTCCCTTGACCAATCCTGGCGCTGCTGTGGTGTGCCTCAGCCCAGGCTGCTGAAGCTCAAGCTGCAGGGGGCTTGGCTGGGCAGTGTCTGGAGTCTTATCTCTGGCATGCCTGAGTTTTTCAAAGGTCTTTAAAGACCATTTGCATATTTACATACCTTTGTAAAGTGGGTACCGAGGCTTCGTTTTTTTTCTTGTTGCAGTACCCCCTGGGCCCCCACGCTGCCTATTCCTTACATTGTATTTTGCATTTACTGCTGTAGTGTGAGAATGCATTTCATGAAAAGGAATATAAAATAGGGTTGCCAAAAGAAAAATGCCAGCCATGTGATGTTTAAAGAGCCGGCAAAAACCTTGTCTTGACACTAAATAGGGTTATAAATAAAAAAAGTATGCATTAATTTGTAATGTGACTTCTCTGTCTTTGTTCCCTTTAATTATCAGTCATGGATCATTCAGGCAGCCCTAGAACACAATTGAAAGTGCTTTCTATTTATATATGCTGTTCGAAGTATGCACAGATAAGTACTGAAAATACGGCTTTAGGTGACTGCTTATTTTTGTACCATCTAGCACATCAAAATAATAAGCTGGCAATCATAAGACTGGACGTTTGTTGCAGGATCAGCACATTGTTTATTTCCTCACCCTCTACCCCTGTGAAATGCCATAATAGCAGGGCTTTAAGAGGGCCTGGTCCTGCCAGTACTCAGCACCAGCAGTTGTAAAAGCAGGCGCCAAGACGGGTCCCTATCGGGCTCTCCATTTTCACACTCGCACTCAGACTGGAAAAAAAATCTGAACTCTTCAGCAGTTCACTGTTTTGATGTAACTTTATTTTTTTTGCAGTTCTGTATTGCTAAACTTGAAGTGCTTAACATGAGCACCAACAAGGACATCTTCATTTATTTTTTGGTAGGCACGGACAATTAAGTGATTTGCCCAGATGCACAGGATGTTGAGCAGACGCTGAGATTCAAGCCTGCTTCCTCAGCTCCAAAGTTGGCAGCTTTAGCCATTACGCCACAACCTCTTGCGCAAGAACTAAAACAAATTAAAAATTATATACAACGAAGCCATAGTTATATGTATGCATATAGTATATTTATCTTATCCAACTAACAACCTTTGACAAAGACAATAGTCCTGGCTTTTTGTAGGTGTAATGTTACTTATGTGGAGGCATAAAAGAAGCAGTGAAATACCAGTCGGGCGGCACATTATGCTGAGCACAGATTTTTTGCATAAATGTTTTAAGCCACACCCTTAATTATATCGCCCCTTTGAGAGACCCCCTGTAGGAAGCTGGGTCTGTATATATTATACCATAATAAGGTATAGTGTGCACAGAGTCCAGTGGAACCCCAAAGGTAGGCAGAAGTAAAAGTAGATAGCACCTTACTCTCTATGTGTGGTAGTGTGGGTGAGCAGTAAGGCTTTATCAGTGGGTAGTGTTAAGCATTTATTGTACACACTCAGGAAAGAACTGATGTCACACACTCAATGACTGAACTCAGACCAATTTGTTTGTATAAAACTATTATTTAGTTATTTTATTTTTAAACCAAGCCAGGCCTGGTGCAGTAAGTGAAATAATACTCTGCAAAATCTTAAGCAGTGATCTACAGTTAAATGCAGGTTCAAATGCAGTTGGTTGATTTACAGGTAAGTTAACAGTTTGAAATTACTTTTCAGTTACTTTACAGATTAATGTGCACGTTACTTTTTAGATTACTTTTTAAGTTACTTTTGCTAATCAGTGTGATATGCCTAGATATCACACTGAGACATTTCCTCCAAAAAAGGTAAGTAATTCAGTTTTTACACATATGCAGTTTTTCAATATTTCATACAAACCAAGTCCACACAGAAGAATGTTCAAGGAAAAGCAGTCAATGCAATCCTATGGGAGGAAATGAAGTTATCGGTTTGCAGCTAAGTACTGGTTTGTATGTGTTGGTATACTGGGGTTAGAACCAGGGTTCCCCCAGTGTCGAGGATGCACTGTCAGAACACTCTCAGCAGCACTAGGGCGGCCGGGTGCAGAGTGCTGAGGCCCAATGTTATCCAACGAGGGATAGGGGTTGGTGGCTGCTCACAAGCAGGCCACAAGGTTGTGGGAGCAAAGCTCCTGATGTTAGGCTCAGGACAAAGGGGGGTCTGAGTTAGCACACAAGATGCACCCACAACAGCACAGGGGCAGTCAGGTGCAGAGTGCTGTTTTGGCATCAAGTGCCCGGTTGTTTTCAATGGGAATTGCCGGTTTTGTTTTTTGGCTGCAGGCTCGGTCCAGGAAAGACTTCCGGGAGGAACCAACAGGTAAGTTGGAGGGCTCAGGGATGTAGGTACACCTCTGGTTCTCTTCTCCTGGGCACAGGACAGCTGGATGCAGGGGTGCCTTTTGAGGTCGGATTTCACCTTACCGGGCCACACGCCGTGGGGGGGGGTCTCTGTGCAGAGGCTGCAGGAGACGTTGGGGAGTCCTCTGTGGGGTCAACCCACAGTGGACCCAGACTCTGGAGTGCTGGGGGACCTCGCTGGGACCAGTGAGCCACCCAGATTCAGTCCGTAGGCGTCGGGTGCAGTGGTAGTTCCAGGTGTCGGGTTTCTTTGTCCTCAGCAGCTCAGAGTCTGTCTGTGGAGTTTCTTTTGAACAGAGCTGCTGTTCACAAGAGAACCGGTCTTTGTTGAAGGCAGTCAGTCCTCCCAAGGGTTCTGGAGGTCACTGGCTGCAGGGCAAGAGGACTTTAGGCGCAGGATCACTGGAAACTGCAGACAGGCCGGAAGGGCTGGGGCCAAGTCAGTTCTTCTCTGCAGTCTCCTCTGTTGGGCGTCTTTTTTCACCCTTCTTCTTCTTAGGTTGCAGGGATCTGTCTTCTTGGTTCAAAGCTGCCCCATTAATACTTCATTTAGGGGAAGTTCTAGGGGTCTTGAGGTCAGAAGCCAATGGGCTATTGACCTTAGGGTGACTACACCCTAAGGGGAGTGGGCATAATCCCAATTCCTGATTGGAGAGTGCCTGCTGTCTGCAAGATGGCGGGCACTGAAGAGTGGGCTTCACCTCGCCTGTCCCACCTGAGGGGTGAGATTGGCAGAGGTGGGAACACCTTCTGGGCTATGAACATTTTCCCCACCTATCTTCATGCCGAAAAGGAGCGAAGACATGAAGGGGGCCTGCTCCTGATAGCAGGAGAGGCTGGGGGTCGGGTTACAAAGGCAGCAAGGACTCTGAAGCTCCCCTGCCACAGATGGCTCTTCCTGGCCTGGGGAGGTTTGACCATCTCTGCCCAGGAAAGGCTCCGAAGCCCAGGGGTCTAAAAACATGTTTTGTGGTGGCAGGCCGGTGTGTTCCAGTCAGGGAACACACCAGAGGCTGGTTGTTTTCAGAGGACATCTCTAAGATGCCCCCTGAGTGCATTGTATAATAAATCCCACACTGGCATCAGTATGGGTTTATTATGCTGAGAAGTTTGCAACCAAACTTCCCAGAATTCAGTAATGCCAATATGGTGCTGTGGAGTTCGTAATGACAAATTCCCAGACCATATACTCTTTATGGCTTTACTGCACTTACAATATCTAAAAATGGACTTAGACACAGTAGGGGTTCAGTGCTCGTGCAACTGTTCCCTCACCAGTGGTATTGTGCATCCAGCTAGAGGGGTGTCTTACCTATACCACAAGCAGTGGGTTGCAGGCAAGGCACACAGGAATGTGTGCGGTCGACCTTCACTTTTCTCTGCACCAAAACATGCCGCCTGCAATGGCAGTGTGTGTGTGTGTGTGTGTGTGTGTTAAGGCACAGGAGATCTATGGGTGACACAATATATGCTGCAGCCCTTAGAGGCCTTTCCTGGTCACAGTGCCCTTGTTGCCCATGGTACCTTTAACAAGGGACTTACATGTGGCAAGAGAGGTGCCAATTGGGGGTGCAAAGTTAAAGTTTGGAGAAAGAACGCAGGTCCTGGGAGCCTGATTGGCAGGGAGCCAGGGCACATCAAGTCAAAGTGCATCAGAAATCTAGCAAAAGGGGGGGGGGGGTGGGGTTACTGCAACAGAAACCGAGCTTCCTACACTCCCCAGATTTTCCATACCACTTAAAGCCCTGCATAATAGCAATAGTTTAACTTGTGTCTGAAACTCTATACCACAGTCAATAGCATGTTATGTTACTTCAAGTGTCTGGGAATGCACCCTGCACTCAGACAACTCACTCCTCATTCTCGCCCTTCACTTTCACGCCCACCCTGCATTCACAGCGATCAAAATGCACTCACACTGATCACCATGCACTCACATCATTCACCCGCTCACACAGCACTCACAGCGATCACTCAGCACTCACAGTGCACTTGCGCTGTTTACCCTGTACCTTACCCTGCAGTCACACGAACACACTACTCACCCGCACTCATGTGACATTTCACCCACCTGTCCCCCTCACTGCTCAATCTGCAATCTCACTCAAACAAGCCCATCACTAACCATGCATTCATTCATCCCACTGCGCACTTACAGCCACACCATATGGTCACCTCACTCACCCTGCAGAAACTCCTCTTCCTCTACTCTCACACTGTTGCATCGCTCACCGTGCACTCACATGGGCACTTCTGTCACCCACACAGTGCAGAGGATTAATGTGCCTGCTACAAAGAATGTGTACCATGCATATCACAGAAATGAGTGTGAGTGTACTATGACTAGCGCTATAAAAAATCAAATGTTTGTCAGAAAGGTTCTATAGAGAGATGAGGCGCATTGTTGGTGAATGGTATTGAGGGAATTCATGGAAAAAGAGGAAATGAAGGAGGGGGCGCCAAAAAAAAATATTGCACCGTGTGTGACCAGTGCTAGGGCAAGCCCTGACTGGGAGTGTTAGCCCCCCCCCCCCCCCCCCCCGAAATACTGGTCTAGTTGCGCCCCTGCACGTCTTAAGACAGCTGGGTTGAGAGGCTTAAAGTGTGCATGTGTGGCTGACCTTAGCACCACGGCCGGCCGAAAAGGCATGCGCACTTTAAACAGTGCATTTAATAGCCCACCTACCTCCTTGCTGCTGTCACACCGGTGCAGCCCCGCCCCAGCCCTGACGCTTTGTTTGGGACGGGAAATGGGTTGCCACCTGCCATGTCTCCATTTCAGGCCTGCCAAGCCTCGGTATTCGCACCAGCAAGAGGTCACTTCTGCCTCAAAAGCGTTTGCAGCTGCCAGACCTCGGCAGGGCTCGCAGCTGCCAGACCGTGGTGTCTGTGTCCCCACCGGCTAGAGACCTTGAAGTCAGACTCTGGTGTTCAAAAACACCAAACCATGGCTTGAGCACAGCCAGGCGTTGAGGTCCCCTTTCAGACCTCAACGGTGTAAGCAGCGGGCACACCTCATCTATGTTAGCACTTGTCAGCGCTAGGTGATTGCACCAGCCGGACAGGTGTTTGCACACGTCAGGTCTCATTGTTTGCATATGTCAGTCAGGCCTCGTTGTTTGCACATGTCAGGCCTCTTTGCACCAGCCAGTCAGGCCTCGGTGTTTGCACACATCAGGCCTCAGTGTCTGCATACGTCAGTCCTTAGTGTTTGCATACGTCAGGCCTATTTGTCTTCACCAGCCAGTCAGGCCTCGGTGTGGCACCCACAATGCCTCCGTGTTTTGCAGCTGTCAGGCCTCGGTACTTCCATTGGCCTTCACTACCCCACAGGCTGGCAGATTAAACGCCAGTCCGGCGCAGACCGGGGCTTGATCCATACAGATTAGTGCGCTTTGGGGCAGCTTTAACGATAATCCCGCTGCAGACGGCATCAAGTACATGTCAATAACCCGAGATGAAAGCAGCATCACCCGAGGGAAGCGGCTCACTCACGGAACCTCTCAGGCCGGCTTTCAAGGCCTGGGCAGGGATGCTTGTTTCACACACAGGAATGAGACGGCGGGACGTGCGCGTGAATGAGATGGGGCGCAGGGGTGGGACAGAGCGTGAAAGACAGAGAATGAGAGACAGGGGTGAGAGACAAAGCGGCAGAAGGGACACGGGGAGAGTCGAGAGTGACAAAGTGACTAGGGCCCCTAGAGACACTAGGGGGGAGACCAAGTGAGACAGTGAGAGAAGCGAGATGGGTAAGAGACAGCAGCGTGCCAGACACGGAATGAGTAGTGAGCAGGGCTTGAAGTTGGATGAAAAAACTGGGGGGGTCGTCTCTCAAAGGGGCGTGGCCAATGTAATTTGGGCCGCAAAGATTGAGTATTTCTCAATCGTATTTGTAGAATTATAAAAACTTGCTCTCTGATTTCGCTTTGAGATTTTCTCCCTTGCTTTAAATCTCACTCACCTCACACCAGAGCACTTTCCTTGCACGTTCCCTTGGAGCAACCTTATTTCATATTTTCTCTTCTAAATGATAACAAAATAATATGTTCACTAATTGCCAATTTTGTGTTTAATAAATAAATGCTTCTTGAAAACGTATAGTTTTACACATCTGAAATATTTTAACTAATTTGGACCGTTGGTAACCGTGAGCCGACATTATGTATGCTCGAAATTGGTACTGAATAATAATTGTATATATCAGGTATTTATGTGAATAGATAGGTCCAGGACCACTGTCCTTTGTACTTTGAGAAAGTGGGCATTTTGTTACTTTAGCCATTTGGTTTCTGCTGCCTGTCTCTGATCACGTCTGGGGTGAATGACAGCTGGGCTTTGTGTATTCCCCCTAAATAGCCACACATAATGGGACATTAGGTGTGACTTGATGAGCTATCCTGGGAGGATGGGAGGAAAGAGCTGGACCCAGCCTCACTTACACCTAAATAGGCTGTGTCCTGTCCCCACAAAAAGGGCTGCATTCCCCCTGTAGTAAGTCTAGAGCAGGGGCAGGAAGGGAGGACCTCTGTGCCCTTCAAAGACCTGTCTTTGAAGTCTTCCCCACTTTAAAGGCCCAACTGGGAATAAGTACCGGACCTCTGACACCACCACTTCAGTACATTTCTGGACCTGTGAAGGCTCTGCCAGGAAGAAGGACTGCTGTGCTGTTGATGGACCGCCACTCTGCTGGACTGCTGCTTTGCCTGGCTCCTGCCTTGCTGTGCTGCCTGCTGTTCCTCTGCCTGGGAGAGAAGTAGACCTGCATCACTTAAACCCAAAGTGACTCCAAGGGCTAGCAGGCTGGCCTCCTGGTCTTAAGTCTCAGGGACATAAAATACTTCCAACCACCCTGCTTTTGCACCTGCGAGTCTGCCCTGCCAAGTGGTGCCACCCCAGTCCTGGACTTTTGGAAGTGGGGCTAGGGTGCTTGTTACAGAGGAATTGACGCATCAGCTGTCGAACTGACGCAATGTTGCTGCTGCGCAGATCAGAACCGATGCATCGCCTCTGCTGTGTAGATCAGAACTGGTGTATTGTCTCTGCTGTGTGGATCGCCACTGACTCATCACCGCTGCTGGTGAATCAAACCAGACGCATCGCCTTCGGAACCACCACTCTTCTCGGCGCAAGGTCACTGCTACTCCATCGACTGCAGCTTCAACAACAATGCAGAACCTCTGTATAGCAGCTTACTGCTCATCGGAGCCTGCACATAGCTGCTGTTGCGCTGATCAGGACCAGCCCATCATCGCCACTGCATTGGTTGGCACCGACCCATTTCCTCAACTGTACCATACATGCTCAATGTCGACGAACCCAGGATTTGGGTACTTTTAGTCAGCTGGCCTCACTAGGTCCCTTTTTCTGGCCTGCGCTCCATTGTGGTCAGCCTGAACTTTCGAAGGGAGATAAAATCATGTGAAGGAGAAGGGAGTGACAGAATGATGTGAACACGGAAGGAGCTGAGAGATATAACGAGAAGGATATGAGTGACAAAGGAGTAAGAGATCTATTTTTTTAGAAACAAGTCATGTGTTTAAACTATCATTACTTTAATTAGCAGGTGCAAGACATGAGAAGTAGAGAAATCGAGAGTGAGTGCCCTTCAATAGGATTTACCCACAGAGCTTGGTACCTCGTTATTTACACAAACACACATACACACACGAACATTTTGAAAATCACACTTCCAGAGCCAGATGGTTAAATGTTAGCACAACTAAATTTCCTCATCAAGATGGCGCCAGGGCGGTATTTGAAGTACAGAGGCTCTCCATTAAGATGGTTGAGTGCAGCTCACCTGCATCCATTCCCCGGTAAAGGAAGGAGTCGCAATAAATAATTGACAGGGAAAACTGTGAGGTATATTCAATGGATTGTGCTGTCCGAAACAAGCAAACCATAGAAAAGGAGCCTGGATCAAAGATGGCCGCAGGGAATTTAGGGATGGCAGGCAAAGAAGAACAACGCCAGCAAAATTGCAGGGGCTTTCAAGAGTCTAGTGGAAGCTTGAGGAAACAAATTACAGTCAGTGACCGAGAACGAAGAGGGTCGGGTGGGGGTACAATATCAAAAGAGGCAAGCATATGAAACCAGCAAAGAAGGTAGCATGCCAAGCAGTTGCAGTAGCAACCCAAGGACATTACACTGTCTGCGCTACAAAAAGCCTAACTCCAGTGTCATAGTTGTAAGTCAGAATATCAATGGCTGACATAAATCTCGTGGCATAAATACGGTTTACAAAAACATTGCAACGCTGGATGTAGATTTGCTACTGTTAACCCCAATGAGACAATATTTTTGTCCGTCGGTTTGTAAGGCCACGATATTCTGGTAGATTAGTAGTGTCACCATAGGAGGTTGCAGAAATGACAACAGAATCATGCGTTCCAGGTAGAGATGTTGGTGTACCAGCAGCAGGAACCGGGTGATGAGGGATTCCTACTCCAGTAAACCCAGCAGAACAGGTGCAGCTGGCTGAGACAGGCGTTGTGAAGGGCACAGCTCAAGTGTCTTATCGGCAGCAATGTGCACAGGTGGGTGAGGCTTGGGTTAGGGTTTTCACTAATGCCTTTTAGTCACCTAACCAGGAAAGAGGGATAACATATTGTGACGTGTAAAAACTTGTAGTGCCCAGAAAGACTAAGGGAGTCTCGAAGGCGCTTTAGGCTCGCGTTCCTGGCGGAGACGAGGACTTATGTGCACACCGACAGAGATACTGCACACAATTACACATGCTTTGATTTGTAGTTATTACAGACAGGGTCTTTGCAGATGCAGTGGAACTAATCATAGATGGCATACTTCAGAGAGGACATGACAAGGAGAATAAAAGCACCAGAGAGGACACGTCAGGAGCCAAAAAATCAGTTCTGTTGGAAAGCAAACCAGTTTGATCTGGTTGTCAGGAAGAGCCTAGTACCAAAAGGCACCTTCACTAATTGTCAGAGCGTTTGCACTAAAGGAGGAACATCAACCCTAGTGGGACACACACACAACCTACATTCAACGTGAGTTCACAGTGACACTCATAAGGGAGACACAAACCTCTGGCCAGATATTTGGGACGGAGCCTCCAACACCAGCACAAAACGACTGGGGATGCAAGTAGTTCACCAGATGCATCCAGTGTTGGACTAGCCTTTAGGGCAAACAGGCACTACCTGATGTGCTGGTCTGACAGGTCAATGTGTGGGCCGTTTTGTGGTCATTTGTTGGCCTGTTTTATGGTCCGAAGGGCTGATTCTTACTACTGATTTCCCGGATATTGCCACAAGCATTGCGTGTATTCCAGACTCTTGCTGCTATATCTGCTCTATTTTCACAATACTCGGTATAAAGATGGTGCACGTCTGGCATCTGTCCCTCACTTATAGCAATTGTTGCCGGGTTTACCTGCACACCACACGGTAAGTGAACCATGCTCCATTCTCTCTTGCTTGCACCTGTGATGATATTTTTAATCTTTATGCCCTTGACATTCTTCAATTTCTTTAATTTCAGATTGGTATTGTCGCGATCCCACTCACCTGAATACCAGGAACCGCAGAAACGAAGAGAGTTCCCCCTCTCACCTTCAGACCAATCCTCCACACTAACGCAGTATGGGCGATTGATCCCAAGGGGAAAGAGACGTGGGATACAGCACACCTGATGCTCTGGGGGGGTCGGGAGACAGGTGATTGGTGTGCTTGTTCCAGGGGTGGCAGGGTCGGGATGAAGGGGACCATATACAGCGTCTGTGGGGGAGCAGTGCAGGACGGAGGAACAGCCCAAATCTGGAAGACAGGAGGGGATAGAAGATCTTAAGTGGGGGGAGAAAAGAAGACAAGAGGTACACAGTAGATTCAGTTATATCCACCAGTGCTATAAGACAACAGAGATGCAGCCACTCACCCCTGTTCAAAGAAGAAGTAGCAATGTAGGTCAAGTCCAGGAAACTGGTTTTCTTCTTATCATCGCAAATGGCACCTCAGATGGACAGAGCATGGGATGGAGAGTTAAGAGGGCCAGGGCAACTGGCCGCTGTTCCTCACGGAATCATAAGGAGGTAGAGGCGATGCTGCTGGCTCCTGCCATAAGCCTGGGGGGACTAGAATAGGATGACAGCAACCGCGGCAAAGGAAACATTTTAGGCGCGGTCGGCTCCTGACGCGCATCAATGGAAGGTATGCCAATTCAAATTAGGTGGGTGTCGAACGGCTCCTGTTGTTATGTTATGTTATAGGGTATTTCTTAAGCGCACGGCTACTCCACAGAGTGTCCCGGCGCCAGCCGTGCACCAAAACGTAGTACGTTACTCCAAACAATGTAGGCGCTGTCGGCTCCTGCCGCGCACCATGGGGAAATATTCAAATGCCTAGTAGTCGGCGCGGGCGGCTCCTGCTGCGCACCAAAGGAAATAAAGTAATGCACTTGCCACGCACTGAAGGTTACTCACAAAGGAACAAAAGTAAAGGAAAATACACCGCTTTGGGTCTATCGCGGTGCGAAAGCTGCGTGCTCGGCTCCTGCCGCGAGCACCAACCAAGAGGGGAACAAGACCGTGTTCGCGGTCAAAGCTGCACCACTTCGCTCACGGGTCCTGCCGCGCGCTACAATGTTTGCGTGCTTGGCTCCTGCCACGATCACCAACCATGAGAGGTATGAGACCTGCCGTACGCAGCTGTGTAAATGGATCCTGCCGCGTGCTCGTGAAAGTTCAAAGAGGGCAGCGCTGAATCCCAGCGGCACCTGCTTTGTGAACACCGCTGAAGTCAAGAAGGTAGAGACATGATCCTGCGTGCTCTCTATAGCCCAGATACTGGAACAAACAAATACAATAAGCCAAGCACTGGAGCAATGTGGCCCTATATACTGACCACCTGGGCCACATGGGAAATTGTAACCAATAGAGGAAGGGAGTGGAAACACAGAGAGAGAGAGAGGGATACAAGGCAGACGTGAAAACTCGGAATGGAATAGACCCAAAAAGTGATAACAGGTATCCCTTTCAATTCACAGCTCCTAACATCTGCCTGGACACTCACCATCCCTTTAGGTGTGTGTCTCGCGTATACCCAGTCCTTAATGTATTGATTTTTATTAATAATGTAGTCCCAATATGTCATTGTATTCAAATTTAGATTTTATGGTACCGCACTGACAGACAACGCTCCCTCCCTCTCTAGGAACTAAAGTACCCTATATGGTGCTAATGTATCAAAGATCGTTTGGCTGTTTTACAGGACTTAAACGAACTAAGATCGAAAAAAGCAACGTGTTCCTGAAGCCAATCACCACTGGGGAAAAACTAACCGTCCCAGCAAGGCCTGTCTGGATCCCAAAGCTTGGTGATCTAGTCAGAGAAAAGATCGCAGACAAGAAGGAATTTGGGCCTTTTTACAGACAACCAGTACCTGTCCTGGCAATCCACAGATCAAGAACAAGTACTACTACTGCCGCCCCTTGCTGGTAAAAAGGAGAAAAGATTTGTGTCCATCGACCTGATCAAACCACACTATGTGGCAGATACTAAGCAGTAGGCCAAGTGGACTCCAACAATGTAGCAGGCGCACTCCACTAGCTACAATCCAAGAGGTTCAAATTGAGAGACTCATCACCTTTGAAGATTCTACAGTGAGAAATGAAGGACTAAGCAACAAAGCTATGGAACTCGTCCCTCTTGAGACCCAAATAACAGTTCGTCCTGATACACCTGTCTACAACGAAGTAACAAGTGATTAACTGGTTCCAGCGATTTCAACTAATCCTGATGCAATTCCAACCATTGACAGAACTGCCTCTGGCTATTTTATTAACTTTTATATGTTTTCTGAGGATCCCAGCGAACCTGAAACAACGCCAGCACAAAGAACTTTCAAAGAACAAGCAACATACTTTTTTCATCTCCTGAAAAAGACTTATCTGGTTTCACCATGGATTGTTTTGGGAATATTCTTCATTCTACTTTGGTTAGCTCTGGTATTAACTCTGGGTATGCTGATAAATGGAAGATATATTCAAATGGACACAGCAAGTAAAAGAGTGAACTTACTTCTCCAGCCACACAAATCATCCCATCGAGAAGCAAAAGACTTGTCAGCAGTGAACATCACAGCCGTTCCTATACCAGATGGTATCGTTTGGGACAGAACTGAATATGACGTTTTTGGCCCGTTGGAACATTTGAAGATTCCACACTCATTTAAAATTTCATTAAGTGACTTTATTACTTCTAGTACTTTTTCTGATGATTGGGACTTCGAGACTGTTAATAACATGATGTCTGATCTAGAAATGTCTGCAGTATTCACAAATCAAGAATATTTAGAGGGTTCATCAGACTATGAACAAATGTATTGTTTTACCACTATGGTCTTCATTTCTTGCATAAAACTGCATCACCTAGAAATGTATTTATGTATAACCAATGGGAACATTGTCCTACACCTCCAAAGGGTAGCTCAAAAACTTTTGCAATTAAATTTCCATATTTTTCAGGTTTCAACTTATCAAATGCAGAATCGTTTTATTTTAAGAATATGAACAAGACAGGAACGAAAAATATGTTAACCAATACGATACAGATTTATTCTGCAGCCTTTATTGCCCAACTGTCTAGACAGGGTTTCGACTTTTGGAAAGACAACATTGAGACAAAATCTGTCTGGGGTACAAAAGATTGGCAAGTGCAGGGGGTAGAAGCTTTGTTTACAGCCTGTATCATCCCTGAGCAAATTATGTTTTTGAATGACACTGTCCAACAAACATCTTGCCTTGGGTTAGCCAAGATCAAAGACATGAAAACACCGACCATACCTATATCTACAAGTAATAGCACTACACGGGGGGAGGTAGACATACATAATATCTTGCCTCACAACAGATCAGATCCAGAATGGAAAAAATGGTTGCTCTGGCCCACAGACACAAACAACTGTCAAGATCGATTCCTGAACAAAACACAGGATTTCACTATCAATAGGCCAGACCAACTCTATGTTCAAAGACAGCATCCAGGGGTAGTAACAACATACAGTGTAAAGAAACTCTGCCTTGATTGGCTACAGAAAGCTACACTGCAGGATGTGAAACAACACTTATCTTTACTTAAAGAAGACGCAGACCTTAGGGAATTCTTGCTAGGACCGAGAAACCCGCGTCAAAAACGTTTCATAAATGCCGGTATCTACACTGCTTATAATGAAATATGGAAGATTACCCAAGCAGAGACTGCAGAACGAATATGAGAAATTGATCGTATTCATTCAGAGAAATCTCTCTCTGTAGTAGACAATGGGTTAACGACTCTGTCGTCCAGGATATATTCATTGGACAGCATTGTGTCTTCTGCCATAGACATCATGGAACAAGATTTGGTCATGCTGCAACATGGTCAGTCTCAATTACGTTCTATAATGCTATTAGGCTGGACGCTCCAAAACTTGCGTTCAGGCTATGTGCCTTGGCGTTTAATCAACACTACGTCACTGTTTTCAGAATTCAATCTCACTGATAAACAGATCAAACTGGCACAAAGGGGAGCAGACTACACGGTGCTGAGCATTGAAAAACTGGAAAAATTACCATTCACAGTGGCAGAAAAACCAGCTACTGAGTGGATCATACATGGTAAAATTACTCTGCCTGTTACAACTTTACATTTTCAATATTGCCTAAAACATATACCAGCAGGCAAATATAAAAGGTTGGGTACAGAATACATCCAGACATCTTGGGATTTACCTTACACACATAGATGTTGGAGTGGAGGGCGTGAAGTGTTTCTTAGTTGTACAAACTGTGAAAAAGCACTAAGCGGTTATCTCCTGTGTCAGGGTATTAATTTACACGGGGCCTGTTATGGATCCACTACAAACTTATCCTGTCACCTGCAAGGCTTACCAGCTGCAGTGATTAATCCAATTTTTGGACTACTTTCAAATGGAAGTTACCTCATGTTGAATGATCACAGCTGCTGTGGCATGTTGCCAGGTATCCCATATCTAGTAACGGTTACATCCAGGGTCACTTGCTGTATGCAAGTCTTGTTGCCACAAATACAGACAGTCAGGGAGTCGCCTCTATGGCCTTCACTGAACATCTCTTCTAAACGAATTGATACTCTAAGCAGAATGAAAGCCATTCTTTTACAACAAACTGTGCCACTGACCTCGGACAAAGAAACCTATGATCTACAAGTCGCAAGGACTTCTGCCGAGATACAAGTCCTTTTGGATACAAACTGCCCTATACATTTCTCAGAAATGTTGGAACGTATCTTAAACATGTCTGATCTGAGCGGTATTGTACCTGTATTTAAGACCGTGTGTTCAGGACTGTTAGCACCTTTTCAAGCAGTCCTCGGAATAATTCCCAACTTCGTGCACTGTGTTTGGCGGACTGCCACTACTTTTTGGACTCATTGCAGGGATCCTATTTTTGCTCCAACTGCTCCAATATGGCAAGCCAAATAATCAGCGTCACTCCAAACACCACAGAGAGAGCTCTACTGGAGATGAAGTGTCGTGAGCGCATCGTCCAAATTTTAGGTTTACCTCGTCTACGAGAATCAAATACCTCATGGTTTCTGTCATTCAGACCAATCTGGCAAGATTGCATCTTACCTGTTCTACGCTGCCTGCTTTGCAGTGAAGAATGCGTGCTAGACATCTGTCTAACACTCCCATCAGTCATGCCTATGGATATCGATACTCTGCTGGACCCGGTAACGGCCCATGCTGTGTGTTGTCCCCAGCGGCTACCAATCCTGATGATGGCATTCATTGAGATCTCACAGACGCAAATTGATACTGCTGAGGTACGAGAGGAATCAAAAGGCACGCAGGTAACATCCGATACGAACATTGCTGATGCGACCAATGCTGACGGCGATGCTTCTCATCTATGTGCAGTTAGTCTTCTAAACGAGGTAATCCAACTTTCACCTACAATGGTAGACGTTGTCTACAGGGCTACAGGGTTAGAAGATTTCATGTTTTCTCCATTCCCATACACTGCCTTTTGATTCAGCACACAGTGTACCGGGAAGACTCTGAATTTGGCCTTCATTTTTTCAAAACAAAGACTACACTTGGAACTTTTTCCTATGATAAAAATGTTTTCCAAATTTGAATTTTTCTTTTTATGGCACAGTAATCTGCTTAAAGTAGAACTATTCATAGAGATACACTTTCAGAGACAATATGTCACCTTGTCAATGCCAATTGATTTATGTAACTTACCATGAAGTGGTTTCGGCCTTTTTTCTTCTGTATTTACAAGCCATTTCATAATGTGTAGATATATATATATGTACATTCATTCATTTAGCATTTAATGCAAATATATGCTTAGAATGAAACATTGCTTTAATATGTACAGCACCAATGCATGTTTATGCATGGCAACAGCTTTAATGCAGTTTAACATGTATTTATAGACATGTTCTTAGCCATCCATATGTAACTATATTTTAGATATGTTTAGGATTTAGTGATGTCGTTCATACAAAAGTGGAGTGGGTGTTGTGTGCCGATTTAGATACCGTATATAGGTTTCCTGATTTATGTCCTTATATAGGCACAATTCGCATTGCCCATATTTAGGCATAGAAATCCTACCCTTATTTAGGCATTATCCATGCTAACCAAATACAGGCATGGCCACCTACATCCATTCATCTACGTCACAACGAGTTCTTGGAAAACCAGACTCTTAAGCCTTTAGGACTTCCCCTTGCTTGGATATTGATTTCTACAAGAACTCATTTATTATGCATGAATATCTATTCCTTAGGGGTTCATTCATGACGTTCTTCTGCCTGACTTTTACGTCAATACTGGCATTCCTAAACACATTCAAGGTATAAATATACCTTCACTTACCACGGCAAACCACGGTTCGGCTGCCTAATTGCACGACGCGGCTCGCCACCGCAAGTTCGGAAGGAAGTCAAGTCCCCGCCTGACGCACTGACCAGACGCTGTCATCCTCCTCGCAGAGAGTCCAGCTCCAGTGTTTCTGACTCCCCTTGCGGGGTGTTAGAGATCGAGACTCGGAAAGAGATTCCAACCTCACTCATTCTAAGGTATGGAGCAGACTAGAACCTAGAGGGACCTTTAGCAAATCTTGGCAACTATAGCTAAACTAGACTATATACAAGCAGCACCTACTTCGTACCTCGTACTACACTTAGGTTAGGTACACTGGGGTAGAACTAGCTAGAAGCATCAGATGAGTATTAACATTTTAGCCTGTGTTATTTATGTATGTATTTTTATGAATATCTGTCATAGCTACAAACCATGCTATTGCAGTATTATTTTATCCTACTGCTAACGCTGTACATATTATACTTCGTATTCTGTCTTGCGATTGTAGCGGTTCATATCTCTTGCACGAGAAATAAGAGTGTTCAATAAACCCCTTTTATTGAAATGCCCGTCTAACTATTTCTGTGTAACTCTGTAGAAACGAAGCATGCACGATTGACTGAGTGAAACTGTTATCTATTCTTTCCACGATTCTGAGATTGTTCCGATTCAAAGGGAAACAAAGTTGTCATGTTTATGCGGTTGTCAGAAACTAATCCCTTCTTGTTTATTCGAGAAGTTTTCTAGTGACCTCTGAGTTAGCTGGCACACACAAGTAATTAAGTTTAATGTACTCGATAGAGACATACTGACCTCAGTCCTATGTCAAAACTATAATGTATATTATTCCAATGATCAGAGCCTATCAGGGATATAGGAACTACACTACACCCGTTTCCGTCTGACTCACCACACTCTCTGTACAAAGGGTGATGTGTTAGCACAGCCTCCGTGTGGCCCAGGTTTTAATTAACTATGATCCTAAGTCTGACTCCCAACATCGTCAAGGCAAACACAATGAAGTTGGGTCTTGCATGAGGATAGTTGACCCTTGGAAAAAGAAAGGCTGACGTTGCATCGTTTTCTTTTCTATTGAATGAATGAATGAAATGAGTTTTGTCATGCGCAAACTTTGCCCAATGGGCGTCAAGGTGCCTAATTCAAATAATACAGCTCGCAAATCAAACCAGCATTCTCTCATTAGTAGGCTTTGGTAAAGTACCACGTCTTAAGGGCCTTTTTGAACAGATCAATTGAGGGAAGGGTTTTGACCTCAATTGGAAGAGAGTTCCAGAGCTTAGGAGCGGCAACAGAAAAAGCTCTCGCTCCCCATCTGGCTAGCCTTGTGCGGGGCACTACCAGTTGAAATAACCCAGCAGATCGAAGAGATCTGGTTGGGATATAGCGGGTAAGCAGAGACCCAAGTGCATCGTCCGTGCCAGCCGCAAGAGCTCTGTATGTAAGACATAGAATCTTAAAAAAGACTCTATGCTGAACTGGGAGCCAATGAAGATCTCTCCTAGCAGTCGTGGCTGAAGATGCCAAGGGAAGGGCCAGAACAAAACGTGCTGCAGCATTTTGCACGATTTGCAGTCGATGGATAAGGCCCTTGTTGGACTCCACATACAGGGAGTTGCAATAATCGAGCCTGGAGCCAACAAGAGCGACTGCAATCTGCTTACGAGCCTGGAGAGAAAGATAGTTACGGATCCTATTTAGAATCCTGATAACACCCCAACATGTGGCCACGGTCCTATTTACTTGGAGCATCATAGAGAGTGAGGTGTCAAAGACCACGCCGAGATTTCTGGCTGATTGGGAGGGAGTGGGGCAGGTGCCAAGAGATGAAGGCCGCCACTCGATCGACCAAACATCTTGGTCTTTCCCAAAGACCAAGACCTCTGTCTTGTCGCCGTTTAGCTTTAGCCAATTGATGATCATCCAATCTGCCACATGCTGCATGCATGACCTAAAGCTAATGGCGGATGTATAGACAGAGGAATGAGCCAGTGACCCCATGATCTGGATGTCGTCGGCGTAGGACACCACCTCCATCCCCTGCGATCTTACTATTCTAGCAAGGGGGGCCACATAGATGTTAAACAGGGTCGGACTAAGGGCCGACCCCTGTGGCACTCCACATTGCAATGACTTGGCAGGGGAGAGGAAATTTCCAAGCTTTACTCTCTGTTCTCTACCAAGGAGAAAGGAGTTAAGAAGATTCAAGGCCGGCCCAGTAACCCCTGCCTCCCTAAGCCGAGATGTTAAAATGGCGGGAGACAGGGTATCGAACGCGGCTGTGAGATCTAATAGGACCAGTATTGTAGTTTGGCCACTATCCACTTTACGTCGGATGTTGTCTACTACAACAGTGAGTGCGGATTCGGTACTGTGGTACTTTCTGAATCCGTGCTGTGTGTTATCAAGATACTCACTGGTCTCAAGAAAAGTGGAGAGGTGGGAGTTGAGGTGTGCCTCCAATATTTTTGCAGGGGCCGGGAGCAGAGAGATTGGCCTGAAGTTTTTAAGAAGGCCAGGATCCAAAGACGGTTTCTTAAGGAGAGGCTTTACAATAGCCTTCTTCCACACTGGTGGAAAGGAACCCTGGACAATAGCCCTATTCATGACTTCCAACATGGGCGGAAGAATGCTGTTTCTGCACTCCTTCAGTGTTTTTAGCGGTAAAGGATCCATTGGGGAGGAAGATTTAGTCCTATCGAGTAGGAGGTTCAGTCCTTCCAAAGACAATAAGGGAAATTGCCTGAATAGTTTGGAAGGGCCTTCACCCAAAGTATCCAGATTGGCTATAGCAGAAGGAATATCCTTATCCAAGGAGTGGCATTGGGCTTCTAAGGCGATGTGAATGTCCGAGATTTTGCTGTGAAAGAAGTCAGAGATGTTATTACAAAGATCCTGAGAGCTAACTACAGGATCAGGGAGTTGGAGAGAGCATAGTGAATCAGCAATTTTAAAAAGTTCCCTGGATGAGGTTAGGGAACCTGTAAGATTGGAAAAGTACTCCTGCTTTTCCAATACAACTCTCTGTTTGTAGTCCCGTAAAGCGGACTTATGAACCTCTCGATCTTTCGGATCCCAGGATTTCCTCCAGCTTCTCTCACTGCTCCTACACCCCTGCCTTAGGAGTCTCAGATGTTCAGAGAACCAGGGTGCAGTGGGTTTCTGCCGAGCTACATATCGAAGGGAGGCGGGTGCAAGCTTTTCCACTGCATTGGTAATAGAGTCCATAAGTTCTTGAGCTGCCTCATCCGCATCCTTCAAGGAGAAAGATTCCGAGATCAGAATGTGAGAAGCAATAGTGTCATCGGTAATATTTCTAAAGTTTCTCCTAAGAGTAAATGAAGTAGCGACATGATTATCTAAGGGCAGGGCAGGAAGAGCAAGTTCAAGCGGTACTGCAAAATGATCTGTCCAGACCAACGGCAGAGGCGGGCCAGTAGATAGCCTAGAATCACTAGAAAACACCCCATCAAGAATATGGCCAGCCTTGTGTGTTGGGCTGCTCACCAACTGAACGAGGTCACAAGCTCAGAGTGACTCAATTAATGTCAGGGTATCCTTTGAGTTGATTTCATCAAGATGGAAATTGAAATCACCCAAGATGGAAAGATAGGATTTTCCAAAATAAGGTTCTAGGATTCTGAGGAGATCTGAAGAAAAACTAGCCCTAGGGCCGGGTGGCCTGTATATGAGTATCCCAGTGAAAGAGACAGATGGAGCACACAAAATGCAAAAATAAAGTGCCTCAAAGCGATCTCCAGGCATTGATAGAGATTTAACAGTGCAAGAAAAAGAAGATTTAAAAAGAACGGCAATTCCTCCACCTCTACGCAGTGGTCTATCCTGCCTATGGAGAGAATAGCCATCAGGAATGGCCAAGAGTAGATCGTGACCGGAGGAATCCGAAGCCCAGGTCTCCGTGATAAAGACCCAGTCCGGCTGTCTTTCTTCCACAAATTCGTGGAAGGCAACACTGTGCTTGATCAGCGATCGCGCATTAATTAGGAAACTGGTTTTAGGCAGCGAAACAGAAAGGCATCCCGAGCGCGAATGGGATCTAATAGTACTGGGAGCGGGGCAGCGAAAGGAAACCTTACATGTCATGCATCGCTGGGAATGTAAGATGCCTTCAGGAGAAAAGCGGTGAGAGCATCGCTGCACTGATGGTCTAAAAGCCATGAGTTCCGACATAGAGTATTGCCTAGGCACCTCATAGAGTGAAGGGGGGGTGCCAGCCGAGTCCAGCCCGCCCTGCAGCACGTCCTCAGCGCGGACGGGCGCAGACGGGCTGAACTCAGGCGTAACTCCGGCGGAAGTCCGGCGATCCCGCTGCACGATGACGCTGCGCGTAGGCATAGCTGCTATTTATGTTAGTCGAGCCTCCTAAATGAGGACTAGACCGCGATGTGGCTCACCCCTCACCTAATATGGCCGCCAACGAGACAATGGCGAGGGACCCGCGAAATGCGGTGCTTTTTCCAAATTACCGTGCAAGTAAGGATGACAGCATGCAGGCAAGCGTAGCCGGCAATGTTAAAAACAGGGGAAAAATAGTGCTAACCAAAAATAACCTAGACGACAAAACGGGAGTTTTAAAATAAGCAGGAGCTACACAATGACAAAGCGCTGCAAGGAAATGCGTCGAGGCTGAATGAGAGCTCGCCTAAGATTTGCCTGCTATTTATGCTGGTCGAGCCTCCTAAATGAGGACTAGACCGCGATGTGGCTCACCCCTCACCTAATATGGCCGCCAACGAGACAATGGCGAGGGACCCGCGAAATGCGGTGATTTTTCCAAATTACCGTGCAAGTAAGGATGACAGCATGCAGGCAAGCGTAGCCGGCAATGTTAAAAACAGGGGAAAAATAGTGCTAACCAAAAATAACCTAGACGACAAAACGGGAGTTTTAAAATAAGCAGGAGCTACACAATGACAAAGCGCTGCAAGGAAATGCGTCGAGGCTGAATGAGAGCTCGCCTAAGATTTGCCTGCTATTTATGCTGGTCGAGCCTCCTAAATGAGGACTAGACCGCGATGTGGCTCACCCCTCACCTAATATGGCCGCCAACGAGACAATGGCGAGGGACCCGCGAAATGCGGTGCTTTTTCCAAATTACCGTGCAAGTAAGGATGACAGCATGCAGGTAAGCGTAGCCGGCAATGTTAAAAACAGGGGGAAAATAGTGCTAACCAAAAATAACCTAGACGACAAAACGGGAGTTTTAAAATAAGCAGGAGCTACACAATGACAAAGCGCTGCAAGGAAATGCGTCGAGGCTGAATGAGAGCTCGCCTAAGATTTGCCTGCTATTTATGCTGGTCGAGCCTCCTAAATGAGGACTAGACCGCGATGTGGCTCACCCCTCACCTAATATGGCCGCCAACGAGACAATGGCGAGGGACCCGCGAAATGCGGTGCTTTTTCCAAATTACCGTGCAAGTAAGGATGACAGCATGCAGGTAAGCGTAGCCGGCAATGTTAAAAACAGGGGAAAAATAGTGCTAACCAAAAATAACCTAGACGACAAAATGGGAGTTTTAAAATAAGCAGGAGCTACACAATGACAAAGCGCTGCAAGGAAATGCGTCGAGGCTGAATGAGACTCACAAGAACGTGCAAGGATAGAGTACAATGTATTCAATACCATGTACACATCAGACCCTTCTGTAGGTAGGGGCCCTAGGTGTCCACTAGGTACCGTGCTAGCTGTTCAAGCTCACAATGAGTAAAGATGAATAAGTATTGGCCTTAGGTTGCTCAGTCCAGTGTCTAGGGCATGGACGGCTCCTCTGCAATGGCGGAGGAGCATCACCTCACTGTTGAAGGGAAGCAGACAAAATAAAAATAAAAGGGCAATAAAACTACTTTCTTGTCATTTTATTTATCCCTTTCAGCTATGGATTCCACGGTGGGGAGGGGCCATGTTGCAGCGTCACACAGTAGAGGGAGGAGGAGTGGTAGGCACTGAAAGTGAGCGTGTTGGTTTGGCCGGCCGCATTAGAACAGCCAAACCAACATGCGCACAGGCTGCACCTTGGAGATATCAGCAGTGCCCTGGGGCACAGTTTTCCAGTCCCTGCTGGAGCGTGAAATCAGCCCGCAACGCCCAATCCCAGCTCTTCCCTCAAGCTAGCAGTAATAGCATGAGAGCATTGCTGGTATTGCGTGGGGAGTCTGGGAGCCTGCACTCATGGGGATTGCAATGCCAGAAACGGAGGAGCAGTGTGGCGCGGGAGCAGAAGATCGGGACAAGAGTGATGAAAGGTACATTTCTTTATTATTCCCCCCTGCCCTGTACCAGCCCCCCACCCACCCCCAAAGTCGGATTAGCAGCAGCCGCCGCTGGTCTAGGGCCATTCTAAGGCTCTTTCTGTAATGACCAGGACAAAGATGGAACAAGACTTTTTACCCACTCATCCTGCTAAAAATCTTGCTACAAATGCCAGAGCCGGGGTAAAACTGTTTGTGGAATTTATTTACCTTATTTCGATTCACTGTATTTCTCGATAAGACGACCCTTTAGGTTTCTACATGTATATTTTTGATGAATAAGAATTACACACATTCAAATGAATCTCGAGTGTGGGTTAACTTCGTACTTTGATGTGTGGCAGCGGATCTAACCCGCACAAAAAAGTGAGTATAAAGGATCAAGCAGCGTTACAAACTGACTTTATAGTAATTAAAATGTCAAATGCATTTATTATCAAACGAAAAAAATATTGCCAAATCCATGGGGTTGAACAAATCCAGACTTTGTCTTCATGTTACCTGTTTATGGTGGAAGCAGCTGTCGCTATGATGATGACATTTTGTGTAAAGAACCACAGTTACACCCAGGGTCGGGCCCGGGGAGGGAACTAGAGGCGTTAGGGCACTAGAGAACGGTCAGCCTCCAACCACAGCTATGAACCACAGAAAGGACCGTCCCTAGTAGTGTCTAAGAGACGGTCCTTTCTGTGGTTCATAGCGATGACATTTTGTGTGCCTTTTCAAAATTTGAATGACCTCATTTGTAGTGACAAGACCTTCCCAAGCTTCCTAGAGAGCCTTCCTTGGCATTAACTTGCGTTTTGAGGCACTCTTCGTACAGGTGTTCATTCATCACTTCAACAGGGCAGAAACACCCAGAACCCCCCTCACCTGGTTGACGTCGATCTGGTTCCGCTCCATGTAACTCCTGTCGTTCACCTGACCCCCGTCTACAAACTCCATCACCAGAACCCGCCGCGTGGAGAGCTCCCAGTGAATCCTCGGGATCTGGAGCGGAAGAGAGGGAACAATAATGTTCTTGAAACAAGGCTTTTTTCACGGGTGCATAGATAGCAAAGTAATCAGCAAATCAATAACATCTTTAACCGAATTAACTCCCAGGTGCTCAACGACCCTCTCACATGCTGAGTCTTTTTTTCTTTGATGTTTGGGGCAACTGACACTTAACAGTTCATAACTTTTTTCCCCACAAAAGATATCTAGGTCAAATTTGCATTGTTTTCCCCCCCACATATTAGGGAGCTTAAAGGTACCCAGGGTCTATCGATTCGCCCAGCGGGAACCTAGAAAATAACAAAATACAGCTTTTTTTTTTTTAAAGTTCGATAAAAGTGCTGTACCACAAAACATATATTTTTTCCTATAAAAGGGCAACAAGAAAAAGTTTGCGGTGCTAAGATCATCATCTTCCCAGCTTTCGGGACAACCAGAAATGTTAAATAAAATAATAAATAAAATAAAAGATCTTTACCCCATTTTTGGCCATTTTCTGAATGGTAGGTAATTTTCCTAAATTTTGTGGTTTCTACCTACTTGCAGTTTTGCTGGAAGCAGGTGTAAAACCCATGGCTGACCTTGGAAAGCCACACATTTAGGAAAAGTATACAAAATTCCAATTTCAGCTGGGGTAATGTATGTAGATTGTGATTAGTTTTTTCAAAAGGACTAATTGTTGAAATAAGTGTTGAAATAAAAAAAATAATGAGAAGTGTCAATGTTTTAATCTGTAATTTTTGCCTTGGTCGACAATTAATAAAACAAACAATTATTGTGTCCATCAGACCCCTCTAATTGCAGGAATATATAGTGTTTGTTGGTTGTCCAAAAGCATGTGGTACCCAGAGGCAACAACTGAGCTACAGCTTATAACAATATTTTATTGTGTACTACAATGCATCAATTCATATGGTAAAATGTAATGAATGAAAAATTAGTATGGAAAAAACCTGGGAATTTTTTAACTGAACCCTTAATGCGGAGTTTAGGAAGAGTGGTTATTTGTCAACTTTGAATTTGGCGTTATCCATACTATCATGTGATTCAAAGGAAATATTGCAAAATGTGCTCTTTTTTAAACAACGGCTTACACCTAAAAGCCAAAACTGGGGAGAAATCCAGGTGATAATAACAAATATTCTATAATTCAGTGTTTTCCCACGTATACAGATAAAAACAATACCCAACTTCAGTGGGTGAAACTATCGCCAACAAGGAAAGGTTCCAAAATTCAGCATTCGAACATCAGGTTTTTGCCTTGAGAATTGATACATTTTGGCGAGGAGTGTGGCTGCAGTACTTGGGCCCAGCTTGGGACAACACCCAGGAAAACCTGAAAAACCCAGACGCCCAGGGAAGTCAAGGGTGGTGTAACTTGTGTGGATCTCACTATTCTTTTTATCCAGAATGGCCTGAAAACCTCAAACTTTGTCGAAAATCTGACATTTTCTTCACATTCTCCGCAAAATTCCAAATGGGATTTCTGCTTGGGTATTAGAGCCGCATTCCCAGAGCAAGAATCCATGACAAAGGGACACCATAGAAAGACCTAATTATCTGAAGCAACTGTCTGGACAATAAAGGGCCTCCCCAGATCAGGCAGGAACATTGCAGAGAACTCCTTAGAGACCCTCAAAGCTTTTTAGACATGTCAAAGCTCAGTGAGAGGGGCTGCTATCACGCTACATTTTGAGATAAACCATCTAGATTACCTGGTAATGCCTAAGGAAACCCTAAGCTGTTTCTGGGTGCAGGGCACTGGCAAGACCAGGATGCATTCCACCCTTGCTTGTATTGGCTTCAGACTGCCCCAACCAACCACATGCCCCAAAAAGGTTACTTTCCCCAGGGCGAATTGGCACCTCTGTACTTTCACAGTCAGTTTTGCTTCTCTAATTCTCTCAAGAACAATTTGGATACGCTTCAGGTGAGACTTCCATCCCTAAAAGTGCATCAGTAAGCATAAATTGACTAAAGGACAAATAGCATAGACAATGGGTTTCTGGAAGAGTATCTCCTTTATTTCTAAACCTAACTCTTGCAAAGCACACACATCAGTGAATACTAAATCAACTAAGCAAACACATGAATACAAAGCAAAGCACTGACTATCGCCCCAGTGCAGGCAGCGCTACCTTGAAAGCACCCGTGAGATCCAGGACAGCCAAGGTCTGGTCCTGTGACCAAGTTCAGACAACACAATTCCCTCTTCAGATAAGAGCCCAGGATCAAGAGAGCCTCAGCCTGCCTTGCAGAGAAAGGTATTTCCCTAGCAGATTGCTCAGCATTTTGCAGTCTAGGATGCCAAATTTTGTGGCAAAAACAGCAAAAATGTGGAGTCCTGAAATCCAAAGTTTGTGGTAATATTGCAGCAGGTAGAACACATGCATCACAAAAATACCGCTGGGCCCTTGGTCTGTCGCTGCTAGAAACTCTAATAAGTCACAATATGTGACAGTGGTTAATTTGAACCAGTGGTTTGCGGTGCTCAGCACCCGCACTTAAATGTCAACGCCACACTTAGGACAGTCTGCCACATGGTAGCGCTGCTCATCTAACATGGGGTTGAGCAGAACAACGATTTCATGAATACAATACACACCAAAAATTCCTTTTACCTGCTTCCCCAGCCATTCCTTTAGCTTTTAGGACTTGGAATAATCTGAACTGTAGCACTTGCAGGAGAGAGGGAGGGTTAGTAGTTGTTTTGGCACCGTCATTGACAGCCATGACAGGGGCGATGTGTGGTGCAAGCTGCAGTGGCCCCCTGGTCGGGGTCCTGGCACTTATTATTTTACAAACTAAGCCCTGGTGACCTGACAGAGTGTCCGGCAGCACTGCGTCTCGGAACAGGAGGAGGTCTGATACGAGTGTGCAAATTTGAAAATTCCGCTCTCTCTGGCATCCGACAGCCACTATTCCAAAGGTGCAGCAGCAGGGGCGAATGGAGCAGCAGGGCCAAAAGAGACTCAGAGTGAGCGGCAACAAGGGTGGGAGAGTGGAACTTTAAGTGTCCTGGGGTTGTTTGGGGGAGGGGTAGTGGTGTTTCGGCCAAGGAAGAAAGGAGGCACGGGAGGTGGGGGTGAAAAAGAGAGGTGTGGTGTTGCAGCCAGAGCTGCGCACTGGGGAACTAGGCTTGAGTCCGGGCGGCGGATCAACAACCTGTGATTCTGGGCAAATCACTTAATCTACTTGTGCCTAAAAAACAGAATGTGGCCTTCTGTAACAGGTGCTCACATAAAGAGCTCCAACAATGGTGGAGTTTGCTCTACATACAATTGTCAAAAAAAAAAAGAGAGTCATGGGGCAGGGAGTGTGCCACAAAATTAGAAGGCGGGGGGGTTCTGGCAAGACACGTAGTAGGTAAGAGGAGCGCAAGAGGAGGACCTGTGCATTTTCAAGGGACTTACACAGAGGCGACAGAGCAATTCAACACCTCTGCCATCAGGGAGCCTGTTGTTCACCCCCATTTTATTGGCAGAACCCATAAAAGGAAAATCAGCCTTAATGTAAGTAAGGCACGATTGTAAAAATCGCAGGATTTTTACAGAAGTGCAGATGTTGCTATTATTTTGCTACATGCAAAATCACAATATCCTGGGGATCTGCCCACGGACACCCCTCCGTAATCCCACCCTGAGGGAGTTACCACACCAGGATAGGTGATGAGGTATGAGATATGGTTATTGTTCAGGGGGATGCGTGAGGGTGACACCCGCCTCTGCCAGGTACCACTGAGCATGCTCGCCATAGAGTTGCCCCTGGGTAGAGTCACCTCCATTAATCAGAGTACGGCAGGGAGTTTCAGTCCACCCCCGTCTTGCGTGGCCTCCATTTTGTTACCTCAGTGGAGAAAAAAAAAATTTCCAGACCCAAAATGGAGACCTGGTCCGCTACACAGAAAAACCTCAACGATCCTCAAATATCCATCCATTTACACATAATCTAGAAAAACATTTCACCACTGGGTCTCTCACTGTCTAGACACACACTCAGATAGGACCAATAATCTGTTCCCAGAATTCCACACATACAGAGAGAGAACCATGGACATTACAAAAGTAGACACACCCAAAAAAACATAAAGCACCTTCTGGAGTGAGCTCAGATCTACCAACTACATACGGTCTGACATGATACCCGTGATGCAAGGAAACGTTTGTGTGCATATTATTGTTTTTCAATGTAATGTGTTGTTTCACAGATAAGGAAAAATATCTGATGCTTTTATTATTCAAAACAGAGAAAACATTTTTGTCCACCGTCTTAATAAAGTGTTTTTGAACACAATATTAAATCCTTCATTAAACAATTCTTGAACGTTTAAATTTACCATAACCTGTTTATAGTAAAGAGCTTTTACTCTATTAAAACCCATCCTCATTAATTCCCAATGTATTAATAAACATGTTAATATGTATTCCAGCCTTTCAGTGTCTTCCCATCCATTGCATGCCCCTCACTAACAATTCATCTATGACTTTTACAGTAAAGCTCACATTTTTTTTTAATGGAGCTATCATCTATTTCTCTACAAAAAAGTTCTCCTTTAATTCGTTTTTAATTAATCATTTCACTGATGCACAATCTCTTCCTTGGGCTGCTATATCGAGGTGTTGCATATTTATATGAAATAACTTGCATCTTGTTGATCGTTCATACGCCTTGTGTCTATGGGTTTCCAATAATTCCACCCAGTGAATTCCTCTTCATTTGAGTCTATATACTTGCCCTCCGGGAGTCTGTCTTTACTGTCTCTAACACTTCAAATTTCAATTGCATTTGGCGTTGCGAGCAATATTTTCGGCTGTTTAATCTCAAATTTGATCTAAATTCATTCCATCTAATTCTGATGGGTCTTTCTGTCAGTTCCACATAGTAATAACCACATGGTATTTAATTTCATACATGCAACCTTTATTTCAGATGTTGTGTGATATTTAGTTGAATATTCTTTCCAGTATACGGAAGATGGCCTATTCTTTTAAATATTGTCTCACAATTTGTGACATTTTAGGTTCCGTATTTGTGTTTCAGATACTTCTGTTGCAGCTCTAGTAATTTCTGCTCCTATGCTGCTTGCTTTTTCAAAAGCCCCCCAACTGGCTTTTCATTGAACAATTCTCTTAGCTCCTCATCAAATTCAATTATCTTCCAGTGTCTGCAAATTGCTTTCACAATATGTCTTGACTGCTGCGAATATTTTGGCACTTAAATTAATCAATCGTTTTTTATCTTCTTTTTATAGATAACGAGATCCCACACATCTACGCACGTTATCTGTTCAGATGTCTTCTTTAATATGTTCTTAGTGTATCCTCTTTTTAAAAAAAAGATTTCAATCAGCTCATATGCTTGGTTTTTAAGCTGTTTCCCCTTCAGACACAATTCTATTTACTCTTAAAAATTGGCTATAGGGTATAATGTTCTTCGGATTTTTAGAATGGAAGTTTGAAGCCAACAAAAAATTGTTTTTATCTAGTCAGTTTTGTGTGAACATTTGTTTTCCATTGTCCCTGACTTTTAGTGATTTGAACAGCCAGGAATGTTGTGTGCTCTTTGCGTAAAGCTAGAGTGAAGCTAATTTTTGATGAAATTTCATTCAATCTCTTTAGCTTTTCTCCAGTGACTCGTGTGGACTTGTCCACACCTAGGTGTCACCAATGTACCATTCAGAGTGAATTAAACCTTTATTTCTTACTCTTTAGAATGTTGTGTTTTTCATCACATGTCACATAGACATCTACTCTTGGTGTGACTCCATTAGAACCCACTGAGTAGTATTTTTCGCCATTTGAAAACTCTTCAAGTCGATGTTATCTCCAGGAACCGCACTAGAAGAATTGTCTTTACTTTCAATCATCACTATAATGGAATATGTGTGCAAAAAAATATATATATGTATATAAATATATATATATTCACTTAAAAAACCATAGGTTTCACACATGTTATAGTTAGGTGGACATTTCACTCGTAAAAAACCAATGAAATTCCCCCGTTATAGTTAGTTCAGATAACTATAACTCGCGCGCCCGCAATCCACTGCTCATGACGTCACGTATTACATCACTCATGACATCACTGATGACATCATCCTTGTGATAGAGTGGCGGTCGCGCGAGTTATAGTTATCTGAACTAACTATAACGGGGGAATTTCATTGGTTTTTTACGAGTGAAATGTCCACCTAACTATAACATGTGTGAAACCTATGGTTTTTTTAAGTGAATTTGCAAGGTTTTTTAAATGCTAATTCCTAACTATAACGTGTGTGAAACCTATGGTTTTTTCAGTGAATTTGTACGTTTTTTTAAATGCTAAGTTATGTATGTATTATTATATTTTTTATATATTTATTTTACAATAAAGTACGTATTAAAAAGTTTTGGGTTTTTTTAGGGTTTTTCACCGTGTGCGCACCCCGCGATTTTTTGAAAAAAATTAAAATGTTTTTTTCTGCCTTCGGGGTCCTTCAGGGACCCCCTGACAAAGGCTAGGGGGTCAGGAACTCTCTACCCTGCCCCCTTTTCACGTTCGCCACCTTCCTTTTTCACTCTCGCACTCAAAACAAACAAAATGGCGGCCGACACTTCCTGATTTCGACCGATTCGAACGTTGGCTGACATTTAACCACCAATCAGAATTACGCTCGCGCACGTTAGGGTGCGCGCACTGTGCGCGGCTATAGATATTTATGTGCTTTTAACTCAATTTTCTCAGGAACTACTGAACAGATTGATTCCATATATGCAAAAGGCACTTCCCTGACCTGAGGACTACCTCTTTAACAAATTTCAAGTAATTCTGTTCAGCCGTTCGGGCTGTACCTTCGACTAAAGGTCCTATGGGAAAATGCATGGGGAAAACGCGTTTTGGGACCCCCCTTTTTTCTCAGCCCCCGCTTGACGAATCCCCCCCGAGACTCTCAGGGTAGGAGCTGAGCGGAGCGCCCCATTAGTTTTGAAAAATTCGCGAAGATTCGTCAACCGGAGCCAAAGTTATTCAAAATAGAATTTTGAGATTTCCTATGGAAACACGGTCCTAACTATAACTATCTACTGGCGACCGCCAGTAGATAATATATATATATATATATATATATATATATATCACTTAAAAAACCATAGGTTTCACACATGTTATAGTTAGCTGGACATTTCCCTCGTAAAAAAACAATGAAATTCCCCCGTTATAGTTAGTAAAGGGAACTATAACTCACGCGACCGCAATCCACTGCTGATGACGTCAGATATTACATCACTGTATTTATTCACTTATTTACCCATTTTTCTTTCCTTTAACCTTTAGCTATACATATTTAATAAATATTTATTTTACAGAAAGACACATATGTCATCAGTGATGTAATATCTGACGTCATCAGCAGTGGATTGCGGTCGCGTGAGTTATAGTTCCCTTTACTAACTATAACGGGGGAATTTCATTGGTTTTTTACGAGGGAAATGTCCAGCTAACTATAACATGTGTGAAACCTATGTTTTTTTAAGTGAATTTGCAAGGTTTTTTAAATGCTAATTCCTAACTATAACATGTGTGAAACCTATGGTTTTTTCAGTGAATTTGTACGGTTTTTTAAATGCTAAGTTATGTATTTATTATTATATATATATATTTTTTAAGGTTTTTCACCGTGCGCGTACCGTGCGCGCACGGTGCGCGCTCTGTGCACCCACGTTACGCCGTTCGCGTAATTTGCCCGTTTCTACCGTGCACGCACGGTAAGCGCACTCCGCGATTTTTCGTAAAAATATTCATAACATTTATGGCCCTTGGGGGTCCTTTGGGGACCCCCTGACAATGGCTAGGGGGTCAGGAACTGTCCACCCTGCCCCCTTTTCATGTTCTCCACCTTTATTTTTCACCTCCCTCGGACTGCGAGACAAAATGGCGGCCGACACTTCCTGGTTTCGACCGATTCGAATGTTTACTAAGATCTAACAACCAATCAGAATTGCGCTCGCGCACGGCAGGGTGCGCTTACCGTACGCGCACGGTGCGCGCCTATAGATATATATATGCTTTTAAATGCTATTTTCTCAGAAAATACTGAACAGATTTACACCAGACCTGCAAAAGGCACATCCCTGACCTGAGGGCTACCTCTCTGCCAAATTTCAAGGTTTTCTGTTCAGCCGTTCGGGCTGTAGCGCGGACTAAAGGTCCTATGGGAAAATGCATGGGGAAAACGCGTTTTGGGACCCCCCCTTTTTCTCAGCCCCCGCTTGACGAATTCACCCGAGACTTTCAGGGAAGGAGCGGAGCGGAGCGCCCCACCTATTTTGAAAAATTCGCGAGGATTCGTCAATCGACGCAAAAGTTATTCCAAATAGAATGTTGCGGATTTCCTATGGAAACACGGTCCTAACTATAACTATCTACTGGCGACTGTCAGTAGATAATATATATATATATATATATCCGAAATCCAAATTGCGGTAAACTGGCGTGCTGCCAGATTGCTGGTGGTGCACAAGAGTTGGCGCTACCGCTAGAGCTGTAAATGTGAAAAATATTCTCCCCAACCTTTTATGATTAAGGAACCGGCACTCGTAGTCATGGGTGTTCTCCTGTTTATTGCATAGGCTGCATCACACCCACGAACATCACAGGGACGCGTTTCGGCAGTCTAGCTGCCTTCTTCGACCTGTCATGCGCCATATTGGTGAACCACCTAGGAGGGGGTTCGGGGAGATTCTCCCCCCGAGAAAATGTTGAAAAGAGTGGGCAAATGGCGCATTTTCACGTAAAGAAATCCCATTTCGTGAACTCCACTCATTGAATCACAAGGTAAGCCATTTGCCGGAAGTTGTAGCTAAATTACCACAAGGACTTGACAGATCAAGGACTCTCATCACAGAGAAGTTTATTTTATTAAATGACTGCATTAATTAATGCCAAATGAGCTAGATGATAAATTGGAATACTGATGCTTCTTGTAAAGGCTACAAGTATCATAGTGGAAAGTCTCAGGCTTCCGGTCATGTGACCTATGGAATGCACACCTGAACTATGGGTAAGAGCAGGTTAAAAAGGTTTTTTGTAAAAAGTAAAACCAACACCGTAGAAAGACCCTGACGTTCTGACGTGTGATTAGGCCAGATGAGTGCCTTTTTGAACTGTGAATAAGAGAAAGGTTGTCAAACATCGGTTGCACAGCTTTTGGCTTTACATTCCGAATGTATTCATTTGCTGGCATGGTAAGCTCAATTAAAATGATTGTATGCTGTCAGTACGGCACTGCACAATTATTTACATATATGTTTCACAAAACAGTTTACAGCTGTCAACAACTTAAACGTCAGTTTCATTATAAAGGGCCCTGTGCTTTAATCTAAGCATGAGATTGCCTACTTCTAGCAGTTGAAATCTCCATGTGAAACACCACAACTCGTTATTCAGTTGGGCCCTGTAACTCGTGTGACCACCCAGGCCAGATGACATCATTAGGCTACTTAGGCTCATTACTCTGAACTGAACCCGAGCAGCCCTAAAGTTTTACACCTGGCATGTGCATGACCCCTTATTTATTTAAGGGAGTTGTGTTTTGGATGCCTTTGTGTCTTGAGACTGTTTTTTGTGGTTTCTACAACGGGGGCTGAAACCCAGGTGAGTTGTTGACATGTGCCTTCGGTCACTGAGAAACCAAATTAAAGAGCAGATATACAATAGTATTTGACCGGGCACACATGCCACAGATCTACATTGTAAATGCAGTTCTTTTTAAGAATTGACCTATGAGTTCCCGAGTATAACAGAGGCATTCGACATGTGTGACCTACATCTAACCACGATTCTTTCTGAAGCACAGTCGTGTTATTAATAACAACCGTCTTTACCTACTGCCTGCGACTTAAAACACCTGCCCTTTGTAGGATCACTGCTTCATCTTATAAACACAACAGCAGAAGACACTCAAAACAATGTGGCAAGGATATTTACCCCCACACCCTCGTTTCGGATGCATTAGTACATGAAACATTAGCACCTAGAGGTCTAGAGGTCAAGACGTCGGATTTTGCACTTAAGAAGTATCACATAGCAAAGTATTTAACCTGCTACTGGACCCACTGCAGGCAATAAATGATGCACAAGTTATACCGCAGAAATGAAAAAGCCCAATCAGCAGGGTGTGAATCTGGGACCTGCAGGTTAAACAAAGATGACAATGGCATGCATTCAACCCACTGGGCTGCCTTACTACGTGTAGAGTGAAAGCTCTACAAAGTGCATTTCTACAGCCATCCACAGCGCATCAAAGATGTACTTGTGCCGTTGTTTGCATGACAGACGGAGCAGACGTCACCGAGCAATAAAGCGCTCCGCAGCACACCTCCGGGGGTTTACTGGTGCAGCGCGCGCATGGGACACTGCACTGGTGCTTCACGTAGAAATGCACTCTGAACAACCGGCACTGAATGCTGCACTGCCGGAGGTTGGGGGGGGGGGGAGGTGGGGGGGTAGAGAGAGAGTTTCACGACCACACTTTAGAGCTGCCCGGCTGCTTTTTCTGTATAAGGGGTGTCAGCGTGGACGCCCCCTCGCTCGGGTGTCTGTCAGTGTCCCCTTATAGGACCGGCTGACATGCTGCGCGGGAGCCTCTATGCAGGTACGACTCAGTTCCCCCGTTCCCCCCCGCATTACGGTTTGGACCGCAACCTCCAGCTCCTCTGCCTGAACGTACGCACATATACTGCATTCAAGGAACACCCCCCTGCCCTCCATAAGACGGGGCCCGGACAGGAGGGAGATACGGTTATTAAACAGTTAAACTGCCACTTCTCCCATCACCGGGACACCATCGAACACTACAGTTTGCCCAGTCCCTCTCACCCTTGCCACTTTATCTTTTCCTCACCCCATCGTACCTTTGCCTCATCCATTCCTACCTCTCTCACCACCGCCTCTCACATTCACCAAAGTGTATGCTGCTGCCTCGCTTCTCTTGTATGTAGATTCACTTCCTTCTACCTCAATCACATATCGCATAAGTGCCTCAACCTCATACCTCTACCTCATTCGCAGTCGCGGCTCGTGCTCCAAATACTCGTGGGGGGAGGGGAGTGTTAGGGCTCATGCGCGGCACGGCGGGGGAGATTAAAATAAAGCACCACCATTATTAAGAAAAAACTAAACTTACCGGATCCGCACCGCCTCTGCTGCGAGTCCTCCTCCTGGGCCGGGGTTGACTACCGCGTTGGCGCCTTGGCAAGTACCGCCCAGTCCTGGTACCGCCTGCTCTCAGCCAATCCAAACGCTGCTCCAGCAGCAGCGTCAGGATTGGCTTGAGCAGTAGTGCGCATGTTCTGTTTAGGGCTTAAAATTTTTTGCGACCAGCCCGAACATGCGCACTAGGCTGCTCATTAGAAGAGCGGCATGGAACAACCCTCGCTCTTCTAATGAGCAGCCTAGTGTGCGCACGTTCAGGACTGATCGCAAATTGTTTAAGCCCAAAAGAGAACATGCTCATTCTTGCTGTGCGCTCCGCCGACCGACGTGTGAAATCTGTCAGTGTCAATCAGACACTGTCACTTGCAGCTGAACTCTAATGCTGCCCCGCCCCTTCTAAGCAGACTGCCTCCGGCGGTCAGGGAATCGGATAAAGGCCAGGAATCAGGATTGCATTGTGTGAGAGTCTGAGAGTTAGAGTGACGCCGGTCACGGCAACGCTCGGTGGGCCAACGCCCAAGCGCCCCAATGGACGCACCGCCCCTGTTGGGACGCCATCTTTCAATCTAAGGACGTGCAATAATCCAGTCCGGGCTTTGTGAGTGACTTAGAAATGCATGATGGGACTTTTGAGTATAAAATGAACTGAAAGACTTAAATCCTCAGTAGCACAGGTGGTAAAGGAACAGTGAAGTAATGTTATCTGTAAGTTACGGGAGCCAGAGCCAGGGTAGGAGCACCGCTAGTTGCGCGCCCCCCTCCATGGTGAGCAACAAAACGCTCACAAGGCAACCCCATCTACCCACGACCCCACAACTGGGGCTCTCTTCTTTCAAGGTCCTCCACCGTCCATGGACCGCAACTTACATTGCTGGTGATATACACAATTCTTATGACACTGGCATTGTAGTAGTGTAAGAGTTTTTTGAGCACTTTATCTCTAAGACAACGGTCCTGAAGAATTGCAGAGTGACCCTTAGGGGCAGTAGGCAAGAAACATGTCGATCATACTCACGTACTAGACCCTGTGGATCATTATCTAGCCATACAGGGCCCACACATTTTAATTAGATTAGCACACCTCATGAATAAAATAATCCCTAAAGGCAGTGCTAGACCTATTTTAGACCACCCTTCACACTCACTCACTACACAGTTCACTCACCCTCACGCACCAAGCTCTGTCTCTTAAAATATCTCCGGCAAAGAGCTCCTTCGCGGGAGCCCGTCGGGCATTGCAGCGCCGGCCCGACGAGGAGCACAGCCCAATGATGAAGCATGACACCTTGCTAGGTGTGTGAGGGCATTCAATAAGAGACTTGTCTTTTCCCCCTCCAACCCCCTTAGAGGAACTGCACACACTGTTGTCATCTGTAAGCTTTACCCTGTTGCGACTGTTTCTGAGCATTTATAGCTGTGTATTTTGTTTTGTATAGTTAATTTCCCACATGCAAGTGCATTCCCAATCAGTGTTAAGGAAAGGGCATCTTCAATTTTTACCATTTTTTTACTTTGAAAGAAGCACCAATATGGCGCATGACAGGTCGAAGAAGGCAGCTAGACTGCCGAAACGCGTCCCTGTGATGTTCGTGTGTGTGATGCAGCCTCTGCAATAAACAGGAGAAAACCCATGACTACGAGTGCCGGTTGGGGAAAATATTTATATATATATATATATATATATATATATATATATATATATATATATATATATATATATATATATATATATATATATATATATATATTGTGCAAAAGTTGGTCGCACACTGCTCGTCACACCAGCAAGTTGCCCCAAAGGACTGTGGTAAATGTAGTGGCGACGGCGGGTACGCCTATGCCACGATGTGTAAAAAGAACAGTATGTGTTGCGTTAGCCATCCCTGGACACGTGTTTCGAGGTAGTTGCCTCTCGTCAGCAGGGAGCAGGTCGGTGTAAAGGGGTGCTGTGTGGACTGCCAAAATGTAATTAAAAACAGGTCAAGTACCTCTCATGGCGCGCAGGTGCAGATCCAAGGCTCGTCAGCCCATTGGCTCAAGGGAGCCGTAATAAATTGTGCAAAAGTTGGTCGCACACTGCTCGTCACACCAGCAAGTTGCCCCAAAGGACTGTGGTAAATGTAGTGGCGACGGCGGGTACGCCTATGCCACGATGTGTAAAAAGAACAGTATGTGTTGCGTTAGCCATCCCTGGACACGTGTTTCGAGGTAGTTGCCTCTCGTCAGCAGGGAGCAGGTCGGTGTAAAGGGGTGCTGTGTGGACTGCCAAAATGTAATTAAAAACAGGTCAAGTACCTCTCATGGCGCGCAGGTGCAGATCCAAGGCTCGTCAGCCCGTTGGCTCAAGGGAGCCGTAATAAATTGTGCTGACGAGCCTTGGATCTGCACCTGCGCGCCATGAGAGGTACTTGACCTGTTTTAATTACATTTTGGCAGTCCACGCGGCACCCCTTTACACTGACCTGCTCCCTGCTGACGAGAGGCAACTACCTCGAAACACGTGTCCAGGGATGGCTAACGCAACACATACTGTTCTTTATACATCGTGGCATAGGCGTACCCGCCGTCGCCACTACATCTACCACAGTCCCTTGGGGCAACTTGCTGGTGTGACGAGCAGTGTGCGACCAACCTTTGCTTAATTTATTACGGCTCCCTTGAGCCAACGGGCTGACGAGCCTTGGATCTGCACCTGCGCGCCATGAGAGGTACTTGACCTGTTTTAATTACATTTTGGCAGTCCACGCGGCACCCCTTTACACTGACCTGCTCCCTGCTGACGAGAGGCAACTACCTCGAAACACGTGTCCAGGGATGGCGAACGCAACACATACTGTTCTTTATACATCGTGGCATAGGCGTACCCGCCGTCGCCACTACATCTACCACAGTCCCTTGGGGCAACTTGCTGGTGTGACGAGCAGTGTGCGACCAACCTTTGCTTAATATATATATATATATATCCAGCAAAGAGTTGCCTGTTGAAAGAGGACCGCACTCTCCCCTCTGATCCTCCAAAGATCGAAGCAGACACCAGTTTTGCTGCTCGGCCACTCCTGGCCTTGATCACATACATTATTCAATATATGTTTGTATCAAGACTGTTTACACCCATCATACACAACAGAGCATTTTCTTCACAGTTGGCTAACCTTAGTTTCGTAAAATAGTCACTTGCATCCAGTATCTATGATTATATACTTCTTACCAGAATTTGCAGATCATACAGTAAGTATATTGCCAATGGATGAATCATGAATTTATTTCACCACTATTGGGCGAAACGGAGGGTCAGTTGCATTTTTATGTGCATTTGGAACCATTAAAAAAAGAACTGGTGACTAACAGATGAATGAGCCAATATCTCTCAACCGGCAACCATAAGGCAGTATCTCGGAGCCTGGATTGACAAATCTCTGTTGCTTAAGCAAGAGCCACCAGCGCATCACTATGTTCTGGATTCCAGTGAATCATCGCCAAGCACATAAGACCTCAGGCATTGCCTACCAGGTGATTCACATGAACAAACGTTGATACTTATCACAGAGGCTTCAGCTTTCTGGAAGCAAATAGAACCTGAAGAATTCAAGCCCATCTCTATTTGGACACTCCTAGATTCAAGTAAGTCATACAACCTCAAACAAAGGTATACTGGCAACGCTCGAAGGATTTGGAATGCTTTTCTGGTGCATTTCCAACTGGCCATACATGACAACCTCTATCTTTAAAAGACACATTAAACAGAACTTTCCTTACCTAATATGCATCCTCATTCCCGGTCTCCACAAACCTGTGCTATCAGAATGTCCCCATCACCCTGAATCTCCTGAATTCTGGATTTATGCATATTCTTGTTTGTTGTTGTACTATGCCACACTCTAAAGCGCTCAGTCGCTCTAAAATGTTATGGCTCTGGTCTGCTTTCCAGATCTCTTGACTGGGGGTAAATGTTTTGATTTGTTCTGCATTCCGTCCATCAATTGTGTGTCTTTTGCTTTCTCGCCCTAAGTGCGCCAGGTATACCCAGACGTGGGTCCTGGGCTCACTGTGCCACTGGAATCAATCTATCCTGGCTGAAGAGGGGTGAAACCCCGAAACCGGAGCTAGGATGCTTGCTTCTGGTCCAGGAAGGACCTGGCTTGGCAGTTCGGGCTGGACTGTTCCCATGAGGCACAGGGTAAAGACTGATTTGCATATGGCCAGATTTAAACTGGGGTGGCATGGTGAGCAAATGAATGATGGATTTAACCCAAATCTCTTGACTGGGGGTGAATGTTTTGATTTGTTCTGCATTCTGTCCATCAATTGTGTGTCTTCTGCTTTCCTTCTGTGACATCTTCAACCTTCCCGGATTCAGTTGCCATAGACTCCATATATTCACCAGGCCCACCCGGACGGCTGCATCTTCTCTCACAGGTTCCTAAACTTTAGAGTGAACTGCCCCTCCTTTTTAGACATTAATGTAATCTGGATTTTTTCAGAAAGCTTCTTGAAACCTGGCTTTTTTCTGCCTCTTTCAGTAAGTGCTTTGCCAACTATAATGAAAAAATAATTGAATTCATTGTAAAAATGGCTATGAGGGAGCAGAGCGATCCAATCACCTCGGTGTTGGAGTACGTGGACTAGAAAGCGGTCAGTGGTGCAACACATGATGCCCGGTGTTAAGAGGAGGGCGAGCCACTGAAAACATGAGTGAAATCTGAGCCAGATGTCTGGCTCGGACGCAGCTTGAGCTCCTCTTCGAACCTCGAGCCCAAAATCAGCCAACCTTTCATGGAAAAGCAAAGTGGCCTAGTGGCTACTGCTGCTGAACATGTAACATGGGCTGGGCCACTGGAATTACGGGATTGTGCGGCCACTGCAATTTTCATATCATTATAGATTTGCTACATAATCCATCATCTGCTGCATAATCTGAAGATTTTAACCACAAAAATGTTTCTAACTCAAACCGTTCAAAAGTTACTTACAATGCAGCAGTTTGCCACGCAGTGGAAGGGCCTTTGCAAAGGCGGACTGGTCACCTTTCTGTTCTGTTTTGCTATATTTAGGTGTTAAACTGGTACTAAGGTGGTGCAACCAACGCCCACACAGTGTTCACAAGTTTAAAAATGACAAAAAATTAAGTAATACTATCACAAAATGTGTAGCATTACGCCGCATAATTTGCCCTTTCTTGCAACATAATTTACTCAACCCTGGCGCATAATTTGTCCCTTCCCTGCCGCATAATTCCACTGACCCTGAACATGGGCAAAAGGGTTTGAATTCTGGTCTAGGCTGTGCATCCTGCGAATCCCTACAAATCTCCCTGGGCGGAAAAAAACAGGTAACTTCGTCTGTTAAATGCGCTTGTACGTCGTTGGGCGAAGTTCACGCTATATTAAAGTGCCAAAAATAAAATGTTGGTTCAGCCTGTCACCCACGATCTAATCTTATCATAAAAGAATAAAGGACAAGCATTCATCTTTGATGTGAGAAACAGATACCCCTCTAGCGGCTGAACTGCTGGCTAGAAAATCTGGGACCAATGCAACTTTTCTGTTTGACCGAATTGTGTGATCACAGACAAATTGTTGATCTCACAGAGCCTCCTCTTTGTTCGCGATCGTGTGTGTGAGCGCCTCAGATAGGTGATCTGCAGAAGTGCTCTGAACAAAAGCCACTCTTGTGTATGTTGTAGTAATAGACTAGAATGTTGCTTCATCTATAACAAAACTCTTCGCCAAATATCGGTAGACATGACAACTGACTTTCCTCCAAGACCAAGAATAGCATTGTCATCAGGGCGAGGGCAGAAATGTTTCACAGTTCATGTCATGTAAAAAAAAAAAACTAACATTTTAATAAATACTCCACAATGGAAAGATATAATCTGACAAACTAAGGTGAAACAATTCAGCGTTTGGAAGAAAGACACGTTTTTTAAGATTTTGAAGACACGGAATCAAACTAACATTATGTTTGTTGCATGATTTACTGAGGAGAGAAAGCGCTGCTGACTTTGGAGCTTGGGAACCACGTTCGAGTCTCGGCATCAACTCAACATCCTGTGATTCTGTGCAAATCACTTAATCTCCCTGCGCCTACCAAAAAGAAAAAAATGAATGCGTCCTTGTGTAATGTAACTGGTGCTCATGTAAAGCGCTCCAATACCTTCGGGTCGAGTTCGCGCTATATAAAACTGTAAAAAAAAAAAATACGTTCAAGGCTTGGTTCCAAGACCAAGAGCCTACCCTCGGCTCGCCCTGTCAATTTATTGGCTCTCCCATCTCTACCGGTCTAGTCAAACTAGAGCTTAGGCTGAGATCACGAAAGGCGAATTGGATGGCACATACGCAGCAGTGAACCCCCGTGGATAATCAAGGATGGTGTTGGCTGAGGTCCCGAAAGAGATCGCATGCTGATACAGGTGCAGCAGTGACACCTAGAGGCCAGTCATTATATGACATTGACTGAGGCTTATATTACCTCTGCACTCGGTCTCCTAAATGTATGCTGTGCCTGTCCCGGCATTAAATAAAAAGTTTGGCTTTGGTGCAACTTTGACACCTGGTGGTCACTCAGAATATAGCAATGGCACAGCGTCGGCCAAGAGCGCACTTCTACTGCAGAGGATCAGCGCACAGGAGGAGGCAGGGGCGAAATAACAGGATGGAGCAGGAGGCAGGTCATGGAGCACAGAGCAATGACGATTAGAGAGGATTCAGGAAAAAAATGAGTTTAAAGACAGAGGAGGCGTACTATTTATGAAGCAGGGGTCAGGTGCTTGGAAATAATAGGAATGAGGCGCAAGGGTTTATGGGAGAAACATAAGAAAGCAGGTGTGTGCATTTTCGACTGACAAAAAATGGTGATATATAGAATTATGACTCAATCAGTGCGTTGAACTGCAAAGACCTGAGAAAATAGAAAATAAAAGAACCCCGTTAAATGGCAAATCAATTTTGGAAAGTTAATCTGTGTCTTCTGCAAAGTGGCCAGAGACGCGATTAAAAAACAGAAACTACTGCCGCCCCGCTGGCCCAAAACGAGGTCATTCCTGGGCAGAGACGTTATGCAGAAAAGGGTAAAATACCTGTCACCGAACACGCTGGGGGCAATTTAAAAAACAACAGTGCACATATATAACCTAGTAGGAGCGAGGTCGTTTTATGGAGCCGATAGCACAAAGTACACACAGCCCATAATAATATATGTTATTACACAAATCAAAGGGTCCACTGGAACAAACGCGAAAACAAGGGGCGCTCAGGAGGCCCGATCAGACTCAACTCGTGACCTTCAGGTTACACTAAAATCTCTGCAGTAGGCGCACTAATCCAATGATGTCCCCTACTGTTTTGAGGGATTATAAACACCTGATGTGTAATCCTATAATATACTGCACACGGAGGGAAAGTTAGCGCGGTTTACAATGGGGGGCAGGCCTTCTGTGGGATTAAGGGAATGCGGGGACAACCTGGAACCGACAGAAATAACACTTAATCCGTTCCTAGAAATCCTTCCTCTTCACGGATAAGATAAAAGGACAAGACAAGAATCTGCAAGATTTTTATTGCAGGGCCGAGGAGGACTGGTCCATAGCATAACGGGAGTCTTTGGAGAGAGTACATTCACCCCAAGGAGGTCTCTCGTGCAACTGACTGATCAGACATGTTAATAATACTCAAATTAGTGGCACTTATTATCGACATTCACAGGATGAAAGGCAGAGCGGCCAGCCAGGATTTGAACTTGTTGTGAACAGGGGTTTTCAAAAATGTAAGGCCTACAAGAGCACAGGGAGACTCCTTAGGAAAGACCCATTCCCCAAATATAATAGGAGAGATGTTGTTCTTCCCAGATATTTGTCTTATCACTGATTGAAGTTGTGTACCTGTGCAGTTGCCAACATACTGGCTTATATAAATAACACTACCAGGTGTAGTGTAGAAGTATCTGATTTCACGCCTTCTCTGGTATGACTGGGATTTACTTTCATGTTAGTGAGATGTGCCTGCCTTTGTGCTGGTTGCTCCTCATCGTCCATGTACTACTGTTCTAATCTCTTCCTCGCATACAAATTTAGGAGCTGGAAACTTTGCTGACATAAATTGACCAACCGTGACATATGTCTATCCTCAGTTATTCTGACGGAGTTGCACTTCCCCCTTACTGAATTTGCTGCTTCTGGCTGTCAGAGGATTGATGAACCTTCAAACCCTCACAAAAGAAACATGAATCTAGTTGTTAAGTCAACTCCACGAACCAGTATAGGATCAACTTTGGAAAACCAGTCCATCAGCAAGGTATTGTGTAAGTTCACCAAGCAGGAAAAGGGAATTGTGGAGGAAACTGCTGGGTATGGATTATGCTCAACATTGTAGAGTCATTCTCTAAAAAAAAAGTTCTTATGGAGTGCTATGTGCTTTGGAGTCCAACGGCGACTCCCTAAGCTTGCAGAAAACACATGCCACATCTTTACAATAATGGTTTTTAACGTAGTTGTAAACAACCGCTAAAGAAATAATAGTGCACATTTTGTTTGCTGTCAGATTCTTCCTTCAACGCTTGTTGAGTAGTTTCGTCACGAGTAGGATAAGCAAGTGATCTCCCCAAAATTTAGCAGGAACTTCACACGTTTTACCATGGGGAGTTCAAAATTTTCCCATAAACGCCCTGTTAATCCTTGAGTGCACCTAGGGACGGTTCTTTGTGGTTAGTTAAACTGAAATGTAAATAAGTACCACGAGCCAGTTCCATAGAATAGCAGTGATTCTGCACCAGCAGCAGCACTCCTGTAAACGGATACAGATTTATACGATTGGGAACTCTCAAAGGGTGTATGACAGAGGCACGAATGGCTGAACCACGCGTCCCTCTACAATGCCATCCTAACCACAAATGTGTCTAAACCATGGATTCCTTTACCACGCATGCCTTTACTATATATGCCTTTACCATCCAATTTTGTGGTTAAGCCATGATTGGTAAAGGGATATGTGTGGTAAAGATTGCCACTAACCTGACCTTTCCTCCCCAAGTCCTAAAATCCTATCCCTCTACCTTGCCCCCCCTGCCCTGAGGCCTAAAGCCTACCCCGCCCTGCCCTTAAAACTGACACTTCTCTTCCCCCCGCCCGAGGCATAAAACCTAGCCCCCTACCAAAAACTACTCCAGCTCACTGCCCTGAGCCCTAAACCTTACCCCCACACTGTCCTTAAAACTACCCCTTCCACTGCCCTGAGGCCTAAAATCCTGCCCCCATTAAATAAAGTTCCTGACCCTCCTGCCCCGAGTAATAAACAGACCCCCATCCCTAAAAACTCCCCCCAACCCAGCTTTTAAAACTACCGCAACCCCCTCCCTTCGCCCTGACCTCTAAGACCATGCCCCTTCCAAAAACTACCCCTAACCCCCTGCCTGAGCCCTAAAATGTATCCCCACCCCTAAAATCTCCCCCCTCTACCCCCTTTCACCCCGCCCTGAGCCCTAAAACCCTGCCCCTTCCAAAAACAAGGCCCCAGTCCCAACTGTCTGCATCCAGAGCTTCCTGTTCTGACGCGTCCTCTTCTTCTCCTCGCCCATCTGAACATTAGACCGCTATTTGCCTACGCGTATACATGGTTAAGGCTGATGCGTGGTTCAGGCAAGCGTGGTTATGCTTGCGGGGAAACGGCATGCGTGGCTCAGGCCACGTCGTAAAGGCAGTTTCTCATGCTCAAACATTCCCAGTAGTGTGACTGGAATGCCGAGCCAGCCGCAATTCATGTGACATATTCCCTAGGCACCCATCCCTCTAATGTGGAATGGTACACAGAGCACAATTCGGCACTCGGAAAATGCAGCTCAGTGTGCGATTGCATATCTTTTTTCTCTGTTTTTAATTTCTGCACAAGGTAAATATATTTCCCAGTGGAGAAAACCCTTCCTCTGCAACTCTCCCCCACCCCCCCTTCTAAATTTAGAGTAATCCGTTCTTCTTTCTACCCAGTAAGTTACTCCAGCATTGTACTCGAATAAAACTTTGATCATTTTTTGGGCCTTAACCACGACTTGGTCTGCCTACTCCTCACACCTTTGCATAGGGATTATTACTTAAAATGTCACCATACTCACGGCGGAGAAAAATGTAATAGTAGAACCATTTACAGCGGTCAGGAATCCTCTGAATTTCAGACATGCGTCCGGGAAGAATTTGTCATCTGTAAACGTACGTTTGGGAATGACAATGGCTTAAGGAGTCGGGTCCAGAGCCTCTTGTCCTTGCTGCGATGCAGTGCCTATAGCCTGTGTTGAAGCCCAGCTCAGCCTGGACTTGAAGGGAACAGCATGTTGTTTATGGGCACATGCAGCTGTAAATGACAGAGGCGTTTGTGATCTAATAAAGGTACTTAAGGGTGTGACTGGTCTGGCTGTTTCATCGGCTATAGGAGAGGAGACTTGGGTCGGACTGGCCCGAAGGTCAACCAGAGTGTCAGGCGGACTGGTCTGACAGGTCAGTGTGTGGGCCATTTTTTGGCTGCTTGTGGGTTTGTCTTTAGTCTGCTGGGCCGGTTTTTACTGTTGAATTTCCTATTATTGAAACGAACATTGCCTGCACCAAACTCAAATCTATGCAGCCTTCCATACCTTGCAATCACTTATACAGTGTGCATTTACAAGTTCAAAACGGCCCCAAACTGCAAACATGGACCACTTTTCTGCTACCTAATGGGGACCACATTGATTTTCGTACCCGGACCTAATTTCTGTACTATTCTGACCCTGGAGAGAATGAGTGTCTAAGGTATCAAGATCAGTACAGGGTATCTCAGTCACTTTGTATTTTGTCTGCATGCTAACAAGCTGTGCTTTGGGTCAACTTCTGAAGAATTTAAGACATTGAACCGAACTAAGTGAACTTACTGCTTCTTCACAATGTGAAGACTTCCATAACATCTAACAAGGAAAATTGCAGACTCTCCCACCTTCCTCTTTTTTTCAAGATGACAGCAAAAGAGTTAGGGAAGAAGAAAACATTATTCGGTCACAACTCGAGTTCTGCTTGTGGGGCTAGCTTCCCTAATAAGCAGGTAGAAAAGTTTGTTGATGCACTGTCTAGAAGCTGAGGCATAAGCAGGACAACTGAAATTATGCAATTGCAGTGATTTTTGCATAATTATAGATTTGTCACATTTGCCACATAATCGATTACCTGCTGCATATTCTGCAGATTTTAACACCCAAATTATTGTTTCTAGCTCAAATTGATCAAAAGTTACTATAAACGCAGCAACACGTATTGCTGCACAGTGGAAGGCCCTTTGCAAAGTTGGACTGGTCACCTTTCTGTTGCTTATTGCTATATTTGTTAAACTGGCCCAAACAATGTTAACAAGTTAAAACTGACAAAATAATGAAGTCATTCTATCAAAAAATGTGCAGCATAATTTGCCTTTTCTTGCCGCATAATTTACTCAACACTGCCACATAATTTAGCCCTCCACTGCCGCATAATTCCAGTGCCCAGGAATAGGTCATCATTATACCTTCGATTGTCGAATGATACAAACAGTACTGGGCGCTGCAAAGTGTGAGTGCACTTGCCTGTGGGAGCCTGGTTAGCAACCCAGGCATGCTATTTAAAGTATTGTTAAAAGATGTAGCCAGTGTTAAGGCCATGCAAACTGATAGGGAGAGCAAAAGGGGTGTAATAAGTCATTCCTTCATTAAATAATGCTAGCGATACGCTAGCGTCACACATCCAGACACTCCCTAGAACGCCCCAGGTGCAGCATAGAAGTGTGGCTAAAGACGCATGTGGGTAGACGCTAACAGGATTATGGGAAAATAGAAACTCACAGACTGATAAATTAGAATAAGCTTGGATTTGGGAGCTAAGCAAGAATGTCTTGACCACTGTTCTGAAGCTTAGAATATGAGTGGGCTCGCGTTTAGTATGCTCTTGCAGACCGTCCCTTATCTGTTAAGATGTCGCATGAGAGGCGTGGTTTTAAAAGGAGAAAGAAAGTAGATGGCTGTACACAAAAAAAGACAAATCCAGAATGCATAATGGTGGTGAGGAGGGTGAGGGGGTGCCTATGGGAACCATTATTTGAGTGTTGAAAACACTCCTCAAACAGAAGTGACAAAATGGGTGGCTCCAGAGGCCACTGTCAGGAGGCCTGTTAAAGCGTCACCGAGGTATGTCATGCTAGGAACGAGGGGCAAAATATTCCTACCACTGAACTTGTTAATCACCTTACATTGTAAGGTTTACAACCTGAGAGCAGCACATAAACTGGGGTCTCCCAGATTGGGAAGCTCCACCCCTCACGTACTCAAGTATTATCTATCACATGCCGCGTGCACTCGGTGGGAAATGACGTGGCCCATACTACGCAGATTCAAACAGAGAGAGACAGCAGGCTCTTGGGAGGACGCAGAAAGGCTTCTGCCTCACAACTCCACGGACCAACTGCCACCAACCACTTGTCGAGTCACGAATTGGTCACAGGGACGATCGCTACCCATGAATCCACTTTTAATAAACTTGATGCCATGCAGGAGAGTCTAGAAGTCTACCAGGCAGAGAGAGGTATAAAATATGCCGAGACGTAAGGGAACACGTGGCACGCGCCATCGCCGCGGATAATGTACTAAGTTTGTTAGCATGGTAAAATGAGGAGCGGCAACTGTGCCAGGGGAAGAAAAAGAGAGAAAACAAGTGCTTTAGAGACAGTATGGGCGTGTGAGCACCGTACCTTTTAAATCTGAAAGAAGAGGTAAGGTTAATGCAAAGACAGTCTACTCTGCTCCACGAATAGTCCAAAATCGAACCGTAGCTAGTTTACCTTGTAACAAAACTTTATGCAAGGCCACACATTTTGAAGCAAAATATCTGCATGATTCCATAGTAAGCCCCAAAAATGGTTCAAAAGTGTTACCATGTTTGCACTTGCACCTTAAGTCTAGAAGGATACTGTTTTCAACTTATATGTAAGTCAAGTAACTCCGATGCCCTCAACCCGGGGGAAGTGGGGGGGGGGGGGCAGAACTGCCTGCACCCCAACCCATACCCACCTTCCCTGTACCTCCAGACTGCTTAAAGGGTCTCGTCTGAGCACAGAACAGGCCTCTTGTCTTTAACGCGTAGCTTCCACCGCGCGCGCGAGCTGATTACAACCCCCCCAAATAAGCACTGCAATCGGCTGACAGGAGCGTTGCGAGGCCTCCATTTAGAGCCGTAATTACGCACAGATGTTTAGATGCAGTGTCAGGCAATGAAAGAATTTATCTGGGGCTTTAAACGCTGAAATGAAATCAGAGAGAGGCGGCGAGGGCCGCCCCTCCCCGTCCTTCTGGTCCACCCCTCCGCGCACCCTCCCCAGCAGCACTTATCACTGGTGATGTGAGGGAGAGGATTAATTGCAAAGGAAGGGCTCATTTAGCCGGATATTGTTCTTGGCGGCTTTGACTAGGCCGAACGGCAGGCAGCAAAGAATTCAATGCTCTCTGCTAGTGTAGCAGGCACGTCACGCGCGCATCGATTAAGGGGAGAATGAGCAGCGTCCCCAAGTTCAGGGTACTTATTGGCCCTGCCGTGCACCTTTATCGTTTGCGTTAACAGGTGCCCAGCTGACAGGAGGTCGCCATTACCTCACGCGCTTACGGTCGTCGCCGTCGCACTGCTGCGCATGCTCTGTGGCGCCCTTAGCGGGACTGAAGGACTGCGTGGAGCGAGGGCCACATTATTCCAAGCAGGCCATTATTTGATGGATCGACGTCGTCGATTCAATCAGTAGCAAGGCACGTCTTACGCAATACAAAGAAATGAGGTGGCAGCCGGCATCGCTCTGCGTGCACTAAAATGGACTCTGGAATATGTGTTTGTTTTCCAGACTGCGCATCCCTGTGATGGATAGGAGGATGCAAAAACCAGCAATATAAGAGTGGAATTGACGCTCGCTGCACATAATTGTGTACAAACAATCCAACAGACGCAAATCAGTCGGGAAACTCCCGATGTTTAAAGCCAAAACATGGCTTTATTTTAGCTGTCTCCCGCCTAAAATTACCTGTTTCAATACAAGTCAATAGGGAAAATACATTCCCAGGTGTTTTTTTTCAAAATCTCCTACTTGACAGTTTTAAAATTTTGGCATGCGTGTGTTTAGAACCTGAAGGTCACTGGGGACTTACCGACTACATCAGAATTATGAGATCCGTAGGAACAGCGTAGATCTGATGCATTTCCTAGAGATACGTCTAGCAAAGAACAAACTCTTGGGAAATCTAAGGAAATACCCGAAGAATTGGGAGAATTGTGTATGTTATTCCAAATTCCCCATTTATCATGATAACAATAAGGGTCACCTCGTGTTCTAGCATGGTCTCCCGCATCCCAGAGTTACCAATGTCAGCAATATTCACAACTCCAGGGAGGAAGGAATATTGGGTGAATTCAACTATTTTGTAATAGGCATTTGAGGTTTTTTTTTTTTAAAACGCTTGATGAAACGACCATCAGTCAGTTGCGAACAGCTAAACGAAATAAAATGTTTAGTGACAATTCAGTTTGTGGTGCGAGGCAGGGGCGCAGGTAGAATACGTGCAGCAGGTGCAGTGGCACCAGGTCTGTGAGGGGCCCTCTGCACCTGTATTATGGCTGTGTTTTGAAATTTTCATCGGAGTGCATAAAGGCCCGTGACTTCCTTGCTACGTCACTGGTGCAAGGTGTACAAAAAGGTAAATATTACAAAAATAGTATGACAAAACAGAAAAGCTCATAGTTATTCAGCATGCCAACCAATTAGATTCTCTCGTTACAGCACACATTAAGGTGCAGACACACAAGAGAGAAAAGCACCAGCAGTCCTTACACTTGTAAAAGAGAAGTGTCAGGGCCAATGGTTTTGACGTGAGACCACTCTGCTTACACCACCCAAAGCCCCCGTTAGCGGTGTCCAAAACCCATGAAACTGTTACTTACAAGCCATAATACACCAGCAAATGTGACAGTTTGGACTATTTCATGTCACCAGGGACGGATTGGTGAGGCGGGCACTCGGGCAATGGCAGAGGGGCCGGTATACGAGTCCAGCTGTGGACTGCTTTTTTGGGCAGCTTGGCCGATTTGGGCGGTGTCTGTGTTGTTCGATGCCGCCAGCGGCCCAGTGGGTGCCTGAATGGCCTTTCTGGAGGCAGATGGGCATCCATTACCTCCCTTTTATTAACGGGCAGACGCGTCACTCCCTTTCTCTCGCTGGGCTGGCCCATTAATGTATGCATATTGAGCAGGGGGCATGAGCAGAAGTGGCCTCACTTGTTTTCAGGTGTTTCACTAGTGTGAACTAATCCATGCATTTTTTTTTACCCAAGTACAATTAAGAAAACATTCCTCTGTCAGAGACCCACCCCCCTTCTTTTTTATAAAACTTCACGGAAGCAGTGTTTGGCGGAAAGGCAATACGCAAATGTGGGGCACTTTTTTTTGCATACCTGGACCGATTTTTAATCCCAATCCAACCCTGCATGTCACCCACATCTGTAAGAATGGCCTGGACAACATAAGAGTGGCGGAATGAAACCTGGAGGGACTCATGGTGGTGCTAGGAGTCTGTAGCGGCTGTGGGAGGGTGTGCATTCTTCCTGCATCTTTAGAGTCCATTATTACAAGTGTCTAAAGACTGCTGCACAGGTGAAGTATGTGTACTAAAGCAGGGGGGAAGAAATGGAGAGGGGAGTGAGAGAAAGATTGCCAGAGTGAGGAGTGTCCAGTCGGCCGCATGCTCCCATAGTCTATAGAGTATACAGAGAACCCACAGGAGCGGGTGAAGGTGGCATGTGTTTGGAGCATGAAGTATGATATGGTCTTCGCCACCTGGCCAGAGGTCTGAGGGGCTAGAGATGCTGCCCAAGAAGCACTTGGTTGAGGTAAAATGTCTCCAAATTAAGGACATGTATCTTTGTGAACTGTATAAAATGAGGCAAACTCAGAGAAAAACAAGGTCCTCACAAATTAAGACCAGCCAAAGCAAAGGCAATGTGCCATATATGAGGCCAGGCAAGATGACATTTGTAGCTATTGGTCAAAAGCAGGGTTCCCCTAAGTCGGCCCTGGACGGCGGATCCATGGCAGATCCTTTAGGTAACTACATTTATCTACATGGGGAAATGCTAAAAATCTGGCAAGGATCCCTCAGGACCAATTTTGGAGACCTCTGGTCAATAGAATCTACATCCCAATGATTACCTCATAATTTAATCCATTTAAGAACTTCACTTTGAAGACGGTAAGGAAGTCGGTGAACTGGTCATAGCCGCCGAACCAGAACACAAGTCCAACTCATCTGCCAATTGAACACACTCCTCATTCCCAGCAGTCCTTGAATAATATCGATCTCAAGGTCTACATCTACTCTTTTGATCAGGGCGACTGGACCAGAATATACCAAAGTCACGGAAAGGCTCCATTCTGCATCGGGTATACAGAAAAGAGAATCCAGTCTCTGCATCAAACTATCGCCTAAATGCTAAACTATAGATCGAGGCAAAATTTTATGGCCACAATTTATTAAAAGAACTTCAGGCCAGACCAAAGAAAGAAAAGCGGATTCCTAACTATGAGAAAAAGATTTATGCCACAGGTCACATGATGAGACATAGCATGAGTTTGTTTTTACAGTACAACAGGATTTTGAGTTGAGCTGAGTCTTCAAACTAAGGTGACGTGGGCACTGCTTTATAGCCGTATAGTGATGACTGAAATATTTCGTGCTTGGTAAGAGCACACTCAATGAGCGGTATTAGGATCTTTGCTAGACTAGACAACCTCATTGAACTAGGCTCAAATTCGCTTGAAATTTAAACCTCCGAGTTAGTCATGATCTGTCAGAATGCTTTATCTAAACTACTGTTCAAAGCGGATGTTCCTGGATCATTAAAAACTCGCATTTGGCAGGAAATATGGGCACAAGTAGGATTACGAATAACTCATACACTTCTTCTCCGAACACCAGGATCCATAAATTAAATCTTATTGACTGGCGGAAAAATGAGGGAACTTCTAATGCCTTTAAAGGTCTTTTTCAGGCCAATCTCAGAATCAGATATGGTCATGCAGAATATGAAGGTTACCCTGCAAGGAAACTCCCACAAATGTCTATGGAAGCTTCACTCTTTGGAAGATACTGGAATTTCTGTATGGCACTAATGTGAAAACTGTGAGAAACAAACTTCTCTGTCAATGGTTCCTGCTTTTCCTGCTAATTCCACTCAATGTGATTATAGAATGTTGGAAATCATTCAATTATCGAATGGCACTTGTAGATGGTGTGATCTTTGGCAAGAAAATGTACCACATATTGTTTGTTTATGCTCAGTTTGGGCTAATAAGTAAGTAAATCTTTATTCGTTTATAAAACATTAATAACCATAAAAGTACAAAAAAAACACATATTACACACAATATACACAATGTAGAAACAAATGAAGTATGTATAAGTTGTTAAAACTCATGTAATCAAAAAAAAAAAAAAAAAAGAAGCGTTGCATGAAAGAGAGCAACAGCTGGAGCATTTTTCCAAAACTTGTTCTGACTCAAATGCATTACATTGCAATGCCAATCTGAACATTATTCTTTATAGATCACTTTTGGGCTGCCCTTTGCCTTAAAATGACAAGATTTGCTTCATCCAAGATTTACTCTGTGTTTAAAAATACACTTTAAAAAAGTACTAACGTTTTTCGAAATCCGTACAGTGTTAAAAAATTGCAAGTGCAGCATAGCAGGACGACATCTTCTAAGGCCAAGAGTTCTCAGCAAGGGGAACAGCCATCATTTACGATGTGCAGTATAGTATTTGCAAAACAAAACGGTGTGCATCGTTGATTGTTCGGACATTTCGTCGCAGGGGCACGCCGTTAAACGCTCATCCCAATTATGTCTTCTAGGGAAGGCTACAAGCCTATGGAAGATATTCAGTCTGAATCGTGCCAACAAGAAACGCTCAAATTGTGACTCGACGTAAGTCAGATATGGTTCCATTTCCAAGGTGGTCATTACTGGCAAGGAATGTTGGACTGAGGGTTTATTTATCTCCTTAGTCAGCCGTAGTTCTTCCATATGGCTCAGAGCCCTTATTTTTAAATCTTTCTTTGGGATCTCAATGATTAATTCGGGGTTAGAATAGTATTTATCCAACCCCAAAACTGCAAGGAGATTTTTCACATATAACAACCACTCAATTTTCCCCGCATGTTCCAAAGACATACAGTCTGCCACTATCTCTTTTGTAAATGAATTTTTTGTTGATGTCCAAATACGGCGCCACAACAGAAGAGGTTGGATTTTTGCCAAATCCTCAATATGGGGCATACCAAGCTCTGCATGGCAGGCAAAAGTAGATATTCGCTTAGGTGCCGCCAGGAGGAGTCTCATAAATGTGTTCTCTGCTACCTGTAATACATTGGTGTTTTTGTTTCCCCACAACCCCGCCCCGTAAAGTGCGATGGAATGACACTTTGCTTTATAGATACGGAGCAGCTCTACTGGTGGCCTCTTTCCCAACTTCTGGGAGAATTTTATAAGAGCAATTATTGCTCGCAAAAGTTGGTGTTTACGAGCTTCAATGGCCGTTTTCCAGTTGAGCTTTTCATCCATCATTATCCCGAGGTATGGGTATTGAGTAGTCAGATCTAATCTCTCTTTATCAAGAGAAATGGTCCTTCCCCCTTTCTTTCCCTTACCTGCCACCATTACGTATGTTTTTTAAATATTTATTTTAAGATCCAGACGGCCCATAAACCTTGAATATCTTTCCAAAGCTTTCTGTAGCTCTCGCGGGGTGCGTGCCAGGATCACGGCGTCATCTGCGTAAAGAAGCGCGGGCACCAGGCCATTTTTCACTCGGGGGAGGTCCTGACCCCCCCTCAACATCTCTGCCTCAAGGCCATTAGTGTAGAGAGAGAAGAGGAAGGGGGCCAGTACACAACCCTGCCTCACGCCCCGCTCCACCTTAAAGGACTCAGATAATTCGCCCTGCGTTCCAAAACGGACCCTAGATGAAGCGTTAGAGTATAGGGCACGGAGAAGGTCTACAAGGGGTAAATCTATACCCATATCAGCAAGGACTGACCAAAGCTTCGAGTGGGAAAAGCAGTCAAAGGCCGCGGATAGGTCAACATAGACCATATATAACCTTCCTTGCTTTGCTGAAACGTATTTTTCCATTATTAGGGCTAAATTCAGTGCCTGCTCAGTTGTTCCGAAACCCTCTCGGAAGCCAAACTGGATATCTGATAGTATCTTACAGTCATCTGCCCACTCCTGGAGACGCTGGAGAACCACTCTGCCCAGTACTTTTCCAAGCGAATCCAGTAGCGAGATTGGTCGATAGCAGGTCACCTCCTCCCTGTTTCCCTTCTTAAATATAGGGACCATAATCGATTGGGTCCAAGTTCTAATTATCCCACACTTCATTGCTGCATCGAACACCCTCTTTAAAATTGGGGCCCACAAGTCTAGTTTAAACTTGAAAAAATCGACTGGTACACCATCTGGGCCAGGGGCTTTTCCACTTTTACTCATTTTAACAGCGTTTATAACTTCAATAATTCCGAAGTTTAAGGAAATCGGGAATAAATTGCCTTGTGGACTCTGATTATTCTCCTCTGATATGTCTACTCCTGGTAGTTTACCAAAAACTTTAGAGAAATGATTTACCCATACTGGGCCCTCAATCGCCACTTCTACTGTTGGCTGATCACTTACATCTGTCAGAAAGGGTGTCTTCACCACCTTCCAGAACTGCTCGCTGTTTCTATTCTGGGAACTCTCATATAATTGGTCCCAGAGTACTTTTTTCAATTCCTGTTTTCTTATTTTACAGGCTAGTCGATAGGACCTTCTTAGACTACGAATCTCCTCTTTGTCTCTTACGGATTTTGTCAACGCTGTTTTTAGGGATTTATGAGCCATGGTACAATCCTGGTTAAACCACCCTTTTTTTCCACCCTTATTCCCTTTCTTATTGCGTGTTACACAATCATTTACCTTCTCCAGAATTAAACTGAAGTTTTGCAAGACTTCCTCTTCTCCAGTGTCGACATCTAGGCACTTCACTATGACGGGATATACCGCAAGTACCACCTTGTTTGTCAGGTCTACTGGGTCTATCTTTCCCCATCCTATGGCATAGCCATTTGTTTTTGTTAGATATATCTTGTTCTGGGCAAGTACGGTCATCAACAAGTGTGATGTTAATTGCCCCTGGTCCACAACCAGGTCGAAGGCCAGGGCAGCGTGGTCACTTAAAGTGTTGACTATTAATCTAAATCTCTTAGCCTTACTATCAAGGGTCGCTGAGACCAATATATAATCGATCGTCGACTCCCACCCCCTACCCAGATAAGTTGGCTGTAACTGCCCACTGGGAGTGTTAATTTTATTTAATATCACCAGACCTAATTCTGACAGGGTTTCATTTAAGAAATCTCCTACCCCAGAGTGACTAAAATGGGTCATATGATTTCCTGTTTCTTCCACCACGCCACAGATATTGCTATTTTTCGCATCGCAAGGGTGATGATTAAAGTCACCCCCCCAAACGATACTTGGGACATCTGACCCTTGCATTTTTTTTTATCAAAGTAGAAAGTTTGTTACGGAGAGCCCCGAGTATTTTTACTCTCTCGCTTTCTAGCAAATTGTCATATGTATTTACCAAAATAATAGTCCTCTTCTTTTGGAACAATAGTCTCAATATCTGATAGTTAGGCTGTAGACTAAGAGCTGTTACTTCTAACCCTGGTATGGTTTTTTTTATATACACCATCAGGCCACCCTTGGCCCTGCCATGAGAGCCTGCAACTGCCGCCGAAAAATAGGTTTTATACCCTGTCAGGTGTAATTCGTTAGTGATCCATGTCTCCTGTAGACATATCACATGATAATCTTGAACAAAATCCATGGCACTACCATTCATTATTTTTGTGCGTAAACCCGCTATATTCCAGGACATGATTTGTACTATGTTATCGTCCTTTCTAAGATCTAGAGAGTTGTTAATGCTAACTACCTCTGCTACGGGTAGATTCTCCGGGATTCTTTGCCCATCATCCCCCGTGTACATAGATCTACTACGGGGGCTATTCCCCAGGATAATAGTGTCAGCTCCTCTAATCGATGTCGGATTAGGTAATAGCGGATAGTTACTACTTTCCATAGCTTGTCTTTCTACGCTTTCACTTGGGATGGCAACTTCTTTGAAAGTGATAGAGTCTGCCGAGATAGATTTTTGTGGGGGGACCTGCTCTAGACTGAGTCAATCTACATTCTCCAAGTCAAACAGCGTCGAGAAACGGTTAAAGGTGGATACATTGAACCCCTGATATAACTGGGGGTTATTATTCTGATGTGGTACATTTTGCCTCTGAGGTAGATGGCGGTTGTTGTTCTGAAAGCCCCTAGAAAACTGAGGGTAGAATAAATAATTGCGGGAATTTTGATGAGGAAATTGGTAATCTGCTTCCCTCCAATCTAGAAGAAGGTCTTTTGCGGGGTTTGGTTTTAGGTAAGAAGTCAGTTCTCGTGGGTAAAAGTAATTAACATAGTGTGTGGAAATACCGTCCCCCCCCTCTGGCTTCGTACCACTCGCCAATACATCTGACAGCTCTGTGATCCCTAAAGTTTATAATTATCACATCCCCTTCTTGTCTTTTGGTCTTGTTCCCACCCAGCTTGTGCGTCTCACCATTAAAATTTCCCCATTTATGTGCGCGGGAAGAGGTCTATTTTGTTTCAGCCAATAAATGGTTTTATTTCTTAGGGCATGATGGTCCTCCCTAGTTCCCTCTGACAGTTCTGGTACCCCAGTCATGATGATCGTATATGGGGCTGATTCTGGAGGTAAATCCACTCTTCTGCTCGGAGGAATATAAGGGGACTGAAGTGGCCATTCGCCATTCCCATTCTCCAATCTATCTTTTACGGGTATATTATTTGTTAGCGTATAATTTTTTTTATTTGTTGTTTTTTCAGCTTCTCCTGTCTTTCCAGCTTTAGAGCTATGGCCCACCTTTATCTGACTTTCTATTTCTTTACCATTTGGGAAGGGATTAATTTTACCTTTATCTGTAGTTTCTTTGTATGACTTGGCCAGAGCTTTTTTTCCCTGCGCGGTATGAGATTTCGTTAGAATGCCGCTAGTTGATGCTTGTTCTGGCGGCCAAGTAAAAGGGGCGACTGGTTCAGCAATGTTGTTTTTTGTCTGTGCCCTTAATAGTTCGGTTAGGACCGAGTTATTCCCTTGCATTTGTTTGCCCAGATCGTCCAAGTGTGAGCTTATTAATCTAGTCCTCTCTAAGAGAGGAAGTAAAAGGGACTTGACCATGGTCTCTATTTTAATGAATAATTCGCCCACAAGGTCCTGGCCAGTGGACAACCCGGCAATGTTGGTGCTTGCGGGTGGGTTATTTATCTCGGGGAGCCCTGTAGATGTCGATGTTTGTGCCAAGGATTTTACTTTTTCCTTTTTTGCCAGAGGTGACATGATAGGAGAGCCTCGTCTCTTTCTTGTATTTGGTCTATTCTCAAAGAGCCCTGTAGTCAGCGGAGAGGATATAACCAAGTTCGGCGAGTCCGATAACCCAGATATGGTTAAACTAGTTGTGTGTTCGGGGAAGGGAACCGCACCTGGGGAATTTGTGTCAATAACTATTTCTTCTCTTTCAGGAATGGGATTGGTGCTAGTGCTACCTAAATCCTCATTTATCACCCCCGGGGAAAGAACTTTCCCTATTGTGCCTAAAGAGGAACGTTTACCAGTTAGCAGGTCTAATGAAAGGTGCTTTTCTGTATCCGCTATTTCCTTTTCCAAAACAGTTGTTACACGTTTAAAAAATTGGTCTATGGTACCAGTTACTGGGTCTTTAGAAGTGTTCCAGTGCGCGATTTCCCTGCGTCTAATGACATATTAATAGGCATAAAGTGATTACCCCGGATATAAATCCAAAATCAGAGGGATACAGTGACCGTATATTGTGGATGGTTGTAGCAGTACAGGGATACAACTCTTACGGCGATGTGGGATTTAGGGGGGTGGCCCGTCCCGTCCTCAGACGGCCGCAGACGGCCCGCCCTTTGCCCGGGCTTAGCCCCGGTCTGCGCCCCGCTCGCGTCCCGCTTACGCGGTAATAGGGGTGTGCTATATAGCGAGGGGAGGAGGGGCCGGGAAGAGGCACCAGGTGCGCTGCGCAAGAGCGTTGCAGGGCAGCCTGGGCCTCGCAGTCCCGGCAAGGATATCAGCCTTCAGGGGTAGGTAGCGCTATATAAATGTCTTCCAACAGCTCCTCCAAGATTGAAAATTCAATAAAATTTCATCCAACTGCTCCTCCAGGGGTTAGATGTCAGCGTTGTGCTAGATACACGGTCCACGTCTGGGGAGACGTTTTCAAGGGACAGGCAGCAAGAGGAGGGGCCGGGAAGAGGCACCAGGTGCGCTGCGCAAGAGCGTTGCAGGGCAGCCTGGGCCTCGCAGTCCCGGCAAGGATATCAGCCTTCAGGGGTAGGTAGCGCTATATAAATGTCTTCCAACAGCTCCTCCAAGATTAAAAAGTCAATAAAATTTCATCCAACTGCTCCTCCAGGGTTTAGATGTCAGCGTTGTGCTAGATCCACGGTCCACGTCTGCGAGCGGCCCCCGCAAAGCGGGGGCGCGAGACGTTTTCAAGGGACAGGCAGCAAGAGGAGGGGCCGGGAAGAGGCATCAGGTGCGCTGCGCAAGAGCGTTGCAGGGCAGCCTGGGCCTCGCAGTCCCGGCAAGGATATCAGCGTTCAGGGGTAGGTAGCGCTATATAAATGTCTTCCAACAGCTCCTCCAAGATTAAAAAGTCAATAAAATTTCATCCAACTGCTCCTCCAGGGGTTAGATGTCAGCGTTGTGCTAGATCCACGGTCCACGTCTGCGAGCGGCCCCTGCGAAGCAGGGGCCGCGAGACGTTTTCAAGGAACAGGCAGCAAGAGGAGGGGCCGGGAAGAGGCACCAGGTGCGCTGCGCAAGAGCGTTGCAGGGCAGCCTGGGCCTCGCAGTCCCGGCAAGGATATCAGCCTTCAGGGGTAGGTAGCGCTATATAAATGTCTTCCAACAGCTCCTCCAAGATTAAAAAGTCAATAAAATTTCATCCAACTGCTCCTCCAGGGGTTAGATGTCAGCGTTGTGCTAGATCCACGGTCCACGTCTGCGAGTTTGGGCTAATAGCCCAGGCTCCGGTTAAAACCAATGTTCTTGAAACTTGGTGTACGAAACTACCGGAGTATCTTTGTTAAGTCATTTGTTTGAAGGTACCTGCAAAAGGTGGCGATATATCAAATTTATGGATCAGGCATAGAAACATCTAGCCTGTGTTAATCTAGTTGGCAACACATCGGTGACCTCTTGTAAATGGTTGGGTCATGATGGCTGATGGGGCACCTGCAGTATGATGTTAATTTAACCCCTGTTAAGATACGAGGGAAGTTCATAACTGAGAATAAATTGACTTTATAAACTGTCAAATGAATTCACTAGTTAACTAAACTGATTTTAGTTATTCGTATCTTAACAGTCACTTAACTATCACAGAATATTAATTTTGCTGGAATTTAATTAAATCAGTAGAACAATTGTACCATGATAACTGTTAGATTTGGGGGTCTCCAGTTGGCACAGGTAGGTACTTGTGACAAATAGGGACCCTTGCCGCTAGTCAGGGTAAGGGGGTACACTCCCAAAATAAACCCTGCTCACCCCCTTGGTAGCTTGGCACGAGCAGACAGGCTTATCTCAGAGGCAGCGTGTAAAGCATTTGTGACCACATACAGTAATCCAGTGACAACTCTACAAATGGACACCACACAGGTTTTATATAAAAAATAAGTATACTTTATATAGATTTACCACAAGACCATAAACAACAAAAATACACTATACTATTAATTTAAGATGGTAGATTTTAGCTTAGTTCAGTTCTTAAGATGCAACACTTTGCGTCAATGTACCTTACGATGCGTTGCGCTTCCACGACAAGCAATGTCGCAGCAATGGAAATGCGGCAAAGTTCTGGTACAAAGAAATAAAGACGTGAAGATCTTCCAGATGTGGCACGCTTCTCCGGGGATGCAAGAAGTTCTCGGTTCGATGCGTGGACTGCAGCGGCGACACCCTTGTTCAGAAGTGCGACGGCAACAGCTCCAACTGCGACACTCTTCTCCCACGATGCGTGAAGCTTCCGCACGATGCGACAACTACAGCGGCGACATCCTTGTTCAGAAATGGGACAGCAGCAGCTCCGACGGCGGCGCGCTTCTCGGGGATGCGAGGCGCTTTTTCCGATGCGGTGCAATGCGACAGTTCCAGCGGCGACACCCTTGTTCAGAAGTGCGACGGTTGGACGGCGACACGCTTCTTCCTCGTTGCGAGACCCTTCTCTCGATGCGGTGCAGTGCGACAACTCCAGCGGCGACACTCTTGTTCAGAAGTGCAACGGCAGGCAGCAGCGACGGCGACACGCTTCCTCTTCGTTGCAAGACGCTTCTCTCGATGCAGTGCAGTGCGACAACTCCAGCGCGCGACACCCTTGTTCAGAAGTGTGATGGCAGCAGCAGCGATGGTGACACGCTTCGGCTTTGTTGAGTCGCACTTCCAGCTCCTTGCAACACGCAGTCCCTCAGAAGGCCCAAAACAGCAGCAGGCACTTCCAATGAACTCTGGGGAGCTGGGGGTTGAAGTCTGTTATCCCTGAGACTTCAGCAGGAGGCAAGCTCTGTTCCAAGCCCTTGGAGATCCTTACAAGTTGAAATAAGCACACAAAGTCTCTTCTTCTTTCTTTGGCAGTCAGGCAAACCACTGCAGGCCAATCCACCAAACAGCACTTCAGCTTAGGGATAGTCTCTCCTCAGTTTCTTCAGGTTCCTCTCCTCAGTAAAGGTTTCTTCTTGTTCCAAAAGTGATCTAAATTCTTGGGATCAGGGTCCCACTACTTATACCCCCAAATCCTTTGTCCTCTGATGGGAGAGGGGCCTTTGCCCAGTCCAAACCAGTTCCTGAGCACTCTGTTGACCAGACTTCTCCTTTCCTTTCAAAGTGCAGGGCAGAAACATCAGACGCCCCACAGGAGGTGAAGCCAGCATTGTGGAAGGCAAGTACAGCCCTGGAGCACTTTGTTGACAGGATTCCTTCTCTTCATTCACTGTGCAGGGCAGAGACATCAGCCGCTCCCCAGGAGGTGGAGCCAGCATTGTGGAAGGCAGGCACAGCCCTATTCAAGGTTCAGGTGTAACCCCTCCCTCCCATCTAGATGCAGATCTCTCTATTCACCACTGGGCTGACTCATCCTGTCTCTTGGAATCCCCCAGCCCTGTCACTCACAGAAACCAGACAAAAGAATACACAACCTAGCAGAGGCAGGTTTGAATGGTTAGGCAAGAAAATACCTACTTTCTAAAAGTGGTATTTTTAAACACAGAATGTTAAAACCACCTTCACTAAAAGATGTATTTTATCATTCTGAGTTCAGGCATACTAAACTCGAATTTCTACCATGTTCTCTGAGTCAGTTAAGATTATAAACATGTAATAATCTAACAGCCCATTCTGGCCTATGGAGAACAGGTAGCCGTGCAATAGTGAAAAATGAAAATGGCTGTAATTCACTATTAGGTCATGCCACACCCATCAGGGCATGTCCTACCCTATACTTACAATGCACCCTGCCCTCGGGCCTACCATAGGGGTGTCTGATATGAAGAAAAGGGAAGGTTTAGGGACTGGCAAGTGGGTGCACTTGCCCAGTCAGCATGACAGTACCAGACTGCACGCAGGCTCTGTAATGGCAGATCTTAGACACATTTTACAAGGCTGCTTCTGTGGGTGGCACAACCAGTGCTGCAAGCCCACCAGCAGCATTTGGATTTACAAGCCCTGGGCACACTCAGTGCACTATACTAGGGTCTGACAAGTAAACCAAATCAGTCAATCATGGAATCACCAATCAATACATTCATTTACAGTAGGGAGCACTTGCACTGTGGCACTGGACAGCAGTGGCACAGTGCCCACAACATCTAACACCAGCAAAAACACGTGTGGCAACAGCAAAAATGGAAGGGAGACCCATGCCAATGGTGCCAGGTCTAACAATAACAATGGTTTTTCTTCTTTGGTAGGAATTATGTTTTTGTTTATCGTATTTGATCTCATATGTATTGTGAATTGTGATATATATATATATATATATATATATATATCTATATATTATCTACTGGCGGTCGCCAGTAGATAGTTATAGTTAGGACCGTGTTTCCATAGGAAATCTGAAAATTCTATTTTGAATAACTTTGGCACCGGTTGACGAATCCTCACGAAATTTTCAAAACTAATGGGGCGCTCCGCTCAGCTTCTACCCTGAAAGTCTCGGGGTGATTCGTCAAGCGGGAGCCGAAAAAAAAGGGGGGTCCCAAAACGCGTTTTCCCCATGCATTTTCCCATAGGACCTTTAGTCGAAGGTACAGCCCGAACGGCTGAACAGAATTACTTGAAATTTGGCAGAGAGGTAGTCCTCAGGTCAGGGAAGTGCCTTTTGCATATATGGAGTCAATCTGTTCAGTAGTTCCTGAGAAAATTGCATTTAAAAGCACATACATATCTATAGCCGCGCACCGTGCGCGCACCGTGCGCGCACCCTAACGTGTGCAAGCGTAATTCTGATTGGTGGATACATGTCAGTCAACGTTCGAATCGGTCAAAATCAGGAAGTGTCGGCCGCCATTTTGTTTGTTGTGGGTGCGAGAGTGAAAAAGAGAGGTGGCGAACGTGAAAAGGGGGCAGGGTAGAGAGTTCCTGACCCCCTAGCCTTTGTCAGGGGGTCCCTAAAGGACCCCGAAGGGTGAAAAAACATTTTTTTTTTTTTTTTTTTTTTTAAATCGCAGGGTGCGCGCACCGTGAAAAACCATAATAAAAAATTGCATTTAAAAAAACCGTACAAATTCACCTAAAAAACCATAGGTTTCAGGCACGTTATAGTTAGGAATTAGCATTTAAAAAACCTTGCAAATTCACTTAAAAAACCATAGGTTTCACACATGTTATAGTTGGGTGGACATTTCACTCGTAAAAAACCAATGAAATTCCACCGTTATAGTTAGTTCAGATAACTATAACTCGCGCGACCGCCACTCTATCACAAGGATGATGTTATCAGTGATGTCATGAGTGATGCCACTGACCATGTCATGAGTGATGAAATATGTGACGTCATGAGCACTGGATTGCGGGCGCGCGAGTTATAGTTTTCTGTACTAACTATAACGGTGGAATTTCATTGGTTTTTTACGAGTGAAATGTCCACCTAACTATAACATGTGTGAAACCTATGTTTTTTTAAGTGAATATATATATATATATGTCAAAACAATACCCTTGCAGGCAGAGTGATGCATACATTATTCAAAAAAGAAGCTGAAAAGTCTGGGTAGTTCCCAAGTTTAGGTGGAAGGCAGCTCCTGTATAGAGCACCCTCAACACCAGCGGCTCTGAATTTGCTCACCTCAAATGCCTGCTTTTCTATCAAAGTTTTTAAGCATAGGATTAGCACAGTGCTATCCATGCCAAAGCTGTAAAATGACAAAAGCCATTTACCACTCCAGGCACAGTATTCCAGCTTTGGATTGGTTAAATACCATTCAAGCCACCAACTAGTGTTGGACTTGGATGTGTGCAAGTTTGAAGTCTTTCGCGTAACGAGGTATTGGGACTCCTCCTGTTGATGGTAATGCACATGTGCATCGACTCCATTGTTAGATTGTTTTCCTGCATGATGGGTGAGGATAGAAAATGAAGTAAAGTGTAGTAGAAGGCGATGTCCATGCGAAAGGAGTTTTATGAAGCAATTGTGAATAATACCTGTAATAAGCACCGGTGTTTGTGGAGGAGGCTTTACACTACATGCCACCAACAGATGCCTCCTGGGCAAGTAACATTTTCTGTTTGATGCATGTGTGGCTGTAGATAGATATGTTTAACATAGACTGTAAAGTAGTTCTTCTTCATAAGCAGTGGTTAACCTGTGGGAGTTACAGGTGTTTGAAATAGTGTCTGTAGAACTGCTTGGCCAATGTTGGCTTGTTGGCAGGTCTGTGCATCTATCAAGTAATGTTTTGTAAATGTATGCAGGGTAGACCATGTAGCTGCTTCACAAATGTCAACTATAGGCATGTTTCCTAGGAAGGCCATTGAAACTTATTTTTTATGAGTGGAATGAACTCTAGAAGAAATGGGTAATGTTCTTTTATCTTAGCATGTTTGGATGTATTTAACAATCCACCATACAATGCCTGATTTAGAGATGGCCCTTCCTTTGTGATGTTTCAACAAAGCGACAAATAGTTGTTGTGTTTTTTTTTTAATGATTTAGTCCTGTCCATGTAATACATGAGAGCTCTTTTTACGTTTAAGGTATGGAGCGTCCTTTCTGTAACAGAGTCAGATTGTGGACAAAAGACAAGCAGTTCAATACATTGATTAAGATGGAATTGGGAGACTACCTTAGGAAGAAATTTGGGGTTGGTGTAAAGTACAACCCTATCTTTATGTATTTGGAAGAAAGGTTCCTCTAAGATTAATGACTGAAGCTCACTGACACGTCTGAGTGAAGTGATAGCCATTAAGAATGTACCTTCCAGGATGAAAAACTAGAGGTGGCAGGAGTGGAGGGGTTCACATGGAGAGCCTATTATTCTTATCAATACAATTTTGAGATTCCATGTAGGAGCTATTGGAGCTCTAGGAGGAATAACTCGTTTAAGCCCTCGTTTATGCCCTCTAGGAAGGTTTTGACAATCATGGATAGGGATTCTGTAGATATGCAGCTACCGCTGTTAGGTGTAGCTTTTTAGATGTAAAAGCTAAACCTTATGTATGTAAATGAGATAAGTAGCAGACAGTGCCCTGCACTTTAGCTGCTAAGGGATCAATGTATTTGGATGGTGAACAAATCTTTTCCATTTGGCAGCATAACAGGTCTGAGTGGTAGGCTTATGTGCCTATTTACGAATATTCATACATTGTTGTGGGAGAATGAGGTATCCAAACTCTAAGACATGAGGAGCCCGTTTGAAAGGTTGAATGATTTGGGTTTGGGATGTCCGATTTGTCCATGGTTCTACGTGAGAAGGTCCAGCCTGTTCTGTACAGCCTCGTAGGGGACTACCGACATTTATAGAAGTGTGGGAGCCACTAGGATGAGGGTGAGATATGTCTGCTGAAGTTTGCGAGCAGAAATGGAAGCAGTGGAAGAGGTGGAGAAAGCGTAAGCAAATATCCCGGAACAAATCATCCATACTGCATTGCGCCTGGACTGTGGGTGTGGGTGTGGGAACCGGGAGGAGAAGTGTGGGCATTTTCGCGTTTTCTGCTGTGGTGAAGAGGTCTTTCTGTGGTTGGCCCCAAGGCTGGAATTATTGGAGGAGGACTTGTGGGTGGAGTTCCCACTAGTGGACTTGGTGTCTCCTGCGGAGATCTGCAAAGTCGTTGCCCACCCCTAGGAGATACTCCGCTAACAGGTGAATATTGTATCGAAGTACCCACTTCCAAATAGGTTGTGCTAAATGGGAAAGCAGTGAGGACTTGGTGCCTGTGCTTTTGGAGAGAATACATTGCTGTCATGTAGTTTATCTTGATGAGGACTATCTTGCTAATTTGGTGAGGAAGGAAGGCTTTTTAATGCTAGGTGAACAGCTAGTAACTCCAGGAAATGTATGTGGAGATCTCCAGGAAATGTATGTGGAGAGGTGTGGCTCACTGGTTAGAGGCGGCAGACCCGTAAGCTGGGAATCAGCCAGGGACCAGGGTTCAATTCCCGACGCGGCAGGGTCGTGGACCAGGGTCAAAACGGACTCGATAATTCTCACCTAGGTACCTACTCTAACCAGGAACACACTCGGCAACTCTGGGCATTAGCTTGCCTCATCTCCACAACGGCCCCCCACATTCGCCGGGGATGCCTGGTTTCACCTTGGAGATACCCAGGAGGGACCATCTCACAGGGATAGCCAGGACGGGTTCCCCAGCGGTCTACAGCGCCACGACGCCTCAGGGCAGCAGTGCGCTTTACAAGACACATACATTTACATTTACATTTAACTGGGTGTTCAGTGGCTCTGGACAGTGAGATGTTGGGAATGCACTTCCCATCCTGTAAGGGAAGCGTCACTGTTACTGTCCTCTGCAGAACTGGGTATAGGAAAGGATGTCCCTTTAACAGGTTGTTGGTAATTAACCACTGCAGAGAGTGGAAAGCCTGATGGCTGATCAACACAAGATCTTCTAATTGACCCTCAGTGTGAGTCCATCGGTGCGATAAGCACTCTTGCAAATTACACGTGTTCAGTCTGGCATGAGGTATTTTGGCTATACATGAAGCCCTGGTTGTAACTGAGGAATGAGTGCCTGGAATGCTTGAATCCTTGCAGTGTTTGGGTAAGCAATACCTAGTTGTGAATGGAGAATCGCCCCTATGTAAGGCTGCATTTGAAGTGCTTGAAGGTGAGATTTTAATGCGTTGATTGTAAATCCTAATTGATTAAGTAATTTTATGGTGGCCTGTGTGAGTTAGAAGCCTTTTTGATACGTTGTGCTTTTGACAAGACAAATGTCCTGTAATGTATGCCTTGTCTGCTCAGATGAGCCACTACCACAGCAAGACATTTGGTTTGACCCTGGGTGCGGTAGTGACCCAGAAGGGGAGCACCTTGGATTGGAAATGTTGACGTTTATTATGACTCTTAGATATTGGTGGTGTACAGGGTGAATAGGAATTTAAAAGTAGGCATCTTTGAGGTAGAGTGTGGCCATGAAGTCCCCTTGTTCAATATATATATTGAAAATGTCAGCAGTATAGTGGAGCATGCCTTTGGGCATACACAGGTATTGCAAAGATCGTTGAATAGAGGAGAGTGCTTCAAATAGGAAGTCATACTTGAAGAGTTCTGTATGTATCTGTACCTTATGGAAGGCAGCCGCTCTACCCAATAAATTATGGTAGGTAGTTGTGTCATCAGGGGAGATGGTTTGGCAGGATACAGATCGGGGTCAGTATCAGCAGGTGGATGTCATATGTATCCAGGGGTCATCTTGTGGTGGGATTTCGGAAGTGTCCCCATCATCTCCACCCCCTGTGTATGAATTTAGTGACCCCTCCAGTAAATATGTTATAGGAGCAACTGGTGATGCCGGTGTTGAGGGTGTATGATGTGGTGCGGCTGATATGTACAGGGCGTGTGGGCTTGTTCATCTTCTTTCTGTGCTTGGTTGGAATTGGAACATCTAATGCCTCTTCAAAGGAAAGTTGTCTTTTGGAGGGTTGGGCAGCTGTGTGGGAGGTCTTGTAATGATGGGCCCAGTGTCAGGATGGGTCATGATGTGCTTCGGTCTACAATCCAGTTTTTTTGTAGTTTTTGAAGCACAGGTTCCACAGTATCCACCTTATGTGGAGTTTTGGAGGGGTGGACATTTTTTTGGGCTATGATGCCGACGTTTTCGGTGCCAAAGGTTTGGGCTCCAAGGCAGCCGGTTTCGGTGCTGACATTGGCCCGTGTTTCGATGTCGAAGGTTTCGACGCAGAAGGTTGACTCGGCTAGAAGGCAAGAGCAGGTGACTTCGATGGGGGGCAGGGGGTGCTTTCAGCACCGGGCTGGGCGTATCCAAAATCATCAGTTGGTGTCAACCATGGCCCGAAGGCAGTATTTGCCCAAAAATAGTTTTATGTCTCTCTGGAATTGTTTATCGACCCTTTGTGGTTGTTAGTTGGGGTCGATGCTGAGGTGGTGGGGGCACAGTACCTATGGCTAGTTGAGCTGGAGGCAGGTCTTGCTGCTTGATGTTGCAACCGGAGCTATCCAGGGGCGTCTCCTCCATTAGGGCACAGGAGCGTCTCCCCACTGCTTTCTCGCAGTGTGAGAAGCAGAAACATAGAATGGTATATTTAAATACCATTTTATGTTTCTGCTTCTAGCGCAGTGAGAAAGCAGAATGGTATGTCTGGTTAGGGGGCGGGCGGGTCGGGGAGGAGTTGCTTGCCCAATGCTATGGGCCCTGACTGTTTGGTCGGTCCTCTCTTGCCAACCAAACCAGTCATGCGCACTCTGCATTTTTTCTATGAGAAAATGGCCTCCCTACAGGCACCCGTCTGAGCGCCGTCTGCACCAATCACAACGCTGCCATTGCCGTGTTGTGATTGGCTTAGGGGAGAGGAGAGAGGATGCCTGCTACCTGTTCCTGCCGGAGGCATGAGAGCAGGAAAGCACGGGTGCGGGACCCGGCCAGGAGCTGAGGCCGCGCGGGACTCAGTAAGGTAAGTTTTTTTTTTTGTTTTTAAATCCCCCCTGTGCGAACCCTCGTGCAACTCGCCCCCCCCCCCCCCCACGTGAGTCATGCGAGCCGCGATTGGAGCTATCATCGTGAGAGAAGATCTCTTCATCTGCCGTCTACGCTTGTGCCTGGATATCTTCCTGAAGGTCCTTGGGTCAGAAGAGGTCCAGATTTTTGTCCACACTCATTTGATATATCTCAAGACATCAAGCCCGGCGATCACGAAGAGTCTTCTTGGACCTGAAGGAGTGGCAGGCCTCACAGCTGGCCTCGTTGTGCTCAGGGGAGAGGCACCAATTACACACCAGATGAAGGTTGGTGCGAGGAAACTTCATGTGACACAAAATCGAAAAGGCATCCAATCCATCACCAAATGGACATGATGCGGGTGGAAAGCATAAGGATGAATTTAGCGCACCAAAGGCTGAAGACCCACACGGAGCTGTGGCTGACGTGAGTGGCCCTGACAATGTTAAGTCGTCGAATTGAACCAGAGGGAGTGAAAAAAGGACAAGATCTAAAACAATAGTGACGAGGAGTAGGTATCGGCCACGAAAACTACAGCACAACAGTATTGAACCGGAGTAGAAGAGCACACATCCGAACCTGATGGCGGAAGAAAACAATCTGATAATGGAGTCAATGACCATGCACATTACCAGCAATAGGAGGAGTCACAATAAGGCGTGACTTGAAAAACTTCTTAAAAAAAAAAACAATTTGTACACAAACGAGTCCAACATTAGATTGCGGACTTATGCTCAGCATGTGCATCTACAGCTACATATGCCTCAAACAAATATATATACAAACATACATACACACACACACACATATATATAGCTACAAATGCATATTGAAGAACATTTACGTGTCCATATATATGTGTATGTATGTATGTATGTCTGTGTATATATATGGACACCTACAGTTTCTTCAATGTGCTTTGAAGCTGCCGGACCCTAATCACCTCCCCTAAAGCAGAATAAATGGGACAACACTAGGACAAGTCATTTGTAACTAAATACCCAAGTAAGAAATACACCCAATGAATGCTACTTGAACAAAGGCGTGCATTCTGCATATTTGTTTCTAGCTTGGACCAAGCTCAGAGAATTTTTGCCTGGTCCAAACCTCATTTGCTTGTGGATCAGAAGCATTATTATGCTGTGGGAGGACATCAGCCTCTAGCCTCAGGGACGACCTGCCTGCAGTACCTCAGAAACAGTGATATCGATTTAACAGAGGATCAGTGGAACCGCAGTGGATTCAGCAGGACGGGCTGATGACAGGCTGATGACAGTGATGATCAGTGAAGACCAGGGTGTATTGTGACTGAGCAAGGCAAGCATACAACAAAAACAAATGCACCCACAATAGTACTCTTATTGCCCAAATATAGTGCACATTCTGTTTCTGGCTCGCATTATGGTGGCCCATACTGCTCACTATAGGGTTTGCTGTGCGTGGGCATGAGGCCTCATTTGACACCCACTGCCTGTGGCAATGAGGGGGGAACAAACAGCAAACATCCGAGGTCCTTAAAAGGAGCTCACACACCTTTTTCAAAAGATTCCCCAGGCCCATAGGAACCAACCAATGAAACAATGATCCCTCCTGCGACTAATGGATTCCCATACATGTCCACCTCTGGTTTTCCGGATGGCCCCAAGCTTGAGCTAGGGTAGCCTAGGAAATAGAACAATCTTGACAGCAAACACCCATTTATAAAATAAAGAACTCTTAAGTAGGTCTGGTATTCAGCAACCTGAGCATGAGGCACCGTAACTCCAGGGGCACCATGAAAATTAGATTACTACCAGTAATTTTAGAGTGACAGGCCATAGTGCTAACAATAATCTATGATTCGTGCTGTATCAACCAGAGATACCACTGGAGTGTTGAGGAAGATAAAGGAGTTCTGATTAACCCCTGCGACCCATCTACTCGACAGTTGAAACAGTCAGGTTCATCTACAATAATGCCCTGTGTTTCCTGCAAACCAGGGAACATGGAGAAACAGAGTTTGAATGCCTGACATTTTGGTTACAAACACTAGTGCAGGAATATAGATAAAGTGCGATACACTGTGCGTCTAAGGTTAAGAGCCCGAGAGACAACATCATCAATGTGCATGTTACAACATGTGCAACAGGAGAGTAAGTGTCACAGCCAGGCAGTTAAAACCTCGAAAGGTGGTGCAAAGAAGCAACTTGTGCTTCTGCATAAAAACTGTATTTCACTTTCTGATGGATACTTATACCTGCAGATTCCTCATTTGTTGAATATCCCCAGGCACCAGACTGGATCCAAAAACTTGAAATAGTTCTCTTTTGTAGAGGGGCGCTAGTTCCAACTCAATGCAGAAACACCACCACTGTGATGGGGCTGAAGCCATAACGCAACTATTACTTTTTACCGCACCCATCAATTTGGATCCAGAGCTTCTCTCCTTGGTTTTTGCCACCCTCTAGTGAGATTCATGGAGATTTCTGTTGAATAATTTTTTGTGCAGTGCTCAGGTAAAGGTTTAAGCCCTGTAGCTTTGTGACAGGACAATGTCTACCACTGATCCCCACGAGGTTGGCTAGTGGTGTTTGGGGTCGTGACATGAGTCAATGTAATGCGAGCAGTGTTGCATCAAAACGCCAAGGCTATAAACAAGAGCAAAACCAATCTTTTTATAGCCTGTGCTGACCATCTGGCTTAGACATGGTTTATGCCCCTGATCAAGATACACACTCTAGTTCATCGCCTTCCTCCAAGTAGTCCAGAGAAAGAAGTAGCCTTGTTTCAAGTCATCTTCAGAAAGGTGGTCGAGGTATTAGAATTGGATCTTCCCTCTGTGAAATCAAAATCTTAAATACTGTCAGATCTCCTACACACAACTTTCACTTTGGCAGCAACACTACTGCCTTTTAACAAGACACTGATGCAACCAGTAAGGGATGCCTGGAAGAAACCCACATCAGCTCCAGCTGTGAACCTCTAGCTGACCAGAAGATACAGACCGCTCCAGGTGACCCACCGTTCTTCTCAGTGCATCCTTCCCGAAAAAGGCAGTTGGTGCAGGCATCGTCCTTAGTAAACAAAACCTAGGAGCTAGCTCAGGTCAATGGGGTCCTTGGGGTAGGTACAGGACACACTGATGGACAAGCTGTTTGACGAAGCCCGTCTTTTCGGAGACAGGGTTTCAGTTTCAGCAATGCCAACCACTTCAGCCGTCAGAGCAGCAAAACCCTTTTCTCTGGCAGTACATGGGCAGGGGCAAAAGTTGGGGCAAGCGGACCCAGAATTCCTCCCCCACCTCATCTGCTCCCACATGACCCGGAAAGCTTCTTCAGTGTTTCCTTGAGGGAAAAAGTGTGGCCCATGGGAGGATTGGTATAGTCCTTTCTACAGGCTTGGAAATCCATAACATCAAACTAATGGGTCCTTCATATTGTAGAAAGGGGGTATGCACTATCCTTCCAACAGAGTCCTCACAATTTTTCATTCAGTCAGAAGACCATCTTCCAATCCTGCAGCAGGAGGTAGTGGCCCTGCTGCAGTAAGGGGTGGTGGAGCTGGTTCCATGTCAGAAAATTGGGCAGAGGTGCTGGTTTCTGTACCTCCTGGTCCCCAAGAAGAATGGTGGTCTTCGCTCGATCTTGTATCTAAGGCTTTTGAACTTTTACCTCTGCAGGAAAAAGTTACAAATGCTGTTTCTGGCTCACGTTCCTCTGACACTGGAAGCAGAAAACCGGATGGAGACCTGCAACTTGCAAGACGGGTATTTCCATACGCTAATCCTTTAGTTGCACAGGAGGTACCAGTGTTTTTTGGTTAACTCACTACCAGTTTGCGGTCCTCCCATTCAGACTAACATTGCTTTGATCATTCTCTTCTACTTTAAGGGCCCAAGACACTTGGTTTATGATTCCAATGTTTCAGGAGGAAGCTCATATACCAGTCCTGATGGGTCCCTGCCTGCTAGGTCTGCTGGTTACATACATCCTCCGGCTCATGTATGCATACCGGTATACGAGGGCTCTCTATTGGTGCCTCCAAATTCTGTGTTTACAGCATGGGTGACATCTGGCGGACACAACCGTGATCTCATGGGACACTGCAGCAGATGTGACTAGGTGGTTAGTGGAGAAGCACCTCCTCCAAGGAATTTCTTTCTTCCGTCCATCAGCCTTGGCCACAGTGGTGCTGGAAACATCTACCCTCGAGTGGGTACTCATCTGGAGAAACTAGAGATCAGAGGCCTCAGGTCTCCAGAGAAGCAGTTATGTTTCATCAACTTGCTCACACTAATGGCAGTTCAGCTGGTGTTCAAAACTTTTGCTTAGTGGTCTGTCTGCATGGATCCTGACAGACAATTCGACTGTGACGTTGTACATCAACAATAAGGGGAAGAGGCATCTCATATTCTCTGTCGTGAAGCACCAAGGTTCTGGGCTTGGGCACACCATGTAGCCAACCATGGCCAGTTCTCTTAACACCAGTGCAGATATTCTGTGTCATCTTACTGATCACAAGTGTGTCTCCATTAGGAGGTGGTACAAAACATCTTTGCCCCATGCATCACTACTCAGGTAGACCTCTTTACCACTCACAGCAACCCCCCTTGTCCAAAGTTCTGTGCCCTTCTGTATCTGATGAAGCAGGTCTTGCAGAACTTGTTAAGATTGAGGAGGAACTTTACCCTTCATTACATATTTCCTCCCATACCCTTGATGCCTCTGGTTCTGAAGATTTACCAAGGCAAGGCCCAAGTCATTTTCATCACCCTGAACTGACCAAGAAGGGTGGTCCTTCTCAACCTCTCCCTTTGAACCTTAACCAACAAGTGAGGAATCTGGAGGCAGATAGATTATCCACAAGAAAGGTCTTGTAACTAACTTTTTCTTTAATTTCTGAAAGCCTAAACACAAGAGACTCAAAAGAAAAAGGTACTTTTTATCTCATTGATTAAACGTTTTATAGTTGAGATGGAGTTCCACGCCTCCGTACTCACCTGAGGCTTGTCGGCTCCTGGTTCCTGGCTCCTCCTCCCCTGCTCGAGGCCGTGAAGGTTCGCGTGCATGGCGGATGCGGTGGCGAACGGCGGATGACGGCAGCGAAAAGTTTAGCGTCCAGCCGACTGGAATTTCCTCCACGACCGCTACTGGATTGTATGTTGTTAGAACCACGGCGACGCACCTTGGGGATCTGTGGCGCGCTGTGAAGCTTTTGAGCGAAGCGGAGGCTTAAAAGGCAGAGTGCACACCAGCGCTGTCGGTCTTCTCAGCATCCGAGCAGACACTTCTCAGCATGGGGCTTCGCAACGAGTGAAGGTCGGGTGTTTCAGTCGGATATATTCCGCGGCAGAGCACGCGGTGAGTTGGACATCTTTGGTTTATTCCTGTTTGGACAGATAGTGCTGCTGGTTTGTGGCTTGTTGCTGGGAAGCAGCCCTGCTGGGGGAAGGCGGCATCGACGGTACTTCATCTTATAGATTCAGAGACTTTCGGCAATTTCATTTCGGGAGAGGAGGGCAGAAAGAGCGGATCCTGAACTCTAGCTGAACTCTAGCTGGTTTCATTTATTAAATCCTTTTTTTTTTGTGCTTTTTTTGCCGTCTTCTTTCTTTCAATATGGGAAAATTACTCAATACACGCAAGGCAAAAGTTCTCCGCCTCCAGGCTAGAGAAGCAAAAAACGCAGCCAAATTATTGAACAAAAGTGCTGATAAAAGTGCAAATTTAGATGAAGGCGATGCAAGGGATGCAAGGGAGAAAAATAACAGCTCTGGGAGCTCAGAGGAGTTGGAGGCATCTTTGGTGGAATCTTCAACACTGGATGTAGAGCTCGAGCATAGTGCAGAAGAGGCTCCTTTATCCCTCATTCAAGACCGTACATCTAAGCAAGATAAGCAAGATAGAGTCACGGATGTGTTAAAGGGGACTAAACCGTTTCCTCTTTTTGACAAAAAAAATCCAGTGCTTTCTCTAGATACTATATCCCAAACTTCCTCTTCTTCCATTGCTCAATCCTCAGATTTGCCTTATAAGCCCAATCCTTCGGCACTTTCAACATTTTCATCGTCCTTATTGAAAGAGAAAGAGAACTCTTTGACGTACCCTCATAAAGATAGTCTGAAAGAGGCTATTCCTTTGGAAAGTATGGCTACAGCTCCATCATTGGCCGACAAGCTGTTAGACACTCCTGCTGATTTTGTCTCTAATGTGAGTCCCCCTAGTCCCTTTAGTCCTTTGCTAGATCTGGACACCAAGACTGTAGGGGAGAATCAGATGTCAGTTAAAGACATGTCAAATCTAATTCTTGATGAAGTTCGAGAACTAAAGAGGGTTCAAAGGGCAGAGCTGACCTTGATTAATCAGCAACTGGAGAAAATGGAGGCTCTCTTTTCTACAATCCCGGTTCGTCTCCAAGAGGCCGAAACGCGTATTTCAAGTTTGGAGGATCAAATGACGGAGGTCAAAAAAGATGTAAAACAACTCTCTCTGTGTACACGCTCGTTTGAAAATAAACTGGATGATTTGGAAAACTATAATCGTAGATCGAACCTTCGTATTGTGGGGATTCCAGAAGGCCTTGAAGGCTCCAAAACGCTGCAATGGGCAACATTCTTTTTAAAATCTAAAGTGATCCCCAATTATGAGGGCGATTTAACTATTACACGTGCTCATCGCGTTCCTGCTCAGCCCTTTCCAAATTCCTCTCTTCCTCGAACAATTCTACTTAATTTTTCAGATATACGGGTCAAAGAGATTATTCTTTCAACGGCAATTCAGAAAAGACAATTTTTTGTTACTGAGACTGTCAAATGTCGTATTTTTTCAGATATGTCTGCCTCCGCTGCTCGGAGAAGAAAAGAGTTTGTTCAAATGTTGGGGCTGTTTAAAGCTAAAGGGGCACAAGCTACGATAGCACAGCAGTCCAAGCTCAAAGTGTTAGTTAAAGGCAAATTCTTTATGATTTCCGATATATCAGCGGCACAGGATCAGCTTAAGGAGATTTCAACCTCCTAGTTAAGTTTTTTTTTTGTTTTGTAGGGGTGTCTATTTGCGCCCAGGATGCTAATAGTCTTATGCTAGAGGTGGGTCTGTGGGTTGGGGGGGTCAGCTGAGTCTGCGGGAGTGCGCAACTCAGGCGGCCTAGGGGGTGTTAACAGGTCGCCCCAATGAAGTGGGGCAGGCTCCTATGGTCAGCGTGGAGGGAGGTAGTTGGGCCATTGGAGGGTGGGGTGGGGGGGTGCGGGTGGTGCTGGGGTGGGGTGGGCTGTTGGTGGTGGTGGGCGGGTTGAAACAAAAAGGAAATTGATGGTGTCAGATTATATTTACTTATTTTTGTTCTGTTTGTCAGAATGTATTCAATGTATTCAAGGGGTAAGGAGTGGTTTGGTGATAATTCTCTTCAGTCAATTTAATCTAGATCTCAATGTCTAATAAGGAGAGTTTGAAGTTGTTTTCTCTTAATGTCAATGGCTTAAACAATATTAAGAAAAAGCGTGCTATGGAAGTTTGGTTAAAGGCGGAGAATCCCTCTGTTATTTTGCTACAGGAGACTCATATTCCCTCTTCCAAGTTAGATGGGTTTTCAATGCTCAAATCATGGGCTTCGTTTCGGTGTTTTGCATCAGGCGATGAATCTCAGCGAGGGGTGGCAATATTCTTAAATAAGAATTTATGTGCTGATATTATTCAATCAGAACAGGGAGGCTCAGGACGTTGGTGCTGGGTCTCATGTAGAGTTAAAACTAGGCAGAGACCTTTTATTTTTGTATGTTGTTATGGGCCTCTAACAGACGATGTTAGTTTGTATGAAGATATGTTTCAATCCCTATTAATGGTGTCAGGAGATATTGTGATGGGTGGGGATTTTATTGTGCTGATGGATCCACATTTGGATTCATCATCTCAATCATCAAAACAACTCAAACCGAAAGTTTTCCAAACCATCTCACATTACATTAAACTATTGGATCTCTCCGATCATTGGCGGGTAGATAACCCTTCTAAAAGAGAATATAGTTGCTGGTCGGGTAGATTTAAATCCTCATCCCGTATTGATTTTATTCTAGCTTCACGTAACCTTAAGCTTGGCTTCTACGGTGTTCAATGTATTTTCCGACCATGCTATGCTTATCAGGGAATTCATTTTTGGGGATACTAAAAGATCTCCCAAAAGATGGGTTCTCAATAAAGCTCTTCTTAATGATGAAAAATGGGTCTAAGAATTAAAAAAACGAGATCAAATACTTTATAACTGTTAATACCGGCACTGCCCCTATAAGTATTATTTGGGATGCTTTAAAGGCCTATATTCGCGGAATCATCATTGGGAAAGATGCGGCCATTTCAACTGCATCTAGGGCTGCAATAAAACTACTGGAACTTCGTATACAAACACTCAGTGTTCAAAGGCAACAAAATCCCTCACGATTGGTTAAAGATCAATTAAACGAAGCTAAACAGGGCGAGGCATTTTTTCGTAATCAATATCAGAAAATATACGAAGAAAGTAATTTTACTGGGAGATTCTTGGCCTGGCAGGCTAAGGAACAAGCAGCATCCAATTTAATTCGGGAGTTAAAATGTCCTGTCACGCATCAATCTATAACTGATTCAGATAAGATAGGTGAGATAATGCATTGTCATTATCAAAATATATATTGCCATCAGCTTAAAATTAACCAGTCTAAATTAAAATCTTTTTTGCGGCAGGCTGTGATCCCTTCTCTTTCCCAATCCGAAGAATTAACCATGGCAGATGGATTTTCCTTGGAAGAGATAGAGGCGGTGGTGAAAGATCTTCCATCAGGGAAAGCCTCCGGTCCGGATGGGCTACCCGCAGAATTTTTTAAAGTTTTTTTTCCCTCCTTTTCAAATTTGTTTTTTCTATTGCTTAACTATGTTGGCAGGAGCTTCGATTCCAGACTCTTTCCGCGAGGGCACTGTGGTTAGCTTTTTGAAGAAGGGGAAAGATGCTACCGATCCTAATTCATATCGTCCCATTACTCTTTTGAATTCGGATTACAAGATCGTCACTAAATTATTGGCTATTCGATGTAATCGAATTTCTTCGGATCTGATTCATAAAGACCAAAACGGTTTTATTGCCGGTAGACAGCTCATGACTAATACTCATTATCTGGCAGAAGCTTTGGATTATTTTGAGACACGGAGGATCCCTGCACTTATTTTGTTATTTGATGCGGAAAAAGCTTTTGATTTGGTGGTTTGGGAGACACTTTTTATTATTTTGCAGCACTTTCATATTCCATCTAACGTTATTAACTTTATTCGTAATCTTTATACGGGTGCTAAAGCTAATATTATTAATTCACATTCGGTTGGATCAGTTTCAGTCAATCGTGGAACCCGTCAGGGCTGTCCCTTATCACCGATTCTTTTTGCTTTTTTTATCGAACCCCTCGCAATAGCTATTCGGAAGTCTGCAGAGATCTCACCCCCGATTCCATTTATGTCGAAGATAAAACTTTATGCAGTCTCAAGCTCAGGCATTTCAGATTTTTGAGCAATTTGAGACTTTTGGGGGTTATCGGATCAATAAAAAAAAGACAGAAATATTGATCTGTGGCAATCACATTCCCGAATTATATCCGGATTTACGTGGCTGTATTAATAATAAACCTAAAAGATATCTGGGGGTGTTTTTTTCATCTTCAGTTAAAGATCTTTTCGGTTTGAATTTTGTTCCCCTTCTTCAAAAGGTTCGTTCAATGCTAACTCGCTAGAACAAATTACCTTTATCAATTTTGGGTAGAGCCGCCCTGATTAAAATGTCTATATTACCATTATTTAATTTTTTGTTCTCAACGACTCCGTGTTTTCTTCCAGGTTCATATTTTTCGAAAATAGAATCCTTATTTTCAAGCTTTCTGTGGTCACATAAAAAGCCACGTATTGCGATGACTACTCTTTATGATGGTTTAGATAATGGTGGCCTTGCACTTCCAAACATTAGAGATTACTATAATGCCTATTTTGCTCAGTACCTGACCCGATTCAAGGTCCCAACTCCGAACCCAGATGACTATATTAGTTTTTTCTTCGATTTAATTTTTTCAGATAGTCAAATACCTTCCCCTCTTCAAGTACCTAAATCTCCAAAATTGGTCAGGTATAAAATAATAGCATGGTTTTTTAGGAAGCGTTCGGCCATGATTAGCAGATACTCTCTATCTCTTTTTAATACCTCCTCCTTGCTGACTAATTTACTCTCATCAAGAGGGCAGGGGGAAAGCTCTGATTTAATGAGCTATTGGATCAAGGCCGGCTTTAGCAAAGTGGGCGATTTTTTACAAAATTCCAGGTGGATAACTCCGCCCGAGATGCGTTTATTAATTTCAGGAAATTTTTTGTTAGCCGGGTCTTATAATATAATTTATAAACTCCTGCAGCAGTATGCTCCCACTTCCTTTACTCAGACTTCCCCTTTAAATAACGATCTTTTTTTCAACAGTACTTTAATAAGGAAACCTGGTGAGTGGAAACGTTATCTTGCCCAGTCTAAACAAGACGATTTAGGTTTCAAAGCAGTCAAAAAATGGTGGGAACAAGAAAAACATGTTTTATCATTAACGACATGGCGGACTATTAATAAATTTCATTTTTCCACATTAAGGGGAGCCAACGGACGCAGAATGTTATTTTTTGGAAAATGGCTCCTGTATTATACCCCGGCGGCAATCGCTAAAATGTTTAGTAATTATATACCGATCTGTTTTCGTTGTCGAAATTTCGCCCCAGCTAATTGGACACACGTCATAGTTGAATGTAGTATGGTCAAAGAGTTCTGGGAAGACATTTTTGGTTTTATATGCTCTATTTTCCATATCCAGATATCTATAAATGTTAAACTGATGCTTTATGGCTTTGATCAGAATCTTAATCTTTCTGTTTCACTCGCTAAATTGCTATTCATCTGCATGGCAGTGGCCAGATCATTGCTACTCCAGAACTGGCGTACTATTCAGACACCATTTTTCCACGAATGGCTACTTAAAATGCGAAGAGCAAAGATTAGTGAGTGTAACTATGCGGCGTGGATTGGAGGGGGGAGAAAATGTGAAAAAATTTGGGGAATTTTTTTTTTAATCTCTTTTCATTTATGGAATTCCAAATTGTCTTTGTTATTTTAGATGTAAGTTGGTCCGCTGTATGAGAGAGGTTTGGTTTTTGTAATTCTGTATTTTCTGTATTGAACTTCAATATTGTATGACACCTTTCAGTTTCAATAAAAAAAGTGGAAAAAAAAAAAGATTAAACGTTTTTCGCCTTACAAGCTTTCATGTGGAATCCAGTAACCATCCCAAATACAAACTGAATTCTAAACTCTTGGCTTGTCTATATGTCCCCAAATCTGTTTTCTTCAAAAACAAAAAGTAATTGAAAATAAGGCAATTTGGGAAAAAAACATACATAAAGGGGTTTTATTGTCATGTGTAAAAATGTTGACTAAAAATTACCAACTAGGTGAAGCAAACAGAAAAACTGTAGCTGTGGCAGAGGGACACATGTTGTCGGCTAAAGAGTTTGACCACAAGAATAATCATATTAATCCAAAATAACGCACAATTCACAGCTTCACGATGACCTACTGGGGCTGGGAATCTTCCCTAGTGTGGAAAGGGAAGATCAACTGCCCTGCCCTGTGCACCAATCTCCTCCTTTGGCAGTTCTGTCAGTAAATATTCAGTGCATGCAGTTCCTGCGTACACCCACCAGTAGTGGACCTGCGTGGCCACTGTCCAATCGCCTACCTTCAGATATCTGAAGCGCTGCAGCATCTGCGCCATTTTCTCAGCGTTGCGGCCCTCGTTCAGAAAGTCCAGCTCTAAGGGCAGGTTCTTCTTGGCTTCATCGACCAGCCACATGAACTCAAAATCTGGAAATATCTTCTTGACGACGCGGAGAAGAACCTGTAAGGCAAAAAACAGCTGTTGTCTTCGATCCAGATCTAGCTGCTCAGTCTTTGTTTCAGGCTTTGCCGAAACTAAAGTCTTTGGTCTTCTTTGGTGAGTCCCTCAAACTATTTCGAAAAAGGTATTTTCACATGCAAGCAAAAGCTATATAGGATTCTAAACGCCAGTGAAACGAGTTTGAGTCAAAACATGTGGGGTGGGTCTGGCTAGGCCTGTGTGTCCCAGCCATGCAACTGTATAACATATGCATATATCAGTTGCATTAAGTTCTCATGAGTGGGTCATGAACCCCCCCCCTCCCCCTACCCTGGTCAAAGAAGACTTCCTTAACACAACAACAATGTCGGAATGTCATTTGACTCTCAAGTAAAACACTCACAACCATCTTTTTCCTGATTATGAAGGAATTAAAAAAGATTCTCCCATTTATCAGGCAACTGTCTTGGCAGCAACTGAGTCAAGCCCTGATTATTAGAAGGCTACGTAATTGTAATGCATTTTATGTTAGTCTCTCAGGTCATCTAAAACAAAGATTGTAGCTGATCCAGAACAGTGCTGCAAGACTGATACTTGGTCTCCCTAAATTTGAGAAGATCTCAATACATCTTAGAAAACTTCATTGGCTCCCGATATGGAAAAGATGTTGGTTTAAGGCCCTCTGCAACGAACCCTTCTTTCAGGCTCAGTCTACTAACTAAATCTTTAATTTGTTCAAAAAGTCCACCCCCCTTGATTGCTACGCTCAACCTCTCTCAATTTGGTGGTTGTGCTGGAGTTTTGCAAGGCAAGACTTGGCGGTTGCGCCGTTTTAGTGGTCACAGCTCAGCCATGGAAAAAACTCCCTGTTGAGTTGCATTCCGAGCCTATTCTTTTAAATTTTAAGAAGGCTTTTAAAAACGCATCCATTTAAATAATAGAGGTTGCATTTTATATCTTACTTTCAAGCTCAGCGGCAGGTCACTTTTGGACAATCTATGGCCTATTGCACAGTATTGGCACATGTCTAGTTTGTGGACGCCAATGATTTATCAAAAAAATAATACCAGCATGTTACATAAAAAAAATTGTGTATTCCTATTTTGAACCCAAAATTGAGACTTTTTGTTATAGTGGTGGATGAAAACATACTATAATTTGTCATAAAAGCCAATGCACCTGTATTGCGATTTTCTTTGCATTTTCAATGTGCCACACATACATCGAACCTTTTGTCTCATAAATGCATTAAAACGCAATTTTTGCTTTGTTGTACAAGGAAGAAGAAAGTGTTCAGTCCTTGTGAATAGTGTTGATCATTTCCTGAAAATGTTTAAATTACAAAAAAAAAAAAATGCGTAAAGTAATATGTGTTGTATCCACTCCAAGTGCCTACTTCTTGCCATCCCGTACTGTGGAAAATTCTCAATCTGTGGTCAATTTGAGAAATGTTGAAATCCCGGTGCCCAATTTCTCTTCAAATATGTTTCTTATTACAAAATATAATGCATTCCACACATTTTTATCTTTTTGCATAATTTCAAGTCCATTCGAATAAAAATCCTATTGTGGGAACAAGGCAAATGAACAGAATACGAGCGGCTGCTGTTCACAACGCTTGTGTTTTTAAAGTTTATTTTTTTTTTTTAGCACAAAATGCATCCTCGAGTCCAAATTGGATGCGGCGAAATAGAACTACATGAAATGTAATCAGATGACTCAAGTTTTCATTTTTTTGTTAATGTGTGCAATTTGAAAGTTCACTTAATCACACAAAAGTAAATTAAGTTAATTTCACCCCCCTCCCCCTTATAACTATACACAGCTTGATAAATGTTTTTGAGCTTTTAGAATCTTTGTCATGCCTTTTTTAACCTCATAGCAAAAACTTCAAAAATGTCAAACAGAAGCAGGGCGTTGACATCCACGATTGTAGCCCTGAGCAAACCAAACGAAGACCTCCTAACCTTCAGATGACTTCTCAAGACCTGGCTCTTCGAACAGTAGCAGCCTCCCCCCCCCCCCCCCCCCTAGCGCCTTGAGACCCTCACGGGTATGTAGTGCGCTTTATAAATGCTATGATTGATTGATTGATTGAAAAGTTTCGAACCCCCAAACACCTACATTTTCAGGTGATTCGAGATTCACTACTTCACTTCAAAAGGCTTTATTTCGATAAATCAAATCATAAAAGCATCACATTAATACAAAAAGACATTTATACAAGAACACATTTTAAATTAACCATTAGTTTTAGACATTTTTTCCAAAACATTTTTCTCCCTTTATATTCTTTAAATATCAAGGAGAATAGGATTTAAAGGTTCAAGGTTCCCATTGTCTTTGCAGCTTGGAGGCAAGAGACTAGTAGGCAAGTTCTTTTCTTATTTCTGAGAATTGTGTAGTAGTAAGTCTGCCAACCATGCAGCTTTCATAACTGCCCTCCAGGCAGTGGAGCAGGTTCTGCTCACATAAGGAGAGTTCCAATTTTTTTCTTTAATCACCCATCAGCCCGTCTGATGGCAGGGCCCGATGGGGCCACTTCTAGAAAAAATGGTTTTATTTTGCTGAAGCTGTAGGGCTCTATCATCCAGCCCTGCCTGCATTGCTCCTGCCTGTTTAAGATGCTTATGGAGAAGCTACATTACATTTTACATAGTTTGGCAAAAGCCTACTTATTGGCTAGTAGCTACAACATCCAAAATGCCCCAAAAAAGTGAGAAGCCAAATGAAGAAACTCAGAATGCAACAGGACAAGTGGCACAATCAAGAGGAATCGTTGTGGAGCAAGAGGACAGGCACATTTTTATACTCTTTGCTTTACTTGTGCAAATTTGACACAGTTAAGCCAAATCACAACTAGGCGATTTAGTTGAGGGTTAGCAGACACCACGGGCTCTATTATGTAAAGGGTGCACTTTCCCGGTTTGCGCGCAGCGCATATTAAAACAGGTGCGTGGGCACAAACAAGGAAAGTGTGCCCTATTACATGGAATGTGCTGCCCCCAGGGCAGCACATTCATGTGAAAAACGGAGCGTCTGCTTTAAAGCCGCTGCTTGTTTCACTGCGCATATGGAAACCCGCCTGCACTTTCAAGGGGAATCAGAGATCCCCTTACAGGTGGGTGCAGTGAGTGATTGCACCTGCCTGCAAGAGGATGTCTGTTGGGGTCCATGGGACCCCTTTTACCCCCTTCAGAGGGCTGCTATCAAGGAGCACACTATCAGTAAGCCTCCTGGTAGCCCGCATGTATAATATGGCACGGGTTTACAGGCAAAGGGATTCTCTCATTTGAATGTGGCCACACCCCCATGCAAACGAGGGAACACCCTGTGAAGATAGTGCTGGAGGTTTATGTGCGTCAACGGTATTACAGAAGAGGATGGACAAGTGTCTGTGGCCCCTTCTGCAATGCCAAAGTGTCCAGGGGGTGAGCAAAGCAGGCGCAAACGCCCGTTGCACCCCCAAGGGCACTTCCATAATTTTTCCCATGTATTTACCCCAGGGCAGATATGCGTGAACACTGGAACAGGATCTTACCCTGTCTTATATTACTGAGTGTTGTTATAGTGCAGGTTTACCAATTTCTTGGCCAAGGATTGCCAACATGTAAACCTGCAGATGCCCTCAATGGTGCCATCTGCCTTGCGTAGCATTCCATGAAACCACAAGCCAGACTAGAGGAGACCAGTGTTGAGCAAACCTCTATAGGCCAGTACCACGGGATGAATCTGACCTAATGTTATGATGGCTGCAATATTATTAACACAACATCCCAGTGAGCAACACAGTTACTAATCTCATTTCATATTTGCCAAGGTTCATTCTCGACAACCTACATTTTAAAACCGAGCCACTGACTGCTTATAAGATTCACTTAGGCAGTGTGTATAGAGGGTAAAAAGTACTGATTGTAGGGTGAGAAGAAGGTAATGGCCGTGATGTCACATTGCCCAGTTTGTCATCAACTCCTAAGTGTTGTGTCCAAATAGCATGTAACACTTAAACTTTGGTAAGCAGGAAAAATCTACTCCTAGGGTGCTCAACACTAGTTAAGGGCTAAGTAAATACTCAATTATTTAAATATTTGGTGTTTCAAAGGGAGAGAAGATTGGTTACCAATTCAATCTTGTTATTCCCCTCGTCCGGAGGGATACATAAATAAACTAAAGTCACCCTGAGCACACAAGTAATCCTTTATATTGTCCAAAAATCCAAACAACTCTTGATCCAAGTTCAAAATATTTATTCGAATTTATCACTTCTCAAATGTAGCCAGGTAATATTTTCAAGACACAGCTTGATCTCAAATTCTAGTTGCAGCAAAACCAGCCAACACGTGTTACGTCGTGCAATGTAATACCCAATTGACTTCTTCAGGGCTGCAATCCCAAGAAAAGCACAATTACTCAATTGTTTTTAATAAAAAAACGTGGAAATGAGAAGTATAATCCACTCACCAAGTAATCAGAAAAGAAACCATCACCAAATTGTGATTAAAGTCACGTAAAGTGAAGAAAATTTAGAATGTCACAGAGTACGTGTATAAGCGAGAGCAGGAGCAATAGCCCTATATTTCAATGCAGAGTGTAATATTTTTATTGAAAACAATTGAGTAATTGTGCTTTTCTTGGGATTGCAGCCCTGAAGAAGTCAATTGTGTATTACATTTGAGAAGTGATAAATTCGAATAAATACTCTGAACTTGGATCAAGAGTTTTGGGGATTTTTGGACAATATAAAGGACTACTTGTGTGCTCAGGGTGACTTTCATTCAAATTGCATGTACCTGTTGTAGGTAAAAGAAAGTCCAGATGTTGCCAAGAGGTAAATCACAACGAGGACGTTTATTGTTTCAGTTACAGAAGATGAAGTTGGTAGATAAGATGGTAAGTAACATGTAAGGTAACCCCACCAGGAGCAGCCTCCCTGCTGCTTAGCCTGCACACACCAACTGACACTCAGCACATCACCAGGCACCCAGGCGTTCCAATACATCACCACACATTCCACACTCATCCTGGCTGAGCAGTAGGGAAAAAATACATAAGAGAAAGGAGAGGCGACAATCAACAGTACCATTTCAATGAATGCCCCCAATGGGCACAACATGCAGAGGGCTGCAGAGTTTTAAATCGCCGTAGTCATGAACAACAAGCAGAAAACGTGATGATCGTCAAGCTTCCTACTGCTTTCTTAAGGTTTAAAGTACCAACTACAGAACCCCAAGAGTGGTTATGATGGGGAGCGATACCCGAGGGGATCACCACAGATTTTAACAATTGCCACTGGAAGTGGACAATGAGCTTAACAAAAGCATGGTCCCAATATCAAGATTTTTTCCCCATATTCTCTGGTGATAACGAATTGAAAAAGAGCTGAACATTGGGGCAACTGGGTAACACAAAATGTTTTGGTAACATCTAAAGCACAGAGCTTGCATTTCAGCAATCTTCAAAAGGAGGAAATTGAGGCTACTGGTGACGTGATGTTGCTATGTGCGCCCTAAGTGGGTAGGGTATGCCCAGACGTGGGTCCCTTGCTCACTGTGCCACTGGATTCAAGCTCACCAGGCTGATGAAGGGTGACACCCCGAAACCGGTCCAAGGATGCTTGTTTCCGGTCCAGGGAGGACCTGGTCTGTTCCCATTCCCACGGGGAGCAGGGTAAAAACTGATTTCCATATGGCTGGGTCTAAATTGGGGTAATCTGACGAGCAAAATAATGATTGATTAAACCCAGCTTCGTGACTGGGAGTAAGTGTTTGAAAAGTTTCAACACTCCATCCATCATTTTATTTTGTGATGTTGTATTGGTGAATAGTTCCTTAGATCCACTGGTGGACCAGTGCGATACATTTAGAATATGTGATGCTGCGAAGAGGATGAGCGGTTTTGTACCGCACCAAATGACATCAAGCAGACAATTTTATTCTGTCTTATAATGATGGAATGGTTTTTAAACAGACGGGACTCGCTCACAGTCCTGTACAAAGGCCTGCCTTGCTCCAGGCCAGGAGCACGTGTTCATTTTTCACAGCTCACTCCTGAACCGCTAGGCACTAGAGTGTCAGTTCAGCTATGGCATTTGGTGCAGCAGGGCACACCGCGGCAGTGAAAACTCATTCAAAGGCTCGTCTTGGTGCTGGCACGGCCTGCCAGGCCTAGATGCCAACAACGCTGGAGTTTGTTCTCCCCAAATGGTGCGTCTGCTGCTTCGCGACAGGCAAACATCTCCGCCATTCCTTCGGGGGCGCAGTGAGCATCTCTGTGAATAAAACTGCTGTTTACAGGATGCAAGGCGCGCGTCTTTCTCAGAAAATCAAAACTCATTCTGATTGTGTGCGCGGGTAAAATCGTGGCGCCTTTTCAATAACCAGCGCACAGCTGTTCGTCTTCTATTCAAGCAATCTGCCTTCTGCAGCAAAAATACTCCCTGCCTGCACCCAAGCACATGCACGTTTGCCTGTGTGCAAAACACACTAATGTGCTGCCATGCTTGCACACACCCAATGACTGTATGCAACAGGGTTCGTCAGGTAAGGCGTTCTCAGTTCCCCAGGTGCGCAGCTTTCCCTCAAGGAAGGGATATGCGCATACCATACATTTACATACAGTGGCTCTGAATAGATCTCATGTCAACAAGAGATGAGCCTTAACATAGGGTGTGGATCCACCCTATATGGGATAGCACCCGTGCACAGTACACGGTCTTGGAAACCCAAGAGATGGGTTCTAATACACGCTTTGGCTCCGGACGCATTTTGGTAAATCAGATTATCTGTCTGTTTCAAACTGTAAATATGTGTAATGTGAAGTTAAAATGCATAATTACAAAAAACACAACTTAGCTAGTTGTGTTCCAAAGTCAAGTCCACGTTTCACCTTGACATGACTCTGTGGGTTCAGTGATTCTATCTCAACTGTGTTTGATCTTCTTTTCTTGGTTGAGAAGCTTGTGATACAAAAATGTTTGCACTAAACCATCCCGTAAAGTCGTCTGCTGCTTCTTGGTGATAGCTGGGAAAATGTTTTTATCAAGAAAACAATGTTCAGTTACACATGCGTAGCATGTTTTATGGTGTGAAAGGTGCCCATTGGTCGCATGCTTTCTCATGACCATGATTAACAGGTGCAGAATGGTGTATATATTTCGTTATCTTCATGCGTCATCATTATCATGGGCCTGCAGGGAGATAAAGCGGATTGCCGAGAATCACAGGCTACTCCAGGTCATAATGTTAATGAAACACTGTTCTGCACTGTACCTATTTGAATTAATAGAGAAAAGCTTCCAGCAGCAGAGAAGAAAACCATTTCTATGTAAGGTGGCCTGGCCATTAACATCTTGTACAATATTTATATTTTCATCAGTTCCTTGAGAGGGATCAAGATAATGGAAATACAAAAGCAGAGAAATGGAGTTTATGCGGGAGAGGTGGGATCCCATTAACAATATTCTTTAATCACTACCCCTGAACTGGAAGGACTTCTGCAGAAAACGCGTCACAAGGAGTTTCCTCAACCTCATGTTTGGGTCCAGATCTTAAGTTCACATTGAACAAGTTACTTACCTTCGGTAACGATATATCAGTAAGAAACATTAGTAGTGATAGATTCCTTACCTTAGAATTACCCCCAGGCGCCAGACTGGATCCGGAAAGTTTTCATCAGCAGTACCCCTGCGCGTCGGAAGGTGGCGTCGTGTGGCTCCGCGTCCGTCGTTGGCGTCGTGGTCACCAAGATGACGTTGCGGCAGCTACTTAGACGCCGCCCTCGCGCGCTGATCTCACTTCTGTACATGACTTTCCGCGCCAGGAACACAGAGCCATGCAAGATACTGACAACTGGTGCCTTGAAACTAGGGCCCTGAAAGGGATGACCTTAACCCTAAAAATCAGTTCGCAGAACGGGGAGGATGGGTGAGGCGGTAAGGAATCTATCACTACTAATGTTAATGTAAACAAAGAACCAACTGTGGCCTCCAGTTGCCGCACTTTCCTCTGTGTGTTCCCCAGGTAGTACTTTATGTATAGGTTGGTAATCGGTGTGCACAATCAGCTCCTGCACCTGCTGTTGTGGGATGTCACCTGCCAAGCAGGAAGACTGAACTGTAAGGACAATGGAGCGGTGCACTCCCAAGTCAGTATTGCGTCAATAAGGAAGCTTGATCGCTGTCTTCGTTGCATCAATCTTTATTTATAACAATCCATGCGGTTAATAAAACACATCAGCCAACGCGTTTCGTTCAAGAATTGAAAATCGTCAAAGCTGAAAGAGGTTAAAAACATAGATAACATAAATACACCAATACAAATCTATACACTACTTGACACTGGACTATATATATATATATATATATATATATATATATATTATCTATTATAGTTAGGACCGTGTTTCCATAGGAAATCCGCAACATTCTATTTGGAATAACTTTGGCGCCGGTTGACGAATCCTCGCGAATTTTTCAAAACTAATGTGGCGCTACGCTCCGCTCCTACCCTGAAAGTCTCGGGGGGATTCGTCAAGCGGGGGCTGAGAAAAAAGGGGGGTCCCAAAACGCGTTTTCCCCATGCATTTTCCCATAGGACCTTTAGTCCGAGCTACAGCCCGAACGGCTGAACAGAATTATGTGAAATTTGGCAGAGAGGTAGCCCTCAGGTCAGGGATGTGCCTTTTGAAGGTCTCGTGTAAATCTGTTCAGTATTTCCTGAGAAAATAGCATTTAAATCAATATATATATCTGTGGGCGCGCTCCGAGCGCTTACGGTAAGCTTACCGTACGCGTACGGTGCAGTGCGCGAGCGCGATTCTGATTGGTTGTTAGATCAAAGTAAACATTCGAATCGGTCGAAACCAGGAAGTATCGGCCGCCATTTTCTGTCTCTCGCGCTGAAAAACAAAGGTTGATAACATGAAAAGGGGGCAACGAAGAGAGTTGCAGACCCCCTAGCGTTCGTCAGGGGGTTCACGAAGGACCAAAAAGTATGAAAAATAAATTTAATAATTTTAAAAAAAAATCGCGGAGTGCGCGTACGGTAAGCTTACCGTACGCGTACGGTAAAAAAAAAGAAAAAAAAAAAAAAGAATTAACAATCACATTTAATATATAAATCTAAGGACCCCCAAGGGAGAAAAATACAATTGATATTTTGGAAAAAATGGCGAGGCGTGCACGGTACGAAATGCGCAACGTGGGCGCTCGGTGCGCGCAAAAATTAAAAATAAATACATAACTTAGCATTTAAAAAAAACGTACAAATTCACTGAAAAAACCATAGGTTTCACACACGTTATAGTTAGGAATTAGCATTTAAAAAACCTTGCAAATTCACTTAAAAAACCATAGGTTTCACACAAGTTATAGTTAGCTGTACATTTCACTCGTAAAAAACCAATGAAATTCCACGTTATAGTTAGATCAGGTAACTATAACTTGCGCGACCGCAATGCACAATGTGTCATTTCAGATGTCATCATTGATGTCATGAGTGATGTCACTGACCATGTCATAAGTGATGTAATATGTGACGTCATCAGCAGTGCATTGCGGGGGCGCAAGTTATAGTTACCTGATCTAACTATAACGTAGAATTTCATTGGTTTTTTACGAGTGAAATGTACAGCTAACTATAACTTGTGTGAAACCTATGGTTTTTTTAAGTGAATATATTACCTACTGGCGGTCGCCAGTAGGTAGTTATAGTTAGGACCACGTTTCCATAGGAAAACCGCAACATTCTATTTTGAATAACTTTGGCGCCGGTCGACGAATCCTCGCGAAATTTTCAAAACTAATGGGGCGCTACGCTCCGCTCCTACCCTGAAAGTCTCGGGGGGATTCGTCAAGCGGGGGCTGAGATAAAAGGGGGGTCCCAAAACGCGTTTTTCCCATGCATTTTTCCATAGGACCTTTAGACACAGCTACAGCCCGAACGGCTGAACAGAGTTCCTTGAAATTTGGCAGAGAGGTAGTCTACAGGTCAAGGAAGTGCCTTTTGTAGGTTTGGTGTAAATCTGTTCAGTAGATTCTGAGAAAATAGCCTTTAAATCAATATATATATCTGAGCCAGCTTACGGTGCGCTTACCGTACGCGTACGGTGACGTGCGCGAGCGCGATTCTGATTGGCTGTTAAATCTTAGTAAACATTCGAATCGGTCGAAACCAGGAAGCAGCGGCCGCCATTTTCTCTCTCGCACTCTGAGTGGGGCAGCATAAACAAAGACAAAAAACATCTAAAGTGGCAGTATATTCAGTTCTTAACCACCCAGCATTGATATGGGTGTCCCCAAACAACCCCCAAGGCCAAAAAAACAATTTTATTTTTTTTCGAAAAATCGCCGATTAGGCTTACCGTACGCGTACGCTAAAAAATATTGAAAAAAAAAACAATTATCCACACTCTCTCCACTCCGTGTGCAAATGGTTCCCGATGTGCAACATTTGTCCATGGCATATATATAATAGGAAATGACTAAAGAAAACCTTTCACAACGAAGCGCATAATATGTCCCCCATGTGCGCACGGTGCGCGAAGCGCATCGTGCGTACATGGCCCATCCCGCGTAACGTGGGCACGCGGTGCGCACAGCGCACCGCGTGACCACCGTGCGTGCACGGCACTAACTGCGTAAAGTGGGCGCGCGGTGCGCGAAGCGCACCGCGTGCTCACTGTGCACGCACGGTGCGCGAAGCGCACCGTGCGCGCACGGAACGAACTGCGTTAACTGGGCGCGCACGCCAAGAACGGCGTAAAGTAACTTAGCATTTAAAAAAACGTACAAATTCACTGAAAAAACCATAGGTTTCACACACGTTATAGTTAGGAAATAGCATTTAAAAAACCTTGCAAATTCACTGAAAAAACCATAGGTTTCACACATGTTATAGTTAGCTGGACATTTTACTGATAAAAAACCAATGAAATTCCCCCGTTCTAGTTAGTGCAGGCAACTATAACTCACGCGACCGCAATCCTCTGCTGATGACATATGTGTCTTTATGAAAAAAAAATATTTGTAATATATGTATAGCTAAAATTTAATGGAAGAAGACATGGGCAAATAAGTGTCTAAATACAGTATTAGCATCAGCAGAGGATTGCGGTCGCGTGAGTTATAGTTGCCTGCACTAAGTAGAACGGGGGAATTTCATTGGTTTTTTTTATCAGTAAAATGTCCAGCTAACTATAACATGTGTGAAACCTATGGTTTTTTCAGTGAATATATATATATATATATATATATATATATATATATATATATATATATATATATATAAAGGGTGCATAGCGGACATACACATATAAAACATTAAAAACATTTAGAGGGTCATAACTGACAAAGCAAGATACCTGACATTGCCTATCACCACCGTTTAATTCACAAGACACCAAAAACAAATTGAACAAGTATGTGATAATAGGTGTTATCACTCCTAGGAATTGTCAACACATACTCAGTGATGTTGTGTGCATATGGGTGTTATCTAAAATGTAATCTTACTATACTCATGGAATCATTTGCTCCGAGTCAGTGGTTCCTACGTACTGTACGTGGAGGAAAATTGTGCGAGACATAAAGATATACTGGGTTCTTATAAAAATATCACTACTAATGTTTCTTACAGATACATCGTTACCAAAGGTAAGTAACTTGCTCATCTGAAAGAAACCGATAGAGATAGATTCCTTACCTTAGAATAGATACCCCAGCAATACCAACCCCGGTGGTGGGTCTGCGAACCAAGATTACACCAGTCCCGGAGAACAGAAAGGCCAAAGAAGCAGTCTCTCCGGACTTGGCTGTCCAGGCAGTAATCAGACCCCCCAGGATATAGCGGCATGGATTCGCAAATTTAGCGGCACAAATATGGAAATTTAGCGGCACAAATATGGAAATTTAGCGGCATTTTTGCGGCACTTTATTTTACTCATAATGATTCATTTTCAGCCTTAAATCATTGGAAACTCTTTTAGCAGAGTATTCCACTTTGAATAGGGAACCTGGAATATGGAACAGAGGAAGCAGCCCACAGGTGAAGGCTGTTATCCTTTGGAAATGCAATTCTCCATTTGCTTTAGTATAGCAGTTATCACACCTTTTGACACATTGCGGGACCGGTGTTTTTCAATCTGCAGATTATGCAGATGGTGGATTTTGTGGCAAATTCATAACTATGCGAAATTCGCAGCGGCCGCACAGTCGCATAATTCCAGTGGCACTGACTATAAGTCCCAGAATTCAATTGTAAAAAAACCTGGAACTGGAGCATCACACATGGACCTGGGAAACCTGACAGGATTGATGGTGGCAAACTAGCTAATTTACTGTGCAAGCTATGTTTTTGTCAATAACTCTTGCTCTTTCTCATTGCCTTTGTTCCCTTCACCCTTTAATCTTTCTCACGTTTTGATGTTGTTTTCCCTTGTAGCTTACTATTGTAACCCTGCCATTGTTTCCATTCGCTTTGTCTTCCACACGTGTTTATTTCATGATATGATTCAATATCCTACATCAAATAATTACGTTGCTTTCAACGTGTATATGCAATCAATTGTCTTTTATTGTACGTTTTAATATTTGCATTAAAAGCGCTTTTCTGCCCGTTTCTACTCGTGCAACAGTGATCCGCTGCAGTATTTAAGAAGTGTGTGGTAATTTATAGACTGCTTTGAGTTTGGCATCCCCTTGAATCATGTATCCCGTAACTCAGCCCGAGAAGAGATCTGTTGCTTCTGTCTGCCGCTGCTCGTGCGAAGTTTCGTTTCGTTTCCGGAAAGACCAGAAGATACACGATTCCGAGGGGATACCCGATATGACATAACACCGGCAGACGTCAATGACCCCTTTGAAAACAGGACAGAGAAAACGTCTCCAAGTTTCACCTCGAGCTCACGACTGAAAAGTATACTTAGGCTCCGCCCTGCAAGCATCTTCCGAAGCGCGCGACTTTGCCGAGAATCACTCGGCCTTTGTTTGCATCACGAGTATGTCACCTCCTGCGACCCACCCCCTCCTTCACCCCCCCTTGCTGCTCCCTAGCACTAACCAAGGTTTCCAACAGGGGAGTAGGCCCTTTCTAAGAGCTAACATTAAAAATAGAAATACTTTTCGCAGGCACTTTTGTAAAAATTGCGGCATTTTTACAAAAGTGCCGATTTCGCGGGCACTTTTGTAAAAATCGCGGCATTTTTACAAAAGTGCCGATTTCGCGGCAAGCCGCGAAATCGCGAAATCGCGAAATCCTGGAGGGTCTGAGTAATGCTTAGTGAAAGTGTGCAGCGAGGCCCACGTAGCTGCCTGACAGATGTCTTATAAGGAAACACCACGTCCCAAAGCAGTAGTGGCAGCCGTTGCCCTGGTAGAATGGACGCGCAGCCCCAGCGGAGGCTCCTGTTTAGCCAAAGAGTAACAAGACGACCCACTGAGAGATAGTTCCCTTGTGGATGGCCCAACTTTTCTTGGCGCCAACGTAGCCAACAAAGAGCTGGTCATCCACCTGGAACTGTTGTGTGCGATTGAGGTAAAAGGAGGGCGCACGTTTTGGGTCCAGACGGTGGAGCCTCTCTTCCTCTCTAGAAGGATGCGGAGGCGGAAAGAAGGTGGGGAAAGTGACGGTCTGCCCAATGTGAAAAGAAGTGACAACTTTTGGCAGAAAAGATGGACGTGTTCTGAGCACAACCTTGTCCGGATGGACAGACAGAAAAGAAGGTTTACAAGAAAGAGCCTGGAGCTCACTCACTCGCCTAGCGGAGATGATGGCAACCAGGAAAGCCGTCTTTAGAGTCAAGAGACGTAGCGGACAGTTGTGAAGAGGCTCAAAGGGAGCACACATCAAGTAAGTAAGAACCAGATTCAAGTCCTATTGTGGCATCACAAAAGGAATAGGAGGGAAAATGTGAGTAATGCCTTTGAGGAATCTATTTACAACAGGGGACTTGAAGAGAGAGGGCTGATCAGGGAGCCTGAGAAAGGCCGAAATAGCAGAAAGGTAGCCCTTGACAGTGCCCAGAGCAGAGCCCTGCTGGGCCAAAGAAAGAAGGAACAAAAGAACTTCTGAAAGAGGGGCAGAAAGGGGATCCGCAGCCTTTGCTGTGCACCATACCTAATCACTCCTGAGGCGGAAGCCGGGAGAGCTTGTTCGCATTTTGTCTTAAAATTATCTTTGCATTGTACTGCTTTTAAATCCACTGAACACTCACCCTTGAGCACTTTCCCCCTGAAAGCTGCTGGAATCTCCTTCGCACAGCGGATCTTAGCGCTGTTGCGGGAAGGGAACAACATCGCCGCCATCGCGCGCCAAACCCCCGGGCTACGCCCACTTCCTGAGGCCACGCCCACTTCACCCAAGCCTTCTTAGTCGCGCTGATTCACTAGCGCGCCACAGATACCTAATCACTCCTGAGGCGGAAGCCGGGAGAGCTTGTTCGCATTTTGTCTTAAAATTATCTTTTCATTGTACTGCTTTTAAATCCACTGAACACTCACCCTTGAGCACTTTACCCCTGAAAGCTGCTGGAATCTCCTTCGCACAGCGGATCTTAGCGCTGTTGCGGGAAGGGAACAACATCGCCGCCATCGCGCGCCAAACCCCCGGGCTACGCCCACCTCCTGAGGCCACGCCTCCCACCTCCCTATATCAATGTGCATTCCCTGGACGCGCAGCGGGCGCGCCAAAGGGAAGCCCGTCTGCGCCCGTCCGCGCCAGGCCGGGCCCAGGGCCCAAAACCCCTGGAGGCCACGCTCCAGGATCAAGGGTCTACACGCCTGAACTACTACTCTCCATGCGACTCCCCGTCAAGCAAAACTGTAAGATCCTACCAAACGACAGGCACAATTCCATCTCGTGTCCTTCCTGCAACTTCCAACTCGATGTCCCCCAGCTCTGTCGGCCCATTTCCTCAGGCCGTAAGCCGGTACACACGTGGCTTCTCGGAAGCCTGAACTGCAGATCCCTTGGCAAACACAAAAGAAACATATATGACCTTTTGTCCGACAACTCACTGGATGCCCTATTCCTCACAGAGACGTGGCTACGCGCCAGCTCAGGCCCAGACATAGCTGAAGCTCTACCGTCTAACTATGCCATTGTCAGAAAAGACCAAACCACTGGAGTAGGGGGCGGCATAGCAGTCATCTTTAAAAAATCGTGGCAATGTACCTTGGAACCGGTTTCCCTAAACGCCTGTGAGATGGCCCTTTTTAAACTTCAACCCCACCCGAACTTCACCTTCACGGGTCTCCTGATCTATCGACCACCCGGCCCTATTCAATCCTGGGCCACTCAACTTGTGGATTGGGTCGCCTCGGTCAGGGTAAACTACAGCAATCTGTCCATTATAGGAGACCTAAATATACACTTTGACGACCATCTGAATAAACCTGGCATAAACTTAATTCACGATCTTGCTGCTATGAATCTCACTTTGTGGAACTCGGGAGCTACACACAAAGGAGGTCACCTTTTGGACCCAATTTTTTCCAGCTTTCCCCTGTCACTCTGCCATCCAGCCTTGCCCCTACACTGGTCAGATCACTTTCTTACTTATTTCAGCGTGTCTGACCATATGACTTCTAGTCCCTCCGGCAGGACAGGACAGTCCGGTAAAAGGAATTGGAAGAAACTGGACATAAATCACTTCATGTCCGTATTAGACTCTGCACCTCTGGATGAATTATTTGATACTGAGGACATAGAGATCGTAGCCACTAATATAAACAACTGGCTACTAGGAGCCTTGAACACCTGCCTTCCCTTGGCTCGCAAAAAATTCAGAACCCACAACTCTCCTGCGTTATGGTACAACGAGGAACTAAAGGCAGCCAAATCCAAGTGCAAACGCTTGGAACGCCTTTGGAGGACAGACTACTCCCCTGTAGCCTGCTTGACTTACCGAAAAGAACTCAAGCTTTACCATAAAGCCTGCTCGACGGCCAGAGCCAACTACGTGGCGAAATCTATCTCAGAAGCCACCAACAAATCTAAAACGCTATACAATCTCGTAAGAGAATTAGCGGGCTCAAACACATCAGCCAAACCCCTTCCATTGAATAATGTTCAATGTGAAGAATTGGCGCATTTTTTCATAAATAAGATTGAGACCATCTACCAGGACATCGTAAAACAGCACCAGACACAAGCAGTGACAGATCTGGATCTCGATCCGAAGATGGAGGTCATCTCTCCTGCGCCATACCTGTCCTACGAGCCACTAACATCCTGGCCCGAGATAAATGTTCAGGGTCTTCAAGACATCTTAGGGAAAGTAAAATCTAGCTCTCCCATCGACCCCCTCCCAATCTCCGTACTCAGACTCCTGGACACCCCACAACTCTCCGTCATCTGCCAAGCTCTGAATCTATCCCTCTCCCAAGCAAAGGTCCCAGCCATGTGGAAACATGCCATGGTGTCACCCCTACTTAAGAAACCATCGGCAGATCCGAAAATCCTGGCCAACTTCGCCCAATATCCCTCTTACCCGCTTTCTCCAAAGTTCTGGAGAAACATGTCCATGGACACCTCGCCAGTTTCACGGAGGTAAACAACATACTTCACCCCTCCCAATCGGGTTTCCGCCCTGGCTTTTCGACTGAGACAACACTGCTTGGGGTGATGGAAAATCTTTGCCTCCTAGTAGCAGAGGTGACTCCGCTGCGCTGATTTTACTTGACCTCCGCGCAGCGTTCGACACCATCTCCCATAACATTTTGTTAAATTCGCTTTCCACCATGGGCATCAGGGGCAAAGCATTGGACTGGATATCATCTTTCCTGACTCTCAGGAAGTTTCAAATCACCTCCAGTACCGCGGCCTCTAATTTCCATCTATCCCCCTATGGTGTCCCTCAGGGCTCGGTGCTGAGCCGCCTGCTTTTTAACCTATACGTAACCCCGCTCGCCCAGATCGCCAAAGCAGCAGGTCTAAACATGTTTACCTACGCCGACGATTCACAGATCGTATTTTCACTCTCCAATGGAGATCACGACTCCTCCTCCCCCCGGCAGTCTGGCCTTAGGAACATCGCCACCTGGATGAGTAAAAACATGCTCAAACTAAACGGTAACAAAACGGAGGTTCTAATTCTGGGCCCAAACCAAAATCTCTGGAACCCAAGACACTGGCCATCTGAAATGGGCTCCCTACCCACCCCGTCACAAAAAGTACGCAATCTAGGCATTATCATTGACAACGGCCTAACTATGGAGCCCCAAGTCACTAACCTGACATCCACCTGTTTCACCATCTTGAGGTGGCTCAGGAAAATCATTTGGATGCTACCTGACGACACTCAAAAGTCTGTGGTCAACGCACTAATCACCTCCCGTTTGGACTACGGAAATGTCCTCTACCTAGGGTCTCCACAGGCAGTCATGCGTCGCCTTCAACTGGTGCAGAACGCCGCAGCAAGACTGCTCTGCATATGTCCGGTCACCTTAAGGCACTCCACTGGCTACGAATCGAAAACAGGGTCAAATTCAAAACACTCAGCCTTATGCACAGAATCAAATGGGGCAATGCCCCCAGATACCTACAAGCCCTCGTGCTAAGCTACACGCCGGCTCGCTGCCTGAGATCCTCATCTCAAGGCCTTTTCTGTGTACCCAAAGTACGCCTAGTGAGGATGGGGGGTAGATCTTTCTCCCTACTGGCCCCAAGCTCTGGAACTCCCTCCCTCAGCACCTACGCCTGGAAAACCGCTATATCCACTTCCGCAAAGCCATCAAGACCTGGCTCTTTTACCAGTAACTTGCTCCCGCCTCTCCCCAGAGTCTTTCATTCTGCTCATGTGGTTAAATATCTCTTAGCGCCGGGAAACCCTTTTGGGTAGCTGTCGCGCTTTAAAAACCCAATAAATAAATAAATAAAATGCCACAAATTTGTTCCACCTGCAGGCGTATACCAACTTAGTGGAGGGTCGCCATAATAACATTACAAACTTCAGGAGGCAAGTCAAAAGGAATCAACTGCCTCCGCTCAATCGCCACGCAAGTAGATGGAGACTGGACAGGTTCGGGTGGAGGACCATCCCCTGCTGCTGCGATGGAAGATCCTCCCGAAGAGGCAGTCGGATCAGGAGATCGATGGTCATACTGAGTAGCTCGGGATACCATACTCTTTGAGCCCAGTCCGGAGCCACAAGAATGACTTGGGCCTGGTTGCGCCTGATCTTCTTCAGCACTCTGGGCAGAAGTGGTATAGACGGAAAGGCGTACAACAGACTGCAACTCCGCCTCGCAACAAAAAGCGTGGCCGCCTTGGAAATTCCAACGTGCAAAACTGTTGACATTGCGTGTTCTCTTCGGTGGCGAATAGATCTAACTAAGGTTCTCCCCACTTTTGAAAGAGATCTTGCGCCACGTCCGAGTGAAGTCACCATTCTTGATCCATCATGCTCTTGCGGCTGAGTTTGTCCGCCCTGGCGTTCAGTGAACATGCCACGTGTTGAACCACCAGGGAAATGCCCTGATGTTCCAGCCATGTCCAGAGGCGCAGAGCCTCCTGACAGAGGGTCCACGACCCCACCCGCCCTGTTTGTGCAAGTACCACATGGCGGTGGTGTTGTCTGTGAACACCTGCACTTCTCTCCCCTTGACAGAGGGAAGGAATGCCATCAGTGCAAGCCAGATCGCCCGAAGCTCCAGAAGGTGGATATGGAGCCGGGACTCCGCCGGAGACCAGAGGCCTCTGATCTCCGCCTCTCTCATGTTACCGCCCCATCCCAGGAGGGACGCATCCATCACCACTGTGTGTTCCGGTTGGGGAAGGGAGAGGGACCTGCCATTGACCCAATGCCGGTTTGTGAGCCACTACTGCAACTATCTTGCAGTGCCCTCCGAGATCTGGACAGACTCGGACAGGTTCCCCTGATGCTGCGCCCACTGGAACTTCAGGTCCCACTGCAGTGCCGGCATATGTCATCTGGCTTGATCGACCAGCAGGATGCAGGAGGCCATGAGGCCCAGCAGCCTCAGGGTCAGCCTGACCGAAACCCAGGATAGAGGTCGGATATTTCGGAATCAGAGCCTGAATATCCTGGACTCGTCGTTCGGGAGGATAGACCCGAAAGAGCATCGTATCCAGAACCGCTCCGATGAAGAGGAGCTTTTGAGAGGGAATCAGGTGCGATTTCGGCACATTGATGGAGAACCCCAGCAAATGCAGGAGGTCGGCCGTAGTCTGGAGGAGGGAGACGACTGCCTGGGGCGATCCCGCCTTCAACAGCCATGCGTCGAGATAGGGGAAGACTGGAAAACCTGAGCTGTGCAGATGAGCTGCGACCACTGCCATCACTTTTGTGAACACCCGAGGGGCGCTGGTAAGGCCAATGGGGAGCACGGTAAACTGAAAGTGCTCGTGGCCTACCGTAAACCACAGGTAACGCCGGTGGGCTGGCAGAACAGGAATATGCGTCCTGCAGATCCAATGCTACCATCCAGTCTCCAGGATCGAGGGCAGACAAGACCTGAACCAGAGTTAACATATTGAACTTCTCCTTCCGGAGGAAGCGACTGATGTTCCGGAGGTCTAAGATAGGACGCAGGCCCTTGTCCTTCTAGGGCACCAGAAAGTAGTGGGAATACCAACCACGACCTACTTCTGGTGCAGGAACGCGCTCGATGGCCCCCTTGGCCAAGAGGGCCACAACTTCCTGTTGAAGAAGTGCCAAGTGATCCCCCTACATGTGGTGGTACTGGGGTGGCATGGCTGGAGGGGTAGTCTCGAAGGGGAGGGAGTAGCCCCTTCGGACTTTTTGTAAAACCCACCTGTCCGTAGTGATGGTGCGCCAGTTAGGGAGGTGATGGCAAATCCTGCCGCCCACTGGCGTTTGATGGGCCTGAAAAACCAGACTAGGAAGGTTTGGAGGCAGTGGACTGACCCGCCCGCTGGCCCCCTGACCCGCTTCTGTGGGTCCCATGTCCGCGGCCTCGCTGAGACTGTTGCTGCTGCAGCATGTGTCTCTGAAGCGAATGTGTTGGGGCGCCCCTTCAGTGGCCACAAAAGGAGTGAAAAGCAGAAGGCGGAGGAGGGAGAGTGGCCGAAAGGCCCAAGGACTTGGCCGTAGCCTGCGAGTCCTTAAAACGCTCCAACGCACTATCTGCCTTGTTTCCAAAAAGGCGAATGCCATCAAAGGGCATGGACATCCCCCGAGAAGCCAGTAGTCCTCAGCCAGGCGTGGCGGCGGAGCGTCACTGTCGTGGAAATCGCCCTGCCCAGCGAGTCGGGGGTGTCAAGGCCACATCGTATTGTGAACTTTGCCGCATCTCTCCCTTCAGCAATAGCTTTGGAGAGCACTGTCCGGGCCTCCTCCAGACACTGAGGCAGCACTTGCGCCACTGTATCCCAAACAGAGTGGGAATAACGGCCTAAGAGGCATGCAGTGTTCACAGACCACAGCCTTGAACTGGCGGAAGAGAAAATCTTCTTCCCAAACTGTTTCAGTCTCTTGGATTCCCTATCCGTAGGTGTGGTAGGGAAGACGCTTTGGGACGTAGACGCTTGGACAACCAAGCTCTCAGGGGTGGGGTGTTGGGAGAGAAAGAGGGGGTCACCTGGGGTCCGGCGATGGCGTCAGGCCACGTTCCTATCCACTTGAGCCCCTGTGTTGGGCCTGGACCAGGTGCCCAAAAGAACGTCTGAAAGTGCATCATCAAAGGGCAGCAGTGGCTCTGCAGAGCTAGCCGCCGGATGAAGCACTTCTGTCAGGAGGTTAGTCCTGATGGCCACTGTAGGGAGTTCGAGACGGAGAGCCTCACGCGCCCTACGCATCACCACTGCATAACTCGCACCCTCCTCCGCAGCCACGGTAGGAGGAGTGAGCATGCCAAGGTCAGGAGAGGTGTCAAGACCGCTGGCATCCCCCAAATCCTCAACCCAGTCCGGGTCAAACTCACACTGAGCTGTGAGAGTGTCCTCAGACCCCTCCCAGTCCTCCCCTTCCTCCGAAGGCTGAAAATACAGAGGCTGATGGACATAGGGGTAGAAAGTCCCATCGGCGTCGGAATTGGCATCGAGCGACGCCGTTCCAGCACCGTGTACACTTCAGGGCTGAAACTGGGGACGTCGTCGTCCGGGGGCACGGGCGATGTCGGTGGTGGTGTCGGTGGGGTCGACATTGGTGGAGGTGTTACGAGGTCAACCGGCGTCGACTGGGATCCAGGCCTGGATCCTTGGGGGCCCTGCGGCGCCGGGGCCGAAGCCAACAGCAATGCTGGAGCTGGAGCCGCCGACAGTAAAGGGTGAGGAACCCAAGTCAGGCCCGCAGGACCCGAAGGCGCGCTGGCGGGGCCCGACCGCCCAAAGAGACAGGCCATGGCTGCCAGAAATTCCTGCAGCTGGGCCGGAGTAACCGACGGACCCGGTAAGGGCGGGTAGGCTGATGGTGACACCGTCGGCTTTGCCGGAGCTGCAGGGGCGGCACCACCCGCACCCTAAGCCGCGTCGTGCGACGGGTGAGGGGAAGTCAGTGAGCGATGGCGCTTCGTCGACTTCTTGTGATGCTTCACCTTACCTGACCCCGAGTGCATAGACTTAGATCCTGAAGAACGATGATGATGGCTCCACGACCGGTCCCTCGACCTCCCATGGGACCGGGACCTTGAGCTGCGTGAAGCTGACTGCCATACTTCAAGCAACTTCCGGGACCGCTCCCGCAAAGTCTTCGGCGCCATGGCCCGGCAGTCAGGGCACGATTTGGGGTCGTGGTCGCAACCCAGGCAGTAGAGACACATGCAGTGCGGGTCCGTCACCGACATCATTCAATGACAATCCCAGCAGGACTTGAAACCGGGCATCCCTACGGCACCAGGAGTCGATCGACTCAAAAAGAAGAGAAAAAAAGGCCTAGAAAACTCAGTCAAAAAGTGACTGGGAGTACCGCTCTCGCCGGATCTGAGCTTGCTGGTGCGGAAAAAGAAAGAACTGACGTCAGCGCGCGAGGGCGGCGTCTAAGTAGCTACCGTGATGTCATCTCAGCGACCACGACGCCAATGACGGACGGGGAGCCGCACAACGCCACCTTCCGACGCGTAGGGGTATTGCTGACAAAAACCTTCTGGATCCAGTCTGACGACTGGGGGTAATTCTAAGGTAAGGAATCTATCACTATGTGTTTCTCTCAGATAAGGGGCTTCAACAGTACTTAGGCTTGTACTCCTTAGGATTTGTCTCGATTTCTGCCTTTTAGTCTGCTGCTCAATCATGCCGGCAGAGGTTAAATGGAGGTTGCTCAAAGGGGTACAGTGTGGTGCCAGTTTCTGCAGATTCTGCACTTTTCCCATCTTTATGAACAGTGTAGACGACCATGAACTTGATCCTCGCTTTCACTGGAAGCCAGTGGAGAGTTACGAGGGCATGTTTGATATGGTCGTGCTGAGAAAATTTTAAAGTTCAATATAGTAGAAAAATTAATAGAGAGGCACACAAAAAATATTGCATGTGAGACGCAATTAAACAACATGCTACCATAGACACTCAACAAGCTGCACTGTGTACATAGAGTTTTGTGAAAAATATTCACTAGTAAATGCAAAAACCTCCCTCTCTATATGTACTCACCTGACCACTTGGAACTGCTCCTCACCACATATTTATTCACTTCAGCTCTTGATCAGGTTCTGACAGAAAGCTATTCGATACCAGAGTTCTTGTGTTGTATAACAAAGTTAGGCAAGACCAAAAATGTATATAGAGAGTTGATCCAGGTTGACACCAAGAGCTAAAATCTGCCATGAAACATTGAGACATCTAAAGGTGAAATACGAGCTTAACCATAGAAAGACCAAATAGGACGCTACTCATACACATCCCACACATACAGAGAACCAGGTCAGGAGGGTGAACGTTCTCTTACATCGCTCTTAAAGCAAAAACCCTTGACCTACGTTTCCTCACCAAACCTGGCTGGACCCTGCATCAGCACCTGCCATCGCCATCACCCCCAGGTACAAGGTTGCCAGGCAAGACAGACTTCACAAACCCGGGGGCAGAATCACCATCATCCAAGAACATCATCAGCTGCACCACATTCATGGACATGTCATCCTCCAACATGGTATATTATATATATATATATTCACAGAAAAAACCATAGGTTTCAGGCACGTTATAGTTAGGAATTAGCATTTAAAAAACCTCAGAAATTCACTGAAAAAACCATAGGTTTCAGGGGTGTTCTAGTTAGCTGGACTTTTCACTTGTACAAAACCATTGAAATTCCCCCGTTATAGTTAGTTCAGCTAACTATAACTCGCGCGCCCGCAATGCACTGCTGATGACGTCACATATTACATCACTCATGACATGGTCAGTGACATCACTCATGACATCACTGATGACATCACTGATGACATCACTGATGACATCATCCAGTGAATGTGTGTTTTTCTGAAAATTAAATATGTTTTATATATGTATATCTCAAGGTCGATGGAAGAATAAATGGGTATATAAGTGTCTAAATGGATGATTTGTTTTTGAAAAATTGATTGTGTAACTGACTGATTAAGTGTATCATAGTGAATACATGGCTTAGTGAGTAATGTTTAAATATGTAAATATCTGTATCAGTCTCTCACTTTGTGTATAAGTGGCTGCATGGGTTGGTGAGTAGCTACATGGGTGTCTATATAGGTTATTAGTTGTTTTTTTGAGTATCATTCTGAGTGTCTGCATGGTTCGGTGGGGGGTATTACGTAGTGCATAGGTGCATGAATGAGTGACTCACTGTTTGTATGGGTTGAACACAGCATGTGTGCAGGACTGTATGGGTGGATGAGTGTGTGTATGGGTGTGTTAGTGAGTGAATGACTGTCTCAATAGTGTCTTTATGAGTAACTACATATGTTTTAAACTAGTATATGTGACTATTGGTGTATATATGTGAGTATATGTGAGAGTGAGAGATTGAAAGAGTTCCTGTATGAATAAGTATGTGTTTCTATAAGTGATTGTTTAAAAGACTAAGTATGTGTAAGTTTCCGTAGAAGTAAGTATGGTGGTGTGTGTATAACTGTATATGCAAGTAAATGTATGTTTGATTCTTTATTAGCATGAGTGACTATGTGTGTGAGTAACTCTATGGATGAGTGGCATTGTGTAACAGGATGTATAGGTGTATGAGTACATATGATGAGTGAGTACATGTATGAGTGACTGTATAGGACTGTTGGTGAATGAGTGGATGTGTATGTGGATCTTAGAATTACTGAAGAGGTTGTTGTAACTGGTATTGGTATGTCCATTGTTTTGAAAATGTTAGTCTCTATTTTTGAATGTGTGTATCAAAGGTTATATTAGGGTGAGAGGAGGTCTGCCACTCTATCACAAGGATGATGTCATCAGTGATGTCATTTGAGATGTCATCAGTGATGTCATGAGTGATGTCACTGACCATGTCATGAGTGATGTAATATGTGACGTCATCAGCAGTGCATTGCGGGCGCGCGAGTTATAGTTAGCTGAACTAACTATAACGGGGGAATTTCAATGGTTTTGTACAAGTGAAAAGTCCAGCTAACTATAACACCCCTGAAACCTATGGTTTTTTCAGTGAATTTCTGAGGTTTTTTAAATGCTAATTCCAAACTATAACGTGCCTGAAACCTATGGTTTTTTCTGTGAATTTCAAAGGTTTTTTAAATGCTAATTTCTAACTATGCCTACAGAGATAGGACATGTGAAGAAAGAAGAAAAAATGCACAGAAAGAAACAAAAGAAGTGCAGAAAGAAGCAACAGAAGTCCTCAAATACGAAGATAAGTGCAGGAAGAAGGATAACGTGCAGAAAGAACAAAAAGAAGAGCAGAAAGAAGCCTTGTTGCAAAATCATCCTGTACCCTCAACTTTTTCAGATGGATACTGGTGGTAACTGAGTCTGACTAACCAGTCCTAGAGCCAGTGCTATGTTAAAAGACACTTAGAATACAGTGAAAACACCTACATAAAATAGGGAACATTATGCGTTGGGGTCCCCCTGTGATTAGCATGACCTCCTCTGTAAGCCCCTAGTATATAATAGGGCATGGGGATTAAAACTACCTCTTAAAACAGGCCACAGGGCGTTTTTGCACACGTTAACTCAGGCCCCGTCCCCTCCATTCACCACTGTGTAAACACGCCCTGTGTCCATTTTTAGTTGGGAGATTAAGTTCATTTGAATCCTGAGGGTCCCTAGGGTCCAACTAGCCAACTAGGTACCTCCAGTAAGTGCCACAGAGCTGCGTTGCAGAGAGGTGTAAAAAGTGGCACGGCCTGGACCACCTCTCTGCAATGCAGCTCAGTGGCGCTTACTGGAAGCACTTGGTGGGCTAGTTAGCCCCCAGGGGCCCTCAGTATTGAAGGGAAATTATATCCCCAATTTAAAACGTGCCATAGTGCGTGTTTGCACACGTCACCTCAGGCCCCGTCCCCTCCCTTCACCACTGTGTAAACGCGCCCTGTGGCTGTTCTAAGTTGAGAGATTAAGTCCCCTTGAATCCTAAGGGTCCCTAGGGTCAAACTAGACCACTAGGTACCTCCAGTAAGCGCCACAGAGCTGCGTTGCAGAGAGGTGTAAAAAGGGGCTTGGCCTCAGAACACCTGGCTGCAGCGCAGCTCCCTGGCGCATACTGGAGATGCCTGTTGGGGGCGCGTTTGGAGAGTGCTGCACGGAGGGGGCATGGCCTCCGGCACGATGCCAGTCTTTTATTTATTTTAGTTTTTTAAGAAGGGGGGCTGTTTGGTTCCCCTTCTTATTCTAATTTATTGGCCCTGATGACCCCATCCCCCAGGGCCAGTCTCCTAATTATATTTTTTTGACCCCAATCCCCAGGGCAGGCCACTGTTTTTTATTATTTTAAAAAAATATATATTCATAGACACACCTAGGACATGCTGGACAAACCGTACGTACCTATCACCATGACGATTTGCGTGATATTCATTAAAAGGCGACTATGCATGCAATGAATCCACGTGGAATGTATTTACACCACTAGTGAAGCTCTGACATGTCTGATGCCCTACCGTGCCCAATCCTGGTAGACACCCTTGTCGTTTATTTATACAAACATGGGTAGCTATTGACGGGCACATTTAATACACATGCACACCAAGCCATTCAAAGGGGATTCGACAAAAATTCGACCAAAACTATGCAAGAAACCCCCCTCACGGTTAATAAAACACACATCCACTGCCGGATGTGTAATACTTTTTATTTTACTCTCTGGAAAGGGGACGAACATCACTTGAGAGTCACAGCGTGCTCCTGACAGAGCCCAATGCTGTGTTACACCCACCATTGCCTGCCGAGTGCCACACACCTCTGTGTTGTATTCCACTAGCTAGTGCATATGCTATGACACTCTCTAGCCCATGTGCACTGTAACACCACCCCGTGAATATGTCATGCCACACTTGTCTTCGCACGGGTTATATTGCCCCATCTAACGTGCCTTTCTCGATGCCTATGTTATAACGCACAGTGCTATGCCATACATATTACAATCTGGGATCCATATCTTTGTCACAGTGCATATGCAACGTTACACTCCCCAGCACATATTTTATATTACAACTTTAGAGACTAGTTAGGTTACACAACACTGCCCTGTGCATATTACACTCCAAGGCGCATATCGCATAGCACGCGCTAGTGCCTGTGCTATCTCGCGCTCTCCAATGAATCTGTCATTGCGCACAATGTATTGCATATTATATTTCACGCCCGGTTCATCTTATATCACACTTTTTGGTGCATAGTTTATACCATACACTATATCTAGTTTTCATTTTCAATCGTGCTCTCAGGACTATGTTCTATATAACACTGTGTTCACCTACCCTTTTCACGGGTATTACATTTTGCGATAGGGGGTGGAGGGTCAGGGGGTGTTTCTGCCAAGTGAGCCCGGAGTCACAGTCACAAACGTCCACTTCTTCCTGAATAAAAGTGAGATTATGCTGCATACTTGTTCATATTTTAAGTAGTTCGCACAGACACAATGTTTTAAAAACAATAAAGTTCCTAATACCCGCCTTCTCTGAACAGTTAGCTTGCTGCCCCATCCCCTTCCTCCCTATCCTCTGTTGTGTGAATCCATGGACTAGCCTCCTCCCTCCTGCCATGCATGGTCTGATGTGCTGCCACTGCCCTCAATTTAGTATGATGTACCAGTCCACTCCTCCTGCCCTCCATTGCCCAATTCTATGCCCCATCATTGACCTCCTGCTTAAACTCTGTGCTTAGCTTGCTGCCCCTATTCTCCTTCCCCCTGCCCTCCGATGTCTTTGTGCATGCCCCTGCTCCATCCTTTTTGCCCACCATGTCCCATGGACCTGCCACTCCTATCTACTCTGAGTGTTCTGTTGAGCTGCCACTCCCCTCCCACCTGCCTAGCATTGTCAGATGACTGTAACCTGTCCCTGCCACCTCCACCCTGCCTGTCCACATGCCATGCCCCTATCCTCTTCCTCCTGTCCTACATGGTCCATTGTACTGCCACACTCTTCTGCCCTCCCTGGTCTGTTGTGCTGCAACTGCTCCTCCTGCCTGCCCCGTGTGGTCTGTTGTGAGGTCCCTTCCCCTGAACTTTCTTGTCTGTGCACAGGTCCTGACCCTCCCTTCTATCCTCCATCGTCCTTTGTGCATGCCCCTCCACCCTCCTTCTTGCCCATCATAGCCATTGTGCTGCCACTAACCCTCCCACTTGCCATGCATGGTCTTCTGTGCTGCCATGGCCCCTCCCACCTTCCCTGTGTGGTCAGTTAGCTGCCCCTGACCCCCTCCCACCTTCCCTCCATGGTCTGGGTGTATGCCATCACAGTCTCACTGTTGCTCTTCATGGTGTGTCTTGCTTCTAGTGCCCATCCTGCCTGACCTCCATGGCTATCTTGCTGCTCCTGCCCTGCCCCCTTGCCCCCAGCCCTACTCCCTCCCTCCTGGCTTGTCTGTTCCATTGTAATGCCCCTGATCCGTCCCTCCTGCCCTTTATGGTCTGTTATGCTGCAGCTTTCTCTCCTGTCTGTCCATTATGGTCAGCTAGCTACCATTGCCTCTTGCCTCTCTGTTCTCTGTTGTCCATGTGCATGGTCCTGTCCCCTCCCTCTTGCTTTCTATGGATTGTTGTGCTGCACTCCCGTCCTGCATGCCCTGTGTGGTGTATTGTGCTGCTGCAAACCCTGATGCCTGCCCTGCAGGGTCAGTTTGGTGCACCTCTCCATGTCCCTCCTGTCCTCTGTTATCCAAGTCCATGTCCCTATCCCATTTCCTTCCATGATCCAATGTACCATACTTGCGAACATTTTGAACTTGGTAAGAGGGAGATTTTGAAAAAAAACTGGGGTATTGATTTTCCCCTTTGAGTTACATTGAAAAAGAGGATATTGTAGACAGGAGACAGATCAAATAAAGCCCATTTGAGCTTAAAAACATTGGACGTTTCCTGGCTGAATCGGGTCTGTTGGCATGTATGGTTGTACTACCATTGCCTCTTCCTTCTGCCCACAATGGTCTATTACATTGCCACAGCCTTGAAGGAGGGTAGATTTTGTATCACAGGGGGCCCCTGGCCCGTTCTGTCCACACCTGAAGTATGAGACCCTTGTCCTTGCCCTGCCAGCTGCATTTGTAGGCCGTATTAAATTGACCAGCGGGTCCTGTGTTGCTATATAATTATCCTGAGACATCCTTACCACTCAGCCAGCATAAACCCCTGTGTAGGCCCTTCTGTTCAATATGTAGGCCTCTTTGTTAAATTGACCATAGCTCTGCAATTTTAGTGTATAGCAGTCTGAAGGCAGGTCTGCGAGGCCTTCTGATCCAAACTAGTAGCCCCCACCCTACCCGAGTGCTCCGTGCTCGGTATCAAAGTTCAACATCCCCCTGAAGCTGTCGACATACAGTAGGCTGCATCCTGGACTGGTACTTGCTTCCTGGGCAGGTTTCCCGCTTTTAAGGAAGTGGCAACCGCAGAGCGTCAAGTTAGGAGAACTGAGGAGATTTTATACATGAATATATTGAATTCCCGTACAATACCCATTATTTTCTGCTTGCTCTATGGAACTTACGATAAGCGATTGGCATGAGAGACTGACCTTTTCACCCAGTCCATTGTCAGCATTAAGTGGGTAAATGACGAAATGTCTGGTAAAATCTGCAGACGAAGCTTTTGGGTAGCATACGTAGGTAGATGTAGCGTGCAAAGGAGCCCACAAAATGATATAAAAAGGGAGCACCCACAGATATCGGCGGACTACCTCGCCGTCTGTATGTAGGTTAACAGGCAGTGCAGGTTTTCCCCAAGAGCTGGGAGCTCTTGTCTTCCTTTGCTTAAAATGTCTTGCTCTGCTTTGCTTGAAGTATCTTATTCTATTTTACCTATATGAAATGTCATGTTATGTTTAACCATTGTTCTCTTTACTTTTGCATTTAAAAGATTTTGTATTGTAATTGCAGGAATGCTTGCTCTAAGAGTAAACGTGAGTGTTCCTAGGTAACATTTTCCTTGGTGTAACTTGTTTCTCATGATGCATTTATAGATGTGTTTTCTCTCTCTCTCTGTCAGTACATTAATTGAGATACAGAGAATATTATGACAGCTGTATGATTATCTGGATTCTGTATTTTGTACTTTATGTCTCTATTCTGCGGTTTCCTTGAAGTTGCATCTTCTCATTAAACTGCCATTGTATTCTGCCTCCAATTCCATGTCTCAGATGTCTGTTTTCTTCATTTTTGAAGCAAGCGTTCCTAGGCACCCCGGCTCAAATTAAGGTGCCCCTTTTGTCCCTGACTCACTCTCCTGCTCAGTTCTGTGGTGGCTCCCGGGGATCTGGGGACTGCCCCTAGCTTCCTTGACCCGTAATAGATATTCCCTCCAACAGCCTCTCTTGCAAGTCCTGTATTGTTGGTTTGTTGCCCCTGCCCCCCTTTCCACTGCCCTCCATAGTCTGTTGTGCTTCCACGGCCCTTCCTGCCTGCTCAGTGTGGTTAAATTGTTGCCTTTGCACCCTCCTACCTGCCTTCAATTTTCAGAGTCCGTGCCCCTGGCCTCTGCCTCTCAACAGTATCCTAATGAACAACTAGATTGCTAACATTCTATATTTATTACAAAAGTGTGGAATGCCTGACATCATCTTGATGTAATCAAAACTGTAATACCTAGAGCATTTCCTTTAGAAATTACATATATGAGAGGGTCTTATTGGCATCAAAATTATGGTTAGTGCTCTAAAAGACTAAAATAAGGACATATTTTCTGAGTTTTCAAATAGCGACAAAGCACTTTTAAATTATTTGTTATCTTTATGTTTTTTTATCCAGTTGACCACTTGATTAAATGTTGCACTTAGGGGAGAGGATGTGGTGTTACTTCCAGAACTGCAGACTTTGCAACTGGGGAACCAGGTTGAAGTTTCTGCTTCAGCTCGACATTCTGTGATTCTGGTCAAATCACTTAGTCTCCCCATGTCTACAACCAAAATGAATTTGTTCTTGTGTGATGTAACCAATGCTCATGTAAAGCACTCCAATACCTGACAAGTCTGCACTATATAACACTGCAAAAACACAAAATAATAAGTGTTTTGCACACTTCTGTCATTGGGCTATATTTGGGCTACATCTGGGTGATTTTGGGCTACATTTGGGCTCTTTTGTCTCCGGTGGCCATCTTGGGAGATTTATTTGTTATGAAGTTTCCTAATTTCCTCATGTACTGCAGTCTTCTCAGTAGGAAATGCTTTCAGTTTTTTACTTTGATTCCATCATGAAGGTATTCAGATATGTCACACATTTGCCATAAATTCTGAATGTTAGCACTCTAGTTGCTCATTAGATCACTGTAGTAAAACTACTGCACCATGGAAGTCTGCTCCTGGTATTAAAAGTGCATGTTTCAGTCTGCATGTCAGAATTTTTTAATGAAATAGAAGAGGATTTGAGAAGTCACTCAAAATGTGCCCTCATTTTCTTTCTTCAGCATTAATCATAATTTCTATGGCAAAATGAACCTCCTCATTGTGTTCCTTTTTAAATTAAATGTTTTAAGTGTTACCAGTTTATTCCAATCAAGATGGCTTCAGGTGTGCCATACTTTTGTCATAATGAAGACAGTAAGCGCTCTAGTTGTTTTTAAGAACATTCTGGGACATTCTGTCATTGGGCTATACTTGGGCTACATCTGGGTGATATTTGGGCTACATTTGGGCTCTTTTGTCTCTGGTGGCCATCTTGGGAGACTTATTTGTTATGAAGTTTCCGAATTTCCTCATTTACTGCAGTCTCCTCAGTAGGAAATACTTTCAGTTTTTTACTTTGATTCCATCAAGAAGGCATTCAGATGTGTCACACATTTGCCATAAATTCAGAATGTTAGCACTCTTTTTGCTCATTAGATCACTGTAGTAAAGCTACTGCTCACCAGGGAAAACTGCTGCTGGTATTGAAAGTGCATGTTTCAGTCTGCATGTCAGAATTTTTTAATGAAATAGAAGAGGATTTGAGAAGTCACTCAAAATGTGCCCTACTTTTTCTTTCTGCAGCACTAATCATACTTTTTATGGAAAAATGAACCCCCTCATTTTGTTCCTTTTTAAATTAAATGTTTTAAGAGTTACCACTTTAATCCAAGCAAGATGGCTTCAGGTGTGCCATACGTTTATCATAAGTAGGACTGTTAGCGCTCTAGTAGTTCTTTGGAACACTCTGGGAAGCTGCAGTAGAACACAAAGGAATCAACTGACAGTCTCTGCCCTTGTTGGATGTACATGTTTTACTGAGAATGTCAGACTTCATTCTCACATGACTGAGAAAGATAATGTGAATTTACAGAAAATAAGCTCTCAGTTTAGCCTATAGATCACCTTCCAAACCTCTGTGGTAAAAGCATGAGAAAATATTTTTCTCTCAATCATGATATCCCAGCAGAAGGCTTTTTCACATGGTGAAATCACCTTAGAACATACCACAATTCCTAAAATGAGTATGGTACCATCAACAAATGATTTTTAATGTAACTAAAGTTTTAAAACCTTCTATTAACTGCAATGCTTTTTAATGAGGTGCTATCATGTAAATTGGTCCCAAGATGGCTGCCAACACTTCTTGGATGAAGTGCTGACAGCCAATCAGATCTCAGGATGAGATGTGTGGTTAGGCTCCGCCCACATATATATATGCTTTTAAATGCTATTTTCTCAGGAAATACTGAACAGATTTACACCAGACCTGCAAAAGGCACTTCCTTGACCTTATGGCTACCTCTCTGCCAAATTTCAAGAAATTCTGTTCAGCCGTTCGGGCTGTAGCTGTGTCTAAAGGTCCTATGGAAAAATGCATGGGGAAAACGCGTTTTGGGACCCCCCTTTTTTCTCGGCCCCTGCTTGACGAATCCCCCCGAGACTTTCAGGGTAGGAGCGGAGCGGAGCGCCCCACCTATTTTGAAAATTTCGCGAGGATTCGTCGACCGGCGCCAAAGTTATTGCAAATAGAATGTTGCGGATTTCCTATGGAAACAGGGTCCTAACTATAACTACCTACTGGCGACCGCCAGTAGGTAATATTCTAAATCACAAGAGCGACCCTTATGTCCCTGTGAACCGGGTAAGTACAATGTACTACAAAACAACGTTCACAAGGAACTGATTTGAAAATAATCATCTGTTACATACAACATCAATGGTTGCTTTTGAGTTAATCTCGCACATGTAAGTCAAGAACAATAAAGGGTAAAAATTAAATAAGACCAAATCAATAATAAACACAGTAAGCCTACACACGACCCTTTTGAATTATTGAAATCTACCAAGCCTCAGCCGAGGTCTTTATTTAATATACACTTTTTTAATTCACATATAAAAACATTTTATATATACATAATACCTCTCTTTCTTACATTCACAGTGCAAAGTGAGCCCCAGTGAAAAGAACCATAACCTTTTATAATGTGACAAAACAAGAAAAACAGGAATGTGGAAGGTTATTGGAAAAATTATTATGAGGACAGTTTATACACAATAATTCAGTCAAGACTGTCTCTTATTTTATTGTCGACGGCGTTTCGACCCACTTTTAAATACCGGGTCTCATCAGGACTGTATTTCTGGGGACAGTGTAAAACATACAGTCGTCCGTATAGGATCCAGTATGCATAAAGATGTGGCGGATGAAAAATTACATCCAAACTTGGGCTTTTTATTCCTCCAAGGATAGGGGTCAAATAATGCACCCGATATTTAGGGAGATTCAAACTGCTGTTTCAACACTTATATTCTAATTTCAGAAGAGAGGAACAAGTCTCCTTCTATCAGTGATGATACTGCTGTATACTCGAGCAACGGCGCTCGCCCGTTCGTAGCCCCTAGGTCAATACGTATTGCTCCGTGTGATGTCCGTAGCGATTCCGCTACGGACATCACACGGAGCAATACGTATTGACCTAGGGGCCACGAACGGGTGAGCGCCGCTGCTCGAGTATACAGCAGTATCATCACTGATAGAAGGAGACTTGTTCCTCTCTTCTGAAATTAGAATATAAGTGTTGAAACAGCAGTTTGAATCTCCCTAAATATCGGGTGCATTATTTGACCCCTATCCCTGGAGGAATAAAAAGCCCAAGTTTGGATGTAATTTTTCATCCGCCACATCTTTATGCATACTGGATCCTATACGGACGACTGTATGTTTTACACTGTCCCCAGAAATACAGTCCTGATGAGACCCGGTATTTAAAAGTGGGTCGAAACGCCGTCGACAATAAAATAAGAGACAGTCTTGACTGAATTATTGTATATTGTTTATAAACTGTCCTTATAATAATTTTTCCAATAACCTTCCACATTCCTGTTTTTCTTGTTTTGTCACATTATAAAAGGTTATGGTTCTTTTCACTGGGGCTCACTTTGCACTGTGAATGTAAGAAAGAGAGGTATTATGTATATATAAAATGTTTTTATATGTGAATTAAAAAAGTGTATATTAAATAAAGACCTCGGCTGAGGCTTGGTAGATTTCAATAATTCAAAAGGGTCGTGTGTAGGCTTACTGTGTTTATTATTGATTTGGTCTTATTTAATTTTTACCCTTTATTGTTCTTGACTTACATGTGCGAGATTAACTCAAAAGCAACCATTGATGTTGTATGTAACAGATGATTATTTTCAAATCAGTTCCTTGTGAACGTTATCCTCCAACATGGAGCACCTGTCATTCAAGCTCCATATCACAGTCAACATCACCCTAAGCACCACTCTTGTCTACAGACTACCCGGAGCACGCACCACCTTCACAGATACCATCATTGACTTCGTAGCACCCCTCACCCTCGATGCTAGCAACTAAATCCTACACAGAAACCTGAACTTCCACTTCGAACAATACGCCAACCACAACTCAAGGGCATTCACTGAAGACCTTGAAAGCATGAGCCTCACCAAATGAGCAAAGGAGCCTACGCACGTTGCCCGATACTTCCAGTACACTATTTTCACCAAATTCAACATCCAAGTCGACAAGCCCATACCAGTTCCTTGGACAGACCATGCCCTTTTCAAGTTCAGTATCCCTGTCCCGGTCCAGAGCACACGCAACCCCACCAGACCAGCCTGCTGAAACTGGAACAGCATCACCGACAAGAACTGGAACACCACTCTCAACACCCACCGACCTAAACATAGCAACAGCCGCCCCAAAGCCATCAAGTATTTCAAAACAATCATTTCTTTTCTATCCATAGGGCTTACCTAACTCCTCAAAAGTTGTCAAAAACATCAGCTGGCCCTCCTGCAAAATGCAAGAAGTGTGGACTGGAGAGAGCTTCCGAGATCCATATGTTTCAGGAATGTCCAGAAATTTTGGAGTATTGGAAGAAGGTCAGTGCAACTATCTCTGCCATTCTGGGGGCTCAGGTTAAGGTAAGCCTTTCTACCTTAATCTTTGGAATCTCCTAGCCGAGTTACAGGCCCAGCGAGAGCCTTTCTCTTCTATGCAATACTATTGGAAAGAAGGGAAATTTGTCGCAGATGGGTGGACAGCCGGTCCCCCAACATTCAGACTGGCTGGAATCTGTTATATCAACTTCAAAGATGGACCTGAGAGGGACGAAATCAAAGAGGAAAACTTCTCTTTGGGGCCCTCTAATAAGATGGGTGGATTTGGATGCTAGGCGAAAAAACTGGGCCCCCCTCCTTCTCTCCCAGATTTGACCAAAACGTTTGCCCTATGATTATATCTCTCTGGATCTCTCTAGACTGTGATGGGCCCTTATCAGTTTCGATATCATGGGACATCTAAACAGTCATCGATGTATATCGGATGAAATTTGGAGAGTGACCTTTTCTCGTTACTGGGGTGATACCTTCCAATACGCCGGTCTACCCGCAGGAAGGAGGGTCGCAAGTCCTTCCTTACCTGCTCCTAGGGTCTGTTGGGTACTGCCGTTTGGAGAGGCTATTGCGGTCTGAGGTGAATGAGGACAAAAAACAAAAGAAAAGAATTTCAACAATTGGATCACCTCCTGCATTGACTCCTTGGCTCCACCGCAAACACAGCAATACAATAAGATCCAGACACCAGGTCAGTTGTTACATGGAGGAGCTCAGACTGATTAAACCCCACTGCAAACAGCTGGAGTGCAAATGGAGAATGAGCCAGGACAATGCAGACAGGAGCATGTTCAAATCTGCCCCAAGGAACTATCACCAAATGATCCATACCATCAAACATGCCACTTTGGCAGACTGCATTGATACCAGCACCAACAGAAGCAAAGAAATCCTCACCATTGTGAAATATTTGACCTCACCATCGACCGCCTCCACCTCTATCACCCCTCGGAGGATCTCAGCATCAATCTCTCTCAATTCTTTAGTAACAAAATCACCGCCATTTACAGCCTCTTCAACCCACAACTGGAACCAACACAGCTCAACAAATGCCTCCTGATCTTATCCAAAGAACTAATGCTAACCGCATGGCCGTTCCTCACCCCAGAAGAAATGCAGTCACCATGAAGTCCATCCACTCAGTCACCCCATCGGACCTCTGCCCCACCATGTCTAAGTGAGAGTGCTGCAATGCATCAGCGCTATGCTAACAATCTTTCTGAATGCCTTCACCAATTCCGCGACCTTCCCAGATGCTTGAAAAACACACAATTGTTCTCCCATTGCTAAATAAACCATCTGCGGACCCTTCAATACTCACCAACTACAGACTGATCTCTCTGCTACCATTCCCAGCCAAGATCTTAAAGGAAATCATCAACAGACAGCTCACCGACTATCTCAACGACCACAAACTCCTCAAAACCACCCAGTCTGGTTTCATACTTAACCACAGCATGGAAACAGTCCTCATAGACTCCCTAGATGGTATCCACATGGCTCTGGACAGAGGAGACAGCAGCCCTCATCCTCCTGGACATCATTTGACACAGTTTTCCCCCCATCCTCATCTAACACCAACATGACAACGGAATCCAAGGACACACACACTTCAATGGATCGGCTCCTTCCTGACTGGAAGAACCCAGTCAGTTGCCTGGCACCATATCCCTCAGATGCCCATGATCGCATTTGCGAAGTTACGCAAGAATCCTCCCTGAGTCTGATGCTCTTCAAAGCATATATGAACACTAGCCAGCATCATCTGCTCTCACAACATCAGCGTCCTCTCTTATGTCGAGGAAATGCTACTTATCCTCTACATCAGGGACAAGAAGATTAGTACCTGGATCAAGTTCAATGCCTGCATAGCTGAAATCTCTCACTGGATGAAAAACAACTGTCTAAAGCTGAAAACCGACAAGATCAAAATTGTGGTCTTTGGGAAGAGCACCTCATGGGTCTCCACCTGGTGTCCAGCAGAGCTAGGACTGACCCCCACCCCCACCACCCATACCAAGAACCTCGGTAACATTGACAGCATAATCAACATGACTGCCCAAGTCAATGCCATCACCGCCTCGTGCTTCCATACCCTGAAGATGCGGAGGAAGATTTTCATCACACAAGCCCTGGTCACTAGCAAGCTGGACTACAGGAATACCCTCTATGGCGGGGGGAAAACTCACCAGAAGGCTGGAGACAGATCAGAACTCAGTGTCAAGAATCACTCCCAACCTTCCATGCCGCACTTCCATTACATCACACTAGAAGGAGCTTCACTGGCTACCCATTCACAAATGAGCACAATTCAAACTCCTCACCCACACTTTGAAGGAAGTACATAACACTGGTCCAGCATACCTCAACATCTGCTTTCACAAACCTTCCAGACACCTCCCCCCATCCGGACCCCTACTTCCATACATCCCACACATATGGAAAACCAGATCCAGTGGTCGAGTCTTCTCCTACATCGCTCCTAAAGCATACAACGGATTGCCCCTAAACATAAGAGTCTCCACCTCACTTGTAGAATGCCGCAAGAAGCTGAAGTCCAGGCCCAAAGATGTGGCTAGACACACACCTGCCCAGCGGCAGGATATAGGATTATAGTGTACTCTACAAATCTGCATAACATTGACGTTCTAGGACATTTGAACTTTAGAGACCTGTCAATCAAACCTTTAAAATTGAGTTATAGGCCTACTTTAGATGGAACGCTTATGGTAGGATGAGCTTATTTAACATGATGTGCAGTACATCGAAATGCGGAGTTTGGTTAAGACTGTACAACAAAGAATGGGATGCTCTGCAATGGGAATATGCAATTAGGATAGCATTAGAAAGCTGCCATCTGGTAGGTTCCCAATATTTATCTTCCATATGTTTAAATTCTAAGGCACAAGGAGATAAAGCGATTTGTCCAGAATCTCACAACTGTGTGTTTTCTTATCAGGTGTGGAAGCTGGTATTGGAAACAAGGTCTCAAGTTTCAAGCTTCCTAATCTTGGAAGCTCAAAGTCTTGCTTTTTCTGTAGCAGTTTAACAAAAGTACTCAATAACTGGAATAAAGTCAAGTAAAATAAAACGGAAGGAAAATGCATCCTCCACCAATACAGTATTGCTAATGTGGTTACTAGCAAATGTATTTATCCACAGGTCTCAGTGATTGATATATCACCACCTTACTCTAGATGTCTATCATTTTCAGTCTCTCTGTGGCTTTCTACAACTTACACCAACAGCCCCATTTGATATTATCACACAGCAACCAATTAAAAGTGATATTTAGAGGAGGAACAGAACATACTTTTCAGGGCTCTTCGCAGAAAGTACCCAGGCCTACTAGGCCAATGGACACAAACGTCTATTGAATGACTTCTGATTATGTCCCCGCAACTAGTTTTGGGGACAATTCTTCCAGGTTCTGAGGCCAAGCTGCTTTTTGCTCATCCTCTTTGTCATACCAGGTGGAGGCTATCTGGTTCATGGATTTCTACAAACATAGCTCTCACCTTTAGAGTAAGCTTAGTGGTAGTGCTTGAAAGTCACTCTGTAAGAGATCGTCTCACCTACACTTCGTAATCATTGAGAGGCCTCCTCCATTTCTGCTGAAATGGTGAACAGAGAGCTGTAGTTTCGTCAAGGTGTTAGAAAAAAGTCTCCCATCGCTATATGAGAATCACTCCTACATGGTTTCTCAGGCAGCGATAACAACACGGCCACAGGTAGACACTTTTCAAATTGGTCCAGAGAAGGCACAATAGCCACTTGTTTCTCAGAGCAAGGAAACATCACCAGGTCCTGGCAGGTCTTGTCAGGTGTAGCCCTTCAACTTGCTGATGTGAGGCTCTGGCTTATCTTCACATTTTAGGGCAGTTGGGCAGAAATCCACTGTCAATCAGTCCCTTTGTAAGTTTCAAACTTTTGGGTGTTAGGCGAAAAAGGCAATGTGTGGTTCCCCCCCAGGCTAGTCACAGGAACAGGACAGCCACTGAGCCAGATTGTGAGCAACAAATTTTTAAAGGAAGTTTCTTTCTCCTTCAGGTAAGACAGCTTCTCTGGTTTCTTCCTACACTTTTTAAAAATATGTGGATCTGCCCTAGACAGGGAAGGCAATTTATGGTAGACACTGTAAGAATAGGCAAGGGATGCATCTCTGTTCTACCAGCCACTAATACATTATTTTCAATCAACATTTTTTCAAAAGGCACATTCATACACAAAAACACATTACTCTCACATACTAGATGTGAGCTGAGAGGAGGGATCCTCTTGCCTGTTGAGGGTAACTAAATATTCTCTCATCTGCTAGCAGTAATTCAGCATTGACTTCCGGCAGAGAGCTTTCTTGGTCTCTAGGAGAAGTGATCACTTGAAAAGTCAAATAAGTGAAGCTGGAGGGGAAAAATACAAATTGGCAGGGTGAAATAGGAGGTGCCAACACCCTCATACTCTATCTCAAAAAGGACCCCCTGCCCTTCCTTCACCCCCTTCAACCTTTAAATGCCCCGCCACATGACCACAACTTACTGTCCCAGAGCTCAAAGTTGCACCAGATGTCTCTCCCAAGTTTTGCCCCACAGACTGGTGCCAAACTAGGTCATGTCACTTAGCAAAAGTGATTTCCACTCAAAATACTAGGAAGTCGTCGGGGTCTGCAAGCATCCTGAAGTGGCCGCAAGGCATTATTTCATTAAAAAAATATAAACAAACTGAAAACATGCGAAATTTCATTTAGGGTCTGGTATGTGGGCTGAGCCCTTCGGCGGTGGGCCCTGCACGGCCAGCTACCTGTGCTGGGACATCCTGTTCACCAGGCTCCTGAGCTGCTTCACCACCGTCTCGATCAGCTTCTGCTTGTCGCGATCATTCTTCCGAAACTGGGTGAAAATGTTGTTCTTTTTGTTGGTGTCCTTTATCTTCTCCAGCAGGGTGAGGGCAGTGCTGGGGTTCACCCGCAGATATTTGGAAGACGGCTGCTCATAGTCCGCTAGATAGGTGGACCAGTCCCACACCATGAACAGATCGAGGAGTTGTCGGAGGTCAATGAATACCAATTGCAGTGTGTCTCCCTGGAATCCTGGCACAGGATCTGAACTTGCAAACAATTCACATTGTATGACGTCCAAGTTGAATTGCTGTATGGCTCCCATGCTTATCGTTTTAAGTCACTGTCCAGCCGCATCTGCGTCAAGGATGTAGAAAGATGTTTGCAGGCCGACATGCAGGCTGTCTGAGCAACTTTACCCGACATAAACGCATGATCATTGTTGTTATTAGGCAAATGTGTGAAAACTTGGAATGTGCTTCTCAAGAAATTAATAAGGTCTAGCAAGTAGCCGCTGGCTCTGCCACCAGGTTCCGAAATAGTCCAGTCATAATCAGCAAGCTGAAATAAACTCATCAATTTTTGGGTTAAGCTTAGTATAGATTTCACCTTCTGCAGAATGTCTTGCATCCTTAAAAGTAGAAATCCCATAAAGTCTTGTTGTGTGAACAGTCTCAGGGGAAATATTTGTAATGTTAGTTATAAGGTCCTCAAGGTATTTACAGGCTTGTTCCAGGTGTGTCGTGTTAATGATGATCTGCACCAGCTCTGTCAGCCCTATGTGCGGCTTTTTGATAAGATTCTGTAGACAACTACTCAGGGTTCTGGTCAACAGCAGATTTGTGGATTTTCGAAGCATATCATCTATTACTGTTGAACTCCGGTGCAGTGACTCTGAAAATGTAAGGCTTGCATAAATGAATTCTTTGACCTGCATATAAATCTGAGGCACTGACTGAGATATTGGGAGTTTTTTCGGAAAGGTTTGTTTATCAAACTCAGCATCTTGATAGGGAAACTTGCAGATTACAACTTAGTACTCTTCTTCATTCGTTAGAGGAATTGGACTGTAGTTATCTGCTTCAAAGATTTCCCTGAATAATACTGCCCATTTCCTTAGAAGCGTTTCATTATACTGATCTCTTATTTCAAACAAGAGATCAAACAGTCGGTTCACAGGAAAGCCAAAACTCTGTAAAGTATCAGCAAATACTACGATCAGATTCTTCAATTCCAGAACTATATCAGGGTCGGTGCAATATGACGAATGGGTTCGGAGCACAGCGACTAGCTTGGAGAGGGCCATGTTTCAGAGCTCTTCGGTATAGGCCTTGGTTATCAACCCCTGGGTGACATGTAGGATGTGATCTTCTCCAACGAAGAATCCTGCTACTTGACTGAAATATCGCCGGTAGCCTTCAACCGTTTCATGCATGCTCGCCTGAGGCTGTAAATCTTGCCTGTTTCCGTCGTTATTTATTTATTTTATTTATTTACGGATTTATACAGCGCATAGCTGCCCCAGCCACGGGGCGTCCCAGTGCTTCCCAAAGGACAAGTGCCAAAAGACTGCTCCAACCAACACAATCCAGTTGCGCTGGGAAGAGCCAGGTCTTAAAAGCCTTTCGAAAGATCATATGATTCTGGAGTCCTCTGACAGAGATCGGGAGGGAATTCCAGAGGTGGGTTGCCTGGACCTTAAAAGAACGTCCACCAGCTCAAACTCTTTGAAAACGAGGGGTACAGGCCAATCCCGAGCTGGCAGAGCGAAGGGGGAGATTAGGGATGTACTGGGCTAACAGGTCCATTAAAATCAGAGGGCCTTGTTGTGTCAGAATTTTGTGGGCTAAACACAAGGACTTAAGCTGAATTATTTTGGCTATAGGCAGCCAATGCAACTTTGGTAAAAAATTAGATACCGAGCAGGACTTGAGAAGTGCCAGCAGAGCCCGAGCCGCGACATTCTGAATTTGTTGGAGGCGTAGGATACACGATTTATTGGCGCCCAGATAAAGGGAGTTGCCATAATCCAACCTGGATAATATTGTGGCCTGGAGAATGGTTTGGCGGACTTTTGGTTCAAAATATCCATGAATGTTTTCTATAGTAGTTTTCAAATGTTTCTCTGTCGCTCAAAATTGAATAAAAGTGCAGACATCTGTAAACTGGAGAAAAATCTACCAGATCTTGGGCTGTCAAAACCTCTTCTTCAGGTTCATCATCATCTTCAGAGGCATGTTTCCATTTAAGTCTGTTTTCCTGGTTTGGAATCCGATCATTTGTGTAGCCAAACTTTCCGTAGCTCGTACCAGTTTGTTTATGCAGCGCAATATTAAATGATTTCTGTTGTTGTGCCTGTTTCATTGCAGTTTCACCGATTTTGTCTGAATGCTTTCTAAAAAGTCCTTAAGATCTCACATTGAAATTTCCTTTATTTCCTCTCGTAGTTTTGGAAGATTCTCAACCATTATTTGGTAAAAGCGATACTGGTCCGTCTTGGGAAGGTAAATATTTTCTAATTGTTCCATAGTTTTCAGTGCAGAATAACATCTTTTTACATTCATCTGCTCCTTTAATTTGCTATACATTTCTAAAGCTGGGAGACACAGCTGCAGTCTGTCCACCACGGTTGCAATATTTCTTTGCTGGATTCTACACCGGATACAAGCCTCAGTTTGGGATATCATCTCTTTCCCAGCATCTTGAAGCCTTCGGTTAGTATCAATAACTTGGACCTTTAACTTTTCTGCCTCTGCCCTTACTTTAAGCAGTTCTGTAATAGCATCAACAAATCCCTGGTGGTGAAAATTGCACATCTTTTCAATTTCTCGGTCATGATTCCGAATACGAGCATCAAGTGTTTCCATGAACCTTTGGTGTGCATTTGGGAGGTCATCATACACACACAGATCGGAGGGATGGTCCCAAGCAGGCTACGAGTACATGGCAGCGTGGCGAGGGAGACGCCAAGTACAAGGTTGTGACACAGCCTGCGAGTACATGGTAGTTAGGGAGGTTACCATTATTTTTTGTGTGAGGCTTTCCCAGGACATTTTGGTGAGAAGACCTCACAGTACAGTGTAGTGAGAAGGAATATATAGTACATTGTGGAGACAGGGGCTCTCAGTACACTGTGGTGGGAGGAGCTCCCACATCATTGTGGCTAGTAGGGCTCCAAGTACCTTGCGATGAGAGGCATTACCAGTACATGGAAGTGAGAAACGCTCACAGTACGTTGCGGTGAGAGGAGCTGCCAGTGTATTGTGGTGGGAGGAGTGCCTTCACGCACATAGACATTCTTAAATGAAATATTCGTGAGTTCCTTGTTATCTTCTTTTTTTTTTTTTTTTAAACAAGTGTGTGAACGCTGTCTTCCTTCTGGTTCCCGCTCGTCGCCAATTATGTAATAACTCCGTGAACACAGCGTAGGTTACAGGAAAGAGTTTATTGGAGAAGAGCCAGCTTAGACACCCACAACACTGTAATGCCTTAAACCTTCTGTCCAACCGCCTGTATAGAATCTCCCTGTCCAGGAATGCAAGGAGATTCCAAGAACATTCCAAGACCATGTTCCAACATGGAGACACTACAGCATGGACATTTAGTTTTATTCGGAGAAGTGTGGCTCACTGGTTAGAGAAGGCATACCCTGAAGCAGAGGTCAGACCCGGGACCAGGGTTCAATTCCCGACGCGGCAGGGTCTGAGCCCAAGTGTCCACGGACTCAATAATTCTCACTTTGGTGCCTACTCGAATCATGGGTTCACACTCTGCAACTCTGGGCAATAGCTTGCTTAATCTCCACTACGCCCCCCCCCCCCCGCGGCGGGATGCCTGGCTTTCACCTTGGGGATGCCCAGTACGGGTTATCTCACAGGGAAAAAGCCAGGACGGGTTCCCAATGCAAGCGCCGAGATGCCCAAGGGTAAGTCGAGCGCTATATAAGAACACACATACATACATATACATACATATTCTCTTGCACTACTTTATAACCTTTTCACTAATTTTTGTATAACTGTATTAACCAATACGTGTGTAAGATAAAGATCTGGTTCAAGTATTTAATATGCAGCTATATTACACAGATCCATTGTAAGTATTTCTGAGACTTGTGGTTATAATTCACATCAATGATTACATATTTCTTATTGATATTAAATAAATGTTTTTATTAAACATTATGCCATTAGTAGTCATACTGATAGTTTCAATGCTTGCACCACATGTGTCTGATGATAGCATGTATTAAGATTCAGTTCACATTCAATGGAGGAAGGTCTCTGTGCAGCCGCGTGCAAGTATGACACCTCTGTGATGTGTTGTGAAGTTTTTAAAGTAATATATCTGGAAGCTTGAAGATGTCATACTGAGGCTCCAGTGTATGTTAAGAGACACTCTTTAGCTGGTTGGGTAGTGGTGCTAGAACAATTTTAAGAGTGTGGATGCTGCCATCAATTGTAAGTCCATGAAGTTACAAGGATTGTGAGAAATCCAATCATCACACTAAGAACAAATGTAGTTAATGAGCCACACCATTCAGAAGGCACGGTAAGTGTGCATAGCCAGCCGGTGGTGCATTTTGGAGCACACTGGGGCGCATATATTACTAAAGCATGGTGTGGTATCACCCTGTCATTAACGTACAGCACATTTTCGTTTGAAATGGCCACTACATTTGCACATGCACTTTGACTGATTGACGTCTATAGCACACAAACAATGTGTGGACATCGGATTTCACAAATATTTATAATTTGTTCCCACCAAGTAGAGTGCTTTGATTTGTTACAATCCTATTACCATTTTTGTTTTCACCACACTTTAGGATTATGAAAAAAATGGGCTTCATTTGTGCTTTCCTAACTGCTGATTTCTTTTAAATATTTTGCACAGTTCATTTCCAGGTATTTACATGTTGCCGTGTAACAAACAAATTGACATGCTACTGACTTTCTTGCACACTCCCTCTGCCCCAGCAAGAGTGTCACATAGTTCACTTTACAAAATCCTCTCACATTGCAGTCAGAGAAAGAAATTTAAATGCTGGTCTCTAAGTTAGAATAATAAGCAACAAGTTGACAGAAAACATAGTCGGATATTTTAGCGCTGTCTTTGAGCACACAGCACATGAAATAAGAAAAAAACAACCATAAAAAGCATCTTCATTTCCCATTCCCCTCCTGAACTCCAGCATGGTTATTTTGAGGGTGGTGCAGAACCCCCACACCACTAGCTCCAGTGCCTATGTGGCTGGGTGGCATCACCAGGGTGAGTGAAAATGATTACGCACTGCGGACTCTCACCACAAGACTGAAGTATTTGTGGGTCTGCAACTAGATAGTGCTCATCATATAGTGGGAATCCGATGGGCTACCGTTTAGTATCTGATCGGTATCCCAAAATAAAACGTCACGGACAGCAGCCTGGAGGTGAGGTGCAAATTTTCCTCCTTGCCCCTTCCTCACTCGTCAACTGATCAGGAGTCCATGGAAATCTACGGTGAACCATCTAAGGTGCTATAAGTATGAAAGTCAGGGAATGGATGACATTTCCAGCACATACATTATTTGCATGTCACATTGTGGCTAATAATTTTGATAAGCAAGCTAGAGTTGATATTAGCGACTTTTTTTGTCTGAAAAAGCGACAGTAAAGTCTAGTAGAAAAAAAGGGTGAGGGCTAAAAGGGTCTAGACATAACATTTTACACAAGTTCATCTATTTGGAAAAATGGGGGGGGGTAATCATTCCTTCAATAAGCAGCCACGTGTGTTTAAACTTTACGCATGGACTATGAATGCCAACGTTGCAAGCTGACCTAAAGAGATAGGGAGGAAATGTAGGTTCTACTCAAGCATGGCGAAGTTAGTCACGTGCACTATAAGGAGAAAATAGCAAAACTGTGCTGAGAGACTGGCAATTGTAAATGCAAGAAGAAAACTGACCCTGTAATACCAAACAGTTTATGACAGCCTAGAAAAAACATTCATCTAGGAAAACATAAATTAATCGGCAAGAAAGAGATGACACAAGACAGTTTAATTACCGGAAGTCTGATCATCGATGTTAGTAAACTGAAGGAAAAAAGCTCCTTCGGGGGGAGGGAGGAGGAGACGAGCTCACTTGAAGCCTCCACCTCAGGCAAACTAAGAAATTATTCTTATAAATGCGCAGAGTATCGTGCATTAATTATCGGCAGGAATTTTTGTAGGTATTGCTTAGATGACATGCAGGTTTCTAACAACCTGGGTAAAAAACAGGAAAAAGCAGAAGAGAACTCAAATGCGGAAAAGAGAATCTCGAAATCAAAAACAGACACAAACCCTGCAAAGGCCAGAGTCTGAGAAGATCCCCAAACAACCATACATTAACAAAAAAAAAAATGGTGTATCTTTTCTGTAGGAGTTACTTCATCAAATGAAGGGAATGACATTTAGCAAGCCTTATTTAGTTCCCACATATAGTTTGGATACAGGTGTGATAGCTAGGCAAACACATCTCTGAAGAAGTGGAAAACATGAAAAGTCCTTGTGAACAGCTAATGTCACAATTGAGGGGGCTAGTCTAAAGAGAATGTCAAGTTACTGTCAACATCAATACAATACTTCGAGACTCTAAGACATCTCAATGATTTAAATATGGAGGGTGTGATGAACAGCAGTTTTCCTGTGCGGAAAAGGAGGTATATCCTTCTGAAACGATAACCCCTGGAATAAAATCACCATTATTATTATTATTATTATTATTATGTGTGCTTATATAGCGCTCAACTTACCCTTGGGCATCTTGGCGCTCCAGATGTTTTTATCACAAGATAGTGATAATATTGATATATTCTTGGAATTAGTATTGAAGAATATACACGAATTTAATTTGTACAAGAAAAAAAGTGAGAATCAACACATGCAAATCAGAAGCATAAAACAAACTGTAAAATGACAGGTTAATTGCAATTAACCCTACAGATAGAAGTAACATGATGCTAATGGCAAGTATAAAAAATTAAGAGGCAGAGATATAAAAACAACTGGAAGACAAATTGTCTTCAATTTCTTGCAGCTCACACCTACGTAAAAGTTGGCAGCATTGCTGGAAATATTGCTTCAAAACTATATGGAAGGAGGGTGGCTCTCTTAAAAGAAATTGATGCACTGGTCTCTCTCTGTGCCATAGCACAACTTTTAAATGTACTGACAAATGTAGGGAGACCTATTGTCTTCTCTCATCGAAATTAATCCTTGGATCTTAAGTCCGACGCCTTAACCACCCGGCCATCCTGGTGTACATGAAATTAATCTTTTGATGAGTATAGAGGAAAGTAAAATACTACCCAAGGAGATAGCTCAAATGAAGATTACATTCCCAAAAGGCAATAAATTGGAAATTCATGGTCTAGATGAACTAAAACTGCAATGTGAGAACTGATTAAAAAAAGAGCTACTGCTTGCCTTCTTAAAAAAAGGTACACACCTGTGAAATGGTACGAACGGAAGAGAGAAAAAGAGAGAGTGAGTGTTTGTATATTCACTCTATAGAAGAATTAGGGTGAACTACACTGCCTTTTAGCAAGTCGTAAAACCATGATATGCTCCTGCGTACGCAAACATGTATCTGGGTTGGTGGAAACAAACTGGGTCTGCCTTTGATCTATAGGTAATTCCATAAACACACAATGTTATGGTTCTGAGATACTGATTATCTTCTCTTGTTGTATGATGGGACAAAGGAGCTGTGCAAGAACAAAATCTACAGCAGGAGAACGTATCCACTAAGCGACAGTGGACATCAACCAGGTCTGAAATAGTTGATTCAACATACATAATTGCTCTGGGTCAAAACAAATGATATCGAAAAATATTTTTAGGAAAAGTCTAAGTACAGACCATAATAGAACTATTCAGAAGAAGGAAAATTTGTAAAGGATCTAAGAAAGCACCTTTGAGGTGAACAGGGAGAAACGGCTTAGGCATAAAGAGACAAGTGCATTTTATGACGCGCGGAGCATGACCTTCATCGCTGCAGATAGCACACAGAGATCCGCACTTGAATCCATTTTGGAAAAAATACACTGAGCAATACAGTTAAAAGGGGTAGTTACAGAAGAGCTTCAGATGTTTAAAGAAGTTATAAGTGTAACATATATAATTATGGCCTGTATAAAAATACAAAAATTGTTATTCCAACAAATGATGAAGATTCAAAAGGATACTAAGTTTTATAAACTATGGCACAAAATGAGTAGTACCTTTTACCTCTAGGGAGTGTGATAGTGTGTGGAAAGCGCAATTAGCCCTCTTAAGGACATCTTGGATAAAGTGTGAATATAATCTGAGTGCAAACACGAAGGAAGACCCAGCTTGACATTTGTGGAAGGCCACACTACTACTATGATAAGCTTTCGTTTGTGTAAGTGATGCATGTGCTCCCGCATAATAGGAGAATTGATCACAAGACGAATATGTCCACCTTCAAAGAAGACCAATCTTGAAAATGTCTACTTTCAAACCAGAAGGACTGTATATTAAATGAGGGATACAAGCGTTTAATTCGACACATTTTGCTGGCCTGCTAAAAGCTGCAAACAATTATTATAAGTGGTTTGTAAATAACGAAACGTGTCTAAGTTAGTTTATGAACAAGCTAAGTAAATGTAGGTTTAAGGAATAACCAGGTGTTGAAGTGGGTGCACTTTTGAAGTAGAGAAACAATGTAGGATGGAACATGGCATGACATTTGTTATGGTAATAGGATATATCCTGCTTTGTTAAATGTCAGCAAGAAAAACATGTATTTGAGAAAAAAATCACCTTCAAATGACAATTTAAAAAGTAGATATAAATTGGACAATAAGACGGGAATACCTGAACGAATGAGTCCGATTCTGTAAAATGCTTTATTGAAAGTTTTCACAATACTCTGACAAAGTCAGTCTGGTGGATGAGCTCAGTGCACTGGTGCACACGCGTGGGACCTCAGTGATATGCTGAGAAGATTGTAAATACTGTAATAAAATACATGAAAAGCTACAATAGGACCAGCCTTGTGTTAACGTCATTCATTGTATGATAACTTTGTGAAACTGTGGCAAGATTGAGTCAGAAAGAGGGAGAACGAGAAGAAATAAGTAGTGGGGTGTTTAATGTCAAATTGTGGAAGCACAACAGAAACCTAAGACAAAATGTTGACCTTACTCCAAAATGGCATTCAGCTGCGATATTGTTAAAGGAGTGTGATAAAACCCAATGAGTCTGACAGAAGATTATGACATCACCTAGGGAAACTTCAGCAAACAACACTTGAGCGAACAACTATGAAACCAGGGTTTCACCCCAAGACCCTGAGATCCGACTGTGGGATCACTTCACTTACCCGACACCACACAATGGGATCACGGCAGAAACCGGACATCAGATTGTGCATCACTCCCAGAGCTCGACATCAGGCCCCAGCAAAGGCAGAGCTCTCTAAATGTATGTAGCAATGGTACAGAGCAGTTTTAATATAAAAAGAAACTGTTTTACCTAACTACAAAAATAAAAAACAGAAAGCTTACTATTAAAAAGAAAAAATCAAGACAAAATAGACTGATAGCCAGGGCACATTTAAAATCTAAGCTGAGGTAAGGTAAAACCTACCACATATAAAAGAAATAAAATGGAAAGTCTGAATATACGAGTAATTAGATCTGACGTTGCAGGTGAAGTTGTCAGTTAAACCTACTGTTATCATGGCCTTAAAAATAAATAGACTGGGCTTTGTATCCACCAATAGGAGTATGGCTCTCTCCCTTCTTGCAATTGACTGTTTGGCATATCATTCCGCCTACTGTGGGGTGCTTTTATTGCAATGATAGACTAATTTACATCTCAAGAGTACACTGCATCATCAGACATTACATTCTTTAGCCATTAGATGCACTGTATACAGCAAGCCATCATCTTTTGTTTTTTTTCACTAGAGCATGCTTTTCTAAAAGATATGAGATCCACACAGTGCTTAATTTGTGGCCGTGTTTTCTGGTGCACTCACCAGCACTTAGTTGTCAACACCAGCATTTATGACAATCTGCCACATGGGGGCGCTGTCTAATTCAGAAATGAGCACAGCAACAGTCATTTATAAATTCAATATAGATTAAAAAGGACTGAAACCAGTCGTTCAAGCCATTTTTATAGTGTTGGCCATCTGGAGTAGTCACGCTTGTGGAAGTGTGATGGTTTGTAATTGTACTGGTACGGTCAGTGGCAGTGCTGGAAGGGGAAATAGGTGGTGCAAGCTGCAGTGACCTCCAAAGGAGGGTTCTAGCACTTATTTTATTTATTTATTTCTATTTTTTTTTTTTTTACAAATTAAGCAAAGGATCCACACCTACTGATTTGGCAAGGCTTGTTTGATATGTGGGTGTATAGATACAATTGTAGCGCACTACTAATATATACATTCTCACTACAGATAAAGTCTTGTAGGCCCGCAGTGTTTTTTTATTTATTTACTTACCAGCTAGAACACTGCAGGCCCTACCCAACAACATGATTACTTCCTGTGTCTGTGTAGAAGCCCTGGTGAGAGTAGCATCTCCAAAAATCATGAGATTTACATTTGCGAAAGAAAACACTTTAATTAAATCTGCTAATTTGTAAAATGGAAACACCTGTGCTGGACAGACAAGAAGAGTTAATAAAAGGATAATTGTATGCAATAATGTGGACCATTTCTGCAACCCCCTCCACCCCAAAAAGGTGATTAAATAATGGGCACAACTAAAACTCACATCAAAATGATTATTTTATAATACATGGGTGCCTGCAATCCTTGTATAAAAGCCCATCTCTAATTCCTTTATTACTGTCAAGTTGTTACATTTCTAGACACATTTAACAATGAAATTACATAACTTCCCAGCTGTAATAAGCTATTACAGTTTAGTTGTGACGTTATAATGACTCCTGTCATGGCCAGCAGCCACAGTAAAAAGGCAGATAATAGAGCTGCAGTTTAAACAAAGAAAAGCAGAAATGACTTTGGGTTCTTACCTATATATTTTTCTAAAATATCAGTCATCAGATTAAAGGATACATTTATGGGATCTTGCTTATTTTTTGTAGTCAATGGGTCAATACAAGAAATATACAATATGTTTGCATGTTTCCACACTTTCTGAGCTACAGCATTTTTTAATTCTGACTCACTAACTGATTCGAATATATTTTTGCAACAAGTTACTGTTTTTCGGGGTGTTAATTATGGAGAAGGAAAAGGCAAATGTTGCTGCCCAATGGAGCACATTTTGTGATTGTAAACATTACAAAGTAATGAAATATTACTAGTTGTTAACACTGTTTGAGCAGTTGCACCATTAGCACCCTGTTTATGCCCAACTATAGCAATAAGCAACAGAAAGAAGGCGACCAGTCACCCTTTGCAAAGCGCTTTCCATTGTGCAGCAACACAGGTTGCTTTATTTTCTAGTAACTTTTGAACCGTTTGACCCAGAAACAATTAATTTTGTTAAAATCTGGATTATATGGCAAACGCAGCAAATCCATAATGATGTCAAAATCACTGCACCTGCGCAATCGTATAATTCCGGTGGCCCCGAATACTCTCTGCCATACCTTAAAAAGGCTGTTGCTAGTCACCTCGGAGTTCCATGACTTTATAAAGGAACTTGGCCATCTGACCTTTGGCCAGAACTCCCGTGACGTACAGTATGATTATAATGTAGGATGGAGAATATTTTATTCTATACGTAATCCTTGGAAGGGTGAAAGGCCTTGTCGGCCCTGCTAGGGTGAAAGCTTATGACGTGGTGGGGATAGAAGCAAGTTCGTTTTCTCACTGATTTTGCAAAAAAACAACTGTTCCAACAGATCCTCAAACATTGCTTTTGGATAGGAGATTCGACACGTGCGCAGGCCAGCCCTGCAAACCAAAGATTATTTTGCAACTCTATTAGAATTTCCACGAGCCAGTCCCCATGGAGAACGTGGGAGGTTTTTTCGAAAAGACCACCAGGGCCTGTTCGGCATACGATATCATCTGAGCACTTTTAAAGCATTTAAGAGGGAAATATTTTTTTTAAAAAGTGTTGATAATTGTTCGGTACATTTGTGCATATAATAAAAGAAAGAAACTATCGCGGTGCTTAATTACAGAGAAATTAAAGTGCCGCCTTTGCGAGGGGAGGAAAGCCTGCGGGAGGTGCAAGCATTGTGCAGCGGAGTGTCAACGGAGTCAGATGGAAACCTTCCGTGACTACCAATGCGCCAGGCACAAAACACACAACCCAGAAGCTTGCAAGTGCGAGAGACAGCCAGCACTCTCCCGATGCGAGATGCTGAGCATGTCACTCCGATAAACCTGAAAATGGCCTGACTGTCATAGTTTCTGTGACAGAAAGCACGAAAAACCAACTGGGGACTCTATTCTACCAATACCAAATGTTTACATAAGTACGCCATTTTAAGTGTGCTACTATAAAATGAGGAAACGCCCGCTTTCTCTCATCCTCACCTTTCCCTTCTGTTCTCTTTTCCTCATCCTCACCTTCTCCGTCCGCGTTTTTGTCTGTCTCTGTTCCTTCTTCCTCAACCTATTCGTACCCTTCCTTCTTCATCTGGTCCTCTTCATCTCTTTTTCTCTCGCTCCTCTTACCCCACCTCTCCCGTGCCTTTCCTCCACCTCCCCCTCACCACCCCCTTCTTATTCCAGGAGGCTGTCAGTCACAATCAAACGCAACTTGCAAAGCGCCAAGGACTCTGACAGAGGAAGAAAATGGCCCTTGTCAGCAACTGCAGACCAGCCGTCTTCAGCCTGGTATTCAACCGACGGTGCAAGCCCCTTAACCACCCAAGTCAAAAGAGTACACCCACCTCACCGGAAGCAGATGTGGGGTATGGACCAAGCTACCAACCTTGTGATATATATGTGTTTAACAGTTACCTAGTATTTATGGCGGAAAGTTTCAATTCTATTAAGACATGGAGACAAGGATTATGCTCTGAACTCTAATTCCTTAGCTAAGCAGTGTACCAAGACAACATTTTAAATTCATTTTTCATAAAACTCATTTTGCAGAATAAGAACATCTTAAAACTTAGCACAATGCTCAGGACGACTAGTCCAATGAAGCAGGTCCAAGCCAATGTCACCAATGATCTTCCCATCATGCCACCACACGCCATAAGATGCCTCTCCTTTCTTTGACCCTCCTCTTTTCTCTGTGTGAACCAATGAACATCTGAGGCCTCCGTCCACCTTCACTCTTGCGTCTTTTTTTACAACAAACAGCAGAAATCAGCATACGAGACGGACACCATGACATCTCAATCACTATTACAAAAGACAATCCGTGCAAAGACAGAAACATTCTCCTGCATCAAATAACCCTATAAACATGATACTTAAATCTTACGAGAAGTACTTCAGAGCTGGCACTCTGGCAACTCCAGAGCTGGGTGGGATAATCCTCATATCAGTGTCCTTAATAGAACTGAAATATTCCTTGATGAAGACTAGGACATTTTTCATTTCATGTCAGGACCGGGGCGAGGAATATCTTAGTTCAAAACTTACTCGCCACCCGAGAAGCCATTCACGCAACAGGGTTAAAATAAGAATTCTTGTATGTAGACCCCCTCAGACCAATCAGCTTGATCTCATCTGGTCCACCTACAACAAAAAATGTTTTGGACAGCACAGCACTTCTGGAGGAATGAGCACCAAAAAACAATATGTTGGTGTCAGATTATGACATAACCCATCTCAACCATCTCGCAATAGTGGTCACAGAATCTGCCCCAAAGGACTTCCTGATGGAAATCAAAAGTTGATTGACACCTGCCAGATAGAGCTCCACTGTCTCATCTTCTTATGACCGAAGGCAATGAACCACTGCGAGTTTCAGACTGTCATTGAATTTGGGTAAGAGACCATGCGGGTGTCCAATCTAGTACGTCTGACCTTTGTTAAAAACTTACCCCATCTGAGGTATACATATTGCCAAATAGATCAAGGCTCCGACATCAGAAACCCTTTTACAGGAGATGCGACATAACAGTTTATACAGCTTGGTCAAAATTTCCTTCCTGGAGAGAAAATCATTATCAAGACTGGACAGGAAAAGGTTGAGAATCACAATTCTGTCCCAGTGTGTAGAGTATGTGGAATCTGGAGGTTTATATTACTTCTCACGATTTTGCATTCTAGACAGTGTTCACCAGCTGGCACTCCCTAAATAGGAAGGTGTCATGGAGTAATGGTGGACCTGAAGATATTGACAAACCTATAGGCCATTCTGGAAACAGCTAACTTAGTCAAGAAATTCACTATATACACAAGTTTAGCCCCCACGTGATCCAGATACTGTCTCACATACCAACTCGTCCATCTCATCCGAGTGGATGTGTATCGCCTATTGGTGCTGTCCAACCAGGTCCTTCTGAAGTTACTTTGTGCTTCTTGGTACTCTTTTTACTTAAACCTTTAAAAATTCATACATCTGGTGCCTCTTATTGGATTTTTGACATTTTGCTGAAATGCCTGGGACAGAACAACACACCCTTAAATCCTCCATGCCATGAGCTGAAGGAAGTCTTGCAAGACCAGCTTGTGAGGATGTCCACAACTGTCCTTCAGGACTTTCGGAGAAAGGGACAGTAGATCTGGAAACCATACTTAAGTGCTGCAAAGAGGGGTCACTAGCAGCAACAGACTTGCCCTCTGCCTCTTCATCTCAGCTGCCGACTTTGTGATCAGGGCAAAGCGGGAAAAAGTATAATTGATCGAACCCCAGCCTGAGAGGAGAACGTCCACTGCCAGACCTCCTGGTTGGGGCACAAACGGAAATATCTTTCCAACTTGTGATTTGAAGTGGGAAGTAAACAGGTCGAACTTGCAGGGGCTCCAATCAGTCATCAGGCCCTGAAAGATCCCCAGACTCAGCATCCAATCGCTGGAGTACCCAAGACGCCTGGAGTTCCAATCGCAATTTCATTCAAGGTACCTGCAAGACGTTCTGCTACCACTGAGATGCGCTCGTCCAAGCAAAAATGCCAATGTTCTTGGCTAACTCTGCTAGCATTTTGGACTTCGTACCGCACAGTCAGTTCATCTACCTCCCAGTCAGTTGATCTACCTTAACGCCAACAAGGTGTCCATCCAAAGAAGTGGACAGCAAAACACCTAGTCTGCTGTCAGGCACCTCACAGCAAAGGATCTGCCCAAAAGCACAAAGCAATTACTGTGAAATTTGAGCTGCTTTTCTGTCTAGTGTCCCCCTGTAGCTACATCTCCAAACAAGGTACTACAACCACGGCAACAGCGTGTGTTTTGACGACCAGATTGGGGGCACTCTTAAAAATTGCCCTGCCATTCCAGGCTTCCATGTTCTCTAGCCACCACTTGATTTCCACCCTGTTGTTCATGGAAAAGGAATTCAGGTACTTGCAAGGTCGATGGCCTTTATCCTCTGAAGGGGCCCGATAGTGCAAGTGACCTGGGAAAATCATCTGAATCGTTGACAGCAGGAGCTCTACAGCCATTGCTAAGTTGTGCAAATACACAAGTTACTTTTCTATGGTACTGCTTTATCTGATGGAGACTATCTAGCTGCAAATTTCTTATCTTCGAATATTCCCAGGTGTCATACTGGATCCATACGTTTTTTGAGCAGTCCCCCTTATGCGCCATAGGTGCCAGTGTTCGGCGTTCACGCTGGAAGGGATGTGGGGGGTGCCTATATAGGCATCAGCCTGGCGTGCCAACCTTATTTCTTGACTATATTTTTCCGCACCAGAAACACGGAGCCAAGCTGAAGATGAATGGCCAGTGTGCCTGTGAGGTCAAAAAGGATCTCTTAATTTGATAATATAGTTCACAGAATGGGGAGGATAGGAGGGTACGTAAGGAATCTGCATCTAGTTAGAGTCTCGACCAGATAAAGCGTTACCAAAGGTAAGTAACTTGTTCATCTGATAGGGACTTCTAGCCACAGATTCCTTACCTTAGAATTGATAGCAAAGCAATCACTTCCCAGGGTTGGGTCTTAAGACTCCTTTAAACTAACAAGTCCTAGAGGACCAAAAGAAGAAAACGCCCCTCTTACTGTCGAGGCAGTAGTGTTTAGCAAATGTGTGGCAAAGATGCCCACGCAGCTGCCTGACAGATGACCAGGACTGGGACTATTCTAGCTAAAGCGGTGGTCGCAGCAGCAGCTCTGGTAGAGTGAGTTTACAAGCCCTCAGGATGCAGTTTCTTGGCCATTGTGTAGCAGATCTTAATAAAAAGCGTGATCCATCGGGAGCTGGTTCTCTTCTGAATTGCCTTCCCTTTCCTTACCCCTGTAAATGTAAAATGTAAATTTGATACTTGTATAGCGCACAACTCACCCGCAAGGGTCTCAAGGCGCTTGTACGAATACCGCTGTGGAACCCATCCTGGCTTTCCCTGTGAGGCGTCCACTCCTGGGCACCCCCAAGGTGGAGGCCAGGCATCCTTAGCGTTGTGGGGGCCGTTGTGGAGATTAAGCAAGCCATTGCCCAGAGTTGCAGAGTGGGACTCCATGATTGGAATAGGCACCGAGGCGGGAATTATCAGGTCCGTGGAATTTTTGAGCCCAAGACCCGCCGAGGCGGGGAATTGAACCCTGGTTCCGGGCTAGACCTCTGCATCAGGGTCTACCGCTCTAATCATTGAGCCACACTTCTCCACCCCTGCAAATCCAACAACGAGTTCATCGTCCACCCAGAATTCTTTGGTACAATCAATATAGAACAATAAAGCTCTTTTTGGATCCAGTCGGTGAAGTCTCTCCTCTTCTTTGGAAGGATGAAAAGGGGGGACAAAAGGTAGGCACTATGATATTTTGTCCAATGTTAAAAGGTGTGACCACCTTTGGTAATAAGGATGCTCTAGTTTTACGAAACAGCTTGTCTGGGAAGAATGAAGAGTAGGGAGTATTAACTAAAAGCGTCTGCTGTTCGCTAACCCTCCTGGCAGATGTTATCACCAGAAGAAAGACAGCTTTTAGAGTTAACAGCCTAGAGGGCAGCTATACATTGCCTCAAAGGGAGAACACATTGAGAACTAAATTCAAGTCCCATTTGGGGAATACTGAGCGGCATGAAAGGAAACATGCTGCAAACCTTTGAGAAATCTAGTTGCAACAGGGAAGGTTGGTCTTGCAAACGTAGAAAGGCAGACAAGGCAGACAGATATCCTTTAACTATGTCCAAAGCAAAGCTTTTCCCAGCCAGGGATAGAACAAACAGGAGGACTTCAGACAAGGGTGCAAACAGAGAATTAATTGATTTAGCCACAAACTTGTCCCATCAGCAGGCGTAGATGGTTTTGGCAGAACAATGCCTGGCTGCCAGATTGACATCACATACTTCAGGAGGGAGATCAAACACCCTCAAGTTTAGCAGCTCAATCTCCCCACATGAAGGCGGAGAGCAGACAGGTGCAATTCCCTGCCCTGTTGCTGCGATAGAAGATTCTCCCGAGGGACTGTCTGACTGGAAGACAGATGCTCATGCTCAGCAGTTCGGGATACCATACTCTCTTTGCCCAGTCTGAAGCCACTAAGATGACTTGGGCCCAGTCATTCCTGATTTTCTTGAGAACTGTTGACAAGAGCGGTGTCAGCGGAAAGGCGGAAAGCAGTCCTAAGCTCCACTCGAGACTAAATGAGTCTTCGAGCGAGAGCTTCATTGGAAACACCAGCGTGTAGAAGTGCTGACATTGCGTGTTCTCATCAGTGGTGAACAGATCTAACCAAGGTTATCCCTAGATTTGGAAGGGACCTTGTACCACCTCCAGATGAAGACACCTTTCATCCGCTATGCATGGATGGTGGCTGAGTTCCCTGCTCTGGTGGTGAGAGCCCACCAGATGTTGAACCACCGGGAATATGCCCTGACGTTCCAGCCATGTCCAGAGACATAGAGCCTCTTAATAAAGGGTCCATACGGCCTAACAGCCTCAGAGGCAGTCTCACTGAAATTCAGGATAGAGGCTGATAGATTGGAATCATAGCCTGAATATCCTGGACTTCCTGTTACGGAGAATAAGCCAAAAAATGCACTGTATCCAGAATAGCTCAGATGAAAGGGAGCGTCTGAGAGGAAGTCAGATGTGACTTCAACACGTTGATAGAGAATCCCAGGGAGTAGAGGTCGTCCACCATAGTCTGGGGGTGGGAGAGGATTGCCTGGGGCAAGCTCATATTCAACATTCAACAACCAATCATCGAGTAAGACTGCAACCTCTGACCTCCACAGATGTGCTATAACCACCCTATCACCTTGGCGAACACCTGAGGGGTACTGGTAATGCCAAAGGAGAGCACAGCAAACTTATAATGCTCCTGGCCAACCATGAACCGCATGTAGCTTCTGTGGGCATGCAGGATGAGAATGTGAAATAAGCGTTCTTCAAGTCCACCGCCACCATCCAATTTCCAGGGTCAAGAGAAGATCAGACCTGAGCCAGGGTGAGCATCTTGAATTTTTCCTTTTTCAAGAAGTAATTGAGAGAGTGCAGATCTAAGATAGGATGAAGGTCTCAATCCTTCTTTGGCACAAGAAAGTAGCTGGAATAACAAACTAGCAACTGATGCTGACACCATTTGGCCAGAAGGGCCAGTACTTTCTGACATGAGAGCGCACAGTCCCCTGTCAGCCGATGTTGGGACAGAGAGTGTGGCAGTGGGGTTTGGTGGAACGGGAGGGTATTACCCCCCCTTGGACAGTGAGGAGCACCCATTCGTCTGATGTATTCTCCCTCCATTTGCCGCCAACCAGGTGCCCATGCTGAACTCAAGGCAAGCTAAAGAGGCTTTGACTGTGTGGCTGCTGGGGGGGAGGGGTCTAGAGTATTGGGCTGACCTCATGGCTTTGGGACTACAGGCCGTGGTGGCTAGGGGGGAAATGGCACGACTGATAGCCCATACCATAACAACTGTTTTCACTTGAACCGTGGGAAACTGTAGGTCCATGACCTAGGGTACCCTATGGACCACCATCGCAAAAAAAGTCCATTCTGCTGTAGCCACTGTGGGAGGAGAGAGGAGGCCAGTGTCTGGTGAGGTATCCAGACCACAGGCATCAGCCAGGTCCTCATACCTGTTGTCATCGGCCTTGGACTCTGCTAACGGGTCAGTGTGGGAATAGGGATTCTGAGATCCCCTCTAGTTGTGTTTCTCAGTGAGTCATGCAGTGAAATAGGGCTTTGTCTCCAATTCAGGCCATATAGGCCTGATCGGCATCAGAAACGACGCCATGTGAAACTGGTCTGACTCCATATTGGAGTAAGGAATCACAACTGGTTCGGCGCTGCCGATGGGCTCCAGCGACGCCAGGAATGGTGCTACTGGAATCTCCCGGGAGGAGGTTGCAAAGTCACAGCTCAGGCTGATCTGGATCCACCAACAGATCCTAAGGGGTCGACTGGCGGCGAGGACAAAGTAGCCTGCAAAGCTCCAGTTAAAGACCCTCCCGAATCCCTGGGACCCAAAAGGTACTCCAGAGGGATTCGTCCACCCAAAAATGAGGATCATGGCCTTATAAAACTCTCGGGGCTGAGCAGGAGTCGCTATGGGAAATTTGGGGAAGCGCAGAGCAGACCCAGTTTTCGACATCAGCTGCATAGGGACCACCTACGAGCAAGGTCAGGATTTGTGGCTTTGTACTACCCTTGTTTCGTCCAAAGAATGGGAGTAATGCCGAAAAGTCAAAGAGCACTTCAACTTCTTGGACCACTTCTTGTGGAACTTACCATAAGAAGTCCTGGAGCGGGATGAGAACTTACACAAGCGGACTCAGAGAGCGGCCCAGAGACCTCCCAAGCGAACAGGACCTGGAGTGGCGCGGAATTGTATGATGAACAGCCAAAAGATATATGGTCCGCTCAAAGATAGCCTTAGGGTTCATTGTTCTGCACTCTGCACACAAGCAGAGTCGTGATTCTTTTCGAGGCACCACAGACATAACAAATAGGGGTCTACACTGACATCTGTCGATAACAGGTGCCACAAGGTTTGAACCTGATGTTTTTTTTCAGTAACATCTCAAAAACCTGAGAAAAAAGACTCAATAGTCATCAACAAAAAGGTCAAAGTCAGTCAAAGTCAGTCAAAAAATGACTGAGAGGGGCTCGAACTGGATCCGCGCTGATAGAACAGAAACAGAGGAACTGAGGTCAGTGTGCTGAGGTAGCACCTATTTAGGCACTGCACGCATCACTTTCGGTGCAGATGACCTCAACAGTGCCACATGAATCAGAATGCCTCACCTACCGGCACACAAGAGCAATTGCTCAAAAGATTTCTGGTTCCAATCTGACGCCTGGGAATACTCTACGGGTACGGAATCTGCGACTAGAAGTTTCTAGTAGCTATATCTTGTTGAAGGAAAAGGTTATCCACAGCTCCTTTCGGATACTGATCAGTTTCATTCTTAGGAGACGGAGAGATGCCTGCACTGAGTTGATGAGGAATCCCAGAAGGACATGAACTGACTGGGCATCAGATCATAATTTCCCCTTTGAAAATGAAGCCACGGTTCTATAAAAGATACACTGCCAGGATCAGCTAGTTCAGAAGCCAATTCTAGGCTTGGCCTCTAACAAGGATGTTGTCCAGATAAATAAACAGAGGAGGACTTCTGGATCTGAGAAATCACAGAACCAGCCTGAGAAGCTTGGTGAAGAACCAATGAGCAGATAAAAAAACCAAATGGAATGATGGTAGACTCAAATTGTTTCCTCACGTCTGCAGAATTGGAGAAAACCATGATGTGGAGGATAGATGGGCATCATCGGATGTGGATCCTTCATGTCCAGTTGGACCATCCTTTTGTTCAGAAAGATAATAACCAAAAGAGGTGAATGCCCTCCATTCTGAAGTGCCTCTTGACCAACCAACGACCACTGAATGTGCGCAGGTTGATCACCGGATGATACCTTTCCCCCTTCTTCTCGAACTGGAAGACGTTGCTTAAGAATCCATGGGGTGACTGACTGACCAAACCACAGCCCCTTTGGCTTTCAGTCCCGCAACTTCCTAATCTATCACTGATCATGGGAAAAGTGAAGCAGTTGAACTCTAGTCTAAACCTTGAAACGGAATGAAGAACTCGTGCATCTCCAGAACTACCTCTCCAGGCCGGCATAAAAAGTCCTAATCTTGCTAAAGATGGGAATAAAGTATAAGACTCACCCTGAGAGCCCTCCTGAGTTGCTGGTGGCTACTCAAACTACCACGTGAATGGCAAAGTCCTCCTCTGGAGTTCCCGAACTTTTAAGTGTCCTGACCAAGGTGATCTCTTGAAGGGTTGATTTGTCTGGGAGCTTTGTGGGGAAATGGCCAGTCGAGCACGACCGCTCCAGAGAAAACCTGAGGGTTACAGACCGTCTTAATGGAGGCTTTGGCCTTGTCCAATGATGCTAAGGCAAATTTCCCCAGCTCCTTCAGGAAAGGATTCCCAATAAGACCCCATCAGGCACAGGGTCGGCCTCCGAAGCAACAAACTTGACCAGCTTTGGGTTCACCTTAATGGGCAAGAAGCGTCTACGCTCCGTGGACAAGGTACAATTGGCATTGCCAAAGAAACAAATGGCCAGGTGGGCCCAGCCTGACAGGATCTCAGGTGAGATCAGCTTCCAGAGGGCTTGGCCTCCTCAACCAAATCAGGGATCCCATTAAGAGGCCCAATGATATTGAAGAGCTTATCTTGGCAGGCGCTCCAGGACCTGCCTATGTCATTCTTTTGGTCATTAATAAACTTAGACAGAAGGGTGGCAATTTTCCTGTCAATCTTAGGTTTGAGAGTGACCTTTCTCTTCAGAGAGGAGAGTGGGCGCTATCCCTTCAGCCTACCTTAAACCTCCTTCTCTGTGGGTTAGAAGACTTTGTAAGCCATGTAATGGACCCCCTTCTCTGAAGGGCACTGCTCAGAGAACCTAGGATAGTTAAGCCCTAGGATAGTTAACCTAGGATAGTTAAGCTCCAACATGCCTGAGCCGCTGGGCCCCACTAGAACTTGGTAAAGTTCTTGCTGGCCACTGATCCCTTCAAATGGGTGCAGGGTCGACCTGGGCCCGGGTTTTCATCCGAAGCCTGTGACGTGCCTAAGTCCATGTTAGCCTTTGGACCCTCCTCCACGGAAGGAGCTACTTTCCCAGCCACCTTGGAGGGGGAGGGATCAAGTCCTAGATTGAGGGGACATTTTAGAAATGCCTCTCTGAGGCCCTCTAAGGCATGTCACTGAGGAGCATCTTATGTTTTTACACATAGCCTGACCTCCCTTGAGTCCCTCGGCACCTTCAAAATCAAGGGCCTTAGTGGAACTTCCTTCCCAAGGGAGGGGTTCAGGGTGGCCTGCAGCCAAGAACAGCAATTGTCTTCCCAGGGGTTGAAGTGCCTCAGACACTACAGATACTCCACTACCATATACTCACCTAGGCCCATAAACGTACAGTGCGTAAAACCGCTGGTTGTCAAGTTTAAATTTTCAATGATTTTAGGATTAGTTATTTAATACTCATGCTCATCTCTGACTAACCCTTTCACGGATCAAAAAGTTCTTTCCTCTGGTCGATGGACCGTTAGTTGAACTACTTGATGGTGATAATTAACATAATTCTTACTTTTCTATACTTTAGTGTAAACAACCACAGACTCAGGAAAGTTTTAAATCTTTATCTAAATTAAGTGCATGTGAGCCATTTCAAAATACAGTGCAGTCACCATCATTCATAGGAGAGAAAATTCAATTAATCCAAAGAAAACATATACCTCGGATTCATACAATAATCAATGCTCAGAAAGGGAGAGGCAAGAGAGAAAAGTACATCTGCAAAGAATAACGAGAAATTATAATTACCAACCCCCTGGCCAAGGAGCTGGTAAGGGTCCCCCGGGATAGGTCAGGAGACAAAGACTTCAGGACAGGATAGTTGACCTCTCTAGAATACCGACGATTGCGCCGCACCCCTCTCTGACACTCTCTTCCTCCTTGAGATTCTTCCGCGATCTTCTGATCTAACCCAATTAAATTAGGATAGAAAATTATGCTTCAGGTTCTGGATTCGGCTCTTCATCAGCATCTCCCAGCATCTCTCCCAGCATCAGCATAGCATAGCATTGCGCTCTTCTCTGCCCCAGCATCAGCATAGCATTGCGCTCTTCTCTCCCTCACGAACTATCTAAGGCTGTCTTATTTATACCTTTCGTTCTAAATGTACTACCCACTAAAGTTTCAATATCGTAAAAATACGAAATATGACTGGTCAGGCAAGGGGGGGAAGCTCCATCACACCATGCTTACGTCATTAACATCAGTTCAACTATTATTCGCAAACCCATCCCCTTCATTTTTATTCATAAATTGGGTTCTCACACGCCTTCACGTTTTACTTGAAACAATTTTATAACATTTTGAATAAGACTTCTTCTTCGTTGAAATCTTAACCATCCGTTCCCAGGGAGTATCACTTTTACTTTGGCTCGCATTCAAAGTCTCAGTCATCGTTCCGGGCTCCCTTTCAGTGGACATGCGCAAACTTCATGTGACTCAGCTTAACTCAGTTATATGAGAGAGGCCCAAATGCACACTAGTGATAAAATCAGAAAGACAAATATTAATTTGACAAAAAGTGGTCGCACTGTATACCACCCACCTCTACTCTATTTCCCTTTACTTATTAATACTTGGCCAGCATTAGCATTAGTAAAATAGTCTGTTTTCATTTCGAGCAAGTAAATGCCATGCATGCGAGTCTTCAAGACTCCATTTTAGTATCTTCTGCTCATGCGCGAGAATTTCCCTCCAAGCATTCAATCGTCATACTACGTAGATGCAGTTGACGCATGCACACAACAGTTCCCCGTTTAAAGCGGTATCAGTCCATCTTCATTGTTATCCGCATTAGTACAAACATACGCAAGCTTCACTAACCCACGTGTTCATGTGGTGCGTATTAGTTATTTACGAGACATGATTAATAACTTTGTTAGTAAGTTAAACAAGTGGATTGCATCCGAGCAAGTCTCTTATCTACGAAACCTTGCTCCATCAGTCCCCTCTTTTATGGCATTTTTGAGCCATCACAAAATTACCCATCCCTAACCAGATGCCAACTTTAGCAAATCTCAGCTTCTTTTCCTTCCCCCTTATTTTTGTCAGTTTCTCCTTTTCCTTCTAAATTTTTCATCTTTTTATATAGCTTTCCTTTTATCTCTTCCAGCTGAATTTCTTCGTATTCCCTCTTACGTTTCTTTCTTTTCCCTTCTTTTACTAAATGTATTCTTCTTCTCCCTTTGCTTCTGCAACACTTACATGTAATCATTATTGTCAATACTATTGTCATTATCACAACTACTGGTAATATTAGTTGCCCTATGAAACTTTTCCCAAAATTAACAAACCATTTCCCTATTGATGTTATACTCTTTGTTAATTTCCCACATACACTGTCAACCTCAAGTTGGGTCAAATCTTCATGCATTCTTGTAATATTTCCAATATACCCATTAATTTCCTGACTTTTGTCAGGCATGTAAGTGCGGCAATGTTGAATTTTCAACATACCACAAACTCCGCCCTCTTTTGCCAATAAAATATCAAGAGCATGACGATTTTGTAAAACCATAGACCTTATCGCAATCATTTCTGTATTATCATCAAGAATCCCCCTGCAGTATCAGTAGAAAGACGATCAACTTTTGTTGGCAATTTGCAAAGTTTACGTGAATTTAGAATGACTCCAACTGAGGGTATAAATGCACTAAATATATCACCTACAATTTCAGAAAAACTAGCTCTTCTTATCAGTGTTAGTCCATTAGATATTTCATTGATTCCATTGATTCTGTCCACATGATAGATCTTTGGAAAAACTATTCCAAAATAACAGCTCCCATACCATCTTGCAGGTAACCTGTAATATGCATTATTCCAGCATACATAATAAACTCCTGGAAATACAGGATCGGTTCCCCTTTTTAGTCCCCATCCACCTAAAATTAGAAAGTTGTGTTCACATTCACTGGAACCAATGAAAATGTTATTGTAGTCTGTCTTTAACCTATAGAGGCATAATTTTCCTTTTTTCACAAAATCTAGGGACATCACAGCATGAGCCGCACCCTTTGCATAAATTCCCTCTTTCTCAGCTCATGAAGGTACATGGGATTCCTGTTCAGCAGCCTTCTTTATTAAATCCGGTCTCCTTTCTTCTACTAAATTCAAAAACTCTTTTTCTTCTTTGAGTAATATACATGTTAGATTATCCTTGTGTGCTTGTGCTATATCTATTGAACTCATTGTTAAGAGAAATTCACCCATAAACTGTCCATCTTTACTACTTACTACTGGGTTCATATTCTTTCTAATAGGTAGTTCTGAAAATACTACATCTAAGTTAGAATAAAAATACTGAAGCTTTCCGGTTACATAAAATAAACTTGATAGTACGCTACTTGATATACCATATGTCAAGGGTATATGGTGATAAGTCACCCCCTCTGACACTGATGACGGTAATTTCATACATACATAACAATCACTAATTTCAATTGTATTAACGTACTGAAATAACAATTTAGTAAACACATTTAAAGACAAATCATTATCTGATTCATTATGATGATAGTTTATTTCATCTTCTACCCCTATTTCTATTTTAGTCTCCTTTATTCTATCTCCTTTTCATTAGTAGTTGTATTATTCTTTTTACTTGTCGCCAGTAACAAAGGTACTCCTACTGTTAGAAATAACCACACTAATACTACTAATAAGGTACTACATAGGCAAAACTTAAGACATTTTCGTTTTATACTTCGTTTCGGTTGTTCAGTGACTTCAACTTCTGCCATTTTCAATTTGAGAAAATGTCTTTTCTCTTTATTCACAATTTAGTCTTTTTATTCTAAGGCGGTCTTAATCTGTTGTCATCAATCTGTGCAACATGAACTTCCTCAGGTTCCACACGTAAATCTACATTTTCAAATTCTTCTAGAATTACATAGGTCCACTCAGGGGCCTTGTATTTTCTGTTTAGAATTCTCAGTCTTGGACTTCTTCGAGTAAGTTTTACTATTGGCTGTTTGGACTTAGTTTGCCTCGAAACTTCATTTACTTGTTCTGGTGGTTTCTCTGACTTTCTTAAATAATATCTTCATCTTTTCACTCCACCTGGCCAATTATCACCTTTTCTAACTCTTTTGACCTGAACTGCACTTTCACCTTCTTTGTCGTTTACTAAAGTTCTTTTATTTTCACTTTTTCTGGGCACAATCTGTTCTTGCTCTTCTTCCCTTTCTAATGGTCTTTGTACTGTATTTTCTGAATTAGAATCTTCTTCTACCTGCACCTGTTCAGGTCTTATTGCAGTTTGTTCTTCTTCTGCCTGAACCTGTTCTTCTAGATCTATCTGGTACTGTTCAGGTCTTATTTCAATTTGTTCTTATTCTACCTGAACTTGTTCTTCTTCTTCTATCTCACCCTGCTCAGGTTTCTGAATAGCTTTGTTTATTTCTACCCGAGTGTGTTCTTCTTTCCCTATCTTTTCCTCTCTACCTTCCTGTCTCTCTAATTTATTTGTTCTTCTTGTTTCGATAACAGCTTCAGGCATGTCAATCGCTGGTATCCACTCCTCTTGACTTGTAGTTGGTTGTTCATCATCTATTTGTCTTACAGAATCTGTCACCTTAGATTATTTGACTTCACAACCTTCAGCTTCTGGTGTCTCATCTAATTCGGTCAGTTGCTGGTCTTGTTCTTCAGATGGGCTCGGAATTCTTTTGGTATGGCTAGCATGAATCTAATTGGGTAAACCTGCGCACTTCACTGCTGTGGTAGTGACTAGTATGACTTGACGTGGTTTATCCCACCTGGGTGCTAGACACGAGTTTCTTGCGTGTTTCTTCACTAACACCCAATCTCCAGGATTCAAATCATGCGCCTGGTCTGGCAACTGCGTCTTCTCCGACCTGATGAGAGACAGAGTGCACCATTTCAGCCAATCCTTTGCAATAGTCCAATACCAGATAATCAGTTAAATTCATCAATTTATTTCTAGGAATAAATGCCTGTCTCATTGCCCTTCACATAAGCACTTCATGAGGACTCAATCCTGTTTTCCTGTCAGGAATGCACCGGAGACCCATCAATGCAAGAGGCAGGGCATCTGGCCATTTTAGCATTGTGGATGCACACCCCTTACCTAACCTTGACTTGATTGTGGCGTTCAGTTGTTAAACTATTCCAGAAGCCTCTGGACGATAAGCACAGTGCAGTTTTTGTTCAATGTTAAATGCAGCACAGATCAATCGAATTATCTCATTATTAAAATGAGCTCCTCTATCTGATTCCAAAGTAACTGGAAAACCGAAACGAGGTATCAACTCCCTCAACAATAATTTAGCCACGGTGAGACTGTCATTTCTTCTTGTGGGGTATGCCTCTACCTATCTCGAGAACAGACACACTATGACAAGTATATACTTCAACCCACTGTACGGAGGCAACTCGATGAAGTCTAATTGCAGTCTGGTGAAGGGTCCTTCTGCCTTTCCAATCTTTCCCCACCTGACCACTGCCTTCCTGCCTGGGTTTTGATGCTGATAGATTAAGCATCTTTGGCAAAGGCTTTCTGCGACTACCCTAAACAATGGATTGTACCAACTCTGTCTAAATAGTCTGATCATTGAATCTCTGCCAATATGTGTTGTCCCATGGTATACTCTTGCCATTGGAGAGAGTAAGCAATCTGGCATGACTGGTCTGCCATCTAAGTACACCCACACTTCCATCTTCTGTCCTTTTTGTACAACCTAACTTTATCCAAATTTCCTTTTCCTCAACTTCTTCCTGCAACTGTCAGACCTCATCCCATGTTCTGGAACTGAGAAAAACATAAGTTGGCAGGTGGTTTCACCTGTTTCAACTTTTCTGTTAATTGCCATTTTATTTCTTGCACAATATTGAGCAATTTGGTCTGCATATTTATTACCGGCCTTCACATAGTCATTTCCTGACCGATGTGCAGCACATTTGACAACAGCTATTTCTTTTGGCAATTGTAATGCTTCCAATAAATCTTTTAAGTTTTTACTGTTTCTGATAGGAGATCCTGAAGAAGTCAGAAATCCCCGCATCCCGCATCCAGAGCTGGCCAAAGTCGCGCACAACCCTGAAACCATATTGACCATCTGTAAATATGGTTACTCTCCAATTTTTCCCAATTTTGCATGCCTTTGTTAAGGCCACTAATTTGGCTACTTGTGCAGACTTGACTCCCAGTAAACAGGATGCTTCAATGACTCCTGATATTTTGCATACGCCATATGGAGCACTTAACCCTCCTTCTTCCGTTCTCAGACATGACCCATCCATGAACAATTCATGATCAGATTCCTTCAAAGGTGTTTCTTTTATATCCGAACAGGGCCTAGTAAACAACTCAGTCACAGCCAAACAATCATGATCAATCTCATCCTTTACTTCCTCACAACATGGATCTGGCAATAATGTGGCAGGATTCATTATGGTACATCTTATCACTGTCACATTTTCGTCTTCCAAAAATCACTCTTTCATACTTAGGCAACTGACTAGGAGTGAGATGTTGTGTTTGCGTTCTTCTCAAAAGAATCTCAACTGAGTGTAGAACGTACACCATTAAGGGATGTCCCATCACAATCGACTCACTTTGCTCCAGACTCATACAGGTAGCAGCTACTGCTTTTAAGCAGCCAGGTAAGGCTGAAGCCACTGGATCCAAAGTGGCAGAGAAATATGCCACTGGACGTCGGCTCAATCCATGTCTCTGTGTTAAAACTGAAAGTGTACAATTTTCTCTTTCGCAACAAAACAGCGCAAATTGTTTCGAATAATCAGGCATGCTTAAGGCAGGGGCCTCACACAGACAATTTCGCAATTTCACAAATGCTTTCAAACATTCATCATTCCAATCAATTGGATCTTTCGCTCTTTTCCGAGTCAATTGTATCAGTGGTTTCGCTAGCAGGGAAAAGCTATTTATCCACTGCCTACAATACCCAACCACTCCCAGAAACATTCTCATCTCTTTTTGTGTCTGAAGCAATTGCATTTGTTTGATTATTTTTATTCTTTCCGGGGTTACTTTTCTAACTCCTCTTTCTATTTTATGCCCTAACTATCTAACTTCTGGTTGACAAAACTTCAATTTTTCTGGAGACACCTTGTGTCCTCCTTCGGCCAAATGGTTCAGTAATGCAATTGTGTCAGTGACAAATTCTTCTTGTGTCTTTGATGCCACCAATAGGTCACCAATGTACTGAACAAGAACTGATTTACCTGGCATAACTAATGACTCTAGACACTTTTTCAGGATTTAATTGAAAATTGAGGGACTCTCTGTGTACCCTTGAGGAACTCGGCACCATGCGAAAATACCATTTTCGAACCGGAAGGCGAAGAGATACTGGCTGTCTGGGTGCAAAAGTATGGAAAAGAATGCCTGACATAAATCAATTACTGTAAACCAACCTGCATTCCAGGGTATTTGATAAAGAATCACTGCTGGATTTGGCACCACTGGGCAACAAGGCACTACAATTTTGTTCATTTTTTGCAAACCCTGCACTATCCTGTACTTTCCACTAGGCTTTTTGAGTCCCATGATTGGCGAATTACAAGGACTACTCATTATCTCTTACACAATTCCTTGTTTGATCATTTGGTCAATTACTGGTGCAACTCCTGCTTTTACTTCTGGACACATTTTGTACTGTCGTGCGTATAGGAAAACAGCACCTTCTTTTACCACTATTTTCACTAGATCTACATTCGCCATTAGCCCTATATCTTTTCCTTAAAAATCCCACACTTCTGTATTTACTGTGGCTCTCAATTCTTCTGGTAACTCACTTTCAGTTACTAATGAAAACATCTCATCCACTTCCGTACCTTGCTTAGCTAGCATCATCTTGTAAATAACATCATCAGGTGTTTGGAAAACAACAACATCAGGCGTACAGTAGATTGTGCAATTCATTTTGCACAATAGGTCTCTCCCTAACAGATTTACTGGGCTTGAGTCACAAACTACAAACCGATGTATGTCTTTAAAGTTTCCAATATGCACTTCCATTGGTTCTGTAACTGGGGTTCTAAACTGTTTGTTTGATACTCCTACAACTTGGATAGTTTCTGCGAGAGGGGTAGGTTTGGGAAGTCTGCTGTTCTCACAGTAGACCGGGTAGCACCAGTGTCCAATAGAAAAGTGATGTCACTACCTTCAACTTTCCCATCAATAAATGGACCTGTCTGATCTACCGGCAAGGATGCACTAATCATGCACTCCTCTTCCTCCCCCCTCAGGCACCGTCATTGCATATAGTCCGATTCATCACTATTCTGCAAAACATATTGTGAAACCACAGGGTTATTCTTACCACTTTCTCCGTGAAATCCGGTGCTCGCACTGTATTTTTAAATGTTCACATGGTTTGGCATAGGAGGTTGTGGCACCTGATACTGTGGAGTAACTACCCGCTGTTGCTGTTTCACAACCACTTCATTCTGCATTTGCGGATTTAAATTTGGATTTGACCCCTTATTATTCTGGACATTCATACACTTGTTCTTCCAATGTCCAAGCTTTCCGCACGCATGACAAGGAAATTTCTTCTTTGCCTCCTCTCTATTAATCCGTCCTCATCCTCTACCACCACTCGACACTTGTTCACTTTGACTCGGGTCTTTCATCTCATTATCAGTCTGGGAAATTAATTTTGCTTCCTGCTGCTCTGCCAGTTTCACTTGTGCCCACATCATTTTCTCTTTTAGCTTTCTATGCTTTGCCTCAGTGTCGTCACAGTATTTTGCATATTTCAATATTTCATCTATCGACTTACTTTGCCAGCACATGTGCTGCTAAATCATCTGACTAATCTCTGGTTTCAGACCATAAACAAACCGATATACAAAATGTCCCGTATCTTTGTCTCCAATGTTCTCGAATCCACTATACTGCTTGAATACCTGCAACAACCGCTCATAGTACGCATGTACGGACTCCTTTGGCTCCTGAGTTGTTCTATCTATTTTTACCCAATCTGTCTCTTTAGGAGGAATTTTTCCTTTCAAAAAGGTAATCACCTGGTGATACTTTTTCATTAACTCCTCTGATGGTGCTCCTGTTTTAGAATCTCTCGGATATTCCTCATTTGGTCAATCAACTGTAATCATACATTCTGTCCATAAATCAGCTGGTACCACAATATCGAATAAACCATCCAAATCCTTCAATAAAACCTTTGAAACTTTGACAAACCTTTCCACCTGTTTATACCATTCAACTGGTTTCTCTCTCAACCTAGGGAAATCATTTGTAAATGACAAAATATCCTGTCTACTCCAAGGAACATGAACATATCCACCACCAGGAACTTCTCTCATTGGGCACATTCTCTCAGTCTTATCTGATTGTCTTATTGAAAATGCAGATGACGCTTCTCTCGCTTGTACCTCCTCCTTCTTTCTTATCCACCTAATCCTCCACTTGTCAATGTCTCCCCACTTTCGCAAAATAATCATCAACTCTTTTATCTGTAATCTTTTACCAGAGGTATTCACACTTTCTAAATCCTTTTCAGTAAATTCCACTCAATATGGTTTCTGCAATAATTTTGACTTTCCTATATCTATTCCAATCTCTAATGCAACTTCTGTTAATTTTTCATGAAATACTCTTCCTCTTCTGGTTATACTCTTACATAAGAAAAACAACTCCTCATCATTGTAAAAGTTCAATCTTTCTGTGCTCACATTCCCAGCTATCATTTCTTCCAAATCTACTTTCAATCTGCTGATATCTAGGATCTTTGGTTGGGAGTTTCGTTTATCTATTCCCTGTGCCCATCTCTCTAAATCTTCAGGAGTAACTGCTGTTGAACCTCCAGTCCCTATAGGGACCAAGGATCAATTTTCTCTCAAATTTCCAGGTAGAACTCTCTTCGTAATTTTGGCTAACTTTTCCACATTTGGGAGATCCATTAATGAAATAACTGAATCATTCTCACTGGCCTGATCATCATTAATTATTACTTCTTTACTGGGATTACTTAACGGAACTGTCACAGCTTGAGGTGTCTGGCAAACCTCAACTAATCCTTCCCTAGTTTTATTTAAGGCTTCTCTCTCATTAGTCTGCAACACCCTATTAACTGATACATCATGTAAAATTTGTGGGGTTAAAGGCGGTCCTAGCAGTGGGGAACTTGGGGTGACCCTACTGGGTTCTTCATGGTATGTTGGAGGGTTTTTAACTAAAATATCCTCCAATAATTCATCATGTAATTCACCATATCCTGTCATATTCAAATGTTTCGTCTTTTTTTTTACACTTGCCTCCTGACTGTTCTTCAGTCATTACTACTGGATACAAACCCTCTGTCACTACAGCTCTTCTCCAACGCTTCATTTGATCTCCACTCGTCTCATACAGATGTCTAGGCAAAAATCCTCTAAATCTCCGACCACTTCTGAATTTTTCACGATCAAACGCCTCAATCTCCTATTCTTCCAACGCTTCATACTGTGTCATCCTAGGATTTGGTTCAAACATATTCATTTTATCTCTCAAATTCTGAAGTATCTTTAGGTTAAAAGTACCATGATGCGGAAAAGCCAAAACACCATCACCTTTCGTATACTCCACCCAATTCTCCAACCATAAGCATGTGATATCCTTTCTCCATCATCATAAATCAAGCAGGCGTTTTAGGTGGCGGAATAGGAATTCCCTCTCTAGTCATTACAGGTTTGTCTTTCTTAAAGAAATTTTTAATTTTCGTCATCAACGTCATTTTCTTCCGTCTTCCAAACATTTCAGACGGGCGATACAGAAAAGAGTCTTCCGTATATTTTCTAGCTCAATTACCTATTTCGCGTCCTGTATCAGCACGACTCACACCCGCAGTCAAATCAGGACTCAACATACAATTCTTTTCCTACCTATCCTAACTCGGCTTCTACCTATCAACCAATCAGACTCGGACTTGCGCTCGGGGTCGGACTAATGCCTGCGCGGCCTTTTGTGACGTCAGTATTGCTCCCCACTACTGACCCTCTCTTTACAATGTGCTTCTTTCTCGCCCCCGCTGTTCCAACCAATCCCAGCGCGGCTCTTTATGATGTCAGTACAACTCCTGCGACTGACCCTCTCGTCACAAGGTAATACAAAAACGTATTTCTTCAACCTTTCTTAAAAAAAAACTTTGTTAGTAACAACATAAAAACATTCGCTACTCTGTCTGTTCCACTAAACAAAGAATAGATTTCGACTTAATCTGTAGTTTCAGAATTACTCCTCTTCCGCTGCGAGTAAAACGCCTGTTTATCCTTCATTAAAACTCGGGAGAACCTGTTACTTCTTCAGTGTCACCCGCATTGGGAAATAAGACGAAAGTATCACCACCTAACCCCTTTCGCTATCATTCGCACTCTACTTTTACATGATATTGTCCCTAATTTAACACTGCCATCCCTCCGTAGCTTCTCAGTGTAATGACAACAGACGAGTAACCTTCTGCAGTGTGGCTTCTATCACCACCCGCTATTCCATTCCCGGGATGCCCAGGCAACCTCTGTACCTGTGCTTCTAGACAACAAAAAACAAGACACTAACTCTTTTGTTAAACATAAATCAGTAAACAATAATAACATTTATCACCAAACTAGTCAATAATAACCATAGCCCATAAACACACAGTGCGTAAAACCGCTGGTTGTCGGGTTTATATTTTTCACAATGTTTTTAGGATTAGTTATTTAATACTTACGCTCATCTCGGACTAACCATTTCACAGATCAAAAAGTTCTTTCCTCTGGTCGATGGACCATTAGTTGAACTAGTTGATGGTGATAATTAACATAATTCTAACTTTTCTATACTTTGGAGTAAATAACCACAGACTCAGGAAAGTTTTAAATCTTTACCTAAATTAAATGCATGTGAACCATTTCGAAATACAGTGCAGTCACCATCGTTCATAGGAGAGAAAATTCAATTCAATTAATCCAAAGAAAACATATACCTCAAACTAATACAATAATCAATGCTCAGGAAGGGAGAGGACAGAGAGAAAAGTACATCTGCAAAGAATAACGAGAAATTATAATTACCAAGGATGGTGTGAAAGACCAACCCCTGGCCAGGGAGCTGGTAAGGGTCCCCCGGGATGGGTCAGGAGACAAAGACTTCAGGACAGGATTCAGGATAGTTGACCTCTCTAGAATACAGACTATTACGCCGCACCCCTCTCTGACACTCTCTTCCTCCTCGAGATTCTTCTGCGATCTTCTGATCTGACCCAATTAAATTAGGATAGGAAATTCCGCTTCAGGTTCTGGATTAAGCTCTTCATCAGCATTTCACAGCATCTCTCCCAGCATCAGCATAGCATAGCATCGCGCTCTTCTCTATCCCAGCATCAGCATAGCATCGCGCTGTTCTCTTCCTCACTAACTAAGGCTGTCTTAATTATACCTTTCGTTCTTCATGTTCCACCCACTAAAGTTTCAATATCGTAAAAATACGAAATATGATTGGTCAGGCAAGGGAGGAAGCGCCATCACACCATGCTTACATGTCAATAACATCAGTTCAACTATTCTTCGCAAACCCATCCCCTTCATTTTTATTCATAAATTGGGTTCTCACACGCCTTCACGTTTTACTTGAAACAATTTTATAACATTTTGAATAAGACTTCTTCTTCGTTGAACTCTTCACCATCCGTTCCGAGGGAGTATCACTTTTACTTTGGCTCGCATTCAAAGTCTCAGCCATCGTTCCGGGCTCCCTTTCAGTGGACATGCGCAAACTTCACGTGACTCAGCTTAACTCAGTTATACAAGAGAGGCCCAAATGCGCACTAGTGATAAAGTCAGAAAGACAAATATTAGTTTCACAAATAAAGTGGTCGCACTGTATACCACCCACCTCTACTCTATTTCCCTTTACTTATTAATACTTTCCCCACATTAGCAGTAGTAAAATAGTCTGTTTGCGTTTCAAGCAAGCAGATGCCATGCACGCAAGTCTTCAAGACTCCATTTTAGTATCTTCTGCTCATGCGCCAGAATTTCCCTCCAAACATTAATTCGTCATACTATGTAGATGCAGTTGACACATGCGCACAACAGTTTCCCGTTTAAAGCGGTATTAGTCCGTCTTCATTGTTATCCGCATTAGTACATACGCAAGCTTCACTAACCTGCGTGTTCATGTGGTGTGTATTAGTTATTTACGAGACATGATTAATAACTTTGTTAGTAAGTTAAACAAGTGGATTGCATCCGAGCAAGTTTCTTTTCTATGAAACCTTGCTCCATCACTACCTTTTTAATGAAGGAGTCTATCATGTCAGGTAAGATCTCCACACAGCAGGGCTTTTCCAACCCCTTTTCAAAATATGCCTCATATTGTGAAGAGTCCATTGTACACCGAGGGGTTAAGCCTGAAATTGCACCCGCAAAGAGATGTGCTAGGCCCAGAGATAGGAAGGTGCTTGACAAAAAACTAGGGGTGAAAACTTAGCACACTGCAAGAGTGACCCGCTGTGACAGGTGTGTGCCGAGAGAAGGAAAGCCAAACAAGTGCCCTTGACAGAAGTCTTGTTTACTCTACAGAACTGTGTGCCTATGGCGCCCCCGGTGGGCAGTGGCGTAGCAAGGGAAGGTGGTCCCCCAGTTCTTACCTGCGGCATCATCGGCACCTCCCCCCTGCTCTTTCATAAGGCCTCGGGCGGCATCCGCAGGGACCACCACAGTTGGCAACTAGTATAGCTACGCCACTACCAGGGGGGCGGACGAACAAATGCACCTGACAAGAGACGTTTCTCTCTAGGCAGTATGCTGCATTACCCAAGAATAGTGCGTCTTGAGGGCAACACCTTAGAGAAAGCACAGCCCTGAAGACGCAGAAGGCACAGAACAATGTCAGCGGTACCAGAGGCAAGGTGGGCAAGAGTAGCTGCCCTAGAGAGCACAGCGGTGGTATCCAGAATCACGGCAGCACGCTCAAACCAAAGGCAGAGCAACACAGCCAACAGCGAGTAGCGGGGCATACATATAGTTAACTGCCAAGCAGCAAGAAAGAGTAAGGTCAAAGAAAGGAGAAGTGTTTTATGGCACGCGTGGCATGATGGGAGGGTCATTGGAGACATAGATTGGAGCAAGTCTCCTTGAACTAGTCGTTCTTTGCCTGTGATAAGTTCTCATTCTGTAAAATGAGTGTTGAGAAAAATGAATTTAAAATGTGAGCTTTGTATGCTGCTTAACTAAGGAATTAAAGAGCTGAGAGCATAATCTTCGCCTCAGGTCCTGACACAGAATTAAAGTAGCAGCTGCTCATTGTGCTGTCTGGTGCAGTCACAGAAACAGCTTTTTGGAACATTTTCCCACTGCTGATTTTTTATGAGATCCCCGTGCCAATGTACTGCGTCAAAAAGAATCCTTCATGAGCACGATTCGACTGTGACTTCACGAGTAAGAGCAGTGGTTGAAAAAAACTGGTTTTCAGGTCGCTAGACTTGCATGGTAGGTCAGAGAAGTCATGCCCTAGTTGTTAGTGCCAAAATCAGCTCTCATATCAGCTACTGCAATGCACTCTATGCAGGTGGCCTCAAAGACTATGTTGCACTACAAAGAGCAAAAAAGGCTGCAGCTTATTTGGTGGTTTGCCTGAAGTGAGAGAAAGAGAGAGACAGAGAAAGAGAGAGACCGAGAGAGAAGAGACACTGTCGCTGCCGCTCAACAAGACCTCGACTGGTTCCTCTGTTTCAACCAGAATCTGCTTCGAGCTTTCACTATAGGCTTTAAATGCTTTCACCAAGTGGCTTCTTCCAAAAAGTGTTACAAATTCATCTCTAGTCCTCTCCTGCTTCTGCCCTGTGAACATGTTGCTGATTATAGACTAACACCTTGAAACCTCCTTTCCAGATGGGTAAAGGGAACATACAAATGTAGTAAGAGGATGGTAAGACAGAACGTTTTAGGTTTGAATGAAGAGAGATAGTTCATCTTCATACTAGGCCCCATGAATATGCTGAGGAAGCCTTTGAATATTGTGGTTAGTGGGCACATGACAGCAGGATGCCAGCATCTGTATATTAAGAGTAGGGCCTCATTTACTCCCAAAATGACATCTTCGCTTTCCTATTTCTACCCCTTCTTCCGGCCAGTGAGTGAGGTGATCCCTCCAAGAAAGAGCGATGTGGCGAATAATACGCTCACCTACAGATGTCGTGCTCCATAGCATTTTCTGCTGAAGCAAGATTTCACAACATCTGGAGGGCCACCAAAAAGTTAATTCATTTGATTTTTGAAGAATTTTATTTCAAACCCGTTGACCAGATGCATTTTGAGCGCTTCGTCAGTTTTGACCAAATATATTAAATGTTGTGCGTGTCTTACCTTGTAAAAATGATGTTTTCTACTAACGTTTAGAACATTTAAAATTCTCTTAGGGAAGAAGGGCCCTACTCACAGAGGTAAACGTACACATCAGTAAATCTGCACATGTAAGTTTACTTTTACACTTTTGAGTAACTTTACTACTTTAGGCTATTCACCATTTACGAGTTTAAAGTTATTAAAAAATGTAAGACTTGCATGACTTCACCACTGAAACAGGGATGGAGACAAGTTTAGGAGTGTAAAGTTACTATAGCCAACAATCATTGGCAAAGTCAACAGGTCTCGCCAATGGGAGAATAATTGGCTTAGTCAATGTCAATGTGTTTTAGACCTGTTGCAAAGTAGCACAGCTTAGTTCAGATGGCCCTCCCACTGCCAAAGCCCCGTCTTCCTCCTTCCAGGTCCTTAATGGTTAGCAGCGCAGCCTCAAAGATGAAGCTGGCCAACAGTCACCCAGAGCTAAATTTAGAATGTAACAAATAAGTGCCAAGGATCACATGTTGCTATGGTCTGCCAAACGTTTCAGAGATTCAAATACAACACACTGCTTGTACAGCAAGAGACCACTTTTGCTGCATTGCGTCACCATATACAGCCAGGCACGGCTGTATACTAGCGCATTGCTCATCACTCTGCTAACAAAATAATAAAAACAATAAGAATTAGTAATGCATCAGTTTTGACTATGTTGGAGATAAATGGGGACAGAAAGAGAGAGGCGGAGAAAAGCACTGAAAAGAAGGAAAGAAAGGAACAGAGCTGAAGGACAGGGGAGGGGGGTGAGTGAGGGGAGTGAGTAAAGAGAGCGAGAATCACTCCATGCTACGAGACTACATCTTGAAAATAAGGAATAAAGAAATATGAAAAACTCTTTAGAAAAGTTAGTTTCTACGTTTTTCCCACAGGGCATCTTTACGATCAAGAGTGTTTTCCTAGCGTCAAGGTGGGGCATGAACACACCAACATTTTAGATTGTTCATAGCCAGTTCTCATAACACACAGCAGCAGGGAAATAATACAAAAATACAAAGCTTGGGGGGGCAGGGGGAGATTTTTTTTTTTCGTCCTTAGGCATTCAGGACAAACATCTTCACTTATCAACCAACACTCACCAAACGCACCCAATGCCAACCAAAAAACATGAAAAGATAAGCATTGGTAATGCATCGGGTTCGCCTATATGATAAAAATAAGCTGTTTTTATCAATCACTGCACAGGACTAAGGGTCGAAGGAAAGAGCTCCCTGACAACCATTACATGAGTGGAGAGGATGTGTCGCAGCAGCCAGAGCTGCTGACTGGAGAGTGGGGGATCCCATTTTGAGCCTCGACGACACATCATTCTGTGATTCTGGGCAAATTACTTTATCTCTCCCGGTGATAAATTGCAGCTATATAAAACTGCTGCAAGACGAAAAAACAGAAAGAGGCAAATCCTTATTTATGAAGAAATAATTCCACCAACGCGGCTGTTAACAGTATTTCGGCGGCGGGAAACGGATAAGAGAAGCAGATGAGCAACAAGCATTGGAAAATATGCTACAGCCAATAGAAATGGAGGAAAAGTAAGTAGCATGTACAGGAGCCAATGAGAAGCCAGGAAAGAGATGAGGCGGGATGTACCTCCATTTTAAGTTTATATTAAAAACAATAGATTTCTCAAGCACAGCGCTAGGGCTGTGCAGACAAAACCTAAAAACCACAGTCTTTCCGGTCGCGTTCATCTGGCACACTTCATGGCAAAACAGCATTGAGGCTATCTTTCAGATGCAAGAAAGATATGTGCCTCTGATGGATTGTATTCTTTAACTAGAGGCCCATACGAAGCTAGTGCAGGCGTTTTTAAGCGGTTTAAAATAATGTTGACTTATGAATAAAAGATACACACTTTTAATTCCAAACCACTGACTGCACATATCCACAGACTTGGTTCTGTTTTGGAAACAACCAAATGCGCTGCAATGCTGTACTAAGTCAAATTCATGTGCTACACAAACACCAATCAAGGAAGCATCAGTATTCGAGACATTATTGGAAGAAGATGATCCATCATCACAATTTGTTAAGCTTTGCATTGTTTGGGGCATTTGTGCCTTTTATAGGACTTTTCCCTCAACAAGGAGTATTTTGTTCAAATGCATATGCACACTATTAGGTGCACACCTTCAAGAAACGGTAGATGGTTTCACGAAAAGGGCACCCCAGACCCAATCTGAAAAGAGGCACAGCCTACACGTGGACACCTGCAATTTCATTTGGGGGGGAAGGTACAGGTTTGAATATATTACTTCGCATGCAGGCGCTATCTGAATGGAAACGTGTTATAACTGCTATCAAAACGTAAGGCAAGTTCACGCATGTCAGAATAAAAACCCTTTCAGGCTCATGCGACGACCCGGAGAGGTAGAAGTAGCTGCACCAATTAAAACACTGAAAAATAGGCATATTCATAAACAATATATATATATTTGTAAAGTCCACCTGATTCCATCTTTCTTAAGTAAACACAGAACCAGTAGGCACTCACTTATATGAATAAGACCCTTAAGATGTGCCTATAAAAATAACTTGGGCTAGAACATGTCATGAAAACGTGAATTATGGGCTCCAACTGTTATACCTTTTAAAACCATGATGGTCCGGACCACGTTCTATTGTGAAAACTGACGCGAACAGAGTTTCTTATCAGACCGGGTCATGCTGCTTTTAATTAGTACTTTTGGATGATTCCAACCATCTTTGCAAAATGGTGTGTTGGCGGACCCTAAGAAATGAAAAAAATCCCAGACACAAACTCATGAACCTCTCATTGTATTCCCATATATATAACTCAGGTGCAAAGCTACCCCGATGTTTACTCCCAGGATGGCCACCTCACTCCCTGACAGTCTGTGTCCAGATCTGGGATTCTGTAAGGCAATCTAATGTATTCTAGATGCTTTAGTCTTGGTTTGCTTCCATTGCTCTGATTACACACTTACACACTGAATAGCAATGCTTTGTAAGTGTTATGCCAGGACAGGAAACACAGAATGAGATTGTCACACTACTTGCACCAAGTTGTTTTCTAACCCATCAATGCAGGGGTATTCCAAGTCGGTCCAGGAGGGCCAGATCCATACAAGATTTTCAGGCTACCCACTGCCTATGTCATTGCATTCAATGTACACTTATTGTTTGTACCAGTATTTTACTGGCTGTCCTGAAAGTCAAAATACTTCATGGGTGTAAATGCTCAAGTTGGTTTCTAGAACAAATAAATGGTGCACACCTTTTATTACTCAAAAAATATATAAAGTCGAATATGAAAAACAAGCTATAAACAAATAGGGGTAAGGCCCAAGGGGGATGAAATTGGCCAATAAAAGTACGCAGAAGTCCATCAGTACACAGCGTAAATAGTTCCAGGCAATCCTGCCGCTTTAGGGGATGTGATGAGTGCTGGACTGGCTCATGCAAGCCTTGTGCGGGCTGCTGGCCCTGCAGCTGCTCCAGTGAGGCGCAGAGGCTTCAGAGAGAATGCATTTTAAATACAGATGGCATAGCCAGTATAACAAGCATTTGCAATGCAATAGGTCTCGCAGTTATGAGAGTCTGAGCTATTGGCATTGTAAATGTCAATGCCTTTTATTTACGTGTTGGTTTCCAAAACATAAATAAAAGGCATTGTCATTTACAATGCCAATAGCTTACACTCTTGCAAATGCGAGCCCTGTCGCATTGCAAATGCTTGTTACAATTGTCACAAGTAGGCCTGCGTGCAAGCACGTGTGTTTTGTTGCCTTCTCCTCGGAAATGGCCAGTGGAAAGGACACCCTCGCATCACCAGGAGACGCGGACCCGTTGGCAGCCAGTATCTGTAAGTCTCGGCATCACACTTTCTTGTTTAAGCACTTGAATGGACACCATAACTTTGTCTGTCTCTTGTCGTGTGCATTGTGAAATACATTATTAAAGGAAAAACAATGTGTTTTCAAATGCAAGAGATCAGTGCGCACGTGCAATGAGCCGGTGGTGTGAGTCAGGACATCAGATGTGAAACCACTTTCTGTGCTGTACCACCTGCTCACCTCAATTCACCCAGTGCATAAAGTCCCTGGGAGGTAATGGGGGATGGTTGTGTTCGAGGCCGCTTTAAGTTAGTTTTACAGGCACAGAACAGCAGGCAGGTGTACAATATAATAAACGTGGGCGATATTCAAAGTGCAGAGCAAATTATACGGCCTGCCAAAAAGGAGCCTAAAATGTACGGTCATCAGAGGCTTGGCGAAGTTGGTGGCCCTCTGTAACAAGACCTACAAATGGCAAAGCCATTAGGCACATCCATCCATACACGTAACACATTACAAAATCTTGAGCAGGGGAAAAAATATTTTACTTTCTCATTAACCAAAAAACAAAACATGACTAAACTACACATTTCTCTGCTCCCCATACAAAACCAAAAGGCAATTCACAGTGGAATAATGGAAAAAACAGAACCAGGCGAAAAGGCACACAGATCAAGAAAGCTCTGAAATGCAACCATAGTATAATGCACTACAGAAATACTGACAGTGTAACATACCAAAACAAACAAAAATGACAACATGGAGACTTACTACCAGACTCTGTTGCTGCAGGTTTTTTTTTGTCACAAGCACAAAATAGAGTGGAAATCCCAAATAGAAGCCATTGTATTGTGCCTCTGGTGTGGTGAGGTGTGGCTCTCACAAACAGTACGCAGTAGAAACGGGAATAGGACGCATAAATTGACAAAGCTTGGTCGGGCTTTAGAAAGAAGTGAAAACGATCCTACAAAGTTTAGGAGGTTTCCAAAAGAGAAAGCCGGATTCGTGTCTGGTATCGTTTTTGAAAAGAAAACTATAAAGAGATGAAATTGCTTCAATATGAAAAAAGAAACGAACTAATGGACCACGTGATGACAGAAATACGTGAAGAAATGATGTATTTTAGAGAAAGGTTTATTTGTCAGAATCAATTTAACCCCTACAGTGCCCCGCCCTTTCCCCGCCCTGTGCCGGCCCTTTCATTAGCGGGCGGGGTTCATGACGAGATGGTCTCGTCATGGGCACAGCGCAACCGCGCTCCATGACGAGACCATCTCGTCATGGGCACTGAAGGAGTTAAACTATGCAGATAGTAAAGAGCAGGGCCTCCAAACGTCTGCACAATAAAGAGAGAAAATGTATTTCTTTGACTGACATGACTGTAAGAATAAAAATAATCCCACTATTGAAATCGAGCGACGAAAACTTTTCTTTCGACTTTAATTCCACTCATCAAGCAGCACAGTGTGTGATGACAGCTACCAGAGCAGAACAAAAACTAATATACGGTAAAACGAACCCACAGGCATACGTGTTGGGAGGAGGAAGGAGCTGGCATCACTACTGTCCTCGACAATGGTGCTTCGTGAGAGAACACAAAGCAGTACTAGTAGCACGAGAAGTGTTTTGCTAGAGGTGTTTAGAAGTTTGGTTAGAGATGGAATTTAGCATAAAGGGATATGAAAAAAGAAACCAGGAAGTGTGATGGAGGGAGGTAGGGAGAAGCAAAGGGATGAGAGAGAGTGAGATAAAGAAAAAGCAGAAGGCGAGAAGAAGCGAGTAGGGGGATAAATATAAAATGGGTTTGGTAAATATAAAAAAACATTTTAGTGGTCGCAAACCCCTTTATAGATGAGGAAAAGGTAAGGGAGAGGATCGATGTGGGGTTATATCAGAGCTGCTGACTTTGGTACTGGGGAACCAGGGACGAATCTCGGCATCAGCTCAAAAGCCTGTGATTCTGGGCGAATCCCTTTATCTCCCAATGCCCAAAAATAAAAAGTGAATGTGGCCCTGTGTAATGAAACTGGTACTCATGCAAAGTGCTCCAAAACGTTCGATTCGAGCTCGTGTTTTATAAAGCTACAAAACTAGGAAGCTTGAAAAATAAAAAATAAAACGAACTTGTTAATAATTTCCTTTCTGTGACTTTTGCACATTTTCTTACATTGCTACATTCGTGGAGCTAATTAGCTCAGTTTCTTTACTGGTGTGAGTGCCTAATAGTGCTTACAAAGAACCACTTCGGGTGGACAAGATCCGCGCGGGGAGTGGAAAGCGTCAGCAGCGAGGATCCCTGGAGAGCATCTTCTGCGAAGAGAAGGTGTTTGGGTCGCAGTAATGTTTGTCACATGCGCGAACATCAAACACGTGAACCCTGCAGACGTGGAGAGGGGGTGTAGGCATCACCTCTGAAAAGCATTTTATAAATCACAGCCTAAGCGATGCCTGGGTGCTCCCAAACTCCCGCCCTCCCCTTCAGATTCAGAAATTAGAACAAATAAAGGCGCGTGTAAAATCCAGCGGCCTGCCCAGGGTCACAGGGTGCGCAGAGCACCTGAAAAGTTCCTCGTTCTAGTAAAGCAAGCACAAGACACCGGAGCAGACACGAGCCGTGCACAAAGCAAACCCCGTGGTGCTTGGTGTAGGCCTCACCCGCACGCAGAAATCCATGCACTCCAGCTAGGGGTGGAGAGGGAGTGATGCACGCACCGATCCGTGCCCTCCAGCTAGGAGTGGAGAGGGAGTGATGCACGCACCGATCCGTGCCCTCCAGCTAGGGGTGGAGATGCGGGGTGATGCACAAATCCGTGCCCTCCAGCTAGGGGTGGAGAGGCGAAGTGATGCCAGGCCGAGACAACACAGCAAGGGGAACAATCTGCAGATGACAGCTCCACCAAGAACACCACCAGGGCAGGTGACAGGAGGCGGAGAGAGAGTCAGAAGCAAGGGGACGGGTAATAAATAGTGTAGGAAAGGAGAGAAGAGGGGGAGAGAGAGTCAGACGCATGAGAGCCAGAAATACAGTGTTGGAAAGTAGAGAAGAGGGAACGAGAGAGGGAAAACGTGCGAGTGGTCGTGAGAGGATTAAAAAGGGGCAAAAGGACGCTGGATAGAGGGAATATGAAGTGAATGTAAAGGGGGAGAGAACCTCAGGAAATATCTATGATTGGGAAAAGATCCGAGGTGAGAGTAAAGACGTCAGAGAAGAGGGGCGAACGGAGAGGTGAGGGAAGAGCTGATGTAAAGGAGGACAAGACAAGCCCGGCTTCTCAAGTGGTCCGGACGCGAGCGCCCGCCGCGCGAAAGTGAAAGTAAATTTACGGCGAGACGTGGCGGAGCGTAGCGCGCGCGCTTGGCGGGGGCGGGGGAGCGCATTCCAGGCGGGGGAGCGGACCCTTTGAAGTATGATGCCGAGGGCGCCAGTGGGCTGAAGCGCTTCCCCAAACGGATTGCATTGCGGCACGATGCACGTGATTGTGCGCGTGCTCGCCATGCAATCCACTTTTGGGAGCACTTTGAAATGCCCCTTACTAGAGTCTCGCATAGCGATTGCGTAAACGCAATAGCTAGGCGAGACCTAAAAAGCATTGGCAAAGCCAACAGGTCCTGGCTATCAGAGAGCTATTGGCGTTGTCAATGTTATTGTCTTTTAGCCATGTGGTATTGAGTGCATAACCTACTGGCTTTGATTGCAAACATGGGTATAAAAATGAAAATAGTGATACAAGAACAGGGCCTACGAGGACATTTACAGGAGAATCTTGCAATGCATGGCGAGCTTACCTACTCTACCTCTCTGCAGACAGCTGTCTTTTGCACAGTAAGGACTGTGCAGCAATCCAAGTATCAACAGGAAAAGAAGGCTAACCACCGTTAGAAAGAGGAGAAACAGAGCCTACTAAATAACGTGGATGGTAAACTCGGAGTGGGTTTTCCCAAGAAGTATTTACCACAAACATTCATTTGCGCGGGGTATGTATTTAGAGCAAGACAGAGCGACGAAAAACAGTAAACGCTGAAAGTCTTCAAATGTAAAACATTGGTTACATTTAATACTTATATTGTGTTTATTATTTAAATCCATTCTAAGCTGGCCCCCACATACATGTGGAGGAATAAAGAAACACGATCTATGGAGGGAAAGAAGCCACTGGGATAGGGGCAGGTGGGAGGAGACAGAATGAGTGAAAACACGAGCGCTCGTTTGAGTGCTCAAGAACAAAGAAAAACGTAGCTACTAAACTGGGAGAAGTGGATGGATACAAGTAGTTGGTCCATGTTCTGGGGGAGGGCCAAACACAGAAAGAGACATGATGCATTCATGCCATGGATAAACAGGAGCGAACGATACAAGACCAACGTTGGAGCAAACAAATGATAAGCCTATGGGCAGGCTGAAATCAACAAAATTGTAAACACCATGTCTCTTCGAGACAGCGCACGAGCTGTCTAGCAGAAATCTAAGGCGGGCTGAAACCAAGAGAATTGTAAACCGCATTTCTCTTCGAGACAGCGCATGCGCGGTCTAGCCGAAATCTAATAAAAAATACATAGGCATCTGAAGCAGCAACCAGAACAAGGTGTGACCAATTAGACCAGAAACGTTCATGGGCATTCCGCCTATTCCGGAGGGCACACCGTTCCCAGGTGTGGAGAAGAGATGGTTTGCATGTAGGCTTCCAAGCCTGAATAAATGAGTACTGCAACTGAGACACAGATTCCTGCAGTGGCTGAATCTGTGCAATCTAGGGCTACAGACGTTCATTGTTTGGCTTATCACAATAAGCTACGGGTCGCGGCTAAACTGCACAGTTTCGCTCCGCATTCTGACCCCGGATCTGTAAGTGTAGTGTATGACAATTTATATGTCTATATATATTCACTGAAAAAACCATAGGTTTCACACATGTTATAGTTAGCTTGACATTTTACTGATAAAAAACCTATGAAATTCCCCCGTTATAGTTAGTGCAGGCAACTATAACTCACGCAACCGCAATCCTCTGCTGATGCTAATACTGTATTTAGACACTTATTTGCCCATGTCTTCTTCCATTAAATTTTAGCTATACATATATTACAAATATTTTTTTTTCATAAAGACACATATGTCATCAGCAGAGGGTTGCGTGAGTTATAGTTGCCTGCACTAACTATAACGGGGGAATTTCATAGGTTTTTTATCAGTAAAATGCCCAGCTAACTATAACATGTGTGAAACCTATGGTTTTTTCAGTGAATTTGCAAGGTTTTTTAAATGCTAATTCCTAACTATAACGTGTGTGATACCTATGGTTTTTTCAGTGAATTTGTACGGTTTATTAAATGCTAAGTTACTTTACGCCATTCGTGGCGTGCGCGCCCACTTAACGTAGTTCGTTCCGTGCGCGCACGGTGCGCGCACTTTACGCAGTTAGTGCCGTGCACGCACGGTGGGCACGCGGTGCGCTACGCGCACCGTGTGCCCACGTTACGCTGGATGGGCCATGTACGCACGATGCGCTTCGCGCACCGTGCGCACATGGAGGGCATATTATGCGCTTCGTTGTGCAAGGTAAACTTTTACATTTTCATTGCTTATATATGCCATGCACAAATGGTGACCTTCGGGCGCCATTTTCACACGGGGTGGGGAGAGTATGGTTAATTTTTTTTTTTTTAAACATTTCCATTTTCATAGTTTTCTTATACCATGCTCAAATGGAGCCCTGTGGGCACCATTTGCACACGGGGTGGGGAGAGTATGTTTAATTTTTTTTTTTTTATATATTTTTGACCTTACACGTACGGTAAGCGTAATCGGCGATTTTTCGAAAAAATAAAAATTTGTTTTTTTGCCCTTGGGGGTTCTTTGGGGACACCTTCGTCAAGGGTGGGTGGTTAGGAGCTGTCTAAACAGCCCCTTTACATGTTTTTTCCCTTTGTTTTTCCTCCCCCCCTCAGAGTGCGAGAGAGAAAATGGCGGCCGCCGCTTCCTGGTTTCGACCGATTCGAATGTTTACTAAGATCTAACAGCCAATCAGAATCGCGCTCGTCACCGTACGCGTACGGTAAGCTTACCGTAAGCGCACGGTAAGCGCACCGTAAGCTGCCACAGATATATATATTGATTTAAATGCTATTTTCTCAGGAACTACTGAACAGATTAACACCAGACCTACAAAAGGCACTTCCTTGACCTGAGGACTACCTCTGCCAAATTTCCAGTAACTCTGTTCAGCCGTTCGGGCTGTAGCTGTGTCTAAAGGACCTATGGAAAAATGCATGGGAAAAACGCGTTTTGGGACCCCCCTTTTTTCTCAGCCCCCGCTTGACGTATCCCCCCCGAGACTTTCAGGGTAGGAGCGGAGCGGAGCGCCCCACCTATTTTGAAAATTTCGCGAGGATTCGTCGACCGGCGCCAAAGTTATTCCAAATAGAATGTTGCGGATTTCCTATGGAAACAGGGTCCTAACTATAACTACCTACTGGCGACCGCCAGTAGGTAATATATATATATATATATATATATATATATAAGCGAAGTACACTTTTATACACATACTGATACAATTTATATATATATTTATATAGGAACAAAAATCCAGCTCCCACTAAGAAACCTCCATGGAAGAAGGCACAGACACGAAGTGGTTCAGGATTCGGCATCAATTTAATGAATCAAGTCGCCCTCAATCCCAGGCACAATATATATTTATTTGCTTTTTTGTTTGCCAAGGGCACGTGCTTCGCCCCCAGCTATGCGAACTTGTTCGTAGGCGGTGGGAGAAGCACGTGGCCTGATGTGAGACCCATGACTGCTGGATGGATAAGGTCATGTTATGGGCGAGAAACATAGGTGACCTCTTCGTTGTTTGTGGGTTGACCGGTCCTCTGCTGAGGAGTACGTCGCCGCGCTGAACAACAATGAGTGGAATTTGAGGTTCACCAGCACCATCAGTAAGATTTTGGTCAATTATCTTGACTTGGAAGTCTTTGTGGTGGACAATACTCTACAAAAACGGCTGTATAGAAAACCCACTGCGGGTAATGCCGTGTTACACGCAGCGGACCATCACCCAAACAGCCTTGTGCGGAATATTCCATTTGGAGAGCTCCTTCGTCTTAAACGAAATTGTTCAGATGAGGGAGACTACAGAATAGCAAAGAGTGAGGCGAGATTTACAAACAGAGGTTATTCAAATACCATCTTAAGGGAAGCTGCAGAAAGAGTAGAAAAGGTAGACAGGAAAAGCCTACTGGTGGTTAAGACTAAAACCAGGAAAGATGAACCAGCCAGAATGATCACTGATTTTAATATCAAATCAGGAAAACTAGTGCACATTTTTAACAAAAACTGGCACATCTTAAAGACCGATAATGTTTTAAGAAATCGTCTTCCTGAACATCCTTCCATTACATATAGATGCTGCCAATCACTTGGTGATCACCTTGTACATAGTCTTTTTAACACCTCGCCCAAATCCCCCAATATGATGAAAGTCAGGGTTTTTTATCCTTGCCTTCGCTGTAAGGCTTGCAAGAATAGCAAAAAGACGTTAACATACAGAGGGAGACCAGAGGACCCAAGACCCTCAAAACAGATTATGAAGTTTTTAAATTGTAACTCTGACTTTACGGTGTATTGCTTGGAGTGTCCATGTGCAAAGCGTTTTATCGGCAGCACAATTCACCCCACGAAAAAACGTGTCCTTGAGCACATGCGCGCCATGGTAAATAAAGACAAAATGTACCCTGTCGCGCGACACTTCGAACATCATCATCAAAATAACAGGGACCTTTTGACCTTCTACTGTCTAGATCAGGTGGATAGAAAAGAAAGGGGAGGAGACAAGAGTGAAGGCACTCAGGACACTAGAATCTAGATACATTATCAATCTCCAGGCGAAGGCCCCTGTAGGATTGAAAAACGACGAAGAATTATGGGTACACCTGTAGTGGGGAGACGCTCTAGGAATATAGCAAACACACACACTAGCAACCACCATACAGCAAAGAAACTAACATCTGAATCAGAATACAATACATGTTTGTCCACTTAGAAAATGAAAAATACATAGGTAAAAATGTATAGAAAATCAATACACTGAATAACTCTCTGTGAGGTATCGATATGCCAGCCCATACACGGGCAGATTGTAAAGTAGGGGAAAACAATGGGGTGGGGGTCGCCAAATGTGAATGTATGAATATACCAATGTACGCAACATATGCAATATTTATGCATAAAACATGTTGTTATAGATGGCGTACTTTGCACCAAAGAAGCAACATAAATGTTTCTCCCAACACTGTTTTTTTTTTTACACAAGCACTTTATAAAGTTTTTTACCGACATTTCAATGATCTGCATTTTAATATAACATGTTTTAAGATGCCCGCGATAATTGTGAAATTAATTTTAGTCCATCATTACAGTTGACAATGATCCCGTGAGGCTTCACGGTATGAAATTGTCGTATTGTTTGCACAGAACCTAACATTGACAAAGCCGCAAGGCGAAACGCAACTGTTAGGGGGTCTGCAATAAAGCACTTTGTACACGGAACCTTGTGTGCTTTCCTTATTCGACGTTGGAGAAATACGCCGAAAGTTTCCTGAATATATATATATATATATATATATATATATCAACCAAGCAACATTCCAAATATGTGCACTCTCGGAAACACAGACTCCGTCCACCAAGGTGAAATTGCCGTTTATTCACAACGCGTTTCGCTCGACTTCGAGCTTGATCACGTGAATGTAGGCTAACGAATGGCAGTGACACTTAATAGAAAACAACAGTCATAGAAAGATGGACTAATTTTCAATTATCAGTGGGGGAGGTTCGACATAATTGTGGGTTTATTTACAACCACAGAGCACGGTACACTTAGAGCAATTTTGGTTCCATTTTTGCAATTTAGTTGGTCTGGGTGACAATATGCTGCAACAATTGTTTATATATTTTATTCACTGTCATTAGGTCACTGAGACAATGCTGGGGACAGTAATGATTCTGTTATGTGATTTTACACCGTTACAAGATGTCTGCCGTTACCCAGCGCATTAGTCCATCTTTCTATGACTGTTGTTTTCTATTAAGTGTCACTGCCATTCGTTAGCCTACATTCACGTGATCAAGCTCGAAGTCGAGCGAAACGCGTTGTGAATAAACGGCAATTTCACCTTGGTGGACGGAGTCTGTGTTTCCGAGAGTGCACATATTTGGAATGTTGCTTGGTTGATATTACGAACCGGATTTCCCTGCCGGTGCGTGCACCACTCTACGCGGGTCCCAAGCTGTCCGGAAGGGGAGAAGCGTCTTTTGGATATATATATATATATATATATATATATATATATATATATATATATATATATATATATATATATATATATATACACATACACGTGATCAAGGTTCTACGGAATCATAACGTGGTGTGGAATAAACAGTGGTTTGGATATCTGACGGAGTTGTGGGTTACTGAGAGCGCCCTGATCTACACTTGATTCTGACAGATATATATATGAAAACCTGAATAAAACTGGGGCGGGTACAATGTGAAAACCTGAATAAAATGTCGCTGCAATGCTTCAAATCATCCCCAAAGACACCTGTGAGCAAGGGAGTGTGCCCAAAACGTGTTAGGTGATGGTAACAGCTCAGGGTGTTTTCCTGCTCATCCTGCCGCAACCTCCAATAAAGAAGTGTATACTCACTGTGTGCGCTTCCCCAAGCAAGGAATAGGGATAGATAGATAGATAGATAGATAGATAGATAGATAGATAGATAGATAGATAGATAGATAGATAGATAGATAGATAGATAGATAGATAGATAGATAGATAGATAGATAGATAGATAGATAGATAGATAGATACCTCAACAAAACAGTCCATATCACAAAGGGAGCACTTGTCGGCTGGTGCATGCGGCAAAGCTGGTCTCTCCTTGAAAATATATTTCTCACCAAATTCAAATATAACGGAGCACTCTCCTTGGGGTTTGTATGCATGTATGTATTATTTTTCAATTATTGGGGAAAAGAAAAAAAAGTCTATTGTTCAGTTTCCAATCACTGCCTGTACTTCCACTCTGACTCATTCCAATTTTTTCTGACTACTATGGACTCCCAAATATCTTCTCCAAACTCTAACAGGTGCACATGTCCACCACTCTGATCTTCCCTTTACTTACCCACTTCAATAAATTTATCAGTTTAAAAACAACGTAGTAAATGCATGAAATCTCCAGAGTGCAAACCTAATGAATTTAACGAACTTACCACAACTAATCCACAAGGGAAAATAACACTTCTGCAAATCTAATACCTTTTTACTTATAACCTTAAGTTTTGGAGTAGCATGCTACTCATGGCAAAGTGCTTTAATATCTCATCAGGGGTAGTAAGCCCTTTATAAATACAATTTACAATTAACATTAGAAATATTTTATAGTATGACAAAATGTTTAAATAATCTTTTTTTTTTTAAATGTGACTAATTTGTAAAAATAATTAATTTAAATTAATCATAAACAATGTTTTGTGTTGTATAATACAAAATATATATATTTCTTTTACTTTAGCTGTTTTAAAAAAAAACCTTTAAAAATAATGTTAAATTAAGACATTTAATTTAAGTACCTATTTATTTCAAAATTCATTTTATAGTGTTGTAGCATTTTTTTATTTTGTAATATTTAAGATTATTTTTTTTTTTTAACTTATAAAGTGTTCTCTGTACTTCACCACTTAGAGATCTCCTTCCCGGTGATGGTTAGATGAAGGGAACAAATTAGTGGTGATGTTCTGTAGGAAAAGCAGAAGAAAGTCAGGCCCAGAAGTAGTCATTATAGACAGACTTTTCCAACAAGTAGCCCACGAGCCATTGGTAGCTCGCCAACTACCTATAACTAGCTGCCCTGTGTGCTTCCCAGCCTACTAAATTAGAAGCTTTTGCTTGGTTGAATTAATATATGAAAACCAAAAGTGAGCAGTGGGTATTTGAGACGACTATTTGTCCATTTTCAGAACTCATAAGATGATGTTTGGAGAAAAATAGTTATACTTCCAAAATAGATTTACAACACATAACTGAGTGATAAATCATGCAGCACTGGCGATACTTATTACTATATTTAATACTTTAGTGCCATTGGCACTGCAACTAACACTTATATATTACCTACATTGAGCCATTCCACATTAACAAAGTCTTTTTTACATTACTGCTGGAAAACGTGCTTGATGAACTGAGATGATTTTATGGCAAGACCGGAGGCTCATATTATGCAATCCTCTTTATTGCGCCACCCCACAGCAGCATTATCAAAGAACATAGAATCACAAAGAACTTAGAACATTCCACAAAGAGCCGGAACCTCCATGACTCTTCCTTCTTTTTTGCTGCTGCCCCAGAGATAAGTACTATTTTGTTTGGCTCTTGAATTTTTAATAGTCAATGTGTGAAAGTAATCTACAAGAAAACTTTGTGTGCTATTTTTTAAAAAAGATAAGAGGACTGGTTGAATGTCGGAATAGTTTAAGGTGTTTAATTGTCTTCGTTTAGGGTTGAAACTAGTAATAAGAAATGTCGAGTTGTACGATATTGAGTTCGAGGATGAATCGCGTTTCAAGAGAAATAAAGGAAATTGTTTATTTAGAATGAAATCCTGAAAGAATAAGGCAGTACGTGTAACAAAGGTGAAGGTTTACATTTGGAATCAAAAAGTCAGTTAGCTTACCGTTACGCGCGAGGTGCGCAAGCTTCGGGAGGCCATTGTTCGTCAGGCATAAGGCTGGGACAGGTTCAGGCAGGAAGTGTTTGATCGCGCATGCGCTGGAAACATTTATGATGCATGCGCGGGTCACGTGTCATTCCCTGAGAGGAAATTGACGAACGATCGAGTGAGGAGTGGCAGTCAGTGAGATTTTTCACATAACAAGTGTTTTTTGGGGAAAAGAAGCATAAAGAGAGGAAACGAAGTCGAGTGTGATCTAGAGTAAAAGAGGAAATAAAGGAAATTGTGAGGAATTTACAAGGTTAGCAAGAGTAGAGATTTATCATTAGAATTTTGTGGATTGATTGTAAAGATTTAAGAAGTTGGGTTTTTTGTCATTGAGGAAGATTTAGGTTTGAGAAATATTTAATTTTTAAAGGAAAATAGTTAAAAAAAAAAATGTCTGAAGGGAATGCTATTACACAGGCAAATTTGACTTTGGAAGAGAGGTTAACTCTCATGTTAAATAAATTTGCAAAAGAACTAGATCACAAAATGGATAAGAAATTTGAGGAGTTCAAAAAAGGTGGTAATTTCGGTCAGGAGGAGCATTTTTTGGTCTACAGGTGAGGGACCGGCGTTGGAAAAAAAGGGAGCAAAGGTGAACAGGAAAAGAAAAAATCTTGAAAATGATGAAATAAGAAGTAAAAAAGCAAAAGCTGCCTACCCAAGCTCAGGATTATTTCGCGATCGTGCGAAACAGGCATGTGTCGAGGACACACAAGGTGGCCTAGGGAGAGGCCAAAGTAGTAGAAGACATACTACAATCCTATGTGAAGAGTCTTTGGGTAGTGCAGAAATAGAGTTGAGTTGTTCGTCAGAGTGTAATTCATAGGATGAATTGGTGGTGAAAGAGTCAAAAAATGAGATGAAAATAAGGAAAGATCTGAGGAAGATGGAGGGGTTAAAGACCCGTTGGGAGAGTCAATGTTTGACCCCATGTTGCTAAAGCACCCATTATCACCAGAATGGAAACCGGCTCCTCATGTTGCGGAGTATGTCCAAATGTAGTTGAGAAAACAGATACCGAAGGACGTGAGATTGAGACTCCGTTCTGAGTGTCCCAGACCAAATTTAACAAATAAGATTGCAGGGTTTGTAAGCAACATATTCCTAGTAGAAAAGAAAGGAAAAGGAATGAGACCTGTAATAAATCTCAAGGGTTTGAACGATTGAGTAGTGTACCATCACTTCAAAATGGAGGGAATGCATAAATTGAGGGATGTGCTTCAGACGGGAGATTGGTTGACTCGTTTGGATTTGATAGATGCATATCTGACTATACCAATATGGATAGAACACCAGAGATTTCTCAGGTTCAGGTGGATGGGGAAGATGTGGAAGTTTGTTTGTCTCCCCTTCGGTCTATCTTCAGCCCCTTGGTGTTTTACGAAAATGCTTTGTCCAGTTGTTGCTTTTCTGAGAGAAAGTGGAATTTGTGTAATTATTTATCTAGACAACATTTTGATAATGGATCAGGAGAAAGGGAAGGTGGAGGAACATACAAGGCTAGCAGTGGATCTATTAGAGGGTCTAGGATTTGTCGTCAACAAGGAAAAATTTTGTTTAAAACCATGGCAGGAGACTCAGTTTTTGGGGTTTGTGGTAAACACAATTCAGGGTCAGTTGAGACTACCATTGGACAAAATAAAGAAAATACGGAAGGAAATCAGAAGGGTTTTGTCTTTAGACGTAATATCGTTAAGAATGTTGGCACGGATTATTGGTCTGTCGTCTTCAACGATTCAGGCTATTTTTCCAGGTCCATTGAATTATCGAGCTCTTCAGAGATTGAAGGGCAGTCATTTAAGACGTGGTATGAAGTATTCTCAGGAGATTTCTCTTTCTGGAGAGGCAAGATCAGAACTATTATGGTGGCTGAAGAATATGGAGGCTTGGAATGAGAAAGCAATTTTCGGAGTGAATCCGGAGTTAACAATAGAGTCAGATGCAAGTTTAACTGGTTGGGGAGCACGTTGTGGTGCAGATTCGACAGGAGGAATGTGGACAGTGGAAGAGAGTCAAATGCATATAAATTGTCTGGAACTGTTGGCAGGTTCTTTTGCTATAAAGAGTTTCACGAAAGACAAGGCCAGATGTTCAGTTCTGTTGAGGATGGACAATGTCTCAGCAGTGAGATATGTAAACAAACTAGGGGGACCGAGATCGAGGGATCTAGCGGACCTGGCCAGAGTTTTTTGGGATTATTGTTTGAATCAGAATATTTTGGTGCAAGCGGAGTATATACCTGGTCAGAAGAATGTTCAAGCAGATTGGCAATCGAGGAATCCGTCGGATTCGAGCGATTGGATGATCGACAAGTGTGGTTTTTGGAGGATAATGGAGTTGTGGGGCCCATGTTATGTGGATCTGTTTGCGTACAGATGGAACACTCAGTTGGAGAAGTTTTTCAGTTGGCGGGCGGATCCGGAATCAGCTGGGATAGATGCTTTCAGACAAGATTGGAGGAATCTTCGGGGATATGCTTTCCCACCATTTGTGATGATAACCAGGGCAACCTTAATGGTTCGCAAATGGAAGGAGACGGTGGTTCTGATAACTCCTTTATGGAAGTCTCAAGTATGGTATCCCATCCTTCTGGAGATGTCGATAGAGTTTCCAATTTTGCTTCCAGTTTTTCCAGGGATTCTGAGAGATGCGTCAGGGGAGTATCACGAGTTGGTTTTGACAGGTCAGCTGAGATTGATGGCATGGAAAATTTCAGGAGAGTCTGGGAAGTGCCTGGACTTTCGGATGAGGCTTCAGATCTTATTAGAGAATCGTGGGCTCCGGGAACACGGAAGATGTATAGACTGGCATGGCAAAAATGGTTTCGCTAGTGTTTGGAGAGGGGTTACGATCTAGTTTCAGTGGATGTAGTCCTGGTGGTGAATTATTTGGCATCTTTGTTTGCCTCTGGCTTGGCGTATAGAACTATCAATTTACATAGATCGGCTATTGCGGCTGGGCATGACATGGTTAATGGAGTTTCAATTGGTCAGAGCGTTTTGGTTAAGAGATTGATGAGGAGTGTGAGGGTTGCAAAACCACCCGTAGAGAGATATTCATCTGTGTGGGATGTTAAAAAAGTTCTTGTGTATTTAGAAAGCTTAGGGAGTAACAGTGGTTTGGATTTAAGGGTTTTAAGGGGAAAATTGACAATGCTTTTATGTTTACTGTCGTTCAGAAGAGTATCAGATGTTAAAGCATTAGATGTGGGAACAGGGATTTTTAATCCAGAGGGAGTTTGTTTTTATTTGTGTAGAAGAACTAAGACAAATTCAGATAGTATTTTTTATCCATATTTTGATGATCATGAACATCTTTGTGTTTGATGTTTGAAAGAATATGAGAAGAGAACTTAAGGTGTTCGCCAAATAAATGAGAAGCAGTTGTTGATTTCTTATAGGAGACCTCACAAAGTTGTTTCAAGCCCAACTTTATCAAGATGGGTGAAGGAAGTGATGAGGAATGCTGGGGTGGATGTGAGTAGATTCGGGGCGCATTCTGTGAGGGGTGCCTCTGCATCTAAAGCATTTATGCTAGGGGGTGCGTTAAATGATATTCTGAGATGTGCAGATTGGTCAAATGATTCTGTTTTCAGGAAATTTTATTTTAAACCTATTTTAAATGCAAGTTCTTTGTTGTTAGAGAAGATTTGAACTTGCATAATATGAGCCTCCGGTTGTGCCATAAAATGTAGATTTTCATAAGCCATGATGGACAGAAAATCTGGATTTTATTAAAGACACGGAGGCTAATATTATCCCTCCTCTCCCAGCCCTAATGTTTTTTATTATTTTTCAGGTCGTGGATAACAATGATTCAGGAAGAAGAATCTAATTCAATTTGGGATTATATGTTTCATGGACTTTTTAGGAAAATATATTGTTTTGAATTTATCTATGCAGCGCAAAAGAAGGAAGAGTCATGGAGGTTCCGGCTCTTTGTGGAATGGTCTAAGTTTTTTGTGATTCTATGTTCTTTGATGATGCTGCTGTGGGGTGGCGCAATAAAGAGGATTGCATAATATTAGCCTCTGTATCTTTAATAAAATCCAGATTTTCTGTCCATCACGGCTTATGAAAATCTACATTACTGTTGATAATTTTGCATATTTTGGCCACTAAAATAATCTTCTCCATAATGGTCACTATTACAACACTCAGAAAATTGGTAGTTCAGGGTGATTTTCATTTAACAAAAGTAGCTCTTATGACAGAAAATTAAGGACACCCCTGTTATAGAAGAGCCTGTCCAGGAGTCGACAGTAGAACTAAATAACTAAAAATTTCCATAGGATTGGAGAGTGTAATTTAAAAAATGACAACATTAGTACTAGATAATTCACAAACTAAATGGCACGTTGAAGGCTAATGCTTGGCACACCAATTGAGCCAATCTACAATTTCTTGACATGGTCTAGGTCTGAAGGTCACCACGCTTTGCACTGTTCCTTTAAGCGTAAAAAGTGAACCTGTTGATACATTTTTAGACAGATGTCTTCCATGGTTTATTTACTTGATTGATTTATATTGTGCTAAGCTTATCACCAAAGATCGCTTCACAGCGCTAGATGAATGGATGATATATGAGTTTTATTTAAGTTTCAATAAAGTGTGTCAGCAAATAAAATTGGTATTACAAACATACAAACAAAGGCATGAATTAGAGCTGGAGCATAATGGAAAATTCTCTGTTTTGCGTAGTAAATTTTAAATCCAGAACAGGGGGTACAAGCTGAACTTCCATCACCACAGGCATAATGTAGAACCGTGTTTTCCAAACTGTCAGTCGCGACCCAATAGTGGGCCAGAAGCGGGTTTTTGATGGGTTACAAAAGTCCAAGCAATAAAGAAATATGCCTTTAAATACAGAATTGATGTGGTCACATTTGGTGCGCTCAAGAAACAGAGGTCAGATGTCAGGCAATGTCTTCTGACAAACTGCTGCTGATTTTTTATAACATGGGGATTGGTGTTTACAAACACCTCTCACTTTGAAGTCAGAGAGAAAAGTAAAGTGAATGATGTGATAATCTTGTTGGGGTACAGGGAGGGTGATAGGTAGTCGTTTTTTGGAACACACAACAAAACGCGTTCAGCAATTAGGAAAGCAAAAATTAAGCACCTTTTTTGTAATTCTGAAGTGTGATGGAAACATAGATTTTAATAGGATCAAAACAAATCAAGACACTTTACTTGGTGATACACAAATGGTAAATATCCATTAAAACACAATTTCCACACACGACAATGTGTGAAAATGACAGTGTGCTGCCTTAGATTTAAAATAATTGCCAGCCTCATGTCCATTAAAGCTAGGTGGGTCGTGAAAGTTTGTCCTTCTGAAAATTCAGTTGCAGTTGTAAAAAGTGTGGCAAGCACTGATGTAGAGGATTAAATTACACCGGCTGATCCTCGTCCACGTTTAGCATTGGAGCCAGAAATAAAATTTCCGTTACCACTCAACTCAAAGTCAAACCTTAGGTTTACTGTTTATAATGTATGTCAAGATGGTCTTTGAAATATGTATTTGTTATGGCAAATTACATCTTCAAATCTCAAACTAGGTAGATTCATCTAAATCTATGTACTGTTTTATTAATAACAAACCTGCATCATTATTCCAAATTTAAGTGGTGTTTTAACCCACTATTTTTAAATATGGTATTGGTGGTCCATGGACACAGAGGACTAGCCTCCATTTTATTAATACAGATGGTAATTTCTGTTTAAATGGGGCTGTTCTAGATCCCTCTCTTGAACACACTTTACACTTCATTTAGCGGGAGCATTTTGTAACCAATCGATGACCTTGACCAAACATTTGCATAAAAATGCACATATGGACAAGCCGGCTTTCCGGATGGTCAACAACCGAACTGAGAAATGAAAGACCCAATTATCCTAAGCCTGTAGGAACCTAAAGGTTGGTGCTGCAAAGGCTGAAAAAGAGGTTAGGTGTACCAGAAAATCAAAACCACTCTCCACCTTCAAGACAGCCTCAATAAAAGCAGAAATCATGGCACAACGAGTGATACACCAGCTGCACAAATAGGTAAGCTACATAAAGGTAAAAGGTTGGAATCCCAGTTGGGTAGATGATATAATGAGTACAATTGATTAAGAAGACAATACAGTTATTATTTACACCAGCGCAAGACCCAAGCTCTCTGGGCGCAAGAGCTGTAGAAGATGAGTTGCCTAATTTCACGGACAGAGCTTTCAAAATGTGTTCTCTCATCTAACCCAATTTAGCTCCAACTTTCAAATCCCCATTTTTTTTATAACAAACTTTATTGAACACCACAAAGTAAGTTCAGATTTGTCATAAGTACAACATAGCATTTTCTGTGTTTTTCTAATCATATACACGTATTTGCTTCTTGTACTATTAAAGAAAACCGCTGGCATAAGCCAAACTAGGAGAGGGTATTCTCATGGTTAAGAAAAAATAGGTGCACAAACAGGATATACAATACCATGCAGTTCAATGAATAATATACAACTAGGCAACCCCATTAACACCCAGACTTTCAAATCCCCATGACCAGATTCCACCATAGCAGCCTAGCATTAAAAAAGAAGAGGCTAGTAGAGGCTTGAACAAGGAAACATACAAAACAGACTAAGACCACTCCATCTGATTTAAGACACATTTTGTAAAGTAGCAAATTTCCTCGAACTGAGGGAAATAATATACTGCACTTAAATCTCATGAACACGTATGATACATTAGCAGACCAGATTATTGTCAAATTTAGTAAAATTAGTTCACTGTTGCAAGTATAACATCCTCCACAGCTGCAGACCATTGGTTTAACTATGAGTACCTTCACTCTAACACACCTATTCTCTCTGTGTACAGGGCTATCCCAACAGCAACTCGGAAAGATAGGTATGCCCCAGAGATGACAACCTTTGCATTAAAAAAGGCCTAAAAAATCTAAACACAAAGGTAAGAGCACTGACAAACATCCTACATATTGTGGAAAAGAATTCACTAATCATCAGATATCCAGAACAAAATTCAAACGAAGATTGGTATTAATCATGATATAACAAAATACCGGCTAATAATACCTTTAAGGCTTACTTTCCAGATTTATTTTCAAATGCTTTAAAAAAGAGGTGGTCCCCAAGTTTTGACCCCACTCTGTAACCATATTCTAACAGGTAGCTCAATTTCCAGTTCTTGGGAACATGGCATTGCTGTTACAATGTACATGAAGGCCCCTGAGAGCTGCAGAAAAGCTACACAAAAGGTTTTCATGGCCCCTGGCATTCTTCACCCAAGAGGATGACTGATGGGTGTAAAATTATTAGTTCAAATTTCAAACAATTTGGCATTACCATGAATGAAAATGGCCAGTAAAAATGTTCAATAATGTAGCGTTCTTCCCAGCCTGCGTACCAGCTAATAACTACGCCACACATGGAGCTCAGTATAACTAGTCTTTATTCTTCTCTGTGTAACTGCAAACCCAACATTCTAAACCTTCGTTCACTTCACTATGCTCTAACGCTTACGTCACAGTTCTACACAGTCCATCAGGAGCCAAATGGTTCCGTCATTGCTAACTCATACGACACTACATCTCCCCCTCTATTAAATAAAAGAATGTAAAAAATGTACAAATATATACAATCATAGCTCCTCAATGAGTCTTCGTGGCGCTATAATCACATGTCCCAACCGTGTCTTTATACACTTGGAACAGGCAGTCGAAGTGTCCATGATCTGCATTGGTGATGCAGGAAAAACAGGAGGAAGGGGTCATCAATTGTCCCTTCAGACCCAGTCTCTACATTAACATCAGTGCCTGACAAGCAATGAGCCACATGTCGGAAATACGAGGACTGTCACGTAATAGACTTTCCAGGAAGTTGGGCAGTCACAATGTGTCCTTTGCTGACCACAACAAGAAATGGCTCAGCATCGAAGGGGGCATCAGACTCCCATTGTCTTAGCGGACACACAAGCACTCAATCTCCTTTAGTAAACGTAATGTCTTTTGCATGTCGGCGCATGTCTGCATGGGCCTTCATTTACCTTTTACATACCAAGTCTCTTATAAAGGTTTCTTCCTCAGTACTTGATCTTCTGTGGGTCCATTGAGGTAACTCGGTCGTCATGGCTCTCCCGAACATCAAGGTTGCAGGGCTTTCACCGGTGTTCGAGTGAGGGGTTGAAAGTTAAGCTTAAAGAGTAGAATTTAAGATAGCTACAAGATTGAGCTTTTCCATTACAGCATGCTGAGCAGCTGTCTTGAGAGTACTCATGAAACGTTCAACAAGGCCATTGGCCAGTTGCTAAAGAGGTGTACTCTTCTGATGCTTCACATTAAGATGACTAAGAAAGTCTCAACTATTGAAAGTTGGGCCGTTGTCAGATTTTAGGAACACCCTATGTCACAAAGAGGCAGTCTAATCTCTCGATGACTCTTTCTTGCGTGGTGGATGAGAGATCTTCTATCAATAGAAAGCAGGAGTATTCATCAACAACTACCACTAGGCGATGGCCATTGTCATGGGGACGAAAGAAGTCAACTGCAATTCTTTACCATGCATCCTTTAGCAACTCTGACATGTTTAAGGTGTGTTCAGTGGTTTTCGATGAAAGGCAGTTGCATAGATGACAGGGCTTCAATTCTCTTTCAACTCTCTCATGAAGATAGGGAAACAAGACTTTGTCTCAGAGAGCTCATTTTGTGGCAATGATATCATGATGTCCTTCATGGGCCACTTCAATTATCTGTTGTCGCAGACTCTTCGGAATAACTTAAACCTCTCAGGAAAACACCTTCTTCAGTAACAGACTGTTCATCTTCGACATTTTTAAACTCCTTGTATTCACTGTACCTGCAATAATCTAGGCCAAAACATTTCCAGGGCAATCGCTAATATATACTCGGTTCCTGTGGGGAAAATACTTATCAATGGAAGTTTATCAAAAGATTTTCAAATCAAAAGAGGCACCAGACAGGGGTGCCCGCTCTCCCCTCATCTCTTCAATTTATACATAGAACCCTTAGCTAACCTGATCAAGATCACTAGAGAAATTATCCCCTTTAGCTTCAATGGCTGGAATCTGAAAGTGGCATTAAATGCTGACGACTTAATGATTTATACGAGCAACCTAAATGAGTCGTTTAAAAGTATAATCAGCTTACTAACAGAATTTGGAAAAATCTCTGGTTATCAAATTAACCACCAAAAAAACGAGGTTATGCACTGGAACATGCCTATGCCACTAATAGAATCCCAAAATAAAATCAAATATCTTGGGATCCAAGTCTTAAAAAACATTGATGAAATCGCCCAGGTAAATTTGGAGTCAAAAACCAAAGAGATGAGGAAATTATTAAAATCATGGAGCTGCTTATCTCTCACATTTATGGGGAGAGTTAACGTGATAAAAATGGCTGTCCTACCAAAGTTTACTTTTGTTTTTAATACAATTCCTTTGGAGATCAACTCAGTTTGTATGAAAAAGATCCAGAGTGAAATAAATTCTTTCATTTGGGCCGCCAAAGGTGTTAGGATAGCTTGGAAAAAACGATCCCAGAAAAAAAAAAAAAAAAAAAAAAAAATCGAGGAGGGATAGCCGAAACGAATCGAAAAACTTTATTCGAGAATTTCTCATAAAAGCAATACATACAATAATTGTTAATATCATACAGCATTTAAAAAAAATAAAAAAAACAATCAGTTTATAGAAAAAAAGAAATGTGAATAGTTACAATAAATTAGCACAAACCCAGTGCCACATTCATCTAGGCGGTAGACTCCTAACCAATGGTGCTTTGTCTAATAGACCATGCCCAACCCAAGAATTTAGCAGTTGCAACAGTCATTTGGAGACAGGAACTAGAGGAGATAATTCTCATAGCTACGGAACCCTTGGAAATGCTTAAGTTTCTGCAGGCCGGTGCTAGCCAAATGCGCCGGGGGCAGAATAGGCCTTACAGGAAAACAAGAAATGCCCAATAGACTCCTTTATTATTCCACAAGCGGGACAGGAAAAATCAGTGGACCCCCTCCACCTCCCGGTTAAAGACCTTAAGGGGAGGGCGCCTATCCTCAGTTGGAAGAAAAGTTTCCTGTCCCTTGGGTTAGTTATAGTGTCCCAAAATAATTCTAGTAAAGGGACGGACTTGACCTCCAAAAAACGGCCAGACATAGAGTCTGCATCAGATTTTCTCCATGCCTGTTCGAACACATAGGCCGAATACAATTCCTTAATTACATGCTTACTAGGGAAGACAGCTTCATGTGGGGTTTCCCATAGCATCTTTAACCCAAGCGTATATAACAGTACTCTAAGTTTGGTCAACCATTGGATCTTGTGATAGACATCAGCCTTAATCACTGCTGCGAAGCCCTCAGCATAATGCTTAAGTTCTGGTGTGGTCCAGAGCCGCCTCCAATACAAGATCGGACGTAATCTTGCCAAATCCCCTACTGCCTCCCTTCCCAGATCATTTCTCATAGGGATCAGAGGTGTACTTTTAGGGAGACCGACTAATGACCTAAAAAACTTGTTCTCAGAGATCTGCATCGAGTTAAGACTACCAAATCCCCACAATTCTGCACCATACAGTGCAGTCCCCAAAGATTTTGCTTCATACACCTTTAGAACTGGTGCAATGGGTTTCGACCGTGATTTCCTGTGCTCAAGCCCAAGGATTCCAGACACTTGCCTATGCTTTAAGGCAGCCAATTCAATATGCTCAGCCCATCTTGAGTCATCGGTTATATGAACGCCCAAATAGGTGAAGGCTCTAACTACATCCAGGGGGCGTTGGCTCAAAAACAGCCTGGGTCTAGCACTGCGATGCGGATTAAAAAACATAAGATTGGTCTTTGCCACATTTACTTCAAGGCCATAGTTCCTGCAAAAGTCGTCAAAAATACAGAGAGCACTTTGCAGGCCACTAGGGGTCTTAGACAGGATCAGCGTATCGTCAGCGAACATCAAGATCGGAATCTTGATGCCCGCCAACGAAGGTGCGTCCACGTTCGATGCCAACATTCTGGCTACTACCCCATTAATAAATAAAGAAAAAAGCAGCGGGGCCCATCGCACAACCCTGTCGCACGCCCCGTTCCACTGGGAAATCATCAGTAGTCTCACCCTGTGTACCCCACTGTATCCTAGCGAAATTAGCTGCATGTAACCGCATAACCATGGTCAACAAGTCGTCAGACAGACCCAGACTACTTAGTTCAAACCACAACTTGGACCTAGGCACCAGGTCAAAGGCAGCCCGCAAGTCTACAAAAGCAGCGTACAAGCTGCCTCCGCCCAGCGCCACTGTCCGCCATTGAACCATAGTAAATCTGAACACTTGGTCTATCGTGCTAGTAGCCGTCTGGAACCCTGCTTGGTAGGGTGAAAGTGCATTATGCTCATCCACCCATTCCATGAGTTTATTTACAACCATCCTCCCCACAACCTTTTGTATTGTCGCTATCAGGCTGATAGGGCGATAGTTCCCAGGCAATCCCCTATCGCCCTTCTTGAATATGGGAATAGCCAGCCCAGATCTCATGATGTATTATAAAGCGTTCCACTTTACGAATATAAGGCACTTTTTTCGAACTCATGAGTCTTACTCCATCTACTGGAAAGCAGTAACCAATCATGACCATTGCCTTTACAAGTTTGGCCACCAAAAGTACTTTAGAAAAATTAGGCTGAAGGTTCGGAGATCAGCGTTTAAACTATGGTCAGAGATAAGGAAAATATGGCCGTTCCCATACTACAGTCCCCAAGCACCGAAATAGAACACTCCCGGAACTCCGGAATGTTTGAAAGACTCATTAGCACTTCCTCTGAAAAGAGCTGGAATCGTCAAGTGAGGAGATTTCTTGGAAAACGGTAGCTTAAAATCTTGGGACGAATTAGCGGAAAGAACCAACAATTAAATATCTAGGTTTAAATATTACCAGTTGGTCAGCTGGTCTAGAGATCAAGTGACAATGATAGACTATATTGGGAATCTAGAGGAAGAAATTCTGAAAGATCCAGCGCGAAAAGAAATATCAAAGTGGTACTGGCACCTGGTAGAGAGGAAGGAGGCCGACTTTGATACTCCAGACCTTATATGGAAGAAGACTTTTCCAGCTCAAGACTTGCAATAACTCTGGCAAGTATCCTGCACCTTTTTATGGCATATTATAATTTCTGCACCCCTTAGGAAAAATCATTTGTTTACTTTGCACAGATTTTACTGGACGCCTGAAAAACTGTCAAAAATGAATAACCAGGTGACAAAAAAATGTCCCAAATGTGGCGAGAGGAAAGCAAATGATATCCATATGTTTTATACATGTGCCCATCTTGATGCATTTTGGAACGAAGTCGGTAAGATCATTGATAAGAGTTTAAATACCAGCATCAAGGTAAGCGCCTTTATTATTATCTTTGGCATTTTGGATATCGAAGAATCTAATATTTTAACAAAAAATCTGAAATATCTCTTATTTACATTCATGTTGCTTGCTAAAAGTGAGGTATGTATAAATTGGATTCTCCCTCCCCCCCCCCCCCCCCCCAAAAGGTAGATGACTGGGTTAGGTCAGTTGAAAAGTTTAGGAATTTGGATGGGTCCAGAGGGGAAAGTAGACGTACGAAGCACTGGGATCTTTGGGATATACATAAGCGGTAGGGTAGGAAGGAACGTCCAATGATTTAAACGCGATCATAACCTCATGAGTTTTTTTTTTTGGGTGGCACAGTGACACTTCAACTCAAAGAAAGGGTTGGTTTTAAGTCATGGTCTTACCTCATCTCCAAGGGCGTCTAATGAGAGGTGACCCAGCCGCTATAACCACTAAGATCGCATAAATGAGGACAAAAAATAAGAAATAAAAATAACGTCTTTCAGTTTTAACAGGTCACTATCTAGACTTGAGGCAGTGATAATTCAAAATGGCAGCTGGTGTGCTGGATTTCACAATGAAATTAATGTAGGCTTCAGCTGTCTTAGCAGGGGTACCATGGCACTGTAGAGGCACTTGTGAGAAGTAGTCGGCAGGGTTTTGATCTTTCCCTGGACGGTGCACAATTATGTAGTTGTATTCTTGTAATCGTAGACCCCAAAGTTCAATTCAAGGAGGCACTGGATTGCCAAGGATGATCAACAATGCTTCATGAGCCGTCACAAGCGGAAAAGCTTTCCATATAAAACTATGTGGAAATGTTCACAAGCCCACACCACTGCTTAACTTTTTCTCAGGTTGTGAATAAGCACGTTCAGTTTGGGACAAACTTCTGCTTTCATATGCCACAATATGCCTTTGAGCATTTAGGTGTCCACTGTGCTGTGCAAAGATTGCTCCTAACCTGACTGGGCTAGCAACAATAATAACCTCTGCATGAACCTTTGGACCAAAATAAGCCATTTCAGTAGCATTCCAATTACCTTGTTTAATCTTCTTGAAGCTTTGCTCGCATTCATGTGATCAATGAAATTAAACATTCTTTTTAGTCAAGTCTCAACGGAGCACTTGCGGTGACAAAGTCTTGTATATATCTAGAGCAGTAGCTGACCATGCCAAGGAATTAAAGCAACATTGAAACATCTTGTGGGGGACTGGCAGTTGACAAAGCTTGCACTTTAGCTGGATCGGGTGTCATGCCCCCATCAGAAAAGTAATGGCCAAAGAATTTTAGCTTTGTCTGATGGAACTCACATTTGTCAGCATTCAAAGTCAAACCTGCATCTGCAAGTAAACAACACACTGTGAGAGCTATATCATGCTCCTTTTGTGTAGCTCCGAAAACAAATATGACTTCACAATAGTTAAACGCATTCATGACACACTGTATGATACGTCGAATGACATCTTGGAAACAGCTCTGCAGATGATGACACATAAAAACTTAGTGTTGTATTTGTATCGGAGCAGACCAATATGTGTAGAAAAGGTTGTAATGTATCTGCAACTCTGCTCGATTTTCAACTGATGATATACTTTATTCAAATCAAGGCGAGGGAAGACCTTCGCACCATTCAATTGGGTTATCATGTGGGTGATGTGTAGACCTGGATGTTGTTCTTGTTCAGTTGCCTTGTTCGATTGGCACATTTCAACGCAGATGCTTACAGCTCCTTCACTGTCCTTTTTAGACACTACCACTATGGGAGAAACCCAGGGCATTGGCCCAGTGGACCGTTCAACGATATCATGTTTGATCAATGATTCAAGTTTCTTTTCAACAGCTTCCTGTAAATTAAACGCAGTTCTTCTGTCTTTGAGCAATAGGACGGGCGTCCTCATTCATGGGCAGTTGTACTTTCATAGTCATGAGTTTTCCTAACTCATCAAACAATGAAGGGAACAGACTTACTATTCGTGATGAGCATTCATGTTATAGTTCTCCGATATCAATCCCATATCAGCAGCTGTGCTGAAACAGAGTAAACAGGCACTTGATGCTGTCCTTTTAAGTACATAAATGGGTGCTTGTACTTTTATTTGGTTGTGTTTCATTGTTGCTTTACATGAAAAGCTCCAGAAGTGCCAAAGGTCAGAAACTGGCTGAATGGTATAGTACGCTGTGGTGTGGGGCATATCCCTTCTACTGTATCTCTCATAACTACATCAGCATACTCAGAGAAGATGATTGAGAGAATGTGTGCATGCATGTGTGTGTTTTTTAAAAGAATGTGCTAATATAGCTGTTTGCTTGCAATATTTAGAATCCCTAATAGGGAAGCTTGCCCTGTGGATGTTTCATCTTCCCCTTCCTTCCAGCCATTGCTAACATCCGATTTGCATAAGTGGCTATTTTTTCGGATATCTGGAATGGGACTGGAATACATTTCTTTCCAAACAGCTCAGAAAGACTGTCAAAACCCTGTTCCATAGGCAACAGGGCATGCAGGAGGTACTGGATCCACCCAAGGTGGCTGAGGCCTTTTATCCCTGATATCTCGTGGTCCACCCTTCTATGGATTCCGCTCAACTGGGTCAAGCGCCCCCTTCTGCACCAGATTCTCAGCTGGGTAGCACAGCTCGAGCATCCAAGACTCCCTCGGGGGAAGCTCAGATACAGTTCAGTGAACATGACTCATAACTCAACATGTAGGTAGCGCGGCAATAAATCAATGTACAGTCAAATACTTGTTTATGTATAAAAATAAGTATTTTTACACTAACTCTACACATGCAAAGGTAAACTACATTCAAAAAGCAATAACACAATCCCCTTGAGGACAGGGCTCTAGTAGTTATCAGGCTGCTCCCGGTCCTCCCACCTCTAGTGTAATTGGTTTGGTGTTATTCCCCATTCACTAATGGCCGCAGCCAGAAATGTAAACTAATAGGCAGCACTCAAGAGTTCTTCTCTCACACTCTGCAAGTAATTACCATTTTTAGAGTCCAGGGTTTAGCAGCACCAGTGGTGGTATGTCACCCAGGGCCCAAAGGCCCAGTTCTCGGCTTATACGCTCTGGCGGCAAAGTACCCTGCGGCGTTGCAGCTTGGTCCTGTTCTGGATCAGGTGAGTCGGGCCGGGCCAGGACACGAGCAGCAGCACCTGGCAAGAACAGGCCCCCTTTTCTGAGCCATGCTACCTGTGGTGGTGAGATGGGCGAGGAGCTCTGGTTCCGGAGGTAATGCAGTAAGTCCTTTCTCCTTCCGCAGAGGGTGGGGGTTGGTTTCCTTGCTCCATCGGGGTACCATGGGGGAAGTCCACAAACTGCGGTCACAACCGTTTTACGGTCCCAGGCGATGACCCGGACCTCTCGGGTTCAGCATCTCTTGCACCCCCTCCTGGCATATGGGGTCACCACTTCGGCCTTCACACTCCGGTCACGCTAGTATCACATGCATAGCCACTGCATCTCCTCCTGGCATACTGGGTCACCAAGCCACCTCAGCCCACAGGCAACGGTTGGATCGGTGCGGTACGGGTTCTCCTGCCATAACTTAAATCCACGCAATGCTTCGGCAGCAGCCCAATCGATGCGGAGATGGGGTTTCGCTGCCACAATGCTCAGGCAATCAGCAGTGACCCCTCCTGGCATACGGGGTCGCCCAGTTAGTTTGCCACATGGGCAACAGCCTGATCAATGCAGGGTGTGGGTTTCTCCCACTATGCTCATCTAACTCAGTTCACGCCAGCCCCTCCTAGCATACGGTGTAGCAGGGAGGTCCAGCACATGGGCAACGACCCAACAGGTGCAGGATTGGATTCCCCACACCTCGCACAGAGAGTCCTCACGCCAGGGCTCTCTTCTGGATCTCACTCCCTCCAATACTCTCCTCTTCCTCAAGGGCACACTGGTCTTAGCTAGCAGGCAGGTGCTGGTTCTCTAGACTCCAGGGAAGGTGATCTTGGTTTCCCTGAGCAGTGTCCCCTCACCCAGCAAGGAGACTAGCAGGTGGGCACCTAGTCCTGGCCAAAGCCAGAATTCTTGCACAGCTTCCCCTCCTCACACCGCCCGACTGGCTGCTCAGCAGATGTCCAAGTTTGGAGTCTCAGACTCCCCTACTCATAGTTCTTTCCGGGCACAAAATGTGACTTAAGGTCTGGACCTTTGAAGTTTGTGTTGGGGTTCTGCTTCTTTGAAATGGACATCTCTCCCCTTTCTTCTTCCTCCTGAAGGTTGTCAGTCACAGAAGGCAGAAGTCTGCAGCTGATTAACCCACAAGAGTCATGGGACTGACCAGAGTTCACACCTGGATGCTAGCCACAGTGAAATGTGTATTAAAGGCTAATCCTGGGCCATCAGCCCTGGTCTTTAGGATTCCATTATTAGCCCCATCTCCCTCTTCCTCAGATGTGTCCAGGCCCCTTTCCTTGTGAGCTGTCACTGAATCAAAGAGCCCTTTGAAGTGCACAGGGAAAGTGTGGCTCTCCCCTCATCCAATGCTTGTCCCACCCAGCTTACAGGAATGCAACAATACACAGGTCTGTCTGGAGGGATTCTTATACTCCTCATGTTTTCACTAGGCAGGCCTGGGTTCCCCAAAATGGAAACCAAGGTCCTCCATGGCATATACTAGGGCAGGCACTTCTGCACTCAGAGTACATTCGCAGCACACTAACTGCCTAGTACCGCTGTCCTCGTGTATTATGCTACCACCAGCATTCCCACATGCAGCACACGCTCTCAGTCTGCACGTCCTGTTCAGTACTGCAGTCTCTCTGTACTGCAACAGATTTACTTTTTTTTTTAAAACACACCCTGACAGCACAAACACACATTTACCATGTGTGCACTGTACAACACTTCACCCTAGGTGTAGAGTAGTCCTTGCGAGCCCACATGCATTCAGCCCAGTTTCATCACACTTTCACTTCCACATCAACCTGATGGAGGCCAGGGGTGAGTTAGACACAGCAGCTGAACTTTCAAAAGGATGAGTAAGCTTGTAGGCCTCACTCCAGTGACACAGGGTAAAAGGACCTGTTCACTACTACTGATCACTACACGGTATGCTGCCACCACCGCAACTGCACTGTTTAACTGCTGGTAAAGGTGGTAGCCTTTCAACGCTATGAGGGTAGCGCTTTGGACCCTACTCCCGGTCCAACAAGACCGCAATCCATGAGACAGGCCTATGTCGTGGTGCACACGGATTTCAGTGTTCGCCTATGACTAAACAAACCAGCATTATGGATCCAGACCACAATACAGTTGGGCACTCCAGGCAGGTGTATTCATCTCTCTCCATGCAGAGGACTTTTCTGTCCCAACAAAGACTGTTAGCAAAAATGCTCCCTCCTCTGGGTAGCTCTGTGCTGATTGGGAACTGGTCCCTTACTCATGCTGCCTAGCTGAATAGGTATCGGGCCTCTTCATCCAGTAGTTTAATTAGCATCCAACTCACAGTACCCTGAAGAGCGTTCCCTTGTGGCTGGAGACAGGTTCCGTATATTTAGCTAGATCGGACCATGTTCATAAGAGAAGCAGCTCTGGGGGCACCTTGGCTGTAAATGCTTTCCTCCCAGAACTGTTTACCTGTGTGTATGTAGTATGCACTACATTGAGATAGATGATTACCATCGCTCTTGAAGACTCCTTCCTACCTATTGAGCTCTAAGAGGACTTGCCTGCTGTATCTGAAACTTAAGGGACTAACATGTAATAAAGAACTTACCATCTCAATGGCTCCTGACTCTTTTAGGAAGCCCCTGCTCTGCAACTACAAACAGAGCTTCTATACTTTAGGAGGACAGCACCATCACTGCTCAGTAGGGCAACTATCCAATAGTGGGACAATGTCTGCATCTCTCAGCATTCTGGCATAATAGTAGTGAACAGTACCACCTCTTCTCATCGGGGCTGCTAAACAATGTGATGAAAAATAACCACAGTTCTCAGCAGACTGATATTTATGTACTAGAGAGTCACAGTACTTCTCAGGAGGGTCTTAGTAGAAATAAAGGACAACAATGAGACTTCTCAGCAGTTTTGCTATACTGGTATTGGACAATAACAGCAATTCTCAGCATACATGTTTTTCTACCAATGTATAGTATGAGAACTCCTGAGCAGGGTTTCTACAGTAGTAAGAGACAAAAGAGACAATACCAGAATTTCGTAACAGAGCAGCAATGCAGTTTATTGGGATGGAACCATAATGGTTTCCAACCTACACCGTGACAGGCAACGCATTACCGGTTGGATGCTGTGCGAATCAGAACACTTTGCTAGTACGTGCTCATCTCAGTTGGAGTCTATAAGCATTCTGCGAGATTCCTCGGAAATTATTCTGCATGGATGATTTACCCTAGAAAAACATTTAGTTTACCTTCCTGGGATTAGCAAAGTATGTTATTTTCCACTAGACTGTTTGCCCCGAAGAACGCGTAAGACCTGGATTTCTAAAGAATAAGCTTAAACATGGTGAAGAGCAAGACTACATCACCCTCAAGTTTTCATCCTATCAAAGGATTTACCTGCTCTTCATGTGCTTAGATGGCCAATGTTTCCAAGTATGTGAAAGCTGTTGGCTAAAGGGCTCTAGAATAAAAGGGCTGAAAACTCAGTGATTATGGGGGAATAATAAGTCAGACAGAGTTAGATCACAGATTTTTTCTCATCAGGTTTATCAATCTGTTTACCCTCCAACCACAGCATTTTTTTTTGCTTAGCCGTCAGGTTTTTGTCTTGACAATAATGTAAAATAACAGGGTACATCGGCTGACATCTCACGGTCTCCTACACGGCTTTTCTGTGTTGTATGGCTTTTTCTGAAGAACATGTGGAGTTTGGGACAACTTGTCCATGGGAACCTTTGACATGATATTGTCTTATATTCTGTGATAGTTTGATAAGGATCACATCAGAAACCCAACATGGATCAATGTAGTCTCTGGCTCCTGACCTCAAGGTGAGTGCAACCACATGTTTTAGAGTCTTCTTGGTCTCAGAGTGGCTGCCACCGCTCTCCGTGGCCCAGCAATTAAACAACCGGTGATAAAGTAGAGAGATCTCACAATTGAAAGCAGTGGACTACTGCATTGTGGATGATGCAGGTGCATAAATAAGGAAGCAATCACACTCACTGGCACAGAATATGCACAGCCCTTCTGACTAACCACTTCCCTGTAAGATGTGGTATGCATGGGTATCTTCTTAGTCAATATAAAGGTGAATGGCAAGGCTGCAAAATGATCTCTCTTTAGGAAGATTAAATACACAGATATTAGTTACACTACCAAACTCATTTCAGATGATGATTATCGGTTGTGGGCTGCTGTGCCCGCCCACGTTTCACCTTCCAAATCTACAGCTGATCCTGCCACAAGACAAATCAATAAATCCTTTTCATGCCCTGACAAGGCGTTAGTAAACACCTGCACAGTGGCAAGTTTAGAGGAAGAAATTCAAACACAGTTCACCCAGCAGCTCAGAGGATCCTACCACTGTGGTCTGTAAAGAAAGAGCAAACCTGGCATGTTGCACATGATGGTCACTCACTGGAACTAACCAACCCTTACCGACTTTATGAAAATCACATTTGCTGCCAGCAACATCAAGGAAAGGCCACCACAGAGAGATGAAATGATCGCGGTTCATAAAACCTGACCAAGATCCAGACACAAGAACGGGGATGCTAAAGATAAATACCATTGATGCTAGCTTTCACATGAAGATGGTTGCACAGGTCGAAAAAGTTTTCCATGTATTAGAAACAACCACTTTGCCAACAAATGCTGGGTGGTTAGCCTGGACAACACTCTCAAAAGCCAATGCTAGGTGGAAATCCTCACCAGATATCTCATCAGTAAACCCACAGAAGCGATCCGAAAGGTGGAGATTAGACAAGATTTTTGAGGATCAACCATGGGGTTTATGTGTATTATGAAGCGTCCACCAGTAACCTGCTTAAGACTGCTACTCCAGGTATGCGAGTCCACCATCAGAAGTATTTGAGTGAACATATACGACAGACACCTGTGTCATACCAGGGTGCTGCAAAGGACTGTACAGTCAACACCTTGGAGCAAGAAAGGCCTTCTGAATCCCCTGGTGGTCATCTTACTTCTGGGTTAAGACCTGAAATATGCATGCTTTATTATAATAGCTCTGAGTTAAAACATTTTATTATTTATGTGTTTTGTTAAGTCCCTTTCTTTGGTGCTTTGACAAACACTAAGGCAGGTGAAATAAAACAATTGACTAGGATCACACAATTTGGTTAAGCAGGGAAACCTGATGGAATTAATGTGGCCCTCCGTCACATCATAGACTAAACTTAGTGGCACCTGGGAATGTGTTTGCGAGTACCCATGCGCTAGATGGTCCTGTGTTCTGCTAGAAAGCCCACGCCGGCCCCACATGAGTGATGCACGCACGCAGGGTGGCATCAAATATTAGAAGAGATTTGCTCCTGTTAACATCCGCGTCTCGCGCCCATTGGCTTCATTTACATGTTTATGAGAAAGTCTGCTGCAAATCAGGAAGGTCGGGCCCAGGGTGGCTGCCAGGGCCTCGCGGTGCCGTTTCCATTTCCACTGCTCGGCGTTCAACAAGGACAATTATTTATCACAAAATGTGCTAATTCCGCTGCTTCTGCCGCTGGATATTAATGTCTTGGATCCAGCGCGAGCCAGGTACATCGCACGATAAAGACTCCGCGCTCAGGGTTTGTTTGTAAGCTGCGGTCACGCAGGCCCCCGGGCATTGTACCAACAGCGCGTGCGTGCCGTGACGCCAAGCCTTGTATCCGGTTAGGAGTGCGCACAACACCCCCACGGCCCACCAGTGCAACGATCTAGGTGCTATGTAAGATGCAGATACAAATTGCGCTGTGGCACACTGTGCACAAAGCCCTCTGCTTGTCTCGGACGTGTCCACAAAGCCACCGGTGCACAAATCCCCCAGTCGCACTGGGCTCTGAAAAGTACGTACCAAGTTCCACATGGCACATGTGTGTGTGCAGAAAGTTCTCCGATATTCACCGGATACATATGTGTCAAAAGCGTCCGGTCCTATTTCAAAAATGTGTTTCCATGTTTGTCATCATCATAATGGTGAAGCAAAAACTCTCCCTCATCAATGTGATCTCCAAAAAGCTGGTTGGCGTTGATTAGAGTCCAAACCAAAAAGTAGTGGGCCCATTGAGGTGTGTCTCCAAGGCACAGGCATGGTCCTGTCTGAGTCAGATGAACTGGAGCGAGGTGCATTCATGCAGCGTCAATATTGTGGGGCAGGTGAGGATTTTGGTGCCGCAACAGAAGTCAGCTCCAACGTCGGAGTGGAACTCAAGGCAAATTCTGGAGACACAGATGTTGCATAGGCTGGACCAACTGGCAGTATCTCAACTTAAGGCCTCAGCAAATGCTTGAGGATAGAAGGTATTCCACAGGGAGCTGGAAAGGTTCCTGAAATCCATTATATGGATTCTCTGAAGGTTTCAATCTGTTGAGATGTCCCCAATCGAACTGGAAAATCAGGATCAGATGAGGGATTGGCTCTTCAGCAGAGTATTGACAGTGAGTCTGCGAGGCTCCCTGACGTTCGAGGTTTCTGCGGCTGAGAGTGAAGCGTCTTCCAAAGACTGGTGCCATCGGAGGGGACAATATTTTGGGGGGCTGCCTAATGAATAAATATGCTGTGCCCCTGCTTTCTGACTCCTGAGTCCATGCCAAATCGCTCTGATACCTGGGAGGAGTGCAAATCTACAAAACTGTTGAGTGCTCTAATCTTGCCGCCCGAGGAGATATGCCATGTAATTGAAGGCACTTTACCATGACATGTTAGGGGTGGACAAAAACTTCAATTAATAAATAGCTCATGAATCTCCAGGAAAACCCACTTTTTGATGGATGGATAGATACAGCAATGAAGGGGGCTGCAAAACAGGAGTAACTAAAACTCATAATACAGTCCATCTGTCACTCTTGTGCCTCAGGCTCCAGCTGCTAGTTCTGACATGGTACACAGGTGTGTGAGCGGATCTTTGCTTCCAAAAGTTCTTGGTAACCATACATTTGAGAAAATGGTATGTTGCTTATTTGAACGGCACTCCATACTTGCCTAATGTAACCTCAAAGTGATGGAAGTGAAGTGAAGGAAGAGGTGGCAGGAGATGCAGGAGATAAGGACCAAGGGGAACTAAAAGAAGGGACAGAATGTAGGGGACGAAGAAGGTCAATGGATGGAGCAATAGTGCATTGTGGGTAGAAAGCCTGAGGTGTCTGGTTAGCAGGGAGAGAGGTGGGAGAGGTAACGTGGGGTTTGAAGAACAGCTAAGGGGAGGAAGTAGACGTCAGAGAGTGATGCGAGTTGATGAAGGGTTAGAAATCACATTACACTGTTCAAGAGATACAAGAGCGGACCAGAGAGCCACTGAGAGACAGGGCGCTCCCCTCCCCAGTAGCCACAGTCAGATTTGCCACACTCAGAAGTTTGTACATTCTGTGCTGGCTTTTACTAGCAGGTACAATACATCAGAGCATGCAACTAAAGCTCAGCAAAAGAGCATCGCCTGGACACTCAAAAACAAGGGAGTGGGGGGAGGAGCCTAGCGCGCAACCAAGATGGCCGCGTAGGTGCGAAGCTCCCGAGGACCTCCGCGACCTCCTGAATTAATCCTGATTATATCCTGTCTTTGACGAGGGGACTGTGTCTGTGTACCCGAGCTGAGGCGGCACCCGTTTTCCGTTTTCGAATCGGACCCCGGACACTGGTGGGAGCACCGATCGAAGATTGCGGCCCTCTACGCGCAGGCCCCCCGGATTGGAGTTGTGGGGCGATCCGGGGACAAAGCGAACAACAACGGCGGGCAGGGCTGGGCGACTCGCGTACCCCGCGCTTTCACTTTCGCTTTTGCGCCCTCCTTGCCTCAAGCAAGGTAGGGTTGCGGAGCGGGGTGCGGTGGTGTGGCCTTGCCCCTGTGCCCGGCTGACCCGCCGGTTGTGAGTTGTCCTGCGGTGCAGTGGTCAACCCCCCCCCGGAACCCGTGAACTGGTTTATCGGCCCTTTCGAGGAGATTGGCACGACTTTGGGAGTGCGACATGTCCACAAAGCAAGATGGCGACCGGGCCAAGGTGAAATCGACCCGCCGCGGCCCGGCACATCAGTCAAACAGTATGGACCGCTACACCCTCCAGAAGGGATCCCCAGAGGCACAGCGTACATCCCCCGCGGGCCCGGCTGAGGCGTCTGCTCAGCCCGCGGATCTGACCCTCCGGGACGTCATGGGCGCCATTGCCGAAATGAAGGCCTCGGTGGACCAGCGCTTTGATACTCTGGCGCAGAAGATAGACTCGGCCCTGGTGGAGGTGGGCCTAGTGAGAGCCGACTTGTCTAAAACAAATGACCGGGTCGATTCCCTGGCCCACACCACCTTAAGTCTCACTACAGACGTGGCGGTCCTCCAAAAGGAGGTGCACCGGCTTGGCCAGGCGAGCGCCATGATGGACCGTTGATTGGAGGACGCCGAGGGTCGGGCCCGGAGGAACAACGTTCGTATTGTCGGGGTGCCGGAGGGACGGGAGGAGGAGGCGGCAGATTTGTTTGTGGAAGACCTGATCCTCACCCATCTCCAGCCCCGGGGGCTGAGTAAACTTTTTGCGGTGGAACGTGCTCACAGGGTCCCCGGAGGAAGACCTAAGGTCGGAGCTCCGCCGCGGCCTCTCATTGCCCGGATTTTTAACTTTCGGGACAGAGACGCTATCTTGCAGACTTCCAGGCTACAGGGACCGGTCAAGTTTGATAATATGGACGTGAATTTCTACCCTGACTTTACTCCGACGGTCCAAAAGCAGAGACTGAGTTTTCTCGGAGTTAAACGTCGCCTACGGGACATGAACCTTAAGTACTCAATGCTTTTTCCAGCTAAGCTGAGGGTGGAGGTGGATGGTCGCACGCATTTTTTTTGACCGTCCCGAGGCGGCTGGGGACTGGTTGGATACTCTTCCTGGGGATCGGGGCCGGGGGGGTGGGGGAGGGTGCGGTTGGCGGGGAGGGCGCACCGGATCAGAACTGAGGGGTGAATAGTAGGCCTTGCTCTGGACAACATTTTGGTTACCATTCACTGATCGTGTATGTTCCCCTCCTATGGAGGTCGTACGGGGTCCGTTGGGGGCTTTCTCTCCTCCTCTGGGGGACTAGTTAGTTTTTCATCTATGGGGCGACAGGCACACTGCACTTTGGGGGGGCTGTCTGGGCTCATGCAGGGGTGCAGGGAGGGGGGAGTTCTGTTGGGATGGGTGGGTGGGGGTGGACTGTTGTTTGTTTGTACCGCAAGGCGAACCCTTTACTGTATTGTTGTTTTTGAGATGCTCTTTGGGGGACGATTGATGGCTTTCATGTATGATGGGGGGTAGGGACTTGACTGTGTTATCATGGAACGTTAATGGACTGGGGGATAGGATTAAGCGTGGTGTGGTCCTGCAGTATCTGAAACGAATTTCACCAGATGTGATCTTCCTGCAGGAGACACACCTTATAGGTAATTCCTTTCATGCCATGAATCGGAGAGGCTATCGCTTGGTGGCCCATTCGGGCTTCACCTCGGGCTCGCGGGGGGTGGGCATCATGATTAAGAACTCGCTCCCATTGGAGATTGATGAGGTGCGCCATGATGAGAGGGGACGTTACACTGGCTTGGTGGGTAGAATGGAGGGCAGAGTGGTCGTTTTTGTATCAGTGTACGTTCCGCCGGGGTTGCAATCTACCACGTTTGCGGACCTGGGGCGCCTCCTCCTTGACCTCCCGGATGGGCTTCTGGTAGTTGGGGGGGACTTTAATGCGGTGGCTTCAGGGTCTATGGATCGTCATCCCCCCAGGGACCTCCCCCGGGCGCAGGCGTGGCTGTCCGGCCTCTTAGATACACTAGGATTGGTAGATTGCTGGCGACTAAAGCATCCCGCTCAGCTGCAATACACCTTCCACTCGGGTGCCCATGGTAGCCTCTCGCGGCTTGATTATATCCTTGTTCCTGCGGCCTATGCTGGGAGGGTGGGAGAGGTGCGCCATTTGGCGCGGGGTATTTCAGATCACTCCCCACTACTGCTGCATCTGGATGTCTTCCCGAGGGGGGAGGGCAGGGTGGCCCCAATTAATGCCTGGTATCTGCGCGACCCCACTATTCGAGCCGAATTGATCAAATCCTTGCAGCGGTACTTTGAGGAGAATGTGGGGTCTGTCCCTTCTGCCATCTCCCTTTGGGAGGCTTTTAAGGTAGTTCTTAGGGGGGAGGCCCTCTCCTTTATCTCCCATGCCCGGAGGCGCGAGCGGGAGGAGGTAACCCGGGTGGAGGCCGAAATTACTGAACTAGAGGGTGCCCTGGGGAGCGGGGTGACGGATGCCACATTGCATGTTTTACACCTCAAGCAGGCGGCCTATAGGGCCCTCGTCACGGAGGCGGCCAGGGGCCTCAGTAGAGAGCAACAGGGGCGACTGTATGATGTGGGTGATAAGGCTGGTAAATTGATAGCGTGGTTGGATAAAAAGGAGAGAGCGAGTCGTGTGGTTCCGTTGATCGAGAGGATGGATGGTGTATGTGTCACCGAGCCGGACGCCATTGTCTCCTGCTTCGCGGATTATTTCCGCGAGGTGTATTCCCCGGTTTCTCCCTGCTCGGAGGAGGATTCCCATGCCCTGCTTCGGGACATCGCGCTGCCCTCCCTTTCGGTGGAGGACAGGGATTCGCTGGACGCTCCTCCCACCTCGGACGAAATTGCCCTTGCTATCCGCTCGGTCGCATCTGGCAAGGCCATGGGCCCCAATGGCATTCCTATCGAGCTGTACAAGCTGCGACCGGATGTGCTGGCGCCCCACCTGCGCGCGATGTTCCTGGCGGCCTGCTCGCGGGGTTCCCTTCCGCCGGACCAGCGTCTGGCCACGATCGTGGTGATCCACAAGGAGGGGAGACCCCGTGAGCGGGTCACATCCTATAGGCCTATCTCGCTCTTGAATGCGGAGCCCAAAATCCTCGCCAAGGTGCTGGCCAACCGGCTGGTCGGCGTGGTGGGCGACTTGGTCCACCAAGACCAGTCCGGCTTCATACCCCATCGTAACACGGCCCTTAATCTGCGACGCTTGCACGGGGTGCTCGCGCGTGTCCCGTTCGTGCGGGAACCGGCCATCTTGGCGTCCTTGGATGCCACCATGGCGTTTGATACGCTTGAGTGGCCATACATTTGGGCGATGCTGGCGAAGTTTGGCTTCGGACCGGGCTTCATCAGCTGGGTCAAATTGTTGTATTCCGGCCCATTGGCGCAGGTGGTGGTGAATGGACGAGTTTCGGCCCCATTCGCACTGGGACGGGGTACGCGACAGGGCTGCCCCCTGTCGCCTCTCCTGTTTGCACTGGCCCTGGAGCCCCTGGCGGAGTGGCTGCGGTGGCACCCTTCCATCCGTGGTCTCCGTTGGACCCCCGAGCATGAGGACCGTGTGTCCCTCTACGCTGATGATATCCTTCTATATCTCGCCTCCCCGCGTAAATCACTGATCGTCCTAGTTGATGTTTTGCGCTCATTCGGTCGCAACTCAGGCCTCGTCATCAACTGGGCGAAACCCTGTGTATATGTGCTTGCCGGGGAGGCTCCGGTCCTACCACGGGACTGTCCGATCCAGATCGCCTCCCAGGGGTTTCGGTACCTGGGTATATATATTACTCTGGACCCGGAGGCCCGCTACGAGCGGAATTTGCTGCCCCCCCCTCCAGCGCTTGAAAGAGGACGTGGTGCGTTGGCGGCGTCTGCCGCTTTCGCCGCTTGGCCGAGCGGCCTTGTTTAAAATGATGTCGTTGCCGCGCTTTCTGTACGCTCTCCAGAACACTATGGATTTGGTTCCGGCGCGCTACTTCCGAGAGGTGGAGAGTTTGCAGCGTCGCCTGTTCTGGGACGGGAGGCCACGTATCGCCTTGGCTAAATTGACGCTCCCGTGGTACGATGGGGGGGTTGCCCTCCCGGATATTAAACGGTATTACTGGGCCTCCCAGCTAGCTGCGATTAATCATGGCCTTTACGGGCCCGCCCTGAACCCGTCTTTTGAAATGGACAAGATGCTCCTGCCCGGTGGCGACTACAATCGGGCGCTTTACTCTGGCGCGCCGGACCCTCGCCTGACGGGACCGACGCATGTCATGGTGCGTGTATGGCACGCGGCTAACGCAGCTATGGGGTGGAAGGACCGTTTGACCCGGGCGTCACCGCTATATGCATCGGCGAGGTTGGGCTCCTTGTGGACCTCTAAGGGCTTCGAGAAATGGGACACGATCGGCATCAGCACAGTGGGAGATCTCTGGACGAGGGGGGGATTCAAAACTTTCGAGATGCTGCAGACGGAGTTTCAGTTGCAAGGCAGTGAGTACTTTCGGTACTTACAAGTCCGCCACGCGCTGGGCTCCGTCTTCCCGGATGTCGCGTCCATTCCGGAGTCTTCCCCCCTGGAGGACAGAGTGCTGGATGGCCATGTCCCAGACAGCACGATCTCCCTTATATACAAAAAACTGATTAACGACCGATCGGGCCTGCTGACTGGCCTCCGCGAGGCCTGGGTTGCCGATGGGCTGGAGTTGGACGACGAGGACTGGATGTCCGCGGTGGCTTCTCCGAAGGAGGTGGCCATCCCGGCTCGCCTTCGCTTCGTCCAGCTTAAGATCCTCCACCGGGTCTATGTGACGGGGCCAAGGCTTCTACGTATGGGCCTAGCTGAGGATGGACTGTGTAAGCGTGGCTGTGGTGCTTTGGCAACTTTCTTGCATATTCTGTGGGAATGCCCAAAGGTGGAGCGATTCTGGCGTGGTGTGCATGAGGTCCTGCGAGTGGTTACGCGTGTCGTGCTGTTGCCTGAAGCGAGGAGATGCTTGCTGAATGTGTGGGAGCCAACTGACTACTCGGTTCCGCAGACGCGGTGGGTGACTCTGGGATACATGATCGCTAAGCGTGACATTGCTCAATTGTGGGGATCCCAGAGACCTCCGGCGGTGTCGGCCTGGAAAGAACACATGGATTGGTGTATGTTTCGTGAAAAGGTGGTGTATGTTGCGAGGGGTAAGCCTGGGGCGTGGGTGAAAATCTGGGGCCCCTGGAACGCCTATCGCGGGGGTATTTGCGAGCCGCCGCTGCTGCCAGCTGCTTCACCAGCTCCGTCCCCCTAGCCGACCCCCTCCCCCAGCCATGGGCACGTGGTTCCCCAGTCCCTGATCTGTTCTCATTCCCCTCTTCAGAGTTTGGCAATTGGTTGGGGTTCCCCACTTAAGGAGCGCGTACTGTCACTTGGGATTGCGGGTTGCCTTGCGGGTGTGGTTGTTTTCGTGTTGTTGTGTTTTGACAAAAGGAAACCGTATTGTTGGTTTGGAGTTATGTGGCCTGCACTACTGATATCTCCTGATTTATCCTTTTTGCACCGCCAAGAGATTTTTCTGTATGTATATCATATGCTACTGCTACTCTAGCGGCCGGCCAGACGGTTGTAGGCCCATACTTGTAACTATTTGAGATTGTAATAAACGGTTTCAAAAAAAAAAAAAAAAAAAAAAAAAAAACAAGGGAGTGACAGATTGTTAGTGGCGGCTCAAGCCTGTGGAACGACATGGCCAGCTAAATTTCCACTACCGATCACTGACGCATTTCAACCCACCTGGTCCATGAATGAAGCTTCACCCCTCTTTCTCTACCCTTCCACCATGAGTGCAATCTACTTCTTGCTTGTATTTTTCATACAATACACAGATATAAATATGCCTGACCTGATTGTTGCATGAGATGCTTCATAAACCCCTACTGAATACTGTCAAGAAAACAAAAGCTGCCCAGCCACTGCTCCGAAAGTCAAGGTCCTGACCACTGTAACCCGGTCATACCCGACTCATCTGACAATAAAAACTAACCTGTTCGGCACAAATCACATAGCACTAGGCCAAATTGGCGCCTAAGCCAACGAAATACGGGTGCGTGTGCACCACAAGCCCACCACCCCCCAACAAAAACGGGGCAGATTCCATGGAAGGAATGGGAGCTGTATGCAAGCAGACTAAGGGGCTTGGGAACAGGCAGTGTGAAGGAAATTACTGGGCGAAATTTGCACCGAGGGGCATAGATAGGAGGCAGGCAGGGCCAGCCTTTAGCATGTGCAAATTGGGCACACGCCCAGGGCGCAGACCTCCAAAGGGGTTCGGGAGCTCCCTGTAGTGGTCTTCCAACGACTTTGGTCCAAAGAAAAGTGTGGGAGGGAGTGCCAAATTTGGTTTGGCCCAGGGTGCTCTCTCAGCAAAGGCCACACAATACAGAAATGGCCCCTGAGGTATAGATTGTGGCTATTATTTAGATTGTGGCTATTATTTCATTAATAAATGTATTTTATTTACTATTGGAATATTAAAGCAACTTTACTTAGTCAAAAAATGTAGGCAAAAAAGAACTGCTCTGAATAGCTGCAAATCTGGTTCTTATTCATATTTTATTTTTTCTTATTGCAAAATAATATCAGTTTTTACCATATTCCATAGTACAGCAAATATTCAACAAATACGAAAAATAAACACTCTTTCCTTAAATGTTTTCTAAAAACAATTTGACAGCACACTTCTTTTTTTTATATGATGGATCAGCCTAAAGGACGCCCACTTGTGCATATAATTGTCACCCAATCTAATATCCAAGACCTATATGGGGTTATCCTTAGATTGGTGCTTTTTGTGGTTATTCTTTTCCATCTCTTGTGGACTCCTTATGTAGGAAAAGCTTTGGCTTATTGGATTTCTGGCCTCCTCAGAACAATAAAAGGTGAGTGTTACCTCATCATTATACCTATAGTACCACTCCTTAGCTGGCATGCTTCCAAACATCAATAGTGGGACCAAATTGACCACTAATTGTCTTCTGATATGTCTCAACGGGGTGCTATCCGGAAAGTGTCCATTTCCTCCTGATCATATTATAGGTAACCAGGACTGACTCATGCGATCAATCGTCCAGGTGGGTAGGAACCTCCGCCACACGACGAATCAAAGTTAATAGACTGCGTCTCGGTCCAGATGTTTGACTCAGTCTATCTTCCATATTTTTATGGCGTGGGACGATACGGAGCAGTGCACATGGCGGGGTCGGTGTTATAGAGAGGTGGGGGCATAATGGGCCAGTTTGTGCAAGGAAGAGATGAGGTTAACGACGGTCTGCATAGTTTTTAGGTGGGTTACATTGGATGTAAATGTCCAGTATTTATAAAGCGCAAAAAATTACCCGAGGGTATCAAGGCGCTGGGGACAGTTGGGAAGATTAAGCGAGCTGTTGCCCAGAGTCACATGGTGCTGGGCTGATCTGCCGCCAGCACCAGGGATCGAACCGTGAGCCCCTGGGTTCCAGAGTCAGCTCTCTGGCCGCTGCGACACACCTCTTCCCTGGATGCTATAGCGTGGACGGGCACTCGTGCACATGGAATGGAAGTTGCGGGAGAACAACAGTACTTGGACGGAGAGAGTGGATGGGGCATCAGCCCAGGGAGAAAACAGCTCCAGACCCAGCACAAAGCAGGCCTGCAGCAACATTATAAACAAAGGGGAAGGTGTACTCAATGCGGACGAAGACCAGATCAGATCATTACAAAGACATGCACACTTAGAATCACAGATAGCAACTACTACAATCTGTGAGGCGCAAGCTAAATCTGTAACACAGTCAACGCACTCAGTCACAGATGCAAAGTTACAACCTTGTGCATAGTTATACACGCAAAGACTTAGTCACAAACATACACAGTTTGCCATATGTTCCCACAGACACACACACCTCCTGTGGCCGTGCCCCGGCATCTCCCGTGCCATGATGGCTGCACCAGGGCTCGGCGCCCGCCTTGCAGCCTCTCGTTTAGAACACGCATGGGGCAGAGAAGGGGAGCGGACATGCTCCATGTAGTGCCTATTAGCCCAGCTTTGTTCCTATGCGAGGTAGGCAAAATGCCTCACGCTCTGAGGTGTGGGAGTAGGCAAAGTGGGTGGTCCGCAGACTACCTCTTAGCGCACCACAGGGCGATCCATGGTGCAGGTATGTCATCCTTGGCAATGAGAAAGCAGTGGGATGTGAGGGATTCGGCTTCTGCAAGCAGCCTTCCAGATGCGGGTGAATACTCAAGTCTCCTAAGCCTGAGTCAGCCTCCTCTAGGTGAGGAGTCTGCCTTTTGGGAGTGAGGAGGAGTGATGGGGAAGAGCAGCACTCTGGGGGTCAACATCTTTACAGCTAGAGGTGCCTAAGCCGCAAGACCCTACTTTCACCTAGAAAGTGTCGATCACAGACAGCACGAAAAGCAAAGGGGCAAGTAAAGATCGAAAACTCAACTTTGACAATTCCCAACAAGCACAGACACAATAAAATGCAGATTACTTGCTGCAAACCTCAAACACTGCTGGTTATTAAAATAAAAGGAAGAAAATGATGAGGGTGGGGGCACGGATGCCCTCTGGAAACAGCATCTGACAAGTTCCACAAGATTTATAGCCATGTTTTCAGAAACAGCAGTCGGAGCAACTGAAAACATCAAGGGCTTGCTTGGAGTGCTCTTACACAAAGGGAAAGTGACAATGTAATAAAATATGTTTGCAGAAACTGAACACGCACCCACAGTGTAACACGAGCAGGAACGAAATAAACATTTTTTAAAAGCCTGCCAAACAATGGATAAATAACCAAAGTGGAAAGCTACTGTACTTGGTCCCTGCTCCAGTGGGAGGAAACAAATACAAAAGGAGGGACAAAGAGGCAGGACTGACCGCTAGCAAGCAAAGATTTTAAAGGGATACTGAAACAAACAAATGAAAAGCAATGGGCAGAAAGCTCAACCTAAAGAAGTATATACTAAAGTATATACAAGCGGTCTCAAAAGCCCGCCCTAAAAACTAGCTGAAAAACAACATAATTTCCCCTAAAATGTATCTATTGGTCTCCTTGTCTGTTAAGAGTGGTGAAAAAAGCACACAGATATCTAAACTTGCCTTTATTACAGTCATGTATGGCTGTCTATCCAATGTTCACAGATTGCTTTAGGTGATGATCGGATTTAAGTGATTTAATGACAATTCTATCTTGAAAATTACATGAGGAACATGCATTGAGGCCCTATTAAACTCACGGGTGAGATTGCTATAATTGCAATCTATCTCAGGAATACCAAAGCCCTTATGCGAGGCAGAGGATGATGTGACAATTGGTCAGTAGCCTGCAACTCAGGAACATAACATAACTACCGATTGTAACTTCAACATTTAATGTAGTCACTTCACTGCCATATGTGATAAATTTCTAAGTTTTAAAACGTGCAGAATATTTTGTTGTCATGAGAAAAAAGGATTAAGTGAAATGCTTCAAATACTCACAGCCACGGTTTGTTATTCCGGGGTAGTTTCCAGTCCTTTGGTGGACTGTGCCACTACAGACAGGGGCTGTCCATATGGAAACCAGCCTTGGTCCTGCACTAATAGAAAAATCTAGCAAAAACGTTAGCAAATGACCCCTCAGAAGCAAACACAAGCAACTCCAGACAGAATGCAGGCATGCTGGGACTTTTCAGTGTGGTGCTGATTGACTCCTATGGCACAGTGAGCTATGGGCTCTCATCTGGGCATAAATGTTCGAACTGCCAAGCCATGGGTGGGGTGAGTGCTTGCAATGTTCAACACTCCGTCCATCATTTCCTTTGGTTTTGCTTTGTTCGCCATAAGTTGGCAGGGTATGCTCAGACGTGAGTCCCTTGCTCACTTTGCCTCTGGATTCAAGCAAGCCTGGCTGAAGACGGCTGAAATGCCAGAAACTGGTCCCAGGATGCTTGTTTCTGGTCCAGGGAAGACATGGCTTGGCAGTTCGGGCTGGACTGTTCCCATGAGGCACAGGGTCAGACTGATTTGCATATGGCCATGTCTGAACTGGGGTGGCAGAGTGGGCTAAAGAACGGTGATGGATTAAACCCAGATCAGTTGACTGGGGGTGAGTGCTTGCAATGTTCAACACTCCGTCCATCATTTCCTTTGGTTTTGCTTTGTTCGCCATAAGTTGGCAGGGTATGCTCAGACGTGAGTCCCTTGCTCACTTTGCCACTGGATTCAAGCAAGCCTGGCTGAAGACGGCTGAAATGCCAGAAACCGGTCCTAGGAAGCTTGTTTCCGGTCCAGGGAAGACATGGCTTGGCAGTTCGGGCTGGACTGTTCCCATGAGGCACAGGGTCAGACTGATTTGCATATGGCCATGTCTGAACCGGGGTGGCAGAGTGGGCTAAAGAACGGTGATGGATTAAACCCAGATCAGTTGACTGGGGGTGAGTGCTTGCAATGTTCAACACTCCGTCCATCATTTCCTTTGGTTTTGCTTTACTCCCCAAAAACACACACAAATTAAAGGAGATAGGTGCGCACAGTCCCCCTCGACGAGTCTCACTCAGGACCAGGGGACCCACCTGCTGGGGCCAAATTCAAAGGAGAGGCAGGCGCGTGCACCCTTCTGAGATAGGAAAGGCCCCAGGTACCCCATCCCCTGTGACCAACAGATAATGGTAGGGGAGGGGAGAGCACGGCCCACTCCCAGAGCCAACAAAGCCCCAGGGAACCCATCTCCCAGTACCAACTTCGCAATGATGTCCCGGGAAGGCCCACCCCCAGGAAAACGTTTCCATGACCACAAGAGCGCAGGCAGGGAAACCGGTCTACTCCCACCTAGTAGGAACCTTACATGTTTTCCAGCTGGGTGGGAGCTGATGTTTGTATCCCTGCCCACACTCTTGCTGGGTGGGAGCAATACCGGCTCCAAATGCACCCAGCATGGGTGCATGTGGGGAACCGGCAAGGGTGAGGGGTTTGTGGTGGCACCAGGGCACCACGTAAGGCCCGAGGGATGGGGTCCCTGGTGTCATAAAGGCACATAGAGGGGGGGGACCGCTTGACCCACACCCCTTAATATATGAGTACGGCCCCAGGCGGTGGGGTCCCGGGGCCTGTAAAGCCTCCAGGAAGGGGGCACATACCCCCCTCCCCAATATTTATTTTAAAAGAAGAGTGTCCCGGGCGGGCACCAGGACACAAAAATGCATCATAAAGGAGCAGCAGTATCTGCTCATTTATTATTCACTGCTTCTTTAATGCAGTGCCCAATAATGTCTTGCGAGGGCTTTTTAGTTTATTTATTTTTTTAGCTTGTTGGTGCCCCCAGACTGGGGAGGGGCACCACCACACATTTTATTTATGTTGTTGGGGGCTGCAGGGAGACCAGCAGCCCCCACAACATTAAAAAAAATAGTAAGTCTCCTAGCTCGTTAAATACATGATCCCAAGAGAAATTACCATTTTTTTTAAAGCCCTCCTAGCTTGAGCGTTATGCTCTTCAGCTGGCGTGCAAGGCCCTCTTGTGGTTGTTTTGATGATTACACTTTGTGGGCGGAAAAATGTTTAAAAATACTCAGAGACATGTTGGTAATATTTATTTAAAAAATAGGTCTATTGTACAAAATGTACTAATAAAACTTACTCACCTTTGGTAATGCTCTTACTTGTGGATGCTCTAACAGCAGATTCCTTACCTATAGAATATCCCAGGTGTCAGACTAGATGCAGCAAATTCTCCAAACAGCGACTCCTATGTAGTTGCAGGCAGCGTTATATGGAAATCTCGCACTACCCTGGAAGTGACAGCAGGGCCACATATAGGTGTCATTTCTGCGCACTGATTTCAGTTTGTTAATCTTTCTCCATCGGTTCCTTCAGATCCAGATCATTGGAAACAAATTGCAGATGACAGAGTGCCGAAACATAACTTAAGACCTTATTTCTCTCTGCAGAAAGGGGTGGAGGTAGAGCAGTGAGACATCTGCTGCTAGATTGAGTTTCCAGCAGCACATACATTACCGAAGGTAAGTAACTTGCTGGGTTGATGGATACTTCTAACCGTATATTCCTCTCTTTTAAAATGGATACCATAACAGTACATCCAAACGGTGGAGGGTCTGAGGAGTGGATTCAAACCAAGAAGCCTTTCCGGACCGAGCCAGAAAAAATGCCCCTCTCTGTGGATATGGCTGTCAAGGCAGTAGTGATTGTAAACATATGGACAGACATCCACATGACTGCCTTGCAGATGTCCAGGACAGACATATGCGCTTGTCAGCACAGCTGTTGAAACTGTGACCCTGGTGGAATGGGCACCTTGCCTTCAGAGGGCTCTTTTCTGGCACCGCATCTCAACTCTTTATACAAAGGTCTATCCACCTCAATAGATTCCTCTTCTGCATTGCTCTGCTTTTCTTGGTCCAGCGGAACCAACAAAGTACTGTCAATATAAAAGTTCAAGACGCTTGTAAAGTCAAGTTGATTAAGTCTCTCCTTTTTCAAGGAGCATGGGCAGCCAAGAATGCTGCTAGGGTAATCGCCGGTCCGACATGGAAGGTTGACGCCATTTTTGGCAGAAAGGCAGCCAGAGATCTCAGCACCAATTCGTCTGGAAAGAAAGTGTTGCAGGGAGATTGCACGTATAACACGAACAGTTCACGCATGCGTGCGCTGAAGTGATCAAGATGGGGAAGACAGATTTGGTTGTCAGGGGCCATTGGGAACAACAAAGCATCAGCTCAAATGGCGTGCTCAGGAGGACTGTGAGGACCATCAAATTTCCGAAAGGGTACAACTGACTTATCTATATCTAAATGGGTTGCACAAAAGCAATTGCCAATTGATCACATTCCATTGGATTGCTTGTTGTCCAACTTGAAGGGTGATAAGATTTTTAATAAATAAATAAAGTCACTATTACCGTGAAGCAAACTTTTAAGACATGAAGAGAGAGGGAATGTATTCAATTTTTTAAGGATGCTGCTACATGGAAGAATCAAGCAGTTAAAACAGATAATAAAAAGATATACTGGAAAGCATGGCCATAATTGTAGACGTTTAGGGAAGGGCAGGTCTGACTGGATAATGCCGTGTTAGCTTTGAATTATTCAATGTTAAATTCAAGAAACCAAATAATCGTAGGAATCTTTGTAATCATCTGTTCGATCTGATAACTAGATTGCCATCAATTATTGCTGGGGTAATTCGTGATGTTCATGACCTCAACTAAATAGTGCAAAAGGATATCTTTCCAGCCTAGTTTATATACAAAAGAATTCGAGGGGACGAGCATTTTGCGACTAAGTTTGAACAACCAAGAGTTTGAAAAAAAGAAAAAAAAACAATGGGGCTACTAATTAGTAATTAGATGTGGGAGGAACATATATAAAGATATAACTGAATACAAAATTGACTTGGTATTAAAAGATACACAACACAGAATTATCTTTTGGTGATATCAATCATTGGGTTGTGTGGTAAAGTTGGGTCCATCAGTTTCAGACAGCTGTTGAAACTGCAGTTGGCTTCTGGTACTTCTACACCTCTGTGGTGAAATTAGTGGAAATCCGGATCCTATCTGAATGAGGTATTGAATGATGGATCTCCTTTGCTGAGCATACGCACTCTTTCACGACTAAAAGGTAATTTACATATGATCAATTCTTATGTGTCATTTATGCCGTAATTGCGGTTATAAAGGCGATATTAAGATCATGGAAGACAGATGGGGTTCCCAAAGTTGAAAGATGGGTTTTAGAAATGTCTCATTTACAAACGGTAGAGACAGGCTGTTTAATTAAATTGGTAAAGAAAAGAAAAATGAGGAAACCAGATAATATTTGAATGAGATCTGTGATAAGAGTTGATAGATAGGATTGTCCCCCTCTTCGTTTGCTGCGATGATGTACTATGTTGTGTTATGTAACGAGTGACACTTTTTTCTTCCTATGTTAATAGCTCAGATACAGAATAATACAAACAGCTTTTTTTAAATTAATTGCAGGCTGGCTATGCTTTTATGTTCTGCACTATGGTGGTTCTTTCAATCTTGCTACATTAGTTGAAACTCTTGTTATGAACTTACTGTAAAACTCATCCTTCTTGAAATGCTCAGCACTACATGTGTATTGAATGTTTTCACTGCCTTGCTAAATTAGTAAATACAAATGAAATATGGAGTTGCTTACAGAGTCCATGAAATCCCTGAACAACATCATATAGTAAACACATTTCATCAAGCACTTGGTACGGAGGTTCACATAAAGAGTGAGTGTGGTGGCTGAGAGGTATAGCTTGAACAACAGGCTTTCTTTTGTTGTTTGCTTTTACTCTTGATACCCAGCTTTTACCCTGACTCTACACTACTATGGTTCCCCTTGACACGGCAGTATTTCATGTGCTTAATGCCTTTGTCTGAAGCAGTACTGCTGCTGGTGCCTGCCCGTTGCACACCCTACACTTTGCATGAAGAATTGTTTTTCATGTTTACATTTTTTAAGTTAAACCTAAGCCTTTCAGTCTGTTTCAACTTGCCTTAAAGTCTAGGGGTCCTCACCCACTGAGACCCTACTGTTATGGTTAATCCCTTTAGGAATGTGAATGACTATTGTGTCTACTATTGCGTGTGACTACCTGTGTACATGATGCCATTCTGGAGCCTCGCTCTGAGCAGGTATCACCGCCACAGGTATTAATAGAGTCTAGTGCAACACATACATTACTGCCATTTCAAGTAATGCCCTGGGCCCCACTGTTTAGTTAGGTTTCGTTTCACGTTGTTTGAATTGATGGGGGTGGGATTTGAACTTCACGTCATAGAAGGTACACAGCTGAGGAAGGTAGTGTTCCGTTTAAAAACAGGGTGGAGCGCTAAGGCGGGTTTGAATAATGGCAGCTGATCTCGAAGGTTATACGGGCCGGTAACAGCAACTTGAACATTGCAGGTATATACGGGGATTGAGTGAGACAGGTCATATAACTTAGGGGTTTAACGGTAGTTGGGAGCGTAAGTCTAAGTATGAATTGACTCGTTTATAAGGAATGAGGAGTTGTGTTACATGGGGATAAATGGGTATCAGGATTTCGTTTCACATTATAGGATGTTGAAGACAGGTTTGATTTTTCATGTTAATTGAAATGGTTTGTAATTCTGGGTCGGGAATGGGAGAAAATACATTGGTGACTTTTTTACGGTTTATTTTCATGTTTATTTTGTGTTTGTAAAGCAACATGTATGGGGCTGATGTTGATGTTTTCATTGTTTTAGATACCCCTGAGGAAGGTTTATATCAAAACCGAAATGCATTAGGTGAAAGCAAAGTGCACTGAATAACATGGAGTTCTTTTATATGCCAGTGAATAGGCCCGGATGGGCAATTCTTGAGCAATTTAAATGTGGAAACATTTTCGGACTTCATTTCTTCGACGTGATGAATTAAACTTTGGTTATAAAGAAGCTAATAAAAATGGATTAATTTTGACAACACCAAAGAGTACGAGTGATTAGGTTTCTCATATGTGTATACAGCTGTGCAACTCTTCTGTGGGACAGGACGCACGTGCCATAAAACAGTGTCTTTAATACTATAGCGCAAAGGAACGGAGCGCTAAAATAAGAGTGTATGCACGCTATACTGGATTAAATGGATGAACTTTGAAGTAAGGCAAATGAATAGGTGTGCTTCAGACTTTTTCAGATTCACTGGGCCCCACAGAGGCACACAGATACACCCATCCACACCTGAGCGGGGATATGATCAAACACTGAGTTGTGCACACACAGACACCCCCATCCACATCTACACCAAAACTGACACCCCTCAAATGAAAATAACTCGTCCTCGAAATGAAAATAATTCGTCCTCCATTACGTCACCTCACACATCACCACCCTGACCTCCCCACTAATTTAACCACCAACTTCACAGTAATTCCCAGTTCACTCAGACTGTACCCAGCGTCGATTTTAAAAACTCACACATCCGAATCCTGGGAGAATTTTCACACTGAATAGAGATTTACAAAGATATACTCACTGTCATCAGAGCTATGCGTACACCTGGATTTACGCACACACAAATTAATTTTTAACCTGGAAGAAATTAACCCATGCGCGCAAAAATAACAGAAACATCACATTCACACATACACCGAATATTATCTAAATAGACATTTGCAGATGCTTGGACTTCCACAATCAAACTGACCCATTTTTGCCAATGAAATTAACACAGAAGTATGAAACTGCACACGTAGAGCAGAAAAACACAAACTTTTAATTCCACAAACAGGCAGACTCAAAGATGTTCATACCTGCATTCCGGGGTGATGAGGTACGACGAGCAGCAGCACCTACCTCCATCAGAAAGATGTCCTTGGAGCTCTGCGCCTGCACCTTCGGGTGCTGCACCTTGACTGCCACTGTCCTCCCATCCTGCAGCACGGCCTTGTGCACCTGGGCCAGCGAGGCCGCTCCCAAGGGCGACTCCTCAAAAGACACAAACAATTCCCCAACCTGTAGGCAGAACAGAGGTATAAATCATCACACTGCCATCAAGCAGTATATGTGCATGTATGTACGTATGTACTGGTATTTATTTATTTACCTCAAACCTAGCTATGAAGTAGCGGAGCGCTGCATATTATGCGGGGTAGTTAACGATCCACAAGATTGTGTAGATCAAGCAGTACAGGAGATTGTACTGGACTCCTGCTCTGCAAACCAGTACTCCTCCTTAAGTATATCGTGAGGGATCAGTGTCTGACCCTTAATGCATGCAGTTCTTAATTTGTGCCCGTGTTTTAACGTGGTGGGCATCTGCACTCATTTTTGGGGATTGGGACTTGTTTTTGATCATCAAACATTAAACCAGAGGAAGAGCGAGAAAGGCAAAAGCAAAAGAAAGAAAGAAGAAAAGAAATCAAACAGCAACAAAGTGGAAAGTTGGTATGAAAAAGAATCTTCAAGAGTGGGATGGGGAGACAGGAAATGTGAAAGAAGAACGAGGCATGAGGTGGAATCAAGACAGCACAGCAACAAGGGCATCCAGCAGAACTTGCTGAAGGGAACACTCCAAGGAAGCACGTTGGGCCCAGTATCTCCAACAAGCCTCCAACTTGTAAAAGGGCCTTTGCGACCCTGCCTTAATTGCAAAGAGGAAGGGGTGTAACAGAAGCACCCCCTTTCTATCTGAGATTTGGGAAGGGTTGGATCGATGGGTGATAACTGCAAATGTGGTTGTAAACCATTGATCGGATACTGACACCTCAAAGAGGGTGGCATCTGCTCCTTAAAAGGGAAGTTGCTCAGGTGGGACATCTTCCCCTTAGGGCATTGAGTCTGCGAACTTAGGCGGAACAAAGGACTACTGCCTTCCCCTACTAATGTATTCCCAAATGGACAATAATTTTTTTAAAGCTGCACTGGACCAATAAATGGACACAGGCTACTTTTAGAACCTAGGGTCTGATGTACAATTACTCAATCCTCAACAAGTGGACGCAATTTGAACATTATTATTATTATTTATATTTATAAAGCACACTGTAACCCAAAGGCATCCTGGCGCTGCGGTAAGGTTCTACTGCCGATCTACTTGCGGGCTAACTGAATAATGAGCTAGAGCCTGCACCCTAGGGAAGAGCCACGTTTTTATGCTTCTCCTAAACTTCAATAGATCCTGTATCTGTCTGAGCTCCCCTGGTAGGCTGTTCCATAGATGTGCTGCAGCATAGCTGAAAGCTCTTCCTCCTGATTTAGCTTTCTTAATCCGGGGTATATTAATCAGCCCGGTCGAAGAAGACCGAAGGCTACGGGTAGATGCGTACCAGTTGAATTTTGATTGCATTGGTATTGGTCCCATCCCATGCAGGGCCTTGAAGACGATGCACAGTGATTTAAACTGTATCCTCTGGAATACCGGAAGCCAATGTAGCTCCGACAGTGCCATGGATGTGGAGGATTGCCTAGGTCTGGCTAAGGCCAGCTTAGCTGCAACCGTTTGAACTCTCTGGAGTCTCCCTATCAAATACCTAGGAGACTTCAACAGTAGCGCGTTGCCATAATCCAGGCGGCTCAAAATAACACTCCTTATTATCAGTGCACGTGCCTGGTATGGGAGTAGTGGGAGAATCTTTCGGAGGACCCTAATAAGCGAGAAGCAACTTCCCACAATTCTATTGACTTGATTTTCAAGATTCAATTTGTTATTAAAATCACCCCGAGATTGCGTACCGTTGTGACCGGTAGCAGAGGTGTGTCTGTAGGCATAGGCCAGAATCCAGGGGGGAGAGAGCAGGGAACTTTCCCTGCCGCACAACATAGAATCTCTGTTTTTTCGCATTTAAACTGCAGGGAGTTATTTTCCAGCCAATCACTGTATCTGTCATACAGGCATTACATTTTTCCAGAGAGACCGCTTGGTCTCCTTCCAATGAAACAATAAGCTGGGTGTCGTCAGCATAATTCACCAAGCTGACCCCGTATGATTTAATGATTGTAATCAGGGGGCTCATATAGGCATTAAAGAGTATTGGGCTAATTGCTGAGTCCTGGGGGACCCCATGCCTGATTTCCACAAGTTCCGAGCGGAAAGAGTGGAGGGCCACTGCCTGACGTCTAGATGTTAGATAGGATCGAAACCACTCCAGTGCTACCCCTCCTACCCCAACTGTTTCCAACCTATCCAGGAGGACTGTGTGGTTGACTGTGTCGAATGCGGCAGACAGATCCAATAAGATCAGTATAGCCGATTGTCCCCTGTCTGCCCGCATCCTGAGTTCTTCCAGAACAGTCACCAACGCTGTTTCAGTCCCGTGACCAGGACGAAACCCGAACTGCACATCCTCCAGCTTGTGGTTGTCCTCCAAATACTGAGAGTGCGCTCTACTCACTAACCGTTCTAGGATTTTAACTGGGTATGGAAGAAGTGATATGGGACGATAATTTTTGGGGCATGCTGGATCGAGTGGGGGTTTTTTCAGCAGTGGTGTAATCATTGCTTGTTCCCAGCTAGCCGGAACCTGTCCGCTGCTCATTGATTGATTACACAGCTGTCGAAGTATTGGAAATAGTTCAGCTCCCAGTGCCTTCCAGATTTTGGGAGGGATGGGGTCCAGGGGGGATCCCGACGATATTCCTAGGGCAAGTTTGTTGAATTCCTCCTCAGAGGGGGGCTCAAAATAGTTCAGATGAGCCCCATGAGCTTCCATCTCTACCTCCCTTTTTCTGTTCTTTTGCCTACTTGCCCCTGGCTGCCCATCTGTCTCTGCGGGTACAACCGTGTTCAGTCCCTCTACGATTTTCCGTATTTTTTCATTGAAGAAGGTGGCTAGTTTGTCACAGAGATCTTGACTGGGTGGGGTGCTATTATTAGTACACTCGGGGATAGTGATGTCCTTCAGGATCTTAAAAACACCCCTGGTACTATTGGATGCCTTTAGAATAGTTTTGGCGTAATATTCTGCTTTGGCTTTTATAATTTCTTTTTTGTAGTTTACTATTTTCTCTTTCCACAGGGCTTTGTCTAGGTCTGTATAAGCCTTTCTCCACTGTCGCTCTGCCAATTTACAGCCCCTTGTTTCCGTCCTCAATGTTTCATTGTACCATGGGGTGGTCGTTCTCCCTGACTTTCGGATTTTTTTTAATCGGGGCAATCCGGTCAAGGGTGTCAGTGATATGTCCGCAGAAAGATGTGTAATTATGTCCCACCAATTTCAGGGGGTCCAGAGGCCCAATGTCCTTAAATACTAGTGAGGACTCGGCTCTCTTTAGGAGGTTCTTCCAGTTCCTATCTAGGTAGTTTCTTTCCCTGACTACCTCTGCTCGTTTAATTTTTGGGAACATTACCTGGAATAGAATCAGATTGTGGTCCGACGAACCCACTGGTACAATGCTTTCCACGTTGACTACTTTTTCCTCAGCAAAAATTAGGTCCAAAACATGTCCCCCCAGGTGAGTGGGTTCTGAGACCAGCTGTGTTAGATTCAGGTTTTCACATGACTGTAGCAAGTTTTTGTGCCCTGAATCTAAACTCCCATTAGCCCATAAGTTGAAATCACCCAGGGCCAATACTCTGGCCTGAGTGAGCACCAGGTCACTGAGTATATCGATCATATCCCGTTGTGTTTGAATGTAAAAAGGCCCCGGAGGTCTGTAACAGAGTAGAAACATCAACATTTTATGAATGCTGTAGGATTTTCCGAACCGACAGGTAGGTAAGTTCACAAAATACCGAAGCACGGGGTGGTCACAGAAGGTCCTGCCTAATTAATATTTATTAGGCAGGTCACAATTTGTAACCCCTTGTGATTGGACCAAACTGCAGTGGTAAACCACTAATATTCCTCTAAGAATAGGAGGAGGATGTCCCTTTCATATCCCCTCCTATTTGCTATTTGGAAAGGATCGCAAAAGTAGTTTTACAAGTACGAAATTGTTTTTCTTCTTGTAAAAGAGGTTTTGTACATAAAGGAAAGCCTTTTTGCGTTCACAAAACCAGTGATTTTGAGTATTGTAGGGCTTGCGATCACAAAAAGGTTTTGTACATCAGGCCAAAACATTTTCCCGTTTGGGAATGCAAACACAAGGACAGAGCTCTGCTGTTCTTACTAGTGTATTGCTAAAAGTGGACCATTTTGTTTATAAAGCAGAACCACTTCCTTAAGTCTGCACCGACTGCTTTTATAAACAAAATCTTTCCTGTTTGAGAACTCAAATGTAGAGACGATCATGTCTGCGGCCCCCAGCAAGCCTCTTTCCCTGCATTTGCAGCCAATCACAGAGGGACACAAATTGGGGCCCAGCCAAATGAATATCCCTTAAGCAGGTCGTTGTGTGAATCCTGTGTACGGACAGTTTGGGGTGCGACTTATTAGAGCACAGGCTACATCAAAAACTGCATTATCATTCGCAAACCTGTCGGTGTGCAGAATGCACATACTGGTTTGAAAATGGGAATAGTACATTAGGCCCTAGGTCTTCTATTCCCTGAAATGGGAATAACTGCAAACAAGTTAACAAAGAGGACTGACAGCGGGGCAGGCAGTAGATACTTAGATACTTTCCACAGAAAGGAGGAAGCAATGTAGCTCCAGTGTCCTAGCCTCGCTCCTTTACTTCTCTACAAACAGTTATCAAGGTATACAATTGCATAGGTACCAGTAAACATCTGCATTCAAACCCACACAAAACCAACAGACTAAAACATACAAGTGGAGGGGACCCCTGTGCAGTGACTGGGATGACAGCTGCACCCATGCTGCCAAGCCTGTTCTACGGTTCTGGAGTCAAGTAGGACGTAGGGGGCAGTTCCATGTGCACTGGGCCCTGTTGCCAACACCGACCCTGCACCCATGCTGCCAAGCCTTTTCTCCGGTTCCGGAGTCAAGTAGGAAGTGGGGGCAGTTCCATGTGCACCGGACCCTGCTGCCAACTCTGACGCTGCATCCATGCTGCCAAGCCTTTTCTCCGGTTCTGGAGTCAAGTAGGACGTAGGGGGCAGTTCCATGTGCACTGGACCCTGCTGCCAACACTGACACTGCATCCATGCTGCCAAGCCTTTTCTCCGGTTCTGGAGTCAAGTAGGACGTAGGGGGCAGTTCCATGTGCACTGGGCCCTGTTGCCAACACCGACCCTGCACCCATGCTGCCAAGCCTTTTCTCCGGTTCCGGAGTCAAGTAGGAAGTAGGGGGCAGTTCCATGTGCACTGGGCCCTGCTGCCAACACTGACGCTGCATCCATGCTGCCAAGCCTTTTCTCCGGTTCTGGAGTCAAGTAGGACGTAGGGGGCAGTTCCATGTGCACTGGGCCCTGTTGCCAACACCGACCCTGCACCCATGCTGCCAAGCCTTTTCTCCGGTTCCGGAGTCAAGTAGGAAGTAGGGGGCAGTTCCATGTGCACTGGGCCCTGCTGCCAACACTGACGCTGCATCCATGCTGCCAAGCCTTTTCTCCGGTTCTGGAGTCAAGTAGGACGTAGGGGGCAGTTCCATGTGCACTGGACCCTGCTGCCAACACTGACGCTGCATCCATGCTGCCAAGCCTTTTCTCCGGTTCCGGAGTCAAGTAGGACGTAGGGGGCAGTTCCATGTGCACTGGGCCCTGCTGCCAAAACTGACCCTGCACCCATGCTGCCAAGCCTTTTCTCCGGTTCCGGAGTCAAGTAGGACGTAGGGGGCAGTTCCATGTGCACTGGACCCTGCTGCCAACACTGACGCTGCATCCATGCTGCCAAGCCTTTTCTCCGGTTCTGGAGTCAAGTAGGACGTAGGGGGCAGTTCCATGTGCACTGGGCCCTGTTGCCAACACCGACCCTGCACCCATGCTGCCAAGCCTTTTCTCCGGTTCCGGAGTCAAGTAGGAAGTAGGGGGCAGTTCCATGTGCACTGGGCCCTGCTGCCAACACTGACGCTGCTTTAGCTTCCTTGACTCTGCAGTGGTGGATGTGCAAGAATTCTAGCACAACAGGCTGGTGTCTGTGCAGTGGGCATGGACGGCTGCCTCTTAGTGGACCAAATATAAAATCCTATGAAACGAAGGACTCCGTGTGTCTTTGAAGACACCTCTGCAGCAACTTAGACAGGGACAGACAGTAAGGCTCTCACCTATGGGCAGGATCAAGCAGAATGCTGAGGGAAGAGATGCACTCAAGGCCATCCATGGGTTAAACTTCCGAAAGAGTCCCTGTGGTAGCAGCGAGTTTGCCAAGCAGAATCCTCCTTAGCAATTACGGGTACTTTTCTTCTTAGCAGTGTCCTTCATCTCTCGGGGCCTCCACCATCATCTGCAGCATCCCGGGTGGGTCTCTGGGGCAGAGCAGGCTGCCCCTTGCGCTTTGCAGATTGCTCTGTATGTATATTTATTCAGGCCTCCTCGCGACTCTCCTTACAGTCTGGTCAGCAGGCAGCCAGGAAGGGATTACACCGGACTTTCTTTCCTGCTGAGAAGGAAACACGCCACAATGGCTGTGCTAATGCTTTAAGAGTGCCACGTGCAGGGTCACACAAAGGCATGGCTTCCCTACGCACCGCAAAAAAGGCTCCAGTATGTTGTTTCTATGGAGAGCAGGACAGGCAGCTTCCACTCGATATGTGGCGCTTCCTTTCAATTTTTTGAGCTGAAGCCAATCTTGGCAAACCGTACCTGGGGACTCTGCGCACTGGCACCCCAAAAACGTTCTAGGTTGGAAAGAGAGGGCATGAACTTTTGTTTCTTCCTTGGAAGCCAGGCACCTTCTTCTTGTTGAAAGGATGAGAATGAAACGGAGCAGAAACCATGGCAACGGTTTTTCAACCACAAGCAGGGGACATAGATTCACCCTGAGCTCAGGAGACACCCTTGCAACCAGCCCCCAAGAAAAGGGGATTTTCACCCTAATTCTAAGGGGCAGATGGAGTCTAACGTGCTCGGATCCTGAGCTTCCCACCTGAAGGCAAAACCAATGCATGCTACAAAAAATATTAAGAAGCATCCAAGCAACAACCCTGTTTGCTTTTCAATTCAGCCACCATGGACTTATGCAAGGTCAACCAACGTGAGTATACAAGGTCAACCAACGTGAGTATACAAGGTCAACCTGCAGAAGCATATTTCAGCTATCGTGAACGTGCGGCTGAGAATGGAAAAATCCACTTCTACCAGCATTGCTTGCACTGTAACATGAGCAGAAAGTATGTGATAATTGTGTATATAAATATTCTGTTTGCTGGCACGAAATGAAGCAATAAAACTCAAGATAAAGGAGACCTAAAATCTAGGCCTAGTACACTTATGCAAGAGAGCCATTCACTCAGTTTCACCCGGCAGACAAACTTGGAATACAATATGCGAACTTGCATCAAGGCCTAAAATGCATGTGACATTACGAACCATACAGTGCTGGTCAACTGAACAACCACCGGCACCAACAAGTAGGGTCACGCTTAATCACTAGGGAATTTACTTCAAAACTTATTAAAGAACAGAACTTCGAATGCTCTCCAGACAAGCGTAGCGTAACTCTGCCGGGCCAGTACCGTAAACCATCCCCTAAAGGGGTAAGAACATGCTGCAGTATGACGCTGCCACAAAGCGAGTACATCGATTATCATCTTAACAGAAGATGTGCCAGATCACAGATGTAAGTCTGAAGAAACTGGTGACAGTACCCTATATTGGCCCTACAGCTGGCCCTGCAATGACACAATCAAAAGGAGTGGATCACTGTAGGGTTCCACTACCAAAAGGAGGGCGGAGGAACCCTACCTAGGAGAGCGTGGGTGGCAGCATGTCTGATGTGTGGGGTGCCTGAAGATTGCTTGGTCTATGAGCACTGAAAATTAATAAGTGTTGATCTGTTACTACTGTCAACATGTGAGCAGAGTTGCAAAGGCCCTTTGTTCTTCCTGCATCTCTACGGTGTGGTATCCTTCCCCAGGGACTGGAGATAGGCTCCAAAGATCGACACCCAAAAATTGGACAGGTGGACTTTACATTTAGGTCCTGTTGATTCCTGGTGGATAATGCCACTCTACAAGTACTGCCATGCCACTGACCCAGGTAGCAACATGGGATAGTGGATTTCGGAAAGAAGTAAATGTATACGAGTTTTTGATCACCGGAAAAGGCTACGAACGCTGCAGTGGGGCAATGGCGCTTTCACAGTCCCTACATGGGTCATGCAGGTGCTGGCCCTCTAGGAGATGCCAAGCGATCGCGTTAGCACCCAAAGTCACCTGTAAAGGACTCGTGGCAACCCATTTTCCAGTTAGATGAGCCCACATTAACCTGGAGAGCGTCTTTCAAAGCCCTGCTCACAATTAACCCCTGGTTGGCGCAGTGGAGAATAGTGACTTCTGTTTAATAGTGCTACGAGGTCACAGTCTGTGACTGAAAGCACTGTCAGAATGCACATTATTTAAAATGGCATTACAAACAGTATAAGCTAGGATGGCGTAAAATGTGCACATATTTCATGTTCACTATAAAGCACATGTCAACCATCAAATTCCAGAGCATTGCCGTAGTTTAAACGCGTTTTTGAGCCATCATTGCTCAAAAGAGTGCGATTTCTGATTAGTGAGAAAGTATCACTCCTAGAGCCAAACATTTAGCACTTGAATGTCACTCATAAGTGAACTCAAATTTTGTAAATATCAAACATAAGCAATCTGCTAACTTGGCAGCTATTGGGGTGGGGGTCCTTAAGAGTAAGGTGTACAATGCCACATGTTATTGAAGCGTGGACCTGGCACGTTGTTTCCAGATCCAGAGGGAGCTGGTGTCCAAGAGCAGGTATTATGTGCAAAGAACTTTAATAAAGTACTACCTAAGACGTGTTAAATGTTTAATATCATGGTTAAAACATTTGTATTTATCAGTATGATCAGGTTACAAGGGCACTAGGTTGGTACTCTTCAATTTCTGGTACTTTGTAGCCATTTTAAGGTCTTTTAGAGTTTCTCGCCACTCAAATGGGTGCAATTTCTATTTATATGTTTCCTTCGTCTTCATATCTTCATTTCGCTCACGAGAAAGTGTCCCACTATGTGTCACATATAGTCATTGAATATCACTCATAGGTACATTGAAATTGTCACACAAGGGCAGGGCCACTGGAATTATGCGATTGTGCAGCTGTGACGATTTTCGCATAATTATAGAGTTGCCGCATTTGCCACATAATCCATCAACTTCAGCAAAATAGTAGATTTTAACAAAAAAAATGTTGGAAGCACAAACGAATCAAAAGTTACTAAAAATGCAGCTACATGTGTTTCAGGGTGGTGGATGGTCAGTTTTTGTTGCTTATTGTTATATTTGGGTGAAAACAGGTACTAATGAGGTCAAAAGTAGATAGATGGTGAAGGACCAATCGAATAGCACTTCACTCTCTCACTGCTTCCTTGTCAGGGTTGTCGTGCACAACACTCCGGCACCAGTCACCTTTTGGTGCCTCTGGTTACAAATTTTCAAAGCGTTTTAGACAAATGGAGGTGCCCTGAACATCATACAAAAAAGTAAAAGTTGTTTTCTTTATTTTCGCCTTAATTTTTTTTTAAAAAAGGTGCACAGAGATAGCCAACGAAAAACAGTTTTTGGAACTTCATCAGGGCTGATATATCCATGGTTTCATTAACATATTACAATGCCAACCAATCTCAGCTAATAAATCCTGTTGGTAACCAATTTCATAGAAGCAAATTATTGATGATTGTATCGTTCAGATTCTAGAATAACACTAGTTTTATGGCAATTTCCACACCTTCACTGGTGTAAACCCAAATGCAAGTATAGTTAATCCTTGTTTGGCGTCGTATTTATGAGTTGGAATTATGTTTCCAGCACCAAGGTTGGCGTCCGAGAATGAAGTTGCGACTACTTATTACAGTGACCACTACACTTGATGCCTGAAACATAATTCCAACTCATAAATACTGTACTAATGAGGTGCAATCAATGCCCAGATAGTGTTACCAAGTTTAAAAAATACGAACTAATGAAGTAATACTATTACAAAATGTGCCGCATTATGCCATTTCTTGCGGCATAATTTACTCAACCCTGCCACATAATGTCGCCCTATCCTGCCGCATAATTACAGTTGCCCTGCACAAAAGCAATCTGAAACCTTGACAGCTATGGTAATAATAACAAACAGAATCCCGTTTCTGGTGTGTGGTATGGATAAAAATGGCAGAGGCCTCATTAAAGACCCCTACAATTATAAACAGCCCCTAAAGCACAGCCGTCGAGCCAGTCCACCTATGCTATGCCCTCCACCGGTCCACCAGTGGGAGGAAAAATGACAGGGAGTGGTTAGAATTCAATCAATAGAAAGAGAAAACGTTTACAAAAATGCCTCCTTATTTTTGCGGTTTAATTAATGTTTGTCAATGATTAAAATGCGTATTGACTTTTTTGTCACACGGAAGAAGAAAATGGAAAAGCTAATTTTTCTCATTAATTTTTGTTCAATTAGGGAGAAAAGCAACAAAAAGCTGTGACAGCAAATAAACATCTACGGTGCCTGAGGGGTACAGTGCATCGGGGAATTAAGGAGGAAATACTGTGGCCATTTTCGCGCCATTGCTTTGCAATTAACATTTCTGTTGGTTTTACCCTTACACTTGTAAAATGCAATTTCACACTTAATGACAAGGCTCCTGGGTGGCTCTCAACCAATCACAACTCTGCACTGGACGGCCCCTGTGGCGCGGCACACAAGGCGGTTATGTTGAAGTGATGGCTCCTTCAGCTTCACAGCCTCACATGAAATGTTGGGGGGCGTAGTAAAGATAGACCTGAGGTGCGAGTCCATTTGCTAGCGTAGGAGGTGGCGGTGCAGGTGTGGACGGAGGTGGCACGGTGAGTCCTACGGCTTCAGTGGAAATAGGCCCTGGTGGCTAGGAGGCCTTTGAGTGGGTCCTAGCAGCACTGCAGTAGGAGAGGGGTTTAAAAACGCCATGATGGGGGCGCCAGGCCAGGAGTAAGTGGGTCCCGGTGACCTGCCGGTCCGGTGAGAACTACATGGACATCATTTAATGGGGTAGCGCTCCTGTGTGTTGCAGATATGTAACAGAGAAGGGGGGTGGGTGAGCTGATTGCTGGCATGGGGTGCCTTAGGAGGGGTGGGTGTGTGATCCATCCAATCCTGGGGTTACAGAGGGAGGTGTATGCAGAGACTGTGAAACCAACAAAAAGGTGCACAGTCCGTAGCAAGATAGCAAAACAATAGTTAATGTAGAGAAACACGAGAGATCCTACAAATAATTGAGACAAGCCCTCCGCAGGAGGTAGGAGTCCATCAGCCCACCCTTAATGGCGGAGCCTCGTCATCTGGTACTCCTGGGAATCGCGGTCTTGGCCCATAAATGCAGATCACCAGGGACTCTGCCTAGGTGCACCGGACAGTGATACCCCAAAAGGAAATCAACTCCTGCCAGGGTCTATGCCCAAGTAGTTGAGGGCTCCAGTGATGTGCAGTGCAAAGAAGTGAAGTGAAGTTAAAAATGAATACTTGGTCAAAAAATATGTTTAATAGGGATCAACCAAGTTTCATGTCTAAAAGAACCTATAGTCTGTTATATATTTCTACAGGCTAGTCTTTGGTTCATGTGAGCGTGTGGTCGACATGTTTCAGCCGCTATGGTAATTTAACCCGGCTTTCTTCAGGACCGAGAAGAAGAGCTACTGCAAAACTAATTACAAAGTGATAAAACTATACCCATACACCAAATGTGAATGTGGGATACCGGTGTGGCAATTGCCACCCTACCAAAAAAGGCTCAGACTCGAGCGTAAGAACGATGTCTTCATTCCTAAAAAAGAAAAGTATATATGAACCTCATGTATATCAAAACACAACTATTGATTGCCACAAGGTAAAGCTGATTCAGCATCACCTAGATGAACAGCTAAACTCCAAAATGATGTTTCTAAATACTAAATTGGTATAGAAAATTAAAAAGGACTCACCCAGCTTTGTGTGGGAGACAAGCCTCACCTCACCCGGCTGACTGCTCGGAGAAGGAGGCACCGCTCTGTTTAGATGTGGAGAAAGAAAACAAGACAGATTGCCAATGGATGCCCGTCTGTTCAAAACTCAACACACATATTTTAAACAAATTAAAAAGGAACCCAAATTAATTAAAAAAGTCCGAGACCTCGTGACCGCCCATAGGAGTAGTGTTAAAGAGATGTCAATTTGAAACATTCTATCTGACAACTAGTGTGACCAGGGTCAGACAATACAGTAAGTAATTGTAATTATGTGGTTGAAAAAGCTGTCAACAGGATTCTAACAGCTAATTCTGTTTTGGAAAACAAAGGGCATGCTATCTTCCCCTTACTTTTACTTATCCGTCAGCATCTCTGACTAGCTTGCTGTCTGAAAAAACCTTTGACAAAACGAAGAAGGTGCTACTTAGTAGCGATCGTATCAGACAGGCGCGTTCTAGAGTTGCTGTCAGCAGTACATGCATGCTTGACAAAGATAAGTCAAAGACCCCATGCCTAGGTCTGTAAAGTTAACTTAATGTCTCTTAAAGACTGAAGGACCTGTAAGGCTTACTATGTGACCTGGGGCAAATCCAACCATAAAAGGTTGTTGATTAAAAAGGAGAAGAAGGAAACCAACCCTAGAAATTATGGTCAAGGGTCAACCAGCCAGTTCTCAATTCAGGATTATATTTTAAGGATTATATCCAAAACTGGAGTGAACCAAAAGCACAAGCTGCCTGCCTCCTCACCTGTCCGTCGATACCTCAGACTGGCTCACAAGCTGTCTGGGAGGCATCGACAGGAAGGGGAGGCTGCTATTTATAGTACTTAAGTTGGACGCGTACGTCGTGAATTGAATTCAGCTGTTTATTCAGCTGTTTCTGCACTCGTAATACACCGCGTCTATGCGAAGTAACGCGCATGCGCCTAAGATAGACGCTAACAGGAGTGCGCACGCGTTAGTGTCAGACACAGCGCTGGTGTAGTTTGAAAGTACGAGTGTATTCCAAGTTGATGGAAATAATAAGGACGATCAAGACAAGGCAAAGCTCCGTAGGATCAGACCACCTACGTATACGAAGTGGTGTATAGTGTACATCCCTCCCTTCCTCGGGCCTCGTGTGTCTAGCGCGCATGCGTCGGGGAGTAAAGGAGTCAGCCCGCGCATGCGCTAGAAATCATGACTTGTGTGTCTAACGAGCCCGCGTAGGGAAGCCATGAATTCTTCTCAAGTAAGCCTGATACATGGGAATAACCTGGGTCGATGTAAAACCCAGTCATCAATGTTACCCAATGAGGGCACTAGAGTGTAACTGATCAGTTGTGGGAGACGGAGGTAAAATAATCCTGTCAACTTGCAATTAGGTCAGTAATGAATTATACCATCTCTAGAAATAAGAAATTTAAGGCATAGAGAAGGCGCCTAAAGTAGTAAGGACACCATGCCTGTGGGACAGTTGGTGATATATAATCCCTTCTTGAAATACATGTAGTGTCAATCTACAGTGCACAATCTCGTAAGACTAAAAATCTCCGCATGCTGTGGGATGTCGTAATGGCTTTAGATCAGTCGACATATAACGATGTCTCTAGAGAAGGGTATGTCGACTGGAACCTTAGGTGCCCGCAAAGCTGTCAGGGTGTATGTGACTCCCGCTGGTTAAGGCTACTCGTGACGATAAAGTAACTGAACTAGATCAAACAACATTATCAAACAACATTATTTCTTGGTGTGATTCACATAGAGACAGTCTAACCGATTCAGGTATAGACCGAAGCCCATGGGATGTTGTCGTTCAGTCCTTGAGTATCAGTTTTCAACTTGAAAATCCATTTTTGTTCTTTAAGAAATAAGAACTGGGCAACGTCTGTGATGTGTTGAGGAATAAACGGGCGTTCAAGTACTAGCCACCTTAGATCCTCAGCTTTGTGTTTTTTGGCTAGAAAATGTTCCGTCATCCGAGTGGATTGTCTCACGCAGCGGATAGTACTTTTGTGCTCGCTAATGCGGAGTTTCACTTTGCGTGTGGTGTACCCTACGTAATGTAGGGAACACGGACACGTGATTCTGTAGATGACGCAGTCAGAATTGCAGTTCGTGTGGTTACGCAATACCCAGGGACGTCCTGTGCCTATGTCCACCGAGATGGTCTTAGTGGTTTGCGGACAGACACTACAAGTTCCGCAAGGGAAGTGGCCACGAACTGGGGGTAGTGACCACAAAGTGTTGGTTTCAGCTGTGGAGTGTGCCAGCGGTCTGGTATGGACCAGACTATCACGCAAACTAGGACCCCTCTTGAAGGCAAATAAGGGAGGCGAAATCTTGCCATCCGCTATGTTCAATATTTGCCAGTGTCTCCGTACTATTTTCTGTATTTGGCTGGACATAGTACAGAAAGTGGTGACAAATGTGAGTCTCTCGTTAGTGGTCTTGAGCACATCAGTGTCCAGTAGGGCGTCACGATTGTTATTTGACGCCCGTTTCCAAGCTTTACGCACCAGACGTTTTGGATATTGCCGTGTTTCTAATTGTCTGGCAAGTGCCTCCGCATGTTTGTCAAACAGTTGTCTAGTCGAGCAGTTCCTGCGAACCCGCAGGAACTGACCAACTGGAAGATTCTCTCGGAGTGCCCTCGGATGATGGCTATTAAAGGACAGCAACGAGTTTCTGGACATAGGTTTCTTATATAATTCAGAACTCAGTGAGTTTTCATGAACAAAGATGGAAATATCCAGAAAGGCCAAACGATGTTTATTGTACTCTATGGTGAAGCGCAAATACGCATTCTGCTGGTTTAACCATGAGTGAAAAGCATGAATTTCGTCACTAGTGCCCCGCCAAACCACAAGGATGTCATCTATGTATCTCTTCCACAGCAGCAAATGATGATGATACGGGTTGCTGTGGTTGAGTACAATGTCCTGTTCGAAAAGATGAACATAGAGGTTGGCGAGGCTGGGCGCGAAAACACTGCCCATTGAAGTCCCTGATGTCTGGAGGAAGATCTGGTCCTCAAACTTAAAATAATTCTCCATCATGGCTAGTCTGGCACACTCCATGATGAAAGGTACAGGGGTGATACTGTCCAGGGAACGTGCTTCCAGAAGGCCTCTGATGGCATCGAGGGTCTCTAGCTGGGGGATACACGTATAAAGTGACTCTACGTCCAAACTAGCCAAGAGATCGGTGTCAGAGTTAAACTCTATCTCTGGTAAGAGTCGTAGAACGTCTGCCGTGTCTTTAAGGTAAGTTGGCATCTCACTGACCATTGGTCGTAAAAACACGTCTACAAATTTGGACAGAGGTTCTAGCAGTGAGCCGATCCCGGAGATAATGGGACGGCCAGGAGGCGGTCGTTGCTGTTTGTGAATTTTGGGGAGGCAGTAGAAGTAGGGCATCACTGGGTTGTTGGTCACCAGGAATTTTGCCTCTTGTGAAGTTATCCATCCTTCTGCCTCCCCCTCCTCGACCAGTTGTTTGATCTCTCCGGACAGTCTAGATGTGGGATCTGACTCTAGGGCCCGGTAGGATTTTGGATCTGATAGGTGTCTAAGGCATTCTGCCTGATAGACGACAGTATCCTGCAGGACTATAGCCCCGCCTTTATCTGCCGGCTTGATAGTGATCAACGTGTCTTTGGTGAAGTTCTTGAGGGCAGTTTTCTCTATCTTAGAGAAGTTAAAAAAGGCATGGGGGCGGGTGTCGTGCAAACTCATCAGATCGTGAACAACCGCTTTTTCAAAGGTAGAGACTTGTGTAGGGACCTGGTGGGATAGAGGCGTGAAAGTACTTTTAGGACGAAGTCCAGTGTTCACAATATTGGTCTCATTATCTGATGTCGGTGTTATTGGGTCTTTTTCTTTAAAAAAGAAATGCAACCTAATTTTCCTAAAAATTTTTTCAATTTCACATCTCAGAGTGAAAGGGTCACCTGAGTGTGTTGGAACGAAACCCAAGCCCCTATTCAGGACATTCTTTTCATCGATGGTGAGGATTTTAGAGCTGAGATTAACTACAAGGTCATCTACTCGCTGGTCGAGTTCGTTGGTAGTTGTTGATTGCCCCGCCTGCTCCGAGTGTTGGGAAATGTCTGGTCTGGTTGCCAGTGGACCGTAGGGGTTCCTCTCCGTTTGCCTCTGCTGCGTCCTTGTCCTTGTTCTAAAAAAGACTGATTTTGGAAAAATTGCTGCTGAGGTGGATAGGTGTGCATATGTTGTGGAAAGGGTGGTGGTTGGTAACCCCAAGGTGCGGGAGGCCACCATTGGCCTTGATTAGGGTAAAAGTTCTGATTGCCCCTCCTTCTATTGTATCTCCGGGACTGACCTCTCCCTCTACCCTGTGGGGCTCCTGTAGCACCTGTGTCAGAGTCGTCAGATCCCCCTTCGGACCCAGACGAAGAATAGTTAGATCCGTAGCGTCTCCCTTTGTTATTAAAAGTGGGGGCTACATAGGTTTCACTTATATACGTGTATATCTTTTCCCATGAAAACCGGGCCAGGTCTTTCTTGAATTTGTCAATCTTGTTGATTAAGATGTTGTCGCTGTATTCTTTATTTGTTTTGTTTGTCTCGTCCATTTGTTTTTTGAAAAGGGCTACTGTAATGGTGGTTTTAATCTGCCCTTCCAAAGTTTGAATTTCTACGAGAATCGCATCAGCCTGACGTTTCGCCGTGGCGATAATAAGAATTAGCCAGTCACGGGTACAGCGCCAGGCTATAAGTGACCAATCTCGTACAAACTGTTTGTCTGTGAGGAACAATCTTGGAGCGTTCGTCACGATTAGACCGGTAGGGGCACATTTCCCACGTAGATATTCTGCCATAACAAGGCCATGAACTGCGGTCCGTGATTGGCTCTTCCTGAGGTTGAGTAAAGTGGCCCAGTCATCCTTAGGGTTCCCTGTGATCTCTGGCAAGGAATCTAGGATGCTGGGATTGTCAGATAGGATGTTACTTAGGGTCTCATCATCAAAGGCTAAGCCTGCAAAGTCAGCCATTGTGGAGCAGGAACGCGAGGTCAAGGACAAAGGGCGAGCGGTATCAGACTACTAGAGATTCCTAGAGTCTAAAATCAATAATGACCCGCAGCCGTAGCTGCTCTCAGAACCAAACAACAAATTTAAACGAGGGTCAAAATAAGGGACTTCGTTTAAGGACTGAAACACCTCCAATCCCAAAAGTACACAATGAAACCAACAAAAAGGTGCACAGTCCGTAGCAAGATAGCAAAACAATAGTTAATGTAGAGAAACACGAGAGATCCTACAAATAATTGAGACAAGCCCTCCGCAGGAGGTAGGAGTCCATCAGCCCACCCTTAATGGCGGAGCCTCGTCATCTGGTACTCCTGGGAATCGCTGTCTTGGCCCATAAATGCAGATCACCAGGGACTCTGCCTAGGTGCACCGGACAGTGATACCCCAAAAGGAAATCAACTCCTGCCAGGGTCTATGCCCAAGTAGTTGAGGGCTCCAGTGATGTGCAGTGCAAAGAAGTGAAGTGAAGTTAAAAATGAATACTTGGTCAAAAAATATGTTTAATAGGGATCAACCAAGTTTCATGTCTAAAAGAACCTATAGTCTGTTATATATTTCTACAGGCTAGTCTTTGGTTCATGTGAGCGTGTGGTCGACATGTTTCAGCCGCTATGGTAATTTAACCCGGCTTTCTTCAGGACCGAGAAGAAGAGCTACTGCAAAACTAATTACAAAGTGATAAAACTATACCCATACACCAAATGTGAATGTGGGATACCGGTGTGGCAATTGCCACCCTACCAAAAAAGGCTCAGACTCGAGCGTAAGAACGATGTCTTCATTCCTAAAAAAGAAAAGTATATATGAACCTCATGTATATCAAAACACAACTATTGATTGCCACAAGGTAAAGCTGATTCAGCATCACCTAGATGAACAGCTAAACTCCAAAATGATGTTTCTAAATACTAAATTGGTATAGAAAATTAAAAAGGACTCACCCAGCTTTGTGTGGGAGAAAAGCCTCACCTCACCCGGCTGACTGCTCGGAGAAGGAGGCACCGCTCTGTTTAGATGTGGAGAAAGAAAACAAGACAGATTGCCAATGGATGCCCGTCTGTTCAAAACTCAACACACATATTTTAAACAAATTAAAAAGGAACCCAAATTAATTAAAAAAGTCCGAGACCTCGTGACCGCCCATAGGAGTAGTGTTAAAGAGATGTCAATTTGAAACATTCTATCTGACAACTAGTGTGACCAGGGTCAGACAATACAGTAAGTAATTGTAATTATGTGGTTGAAAAAGCTGTCAACAGGATTCTAACAGCTAATTCTGTTTTGGAAAACAAAGGGCATGCTATCTTCCCCTTACTTTTACTTATCCGTCAGCATCTCTGACTAGCTTGCTGTCTGAAAAAACCTTTGACAAAACGAAGAAGGTGCTACTTAGTAGCGATCGTATCAGACAGGCGCGTTCTAGAGTTGCTGTCAGCAGTACATGCATGCTTGACAAAGATAAGTCAAAGACCCCATGCCTAGGTCTGTAAAGTTAACTTAATGTCTCTTAAAGACTGAAGGACCTGTAAGGCTTACTATGTGACCTGGGGCAAATCCAACCATAAAAGGTTGTTGATTAAAAAGGAGAAGAAGGAAACCAACCCTAGAAATTATGGTCAAGGGTCAACCAGCCAGTTCTCAATTCAGGATTATATTTTAAGGATTATATCCAAAACTGGAGTGAACCAAAAGCACAAGCTGCCTGCCTCCTCACCTGTCCGTCGATACCTCAGACTGGCTCACAAGCTGTCTGGGAGGCATCGACAGGAAGGGGAGGCTGCTATTTATAGTACTTAAGTTGGACGCGTACGTCGTGAATTGAATTCAGCTGTTTATTCAGCTGTTTCTGCACTCGTAATACACCGCGTCTATGCGAAGTAACGCGCATGCGCCTAAGATAGACGCTAACAGGAGTGCGCACGCGTTAGTGTCAGACACAGCGCTGGTGTAGTTTGAAAGTACGAGTGTATTCCAAGTTGATGGAAATAATAAGGACGATCAAGACAAGGCAAAGCTCCGTAGGATCAGACCACCTACGTATACGAAGTGGTGTATAGTGTACATCCCTCCCTTCCTCGGGCCTCGTGTGTCTAGCGCGCATGCGTCGGGGAGTAAAGGAGTCAGCCCGCGCATGCGCTAGAAATCATGACTTGTGTGTCTAACGAGCCCGCGTAGGGAAGCCATGAATTCTTCTCAAGTAAGCCTGATACATGGGAATAACCTGGGTCGATGTAAAACCCAGTCATCAATGTTACCCAATGAGGGCACTAGAGTGTAACTGATCAGTTGTGGGAGACGGAGGTAAAATAATCCTGTCAACTTGCAATTAGGTCAGTAATGAATTATACCATCTCTAGAAATAAGAAATTTAAGGCATAGAGAAGGCGCCTAAAGTAGTAAGGACACCATGCCTGTGGGACAGTTGGTGATATATAATCCCTTCTTGAAATACATGTAGTGTCAATCTACAGTGCACAATCTCGTAAGACTAAAAATCTCCGCATGCTGTGGGATGTCGTAATGGCTTTAGATCAGTCGACATATAACGATGTCTCTAGAGAAGGGTATGTCGACTGGAACCTTAGGTGCCCGCAAAGCTGTCAGGGTGTATGTGACTCCCGCTGGTTAAGGCTACTCGTGAAGATAAAGTAACTGAACTAGATCAAACAACATTATCAAACAACATTATTTCTTGGTGTGATTCACATAGAGACAGTCTAACCGATTCAGGTATAGACCGAAGCCCATGGGATGTTGTCGTTCAGTCCTTGAGTATCAGTTTTCAACTTGAAAATCCATTTTTGTTCTTTAAGAAATAAGAACTGGGCAACGTCTGTGATGTGTTGAGGAATAAACGGGCGTTCAAGTACTAGCCACCTTAGATCCTCAGCTTTGTGTTTTTTGGCTAGAAAATGTTCCGTCATCCGAGTGGATTGTCTCACGCAGCGGATAGTACTTTTGTGCTCGCTAATGCGGAGTTTCACTTTGCGTGTGGTGTACCCTACGTAATGTAGGGAACACGGACACGTGATTCTGTAGATGACGCAGTCAGAATTGCAGTTCGTGTGGTTACGCAATACCCAGGGACGTCCTGTGCCTATGTCCATGGGGTGCCTTAGGAGGGGTGGGTGTGTGATCCATCCAATCCTGGGGTTACAGAGGGAGGTGTATGCAGAGACTGCACTTTACATCACATGTCCAGACATGTGCCTGTGGTGGGAGATGCAGAGGCAGCAAACCCCATCCGTCATACGACACCCTTTCACCCCCCTCCGATGCACCATTATCAGACTGCCTGGAAGTGAATGTAAAGGCGCCAAAATCAGGTTTTTTTTATAATAGGTCAAGGTTGCACTCGAGAGGTGCACAGCTGTGACACATTGTCGTACCTTACCGTTTCCTCAGCATTAGTACTAAATATGTTTGCCCCTTTTGAAAAAACATACAAGAAGCAAATTGTATTTACTCCGTGCCAGAAAAAAGCGTTAACTGAGGTAACTTCACTTTTATTTTAAAATATTTTCATTTGGAGTAATTTCTAAGCTTGCTTATCCTTTCCATGTGCAAGAGGTGCATGTGGTTTGTAACTGTTGAAAATGAGATATTACCAAATTTCCATTAGTGATATTTGTTTTTATTGTGCCTGAATAGCGCCTGAAGGCCAAAAAACAAGACAACACGATCAGATGGCTCTTGTTACCATCTCACTGGTGTTTTTACGCATTTATGATACCAACCTGAGGAGTACGAGAAACAAATGGTACCAAAGGAGAAAGAGGCTTTCTAAAGCAGTCTCTTTATCGCTTGATTTATGTATTCTCACGGCTTAGCAGAGAAGCAATTGTTTTTATGTTATGCTACATAAATGTTCATATATGCAAGCATTATTCTTTTCTTGTGGGTTCATATCAGTGCTTAATTTGTAAAATATTAAGTGCCAGGGCTCTGACCAGGAGGCCATTGTCGCTAGCACCACCCATCGCCCCTGTCTTCGCTGCCATAACAACTACTAACCATCTCTCTTGCATGTAAATGCGACAGTTCAGGTTATTCCAGGTCCCCAAGGCTAAAGGAATGGCTGGGGAGACAGGTATCAGCAATCTTAATGTATATTGTATTGCTAAACTACCGTTGTTCAGCTCATTTCTAAATTAGATGAGCAGTGCCACCATGTGGTGGACTGTTCTAAGTGTGGTGTGGACAATTAGGTGCTGGAGTCGAGCACCGGAAACCAATTAAGGGATGGTGCTGAGCACCAGAAAGCACCAGCTCAAATTAAGCACTGGTTCATATACTACACAATTACTGCTTTCCACCGACAGCCAAACAAGTACAAACACATGAAGGTGTAGCATATAAAGAAATACAGTGATTCAATGCTTTGTAGCTAGGCGTGTGCTACCAACGTCCACATATAAGCATGCAAATATACGTTCTATTAATTCACAGAGATTTATAAAGCGCACGGCTACCCATCAAGGCCTCCCACCGCTAAGGACAGCTGACAGGTCTTCCGCCTGGCCGGACAATTAGCTGAAAAGAGTAGTGTTTAAAGTTTTCTGAATATGGATTCTGACTCGGTTTTCCTTATTAGCAGTGGAAGAGTTTTCCAGAGTTTAGGAACAAGGAAGGCAAAGGCCACCTCTAGCCTTCTCTATTCTGGGGACTTTTAGTAATGGCTGGTTGGTGGAGCGCAATGTTCTTGTGGGGCCGTAGGGTGTTAGTAGTGTCTGAATCAACCTGGGTCCTTTTATATATATCGCTCTATGAGCGAATCAAAGTGCCATGAAGTGCATTCTTATTGGGAGTAGAAGCCAGTGCAGGGTTCTCAGGGCTGCAGTTACCGAGTGGTGCTTTGGAATTTTCTGCAATATTCGGACTGCGGAATTTTGTATTACCTGAAGTCTTTTTATGACTGATTTAGGACTCCCCAGATATAGGGAATTTTCGTAGTCAAGTAGTGAGATAACCAAGCCTTGTACCACCACTCTGCGTGTGGATTCCGGCAGCCATCTCAAACGTTTCCTCAGAGTCTGGAGTAGGCCGAAGCAGGTGGCTGCCAGTTTCTTGGCATGGGTTTCCATTGTGAGCTTATTGTCGAGCCAGACTCCTTGCTTCAGTTTTAGGGGAGGGTTGACGGCCAAAAGAGTTTGGCCAGTTCATCTCTATCCATCTGGAGGGGTTGCTTCTCACCACCAGTACCGCTGCCTTATCACCATTTAATTTAAGACTGCTAGTGGCCATCCAGTCCACCATGTGCCTAAGGCAGGTATTGAGGAGAGTTGACGTCCTTTCAATTTGATGGGAGGGGCTGATGATAATTTGTGTGTCATCAGCATAGAATATTGAAGTAAAGCCATAGGTCTTTATGATTTCTGCCAATGGGAGGACGTACAGGTTGAATAACGTAGGGCTTAGTGTGGAGACTTAAGGTACCACACACTTCAGGGAGTGAGAATACGATAGTATGACCTCTTCACACACTTGGAAGGTTCTGTTTTGGAGGACGGAGGAAAGCCATGTTAGTGCTAATCCTGCGATACCTGCTTCCTCCATCCTTTTAGGGGAGAGGATGTGAGTAACGGTCAGAGCTGCCAAATTTGGAACTGGGGAACCAGGCGAGTCTCAGCGTCAGCTCAACATCCTGTAAATCTGGGCAAATCACTTAATTCTCCTTGTGCCAACCAAAAAATGAAAATGAATGTATCCTTGTATAACGTAAGGGAAACAACCATTACAACGCAGTCATTACAACGCACTACCTTTACAATGCAGTCATTACAACACAACATCCTTTACATCGCATGCCATTACAACGCAGCCATTACAACGCATGCTACTACAACGCATGCCATTACAAAGCATTATAAGGTAAGTAATGGGAAATAGTAATTTTTACCCCTACACTATCCAACTCGTACACTACTGTTGCACTCACTGGAGTGGGAAGAGTAATTTTTACCCCTACACTATCCAATACTTACACTACTGTTGCCCTAAAAGTATTATGCGTTGTAATGGTATGCGTTGTAATGGAATGTGTTGTAAGTGTAGTTTCTAAAAATGGGTTTGATGGCATGCGTTGTAAAATCATGCGTTGTAATGGATGTTGCGATGTAAAAACTGCGTTGTAAAGGCATGAGTTGTAAAAGTTTACATTGTAACGTGTCCTATTCATAACATAACTGGTGCTCATGTAAAGTGCTCCAATACCCTTCGGGTCGAGTTTTTGCTATATAAAAAACTGCAAAAACAACAAAAAAAACAGCATGGGGTGGGAAATGGTGTCAAACGTAGCACTCAGATCCAATAGGATCAGAGATGCGGACCCACCTTGGTCCAAAACAGCTCTTCTCAGAGGCTGAAAGCAGGGCCGTTTCTGTACTGCTACTTGGTCTAAAACCTGTCTGAGAGGGATGTAAAATGCTGCAGGTAAAGAGATGGATTTTTATTTAAAACCTTTTCCAGGATATTACTGGGTCCCGGAAGGGGGGAGATTGGGGGCGGTAGTCTTTGCAGAGCGACAGGTCTGTGTCTGGCTTTTTGTTTTAGCAGTGGCTTAACTACGGCATGTTTCCACACCGCAGGAACAGTACCTGATTAAAGTGAGCAGTTAAACAAATCAAAGTGGAAGTAACTGCTGTTCCACCTTTATACTTGAAATCCGGGGGAGCAGGATCCAGAGGGGAGCCAGATTAGAGGGATGCAAACATTTGCCGTGTTTTCCCGCATGATTTCAGGAAAAGTGCCTAGTGTCCCGATGCCCAAATGGAGGGATAGACTAGCTCCACCGTCTCCTCCCAGAGATCGGAGGATGTTATTTTCTTGTCGCATACATATTTACATTAATAAATAAACTATTCGGCAAAGTGCATATTTCTGCCTTGCTTCGTTCCTGCCTGTTCGGTGACCCTCTTAATAATTCCTTCAGTCTAAAGCATTTCAATGGAAGCTTCAAGCAGGAACAGCACCTTAATATTAGAGAAAGCAAACAATAAAACATTGAAAGTTTGAGAGCCAAGTGGAGCGCAGCACCACCCTTGATGCTGGCGGGCCCTGGGGTAAGGGGTGAAGGTTGTCCGGTCTGATATCTGTGATTGTAAAGAGCTATGAAGTCGAAGGTATCTTGCTAAATGCATTTTTGCTACAGTTCCAAGTTATAGTTTTAAATATAGATGCATTAAATAGTTAATTGATGAGTGTGTGCTTATGTGCACTTATGTACGTGCTGTGTGTGTGTTGGGGTACCTAGACATTTTAATCTAGGGCAGTAAAAACTGTAAAGCTTTCTCTTTTCGAAAGGGGGCCTTGTCTAGACTTATCTTGGCTGTGGCCATAACAATTTTGTGCGCTAACCTGACTGTTTTATTTAGTACTTTCTTCGCCTATAACCAGGACCACAGTAATTACGAGATTTTGCTGCAACAGTTTTTTCTGCATAATTGTGTTTGTGCTGCATAAGCCACACAATTCATCATCTGATACATAATCTGCAGATTGTAACAAAACATTGCTGTTTCTAACTCAAACAGATCAAAATGTACTAAAAATGCAGTGACACGTGCGGTCATGCAGTGGAAGGTCCTCCTCGAAGGTTGACTGGTTAGCCATCTGTTGCTTATTGTTGTATTTGGGTGTTATCGATAGTAATGAGGTGAAACCCTTGTCGAGATAATGCTAACATATGTAACAAACCTTGGCAAACCCTGTAGGTCTCGCCTACAAGAACTATTGGCTTTGTCAATGTCTTTTAGCCATGTCGTATAGCAGCACAGTTGAAAGCTAGAAGGCGGGTGGGTGGGAGCGGAAAGCGACAATGCTGGACATTTGGGGGCAAGCAACAGAATGGGATAGGGCAAGCAACATTACAGAAAGGGACGGGAGGGCGGGAGGGGGGAAAACAGCATCACCAAGAGGGACGGCAGGGGCCTAGCTGATAGCTAGTAAAAAGGGCTATGATGCAGCCAGTGCCGGCCACATCATAGCGTTTTTGCCCAAGTGGGACAGGATGATGGGAGAGGGCAAACACGTGACGTGGAAAGGGGGTCGGAGGGGCAAGCAACATCGCAGGACATTGAGTTGCTAGCAGCGGGATGGAAGGAGGCAAACAGCATCACAGAGAGGGATAGGAGAGTGGCACACAATAACACGGAGAGATTTGGATGAGGAAGATGGCCTGCAAACACATCACTCTTATGAAGTAGTGCAACTAAAGGTAACAAGTAGCTCCGAAAACACGAGCAGTGGAAGGATACTACTCAAGTAAGCAGTACTTGGGCCATGCTCCAGATGAAGAACAAACCCACAAGGAGGAAGTGAAGCCCGTATGTTTTGTGTTACGCCACTGAGTTTACTGCTGTCCTCTAGGGAACAACACAGAGGTCCTGTAATAAAAGCAGCCATTTGATCCCCAACCCAGGTATGGAGTTCAAACCCTACTTTTTAATGTGCCCCAAACTGTGAGGTTGCACTGTCCTCAGAAATGCTCCACAAGCTTGGACAAAACTGCGCAGTACTGCCTCTGAAAGAACTAACTTCTAATATCACTGCATATGAGAACACTGGCCTTCGCTGCTGCCTATGGTTACGACTCACAATGATTCCAAGTTGTATCTCACCCCTCACACCTTGTCAGTGCAAAGTTTCACAGCTGATTTCAAAGAGCATCAAATACAGCAGACACGTTTCGTCACTTTGACTTTTTCAAGGATATTTCCAATAGCACGGTTGGCAATCTGCACGGCAGCACTGTTGTTGGTCCAAGTAAGAGAGGGAAATACTCTTTGAAATCAACGGTGAAACTTTGCAATTCATCTCATAAATATTAGCAGAAATTTCTGTTATATACTGGATATCAGATCCCTGTTACTTGGTTGTGCTATTTAACTATCTATGTCTACATACTGTACACCTTTACTGGATGATGGAAGACATAGATATATGTGGAATTATCTTTATGAGCCAACAAAACAAACCTTGAGCTTCTCTTTGTACTAGCAATATACTTGCTGTGCTCCACTCAAACACATATGTCAGTGATGGTCCGGTCATCACTCCAAGTACACTTCTCAGGTAGCAAAGGTGTAGTCTGTTGTAGCATCAGCTTGACTTGACTCCTGTTCTCTATGAGCTATCAGCCTCTTTATCTCAGGGATGTGTGCTTAACTGGAACCACTGCTGCCACTGTAATAGTTTATGCTATACAACCAAGGGTGGCTGAAGGAGTTACACATAACCTGGGACATATCCTATTATACATCAAAGCAAAACTAAGCAGCAGCCGAGCAGGGCGCCACCAGCTGTGTCTGGGAACCTGTGAAAAAAGTTGAGGTGCACCAGCCGTGCCAGAGAAGAAGCACCCTTAAACAGGCACTGCTCTGTCCCTATAGACTTCACGCAAACATTTAGCTGCAACAATACCATAATTCCTGAAAAACACAATAAAGCAAGGAGGCATCCCTCTTTGCCTTGATAACAAATAACGATGCCTCTCCTTAACGTGTGGCTCAACGGCTAGAGCGGCCGACTTTGAAGCTGGGGAACCAGGTTCGAGCCTGGCTGAAGGCTACACATCCTGTGATTCTGGGAGATTCACTTCATCTCCCCGTGCCTAAAAATGAATGTGTCCCAGGCAGAGCAAACAATACAAGAGTAGAGGGTGCCCAAAGAAATAGGAGAAGATATGGGGGGCCTGGCAGGCTTACAGGTGTTTTTGGTGGGTGTAACGCAGACCTCATTTGGTTAGGCATTCCGTAGTTGCTATTGTACATGTATGTACTATTGTTTAAATGAACAAGATTCGATACAACTCTTCCTGAACACTGAGCATGTATTAATAAAAAGATTTTTAAAAAAATAATTAACGTGTCCGTCTGTAATGCAACTGGTGCTCATGTATAGTGCTCTGATGCCTTCGGGTCAAGTTTGCGCTATATAAAACAGCACACACAAATATAGTTACAGAGTGCGTGTCAGATGTCTGCACTGCTGGACTTCTTCACACCTTACCGACAAACCCAGCGAGTAAGCAAGGAAACTGCATATGCTCCATGCCCACAAGTTGGCAAAGAAATAAACTCAGATGAAAGGGTAATAGTTAGTCGGCTTCTCTAAAATATATAAAAGATTTTTAAGGAAATTAGGTTGCTGGTGTTGAAGAGCTAAGAGGAGCAGCAGCAACTGTGTGGAGCAAGATATATGCGACTTGGCTGCAGTATAGCAAAGGAAAGCATCCCTATTCAATGTACATTATATGTAACGTAAGGAATTATATACCCACAAATGCTTGTTTATTATATGAATATTTACAAACCCCAAATTAATATATTTTTGGCATTTACTAATGGGTGTTAATTAGTGCACAACAGGGCTGGATTGGGATCAAAAATGGGTCCCAGCACCCCCAAAAAATTGGCGCATATTTGCTGATTGCGCCTTTTCAGTGTTTTTAGTAGCATGGAAAAGAAGGGTGGGGGTTCTCTAAAAGTAATTAAGGATGTGGTTTAAAACATGTGAACTTAATTCCAGAAATCGGTCCTAGGAAGCTTGTTTCCGGTCCAGGGAAGACATGGCTTGGAAGTTGGGGCTGGACTGTTCCCATGAGGCACAGGGTCAGACTGATTTGCATATGGCCATGTCTGAACTGGGGTGGCAGAGTGGGCTAAAGAACGGTGATGGATTAAACCCAGATCAGTTGACTGGGGGTGAGTGCTTGCAACGTTCAACACTCCGTCCATCATTTCCTTTGGTTTTTGCTTTGTTCGCCATAAGTTGGCAGGGTATGCTCAGACGTGAGTCCCTTGCTCACTTTGCCACTGGATTTAAGCAAGCCTGGTTGAAGACGGCTGAAATGCCAGAAATCGGTCCTAGGAAGCTTGTTTCCTGTCCAGGGAAGACATGGCTTGGCAGTTCGGGTTGTACTGTTCCCATGAGGCACAGGGTCAGACTGATTTGCATATGGCCATGTCTAAACTGGGGTGGCAGAGTGGGCTAAAGAACGGTGATTGATTAAACCCAGATCAGTTGACTGGGGGTGAGTGCTTGCAACGTTCAACACTCCGTCCATCATTTCCTTTGGTTTTTGCTTTGTTCGCCATAAGTTGGCAGGGTATGCTCAGACGTGAGTCCCTTGCTCACTTTACCACTGGATTTAAGCAAGCCTGGCTGAAGACGGCTGAAATTCCAGAAATCGGTCCTAGGAAGCTTGTTTCCGGTCCAGGGAAGACATGGCTTGGCAGTTCGGGCTGTACTGTTCCCATGAGGCACAGGGTCAGACTGATTTGCATATGGCCATGTCTGAACTGGGGTGGCAGAGTGGGCTAAAGAACGGTGATGGATTAAACCCAGATCAGTTGACTGGGGGTGAGTGCTTGCAACGTTCAACACTCCGTCCATCATTTCCTTTGGTTTTTGCTTTGTTCGCCATAAGTTGGCAGGGTATGCTCAGACGTGAGTCCCTTGCTCACTTTGCCACTGGATTTAAGCAAGCCTGGTTGAAGACGGCTGAAATGCCAGAAATCGGTCCTAGGAAGCTTGTTTCCTGTCCAGGGAAGACATGGCTTGGCAGTTCGGGTTGTACTGTTCCCATGAGGCACAGGGTCAGACTGATTTGCATATGGCCATGTCTAAACTGGGGTGGCAGAGTGGGCTAAAGAACGGTGATTGATTAAACCCAGATCAGTTGACTGGGGGTGAGTGCTTGCAACGTTCAACACTCCGTCCATCATTTCCTTTGGTTTTTGCTTTGTTCGCCATAAGTTGGCAGGGTATGCTCAGACGTGAGTCCCTTGCTCACTTTACCACTGGATTTAAGCAAGCCTGGCTGAAGACGGCTGAAATTCCAGAAATCGGTCCTAGGAAGCTTGTTTCCGGTCCAGGGAAGACATGGCTTGGCAGTTCGGGCTGTACTGTTCCCATGAGGCACAGGGTCAGACTGATTTGCATATGGCCATGTCTGAACTGGGGTGGCAGAGTGGGCTAAAGAACGGTGATGGATTAAACCCAGATCAGTTGACTGGGGGTGAGTGCTTGCAACGTTCAACACTCCGTCCATCATTTCCTTTGGTTTTTGCTTTGTTCGCCATAAGTTGGCAGGGTATGCTCAGACGTGAGTCCCTTGCTCACTTTGCCACTGGATTTAAGCAAGCCTGGCTGAAGACGGCTGAAATGCCAGAAATCGGTCCTAGGAAGCTTGTTTCCGGTCCAGGGAAGACATGGCTTGGCAGTTCGGGCTGTACTGTTCCCATGAGGCACAGGGTCAGACTGATTTGCATATGGCCATGTCTGAACTGGGGTGGCAGAGTGGGCTAAAGAACGGTGATGGATTAAACCCAGATCAGTTGACTGGGGGTGAGTGCTTGCACCGTTCAACACTCCGTCCATCATTTCCTTTGGTTTTTGCTTTGTTCGCCATAAGTTGGCAGGGTATGCTCAGACGTGAGTCCCTTGCTCACTTTGCCACTGGATTTAAGCAAGCCTGGCTGAAGACGGCTGAAATGCCAGAAATCGGTCCTAGGAAGCTTGTTTCCGGTCCAGGGAAGACATGGCTTGGCAGTTCGGGCTGTACTGTTCCCATGAGGCACAGGGTCAGACTGATTTGCATATGGCCATGTCTGAACTGGGGTGGCAGAGTGGGCTAAAGAACGGTGATGGATTAAACCCAGATCAGTTGACTGGGGGTGAGTGCTTGCAACGTTCAACACTCCGTCCATCATTTCCTTTGGTTTTAACTTAATTCCTGTGCCTGACCAGTATTCGGGTAGCTCGCTGTGAGTTGTTATTGCTTTCAGATGATGTCCCCCAGGTTCACCACTGGAAGACAAGCATAAAGAAACCCATGAAAAAAGTATCAATTTGGGAAGCAATAATTAGGGAGGAAGAAGTAATCCAAGCTCCTTTTAACCCCTCTGATGCGGTATCAAAGCCTCCGTAGAACAATAATGTTCCCAAAAGGCCTCAGAATATCCATCGCCTGAACATAGGTCTTGGCAGGTGCGAATGCAGTTACCATTATTATCACCATGTCATTATGGGGGACTGAGTTGAACCGGTGAACTTTTGATGATGAACATAATAATGCAGTGAGCACATTGGCCTACGGGGATTTCAGTCTAGCTGTAAAGGTCTCTCAAGCACATATTGACATTTAACTTTTGTCTTCTTAACTTCACTGAGATAAAAAAAAAAAATGTCTCTCGTGCACAGATTAGTTCACACTGTGGCGAGCCACACCTGCATGTAAGTGAGGCCACATCTGCTCAGGCCCCCCTGCTCAATCTGCATAAATGAATGTGCCTGCAGCCGGCCCAAGCCAGCTTTTTATATCAAAGGGCCGGTCCAGCCGGGGGGTGTGGTGGGGGTGGAGGGGACTGGGAATGACACCTCCGGCCCATTACTGAAAAGGGGGGTAACTGAGGCCCATCGGTCTCCAGTTACAGACCTCCAGGAAGTCTACTCAGGCCCCCACTGGGCCGGTGGTGGCATCTGAACAGTACAGACAGATCCCAATGCGGCCCATGGCAGCAACCCCGGTCCATCACCCAAGTGCCCGCCTTACCAATCCGACCCTTAACCACAACTCAATATTTCTCATTTCATCAACTTTAAAAGAATACAAGTTTGAGCTAGTTGCACACAGATGTTTAAAGAAGGCAACTGAAATGACTGATCTATTTACCAGGACAGGAAATTGTCACCTACACAATGATTTCTGCAGAAACAAAGGAATCCTCCATGTGATCTTACTAGAATCTGAGCATGTTCTCTGCAGCAGGCTCGTTACCTTTCCAAGCTATTCTATGAAGATTTAAATCTAGAACCATTTGATTACAAACCCATGTCTTTGTATAAGGTCATTACTGACCGGAGCTCCTATGCTATGCTACTGAGCCATCTGGGCAGCAGATGTAGCTGGTAAGATAGCGCTGCGATTAATGATCCTCTTGTTGTAACCTTTGGTCACAAGTTTGAAAGTTGTTGTAGCCACTTTAGCCTTGCATATGTCTTGGATGTATAAATTAAGCACTGTTCATTTAAGTAACAATAACCTGTGCTTAACATGGCAACTAAACAACATTGTGTTGACAAGTGGCTATATGTTGAGAGTCTGCTTATCTGCCCTACGTTGAGCTCCTCGCAAGTCATTGGAAAGTTGCTGTAGGTTTCTTGATTTCCACTTCAGTGAACATGAAAATCACACATGTCATGCCCACTGATGGTCTACCGGTTTACATCAAATGAGACCCTAAAGCTTGGTTTTGAGGTCGAGGAGGCATGCAAAAAGCATCCCTCTTTTCCAGAGAGTGGCTACTGCCTCTCTAACCAGGCTGTGATAGACTAACTATGGTAGCAGCATTAATCTATAATCAGGGTTACACTGCACCCAGGTAACCCTTAGAAGGGATTATCTGAAAGTTCACTATTATCAAACTCTGTGCAAGAGACTTGGAAGGTGTGCCGCAGGATCATGCAGGAAATATGCCCTAGGATTGCAGGGGCAACCAGGATTCAAACGTAGCAGATCATCTGATTGGATCAGCATGTTCATCAGGAAATAAAAGTCTTCCCTAATTGGCCACTGTTAGGAAATGGGGTTCTTTAGTTGGCAGAGTTAGGCAGCTTTGTCCAAATAGGGACCCTTGCTTCTAGTCAGGGTAAGGGGGATACACACTTTAGATAACCCCTGCTCACCCCCTGGTTAGCTTGGCACGAGCAGACAGACTTATCCCAAAGGCAATGTGTAAAGTATTTGTACTCAAAACACATAGTAATACAGTGATAATACCACAAATGTACACCACATCAGTTTAGAAAAATAAAGTATCTGTATCTAAACTCAACAAGACCAAAACAACAAAAATCCAACATACAAGTATTAAGAATATGACTTTACAGTAAGAATATGACTTTAAAAAGGTTTCAAACAACTGGGTCCATAGAAAACTATGGATTCATGATTTCTCTCAAAGTACCTGTAGTTGCGACAAAATTCACATGGGTAAACAGCCGTAGAGATGGGAAGCATCGAAAAATAAAGATGCCACACTTCCTGAAACCATGGGGAGGCGGTGTGACAGTTCTGCTGCACGCAAGAGAAGTGATGCGTCAAATCTGGTCTGTAGGGGGAAGTGATGCATCTTCTCTGAGACGGTTCTGGTCAGCGGGTGATGCATCGGGAAACTTGCTGCACAGGTACGATGCGTGGAAATCAGGGATGCGGCAACGATCAATGCGATGGTGTCAAGCAGCACTGCGTTGGTTTATTCAGCCACGATCCCTTGATGCATCAGTTCTTGCAGCAGCAACAGGCGCTGCGTCGGTTTTGGCAGCGGTGCGGCGAAGCGTGGAGATTCTTCTCACGCAGCGCTGCTGCGTCGGGAAAACAGCCGCAAGAAGAGCGATGCGTCGATTTTCGCAGTTCTTTAGGTTTCTTCCAGCTCCCAGCAGCAGGCACAACCTCCAGAGGCCCAGAACTTGAAAAGGCACCTCCTGGCAGGTCGGAACTCTCAGCAGCAAAGTTCAGGGGAGCTGTGGATGAAGTCTTTGTGGCCCTGAGACTTCATAACAGGAGGCCAGCATACACAGGCCCTTAGAGATCTTCCAGCAGGTTCAAAGCAAAGTTCCAGTCTTTATCCTCTCCTTGGTAGCAACAGCAACTGCAGACCAACCCCACACAGCAAAGGGGCAGTATTCCTCCTCACGGCTCTTCAGCTTTTCTCCTTGGCAAAGGTTCCTCTTGATTCCAGAAGTAGTCTAACGTTTTGGGGGTTTAGGCCTAATACTTATACCCCAAAATGTCTTTGTTCTCTTTGTGCAATGGTCTCTGAGCCCACACCAAAACAGTTTTGTCCTCAGTGGTGCAGTATGACCACAGGGGGTGGAGACAGTATTGTGCCAGAGAGACAGGCCCTATTCAGGTGCAAGGAAATCTCCTCCCACTACTCTAAATTCAGCCATGCCCCATTCAGATCGGCTCTGAGTCATCTAGGAAGGGCCAGGCACACCTCAACCCCACCAGTGGCTGTCTACAGTGAATGCACATCCCCAGTCCCTGTCACTCCAAAATCAGACGGTCAATCCACAAACACGCAGAGGTACACAGAATGGTTAAACCAGAAAATGCATACTTTCTAAAAGTGGCATTTTCAAACGCACAATTTAAAAGCCATCTTTACTAAAAGATGTGTTATTCAATTCTGAGTTGAGCGAACCTAACTTTATTTCTCTATCTTGTCCCAATTTGAAGTTATGCTTGTAAGATGTTACAAAGCATTTCCCATTCTATCTTATGGAGCAAGCTAGCCTTTCAAAAGTGAAAAACGAAAATGGCAGTATTTCACTATCAGGACATGCCACCCACACAGGGCCGGACTGGTGGTAGCAGGCACTGGGCAATCCCCCGGTGCACCGCACGGGTGAGGCATAGCTGCAAAATTGGCCCTGTAACAAAATCGACCGAAAACCGACCCTGGTAAAGAGCTCGGCCGCACCCCCAAACCCTCGGGGGGCCGGCCGAGCACTTTGTCAGGGCCGGTTTTGGTTCCCAGTCCAGCCCTGCACCCACACCACTACATGTCCTACCTTTCACATACACTGCACCCTGCCCATGAGGGTACCTTGTGCCTACCATAGGGGTGCCTTACATGTAAGAAAAAGGAAGGTTAGGTCCTGGCAAGTGGGTGCACTTGCCAGGTCGACATGGCAGTTAAACTGCACACAGACACTGCAGTGGCAGGTCTGAGATACCTTTTCAGGTCTACTCATGTGGGTGGCACAATACAGTGCTGCAGGCCCACTAGTAGCATTTGATTTACAGGCCCTGGCACACTCAGTGCACTTTACTAGAGACTTACCAGTAAATCAAATATGCCAATCAGGGAGAACCAATTGTAACAACAATTTACACAGGGAGAATTTGCACTTGACACTGATCAGCAGTGGCAAAGTGCCCAAAGCATCTAAGCCTGCAAAAACAAAATCCAGCACAGCATCAAAAATACAGGAGGCAGAGGCAAAAAGTATGGGGAAACCATGCCAAGGATGCCGAGTCTAACACATGTCCCCTCCAGCTGAAAGGTGGGGAGAACTACGCACACTCTTGGGAGTTCTCATCACTAAGCTGGAAGAATCTGGACAGACCATCAGCATTGGCGTGTTCTGTACCAGGGCAGTGTTCCACTGTAAAATCTATTCCCTGTAGGGAGATGGATCACCTCAACAGTTTTGTATTATCACCCCTCATCTGCATCAACCATCTGAGGGACCTGTGGTCTGTCTGAACCCGAAGTGTGTCCCAATCAAGTAGGGTCTTAGCTTCTTCAGGGCCCAGACCACAGCAAAAGCGTATCTTGCAATTGCACTCCACCTCTGTTCCCTGGGAAGTAGCCTTCTACTAATGAAAGATATGGGTTGGTCCAAGCCCTCGTCATTCAATTGTGAGAGTCCTGCTCCCACACCATGCTCTGAAGCGTCTGTCTGCACAACAAATTCTTGGGAGAAGTTGGGTGGCTTGAGCACAGGCGCCGTGCGCATGGCAGATTTCAGGGCCTCAAAAGCAATCTGACAGGCATCGGTCCAGTTCGCTTTTCTTGGCTGCTTCCTTGAAGTCAGCTCCGTGAAGGGGGCAACAATGGTGCCATATCCCCTGACAAACCGTCTGTAGTACCCAGTGAGTCCTAAAAAGGCTCTCACCTGTCTGGGTCTTGGGGGGCTCCCCAGCCAGAATAGTGTTGAACTTAGACTGTAGGGGCGCCACCTGGCCGCATCCTACCTAGTGCCCTAAGTACACCACAGAACCCTGCCCTGTCTGGCACTTACTGGCCTTGATAGTGAGGCCTGCCTTCTGGAGAGCATTCAAAACTTCATAGAGGTGTTGCAAGTGTTCCTCCCATCTGGAGCTGAAAACAGCAATGTCATCCAGGTAAGCAGCGCTGAATTCCTCCATCCCGGACAGTACCTGGTTGACCAGTCTCTGGAATATGGCATGGGCGTTCTTCAACCCAAAGGGCATGACACAGAACTGCTGGTGCCCCTCTGGCATTGAAAACGCAGACATCTCTCTTGCCCCATCGGTCAAAGCAATCTGCCAGTACCCCGATGTTAGATCAAACATGCTAAGGTACCGGGCAGCTCCCAGACGATCAATGAGCTCATCAGCACTGGGGACGGGGTGCACGTCAGTCCTGATGATGGCATTGAGCCCACGATAGTCCATGCAGAACTGGAGTTCAGGAGTGCCACCGGGTGCAGCAGCTTTCAGAACCAAGACCACTGGGCTAGCCCAGGGGCTGCTGGAGGGCTCTATCACCCCTAACACCAACATTTTGGAAACCTCTTCCTTAATGCTGGCCCTGTAAATGCTATGTTTTACAGGTAAACTGTCCCCTGTGTCCACATCATGGACACACCATTTGGTGATTCCTGGAGTCAGGGAGAACAGGGAGGCAAACTCTCCCAGCAACTGGCAACAGTCCCTCTGCTGCTCTAGGGTCGGGGTGGGAGAGAGGTTTACTCCATCCACTGACCCATCATGTTCCTTGGCTGAAAGGAAGTCTGGAAGAGGCTCACTCTCCTCTTCCATTCCACCATCTGTAGTCAGGAGCATTGTCACTTCAGACCTCTCAAAGTGAGGTTTGCGGCGGTTCACGTGTAGGACCCTCAAAGGGTTCCTGGGAGTTTGCAAGTTGACCAAGTAGGTCACATCACTCTTGCCCTCCACCCCATCAAAAGGAACAGTCCACTTGTCTTGGAACGCACTAGGCTCCATTGTTGTGATCATTCACACTTTTTGGCCAGGCTAAAACTCAGAGTGGCATTCTGGTCGTACCATCGTTTCATCTCGTCCTGGCTGGCTTCCAGGTTCGCCTGAGCGATTTTCCATAAGCGTTGAGTCTGGTTCTTGAAGGCCAGCATGAGCTGAACACATCTTGGGGGTCTTACCAGGAGTTTCCTCCCAACACTCCTTCACCAGACTCACAGGTCCTCTCACAAAATGCCCATACAGCAATTCAAGGGGCTGAACCCTAAGGATTTCTGTGGTACCTCCCTGTAGGCAAAAATCAGGCATGGTAGGAAGACGTCCCACTTACGTCTCATGGGTTCTGTAAGAACCTTGATCATGCCTATCATAGTTCGGTTGCATCTTTCAACCAACCCATTCCCTTTGGAATGGTAAGGAGTGGTGAATTTGTACTTAACACCACACTCCTCCCACAGTGACTTTATATACCTGAAAATGAAGTTTGTACTACGGTCAGAGACCTCCTCTCTGAGGAACCCCACACGGGAAAAGATCCCCATCAATGCACGGCTCACCACAGGCACTGTGACTGTCCTGAGAGGGACAGCTTCCGGGTACCAGGTGCCATGGTCCACCAAGGCCAAGATAAACGTATTGCCTAAGGCTGTCTTGGGTTCCAGTGACCCCACAATGTCGATGCCCACCCGCTCGAAAGGGGTGCTCACCACAGGAAAGGGTTGGAGGGGAGCCTTACATTTCCCTCCAGTCTTGCCACTTGCCTGGCAAATGTGACAAGACCTACAATGCGTGCCAACATGCCTTAGCATTTGGGGCCAGTAAAAGTGGGTGACAAGCCTGTGATAGGTCTTGTCGCACCCCAAATGTTCTGCCAAAGGCACATTGTGAGCCAGACCCAGTAGGAAGGTCCTATAGCACTTGGGTACCAAAAGCACACGGGCTGCCCCGAGCTCAGTATCCTCAGGCTCACTGTAAAGGAGACCATTCTCCCAATAAATCAAATGTGATCAGGACGAACAACCTGCTGCCTGGTCTGCAGCCTGTTGCCACAAACCAACAAGAGAAGGGCATTCCATCTGCGCCTTGCAGAACTCCTCCCTGGAGGGACCTCCTTCCTGCTGTCAAGGGATCAGCTCAGGAAGGCCTCCCAGTTCGGCCATGTGCTCCGCTGTAGGTTCCAGGGCATCCCCCTCAGATTCTGCCTCCTCCTGGACCATGGGAACTTCAGGGGCTAGTTTCCCACGCCCCCTGCCCTTTCCCCTTCTGGCAGGCACCAGGGCCACTGTTTCAAGCTCCAGGACCTCTTGCGATCATCCCTACTGGGTGCCATTGACTGAGTGGTCACACAGGCTCACTCAGGCCTTACCAAAATCTTTAAATGAGCCTGGCGCTCCACCTCCTTACAAGGTGAGAGCTCCAGGTCATTGACAAGCAGACAGTCAACAGGCATGGACGGACTTACAACAACCTTCAAGGAACCCGAGACCCCTCCACTCAGAGGGAACCTGCGCCACATTACACAGGCGCTCAGAGTTGTCTGCAGCAACTACAGAGTGAAGTACATTGGGAATGACCTGCTCTTCAGACATCCATTGACACCTGACAGATGTCACACTGGCTCCTGTGTCTTTCAGAGCCTCCACCCTCCTCCCATTGCTGGCAACCCACTGCAGGTACTTTTTAGCGTTATCCAGCAGGCAGGTTTCCTGGACCATCTCTCTATCTCCTAATGAGGTAAGGGTCATCACAGCTGGCTCCCCACCCTCACTAGGAACCAACTTCTCCCCCAGCACTACACTAATTAACCCCGTTGACGGTGAACCAGTGGGTGCTAGTGGTGCCTTGGGGCACTTAAGATCATTCTGCATATGACCCTCCTGACCGCATGCATAACACGTGCGTGGACCCCAGTTGTCTGGCCTATCCTTAGGGGGCCATGGCTTCTTAGAACTGGAGGGGCTGGGAATCTTTACACTGGGAACTATTTTGGGGCCCCTTAGAAAACTCCTTTTGGTTACTCTTGCCCCCCACTCTTCTGCTGGGGACCCTGCCCACCATTGGTTGGGTTTCCCACATACACCTTATGGACACTGGTACTCGTTCAGCAGTCCACCTCCTGAGCAAGCTTACTGGGGTCAGTCAGCTTACTATCCATCAAATGCTGGAACACAAAGAGTACTCAAGTGCTCCCAAACAATCAGGATGTACAACCCCTGATAATCAGTTACCTTGCTGCCCTTTATCCAACCATCCGGTGCTCTGCAATAAAGGTTCACACACTCAACCCACGTATTGGATTCAAGCTTCTTGAAGGACCTAAACTTTTCCCTGTACAACTCCGGTGTGAGTCCATACCTGAGGCATAAAGCCTCCTTCATATTGGGGTGGTTCAGAGCACCGGCATCCTCCAAAGGTGTCAGAGTGTTCCTCTCATTGGCCTCACAGTGTTTCCACAGGTCCACCCCCAATGTGTCTATGGGACCTCATTGATACACAGTGCTGTCTCATAAGATGCAATCCATGCATAAATATCCTCCCCCTTCTGGAAATTCTGTACTAGGTCCTTGGGAATGTAAACCTTACCCCCCTGCACTTGCTGTGTGCTGCCACCATTTGTATTGGACTCCACCTGTTTGGCCCGGATGTCCAGCTCTCTCATGCTTAACTCATGTGCCAAAAGGAATTTATTTTCCTCCAGTAAACAAGCGTTCTTGCTCTCTTCTTCCATCTTTTCTTTCTCTATGGCAGCTTTTTTGTTCTCCATTTTCAATTGTTTCATCTGGAGCCTCATAACCTCCAATTTATGATCCTGGACTCTCTGATTCTCCTCGATTTCATCTGGAGACAAATTCCTGGAAGAATGATTGCTGTCAGCCCTAGAGGCTGCTCTCGTGTTAGGCCTGGCATTTCTTGGCGTGATTACCCCTGACTTTTTGCCTCTAGCGCCTCTATTTTTGAAGCTGGGATAGATTTTGTGTTGCCAAATTAGATGCTTTGGACACTTTACCACTGCTAAACATGTCAAAGTGCAAGTGCTCCCTGTGTAAAGTGTAATGGTGACTGGTTGTCCATTATTGGTATGTTTGCCTTACTAGTAAAGTCCCTAGTAAAGTGCACTATGTGTGCCAGGGCTGGTAATAAAAATGCAACTAGTGGGTCTGCAGCATGAATTGTGCAACCAACTCAAGTAGCATTGAAAAGGGAACTCAGGCCTGCCATTGCAGTGCCTGCACGCAGTTTGGTAAACTGTCTTGTGTTCTGACAAGTACACTCACTTGCCAGACCTTACCTTTCCCTTTCTGTGTACATCAGACACCCCTATGGTAGGTCTAGGGTACCCCCTGGACAGGGTGTGGTGCATGTGAAAGGTAGGACCTGTACTAAGGTGTATGTCATGTCCTGACACTGAAATGATCTCCATTTCCTTTTTCACTTTTAAAAAGCCATCTTGCCCATAGGATAGAATGGGAAGGCTGTGTGATATGTTTTCCAGCCTATCTTCCTAAAAGCTTAAGATGGAAAAGTGAAGTTTAGTATCCCTGAACTCACAATGTAATAACACATCTTTTTATGTAGGTTGTTTTCGCATTGTGTGCTCAGAAGCCACTCTTTTTGAGAAGTGGCCGCGTTTTTGTGCTCTGACATTTGTGTGTCTCTGCCTGGCTATGGATTAAGCCCCTAGAGGTGAAGGGGCCTGGGTTGCTGCTATAAAACAGTTGGCTCAACTCCTGCTGAGTGATTGAGGATCCAGACCCCCACTAATCAAAGGAAGAGAGGCTTCACTGGCAGAGAGGCATCCAGAACTGGTTTGAACAGGGGTCAGTGCCTCCTGAAGCACAAAAACTTCAAAACCATTGAGGGGTATAAATATGCGAGCTGAAGCCCCTGAACGAGAATGGCTTGATCAAGTGTGAACAAGACTGGAGCTACTTCGTGGTCAAGAGGACCTTTGCCATGGAAGAAACAACTGAATAGACTGAAGAATAGGACTGACCCTTGCTGTGTGATCTGGGGCTGGCCTGCAGTTTGCTATTTTAACCAAGGAAAGGCTAATGGGACTTTGCTGTGTCCCCCTGCTTTAAGGACTTTGCTGTGTGCTGGGTCCTGAAGTAACTTATCCCCAAGGGCCCGAGGTGAGCGGGCTCCCTGTTCGGAAACACAGGAACACAAAAGTTTCCAGAGAAGACTCTCAGAGACGCTGTGTGCGTGTGCTTTGTCTAGCCTGCGATCTTCGTAAGGCGTGCCTTGTGATCCTGGCACCGGAATCCTAGTGAGTCTCTGAGACGCTGTGTGCATGTGCTCTGTCTAGCCTGAGACCTTCGAAGGAGTCGCCTTGTTATTGTGTGCACTGGAATCCTTGGGAGTCTCATCTACGCTGTGTATGGGTGCGTGGTGCACCGTGAGACCTTCATGAGGATTTGCCTTGTCATCATGTGCACCAGAATCCAAGTGAGTCTCATCAACGCTGTGTGCGGGTGCGTGGTGCACCATGAGACCTTTGTGAGGATTTGCCGTGTTATCGTGTGCACCAGAGTAAAGTGAGTCTCAGCAGCGCTGTGCGTGTGATCTTCGTGCAGCCTGAGACGTGTGGGTGGAGGGCCCAGAGATCGTGCACTCGAAGAGTAAGCAAGACTCAGCGACGCTGTGTGCGTGTGCTTTGTGACAGCCTGAGATCTTCGTAGGGGAAACAGCCCAGACCGGCAGTCCCGGAGGAGCTGGGTTGCCGGCCCGAGCCGCCGTTGCCATTTCACAAAGCTGCATTGGAAGCCTAGCCGCTAGACAAGGAAAGGAGAGTGGGTTTGCACCCCCAAGGTAACGTGTGCCGACTCCTGGGGTGGGGCGCGGGCTTGGAGGGTGACGCTCTCAACCTCTCTCTCGTGGAGGCAGCGCGAGCCTCTGCGTGTCGCGGCCCGTATCGCCAAAGGAGTGGTGGTACAGGGGCCGGAGTGGGAAGCTGCACTTTCTGATTACATTGTACCGTGTTGGGGGCAACTGTGAGTGGATGACTGCAGGTCAGACGGAGAGGCGGAGAGACCGCCCAAGGCCCAGTGATTGGGGCCTGAGTGTATTACGTACTATTCCATTTCTACGAAACAGAGTACCTGACTGTCGTATTACGCATTGCATTATTTCTGCATAACGAACTACCTGATTAGTGTATGACGTATGGCATTTTATCTCCATAACGAACTACCTGATTAGTGTATCACGGATTGCTTTATTTTTGCATAACGACATATCTGGTGGTTGTATTATGCATTGCATTATTTTACCTTGCAAAGTGCCTGATTGTTGCGTTACGAATTGCATTCTTTTCATTGCAGAGGGTTGGATTGCTACGTTACACATTACCGTACTTTTACATTGCAAAAGTGTCTGATTCTAGCATTACGAACTGTATGACATGATATTGGGAGTACAGGAGAATGTTTAGAAGTGCTCACTAACATCGCCAGAACTTACAAGGGCTGGCTGGTCTAACAAACGGCCAGGAGAAATATTACACAACCTCATATGTTGGTTCTATATTGTGTGGTCTTATCGTATATCTTTTTACACAAAGTTTATACTCGTTTTTATCAAACTCGTGTGGAATCTATTTGTGGTGTCACCATTGGGTTATTGTGAGCGTGGTTGCAAATACTTTACACATATGCCTTGGAGATAAGCCTGGCTGCTCGTGCCATGCTACCGAGGGGGTGAGCCGGGCTATCTCAGAAGGTGACCTTCCTTGTCCTGACGTTGGAACGCGGGTCCCTACTTTGCCTAAGGTACCTACCTCAGCCAACCAGGGATCCCGGGTCTAACATCTCCCAACAGGCAAATCCTGGGATCTGAAACCATTTTCTGGCACACCCCAATCCACATCTGCATCCCCTGCCTCCTCAGCTTGTCTGGCCTCTCACCAGGCCGCTAAGGCCTTCTGCAGCTCCTCTTTCCTAGAGTGGCTCTTCATGGCACATCCAAAACTCTTGCAGAATTGCTTGAGTTGCTCTACTTTGTAACTACGTAACATAAACTCCAATTCTGCAGACTCACTTGCTGATTTACTATTTAGAGACATGATGCGTGGATAGCTCAAGGGTCAGATCAAAAACAGAACCAAAAATAAAACACAGAATGTGGTTGCATAGTGGTCTGCACTAAACTAGTGATGTACACCAATCGCTGTGGGTCAAGTGCAAATACAAGTTCAAACCCTTACCGCTGACCATTAATGTTAGAAATGGGGGTCTTTGGTTGCCAGAGGTAGGCACCTTTGTCCAAATAGGGACCCTTGCTTCTAGTCAGGGTAAGGGGGATACACACTTTAAATAACCCCTGCTCACCCCGTGGGTAGCTTGGCACGAGCAGACAGACTTATCCCTAAAACAATGTGTAAAGTATTTGTACTCAAAACACACAGTAATACAGTGATAACACACCAAATGGACAGCACGCCAGTTTAGGAAAATAAAGTATCTTTATCTAAACTCAACAAGACCAAAACGACAAAAATCCAACATACAAGTATTAAGGATATGACTTCAAAAAGGTTTCAAACAACTGGGTCCATAGAAAACTATGGATGCGTGATTTCTCTCAAAGTACCCGTAGTTTCAACAAAATTCACAAGCCCAAATAGCCGCAAGGATGGGAAGCGTCGAAAAACAAAGATGCATCAGTTCCTGAGACCATTGGGAGGCGATGCGACAGTTCTGCTGCACGCAGGAGAAGTGATGCGTCAAATCCAGTCTGTAGGGGGAAGTGATGCGTCGATTCTGAGACGGTTCTGGTCCGCAGGTGATACGTCTGGAAACTTGCCACACAGGTACGATGTGTGGAAATCCGGGATGCGTCGGCGATCGATGCAGCGGCGTTGAGCGACGCTTCATCGGTTACTTCAGCCACAATCCCTCAATGCATCGGTTCTTGCAGCGGCAACAGGCGCTGCGTCAGTTTCTGCAGAGATGCAGCGATGCATGGAGATTTTTCTCACACAGCAGTGCTGTATCGGCAAAACAGCTGCAAGAAGAGCGATGCATCGATTTTCATAGTTCTGCAGGTTTCTTCAGCTCCCAGCAGCAAGCACAACCTCCAGAGACCAAAAACAGGAACAGGCACCTCCTGGCAGGTCAGAACTCTCAGCAGCAGAGTTCAGGGGAGCTGGAGGTGAAGTATTTGTGACCCTGAGACTTCAGAATAGGAGGCCAGCACACACAGTCCCTAGGAGATCTTCAAGCAGGTTCAAAGCAAAGTTCCAGTCATTGTCCTCTCCTTGGCAGAAACAGCAACTGCAGGCCAACCCCACACAGCACACAGCAAAGGGGCAGTACTCCTCCTCACAGCTCTTCAGCTTTTCTCCTTGGTAGAGTTTTCTCTTGATTCCAAAAGTAGTCTAACGTTCTGGTGTTTTAGGTCTAAAACTTATACCCCAAAATGTCTTTGTTCTCTTTGTGCAAGGGTCTCTGAGCCTAGTCCAAACCAGTTCTGTTCTCGCTGGTACAGTATGATCACACGGGGTGGAGAGGGAGACAGACCCTATTCAGGTGCAAGGAAATCTCCTCCCACTACTTAGTACTTAGATGACTCAGCCCAGCTCTGAGTCATCTAGGAAGGGCCAGACACACCTCAACCCCCCCCAGTGGCTGTCTACAGTAAATGCACAGCCCTAGCCCCTATCACTCCAAAACCAGACGGTCAATCCACAAACAGGCAGAGGCACACAGAATGGTTAAACAAGAAAATGCCTACTTTCAAACACATCATTTAAAAACCACCTTTACTAGAAGATGTTATTAAATTCTGAGTTCAGAGAGCCTAAACTTTATTTCTCCATCTTGTCCCAATGGGAAGTTATGCTTGTATCATGTTACAAAGCATTTCCCATTCCATCCTATGAAGCAAGGTAGCCTTTCAATAGTGAAAAACAAAACTGGCAGTATTTCACTATCAGGACATATCACACACACCAGTACATGTACTACATTTCACATACACTGCACCCTGCACATGGGGTACCTTGTGCCTACCATAGGGGTGCCTTACATGTAAAAAAAAAAAAGGAACGTTAGGGCCTGGCAAGTGGGTGCACTTACCAGGTTGACTTGGCAGCTAAACTGTGCACAGACACTGCAGTGGCAGGTCTGAGATACCTTTTCAGGGCTACTCATGTGGGTGGCACAATCAGTGCTACAAGCACACTAGTTGCATTTGATTTACAGGCCCTGGCACCCTCAGTGCACTTTACTAGGGACTTACCAGTAAATCAAAAATGCCAATCAGGGAGAACCAATTGTAACAATTTACACAGGGAGCATTTGCACTTTGACACTGATCAGCAGTGGCAAAGTGCCTAAAGCATCTAAGCCTGCAAAAACAAAATCCAGCACAGCATAAAAAATAAAGGACATAAAGGCTAAAACTCAGGGGAAACCAAGCCAAAGATGCCAAGTCTAACAGCCACTTGTTTGTTCAATACTGTATTCTTTTTCTGACCAGCCACGCCTAAGGCAAAGGCAGTGGGGAGTAAGCAGAGATCCAGAAGTAGAATTGAGGATTTGAATCGCTACTCCCGCTGCCAGACCTGGCAACTGGATCTGGCCTTGAGAAGATGACTCTGTGACAGATTACCTCTGAAAGGAATCTGCTAGTCTGATGGAAGGAGCTAGGCTAAACTCATCAGGCGGCATCCCAACAGAAAACGAGTTGTCTGTGAGGCTTGTGGAGGCAGTTGGCACACAAGGACATTCCAGGCAGTTGCTCAAAAGAAGGAACTTTGTTGCACATCAACATTGAAGGAGACAGGGGAAGCTCCGTGCTGTTACTGAAGGTGAGACTGTTTCACTTGTCACCTCTCCCCTGTGCTATGGAACCCTGTGGGTGCTTTCACTTACCATCTGCAGCTGAGGAAGAGAGCCCTGTTGAAAAACTTACTATCTGAACCACTGGTTCCTGCCCCAAGGCTAGCATAGTCTCCAGCTCTGTCGTTGCTTGTCCTGCACTAGTAGCAAGCAGCACCGTCTCAGTGGGGCCCGGCTACTAGAAACTTTGGACTGTGACCAGTGAGCTCTGTGGTTCATGTCCCAGCCACTTAGTGTCATTTGTGGTTCTAAGAATGGACTGGCAACCTGGCCAGTCACTACAATCCTCCAGCTAACCCAGTGGCTACAGGACTAGTGCGACTCCAGTAACTGTGCCAAGACACCAGGCAACGCTAGTCCCTGACACCAACAGAAGGATGGACACGTCTGTTGCTTTGAGTGGTAGGACATTGAGAGGACCAGGAATATTTGACTTCACATCAACTGTTGAAGCCACATCACTGCAATACAAGTATTGGCACCATTGCTCTAGTTTTGCAGAGTAACCCTGTGCGACATGGTCTATACATTGCAACATTAACCGTTTAAAAAAAATATATATTTTTATTAACATTTTCAATTTCAACAATATCTGCAATACCATATGATTTCATCATTACATACATAACATCTTCAAAATTTCAGCCATTTTTCGTACATCAAGGACCTGGTCGCAATTATGTCATAACATTTCACAACCATCTCTTTGCCCACATCAAAATACAAATTATTACTATCTCCTGTATATACCTTGGCTAGTCGGAGTCGTCTAATAGCGTTTCCTCCTGTGGGGGATCGCAAATGTTACCCCGATACTCGTTCCATTTCCCCCATATCCGAGTCCATTTTTTGGGGCATCTCCTATGGACGTATACTGATTTTTCCGTTACCATTAATTCGTCCATACCATTAAATCATTTTCGTAGTGTAGGAACTTGCCTGGCTCCCCACAGCTGCGCAATATCCCTTTTCGCTAATGCCATACCAAGCGTTACCCACGTTTGCGCTGCCTGATTGAGGGCTGTGGGCTCCCAGATGTTTAGTACACATCGCTTTGGTTCAGGCGCCACTGCTATACCAGTGACCTGCGAGATTGTGAGCATGATTGCTTTCCAATAGTTATTAATTTCTACGCATTGCCATAGTATGTGCCAGAATGTGCCTGGTTCCCCACATTGTCTGATGCAAAATGGTGTATCTGCTCTGTGCAATTTATATAGTAGTGTCCTGGTGTAGTATGTGCGATGCAGCATCTTCAGTTGTATTCATTTGAATCTAGCTGGGATCGCTACCTCCCTTGGGGAAGCCACCGCTGCCTGCCAGTCCGCCTCATCTAGCTCGCCCAAGTCCGTCTCCCATCTAGTTTTCAGGGTTTCTCTCGGGTCCGGTTGGTTATTTATAATTTTTTTGTAGGTTAGTGAGATGGCTTTTCCCATCATATAATCGGTAAGTAGTCTGTCCTCGAGGGGTGATGATTCTGGCAACTGCGTGCCTTGCGGGATTAGTGCCGTCAGTGCATGTCTTATTTGCAGGTATCTGTACGTCTCTGTGTCTGCTAAGCCATAGTTTTGTTGCAATTGTGTGAACGGGATAATCTTCCCCTTTTTCCACAAGTCCCCCACCTTCGAGATGCCTATCAGGTCCCATTGCCTGAACCCCTTTGTGTTTCTTAGCCTACCTAGTTTTTTTGTGTCCCATAGTGACGTTGCCTGCGTCACGACTCCCTCCCATCCCATGTCCCTCTGCACTTCGTTCCAGATCTTAATTGTATGCGCTGAACATTAACCGTTTTTACAGTGCTTAGCATCTAGGTTCTAAAATACTGTTTATGGTCAGAATTCTGGCCCAGAGGGTCACAGAGAGTTCTAGCTTTCACTGTGTACGTTATTTTCAGGTGTAGTATATTTTTCTTGTGTATATTAATGTACTTTTCTTTTATAGAGTAATGCACTGACTGTACAGTGATCATGTTAGCTGATATTATGATGTAAACTGTATTCTGAATGTCTAACCCACCTCACCTCCTTGAGTAAACTTTGGATTGCTCTGTCACTATATCCTGAGAGAGTTGAGTGCTGGAGAGGAGGACATGGATACAAAGTTTTGGTTTCAGTAGTACTGTCGCACGGGACACCAGCAGTGCACAACTCCAAATGGATGCAACTAGAACCTAGTAACTTAACTGTTAAGGGGTCCCAGAAAACTAGTGGACACCATTGGTGCTGGAACCATTTTCAGAGTTGGGGTGCTGACCATCAACATTATGGGGAGACCAATAATGCAATTTGGAGTGCATTTTCAAATTGATGGGACTATCAAACAGTGTGACAGTGTAATATCAGACTCTTTGTAGTAAGAGAAAGATAAAGGAAATGGAGGTCTAACTGTTGAAGGGGGTTTGTGGATGGAGACATTCCGCCCAGTCCTTTTTTGTAACAATTGTAATTAATTGAAATAAATAAATTCATTCATTCATTCATACTGTTGAAATAATTACCAACAGTTTATCAGAATAAATGACTTAACTTGTCTTTAGACATAGTAAATCTTGCTAGAAAATAAACGAAAGCCTTCTCTATTGTTAATTCGTCAACTGACTCGTCCGTGATTTGTGGGGGTGTTGCAGCTCCTCCTGCAACCCTAATCCTCGCGTAAGTGGGCGTCACACATGAAAATCAACAAATAACGCATGCATGCAACAACGTTTGTAGAAAGGGTACTGCAAAAGGGGTGTTAGTAAGAGGTCGAAGGGGCTTGGACACGAGAATTACCTTCAAGCAATGGCGGTGACCCCACACTCTCCAGCCGGTCGTCCTATCCTCTGCCTGCAGTAGGCGGATGGAGCGCTCTCTTCAGATTCGATGGCGCGCGCGGCTGACTGGCGATCTACCACGGAAGCGTGACGGACCCTCGCGCCTGAATGCGCACCGCATTGAAGCAGGAATGGGACTTCCTCGGCTGAGCAGGTGTGCAACTGTAGATAACCAGACAGGCCGGACCTACACGCACAGCCAGCACAGATCCCATTCGTTTCAGATGCAGATGGAGGGGAGGGGAGGGGAGGCCTGCACTGTGGAGGGGCGGAGGAAGGATGTGGCCACCTAGGAGGAAACTGGGAGAGGTCTACAAAGGACTCTACCTCACGAAGAGTGTAAGACAAATGGCCTTCAGTTGAGGCCCGTAAATACAACCAGAGGAAAACGATTAATAAACACCACTGCACCAGCGCAAACAGATTCGCTTTCAAAGGACATTTACAGCTCCAGTTTATAATGAAATAATAAGAACGCTTTGTAAATGAACCACGGATCGTTTAAAACGGATCTGACTATTAAATGATACTGGTTATTCGTTATATATTTTACAAAAATAATATTGGCCAACCATTCCATATGCTCTATCTTGTAATTCGAGTTCTGGAATAAAAGAGCCCAACCCATTTATGTTCTTGGGTTCTTCCTCATCTGTCACTCTTTCCAGCTGCAGCACTTGGAGTATGATTATTCATCTTTGCATCCAGATGCTGCTGTCTTCCCAAACACACACAAGGAAATGAGGCGCGGCCCAGCCCTCCCCATATAACTCCTCCTTCAGGTGTGGCAGACCAGTAAACGTATCCATTAGAGAGAAACCTGTACGAGAGATCTATGATACTTTGGAAAGGGAGGAACAGTAAGTTTTCCACCTTTCTTGGGGGCCCTCTGCCGTCAGTGGCGGTTAGCTTAAAAAAGAATGGAGAGCCGTGATGGCGCACAACTCACCATTCATTCGGGATCTCTACTGAAGCTGCACTGTCCACTAGCAGGCAAAGGAAGGACGTCCTTCCTGCTCGTGGAACACAACTCCAACCAATCCTGGAGCTGCATTCAAGCTGTGAAAGCAGCTCCAGGATTGGTGGGAGCAGGCTCACCTAGAACTAATTTTGAGGCTGGGGGCCTGTGCCAGCAATCCCCAGGCTGTTACATGGCCTTTGGATTGCTCGGTCTACAGTGAGTATGTTGGGCTGACCATCGCAAAACGGACGGCCAATCCGACATGCGCACTGTAGACCAGTGCTCTCATCCTGCATTTGCAGGATTCAGGCCCGCCAGTGCGCTGACAAATAAATAAAATGACATTGAAATCCCATTTTATTTCTTTGTGTTTGCCTGCTGTGCATGCAGCAGGCGGGGCAACACTCTACTGAGGAGGAGCAGCCCCCGTCTGATATCCCTGGTCTTTCTCGAAACCTAGGCCACGGTTCCTCTCGTCACCCTCAACCTCGCCCAACTTCTACTCTCTTTCCTCTCCAATTTCCTGGTCTTTATCGCCACTCACATGTCTCTTCTCCTTCCCGGCTTGCCTGTCTTGATCACCCTCTGATCAAGGAAGATTGTAGACAAGAGCACGAACATAAGAATTCTGGGTAAGTCTCCAGCTTTGATGATTTGGGAAAAAGAGGACCCCTACGGAAGACAATGAAACTTGCTAGCTGCATGGAGAATTACATAAGGGGTAAGAATTTGGCTAGATACAAGTTATACAATTACTATTGGTGGTTCAATACAGGCTAAAAATGCAATAACACAGTGCAAAACAGAAGATATATACACAAACATAACATGAATAGTTTATATTGATCTTTTTTTTAATTTATATTTTTTACTCTGAATCAGAATTAATTTCAATAAGTCAATTTTCACAATGATTCATTTGATAGCTTAATTCAATAAAATGTAAATGATTGTTGGTGTATCTATACAGTATAATAATGCACAATCATAGAACATACATAGATAAACATACAATTTGGAAACAGACAGTTGCACAAAATATCTAAAAGTACATCATTCTATAAAACATAGCTGTATACGAGATGGAGAAGGTAAATTGTGAAAAGATTTCCAAGGCAGGCGGTAGGATAAGAACACTACGCGCGTTTCGGCAGTATTGCCTTCATCGGGAAAAACCGTCTCAACTTTCTTTATAACAGAAACATACAATTAACATAATACAAAAACATATATGTTTTTAGCTTGTAATCGACACTCATTTGTTGTGAGCAGATCATGCTTCACGCTTTTTCTTTTTCATTTTGTATGCACGACACACTTTCATGCTTGGGATATAAGGAATCTAGCATAATAATCACGATGGTGGCAACTGAAATTTCAGCATTGTGCGCCTCTTAACATCATTTGTCTTTAAGTTAGAGTGTCCCTTTGCCGCACCAGCATAGCCTATTCGCTTTTGAAGCATGATCTGCTCACAACAAATGAGAGTGTCGATTACTGGCTAAAAACATATATGTTTTTGTATTATGTTGCCTGTCCTATTATTGCAGATTCTGTGCGGTGAACAGGATGGTAATTTGTTCCACTTGCAAATGGCTACTGTTCTGGAGTTACAACTCACTCCAGTCCTTGTGTTAGATAGGCTAGATGAAATATTAGTTGAATGTCGCTAAAGTCTGATGAGTCTGTCGAAGGTTTCTTCAGAAGCACAATTTACAAGTGGTATTTTAAGAGAGATAGACACCACGTTGGAGGTTTATAAGACATGACATCAGTTTCTAAAAGCAGTGGTGATCACTGTGAGTAAAGTATGCTCAATGAATGCATGGGTTGGGCAGATGTAGTTGTAATCCTTCCCACAGCACACAAGTGAAACATGAGCACGGATGTCCAAGGAACACCAAGTTTCAGTCGCGGTTCGCATGACTCGCGGGTGGGGGGTTCGTGCGGGGGGGGGGGTTAAAAATAAATTAAAAAATGTAACTTACCGGGTCCCGCACCGCCTTTGCTCCTGGCCGGGTCCCGCCTTAGGAAGCAGGCATTCTCCCTTCCATCCCCTCCCCTAAGCCAATCGAAACGCAGCAATGGCAGTGTTGTGAATGGTGCGGACGACGCCCAGCTGGGCGCCTGTAGGGAGGCCATTTTCTCTATGTAGGCTGCATGCAGCCTACATAGAGAAAATGCAGAGTGTGCATGACTGGTTTGGTCATCCCAAGAGGGCCGCCCAAACAGTCAGGGCCCACAGCATTGGGCAAGCCACCCACCCACCCGCCTCCAACCAGGCATACCATTCTGCTTTCTCGCAGCGCGAGAAGGAGAACCGTAAAATGGTATTTAAAATGCAATTTTATGTTTCTGCTTCTCGCACCACGAGAAAGCAGTAGGGCGACGCTCCTCCGCCCTAATGGAGGAGCCGCCACTGCCAAGTTTATTAACCAATCTCCCTGGTGCAGCCCTTTGTGGAGTAGCCAGGCCAGAAACTGCAACACATTCTAAACCTGGTATGATACGTAGAGGAGCTTCAGAGAAGAACCCGCATTATTCACAAACTCTTTATATTTCTATGGCAATCTAATCTCGCTTCTTACCCTATAACTTTCATGCTCTACATTCTCCTTTCTTACCATGTTGTTGGAAGCTTCCCTTCCCTCAACCAACCTACTTTTTTACATCTTGTACCGTCGTCCAATTCCACTTAATTTCTTCCTACTCTCTTCACAACCTTAGACTCAGAAAAAGTAGATCTACCTTTGCGGACACACCATGGCAACTTAACCATGATTTTATGTCCCATAGACACCAGAAAATTCTTTGAGGTAAACTTTTTATCAACATTTCTTTTACACGGTTCCTGTTGAGCTACAACTCTTTTCCTTAATTTTGGCTTCATCAATATCAATCTTCTGATCACTCGCATGCATGGGAACAGCCAGCTTGGGTTTACTCCTATTCAATAATTCCAAAAGCGATTGATCGGTTGTGCACTGCACCCTAGTCCTTTACGACCACATCATTTGCATCACATCGTCCACAGTATTCTTACCATTTGAAACAGCCGTCTGGATGCTCTCCTTAATTAGCCTGTTTCACCCTCCATTAGACCAGTGGCCCTCAGATTGTGTATCTCAGCTCTACAATGAATTATATGACTTTGAGAAACATACTCACTTATTTTTGCTGAGCGGAACTGTGGACTATTCTCTGTCACATTTTCCCTGATAACCCTCACAGAGATACCCCTCTTCCATAAACCGTTTAATCATTTTACTTGTCACCTCTCCTACAAACTCCAACGCAAGCCACTTGGGATATGAATCCACCATCACAAGAACAAAACTATTGTGAGTACCAGTGGCATCCAAGAGACCCATAATATCCATTGCTAGCCTGGCCCACAGTCTCATGGGAAAATTAACTGGTTGAATACATGTTGAGTGCATTTTGTCACTATTGTTGCATAACGAACACTCCATGACAATTTTTTACCACATCTTTATCCATACCAGGCCACCATAAGCCCTTTCATTCTGCTTTTGGTTTTACTTCTGTCTAAGTGACCATGATGACTAAATCTGCTACTCAGTTTATACCTCCTGTCATGGCGAGAAGCAGTGTACCTTCTCTCACGTCCCATTCATCCTCACCAAGTTCATCTTTAGCAATCATGTAACCTTGCCAACCATCAAGGTAGTATGGCCAAACCTCCTTGATCCATTTATGAAATGATTTTAATTCAACATCATTAACAACAGCATCCTTCCATTCGTTGGTAGATACCGTTTTCGTATCTGTGAAATCCACTGATGCAATCCATCCATATTTTTCCAAATTATCACCAGAATTATTACATGAATTATACCCTGGTTCTCAACAAGGCACTAGCAAATACATTCTTGTTCCCAAAAACATACTGCATAACAAAATTATATTCCTCAAGATCGCTAACTATCTACCATATGTATGTTATAAAATGACTAACGGCCGAGAAAACCACCAATACTTCTCTTGCAGTGGCAAAATAACACTGTTCAATAGCGGATAATGTACATGAAGCATATGCAATTACTATTTCTTCACCATCTTGTACTTGTGACAAAACAGCACCCAAACCATAGACACTAGCATCAGATATAATTATTGTCTTACATAACAATTTAAAACTGCCTAAATTGAATGCTTTAAAGATGTCTGGTCTTAGGTTGATGAATTGTAGTTGACAGGTCACGCACTATTACAGTTTTGTACTTTTCTTTAACAATTCTCACATGGTTTTATCTGCACAATTTTTGACAAACTAATAATAAAATTCAACAACACCCAAAAATGACTTTGAGACCTTCTTACTGCCTGGTATATTGGTATTGGCAATGCTATTGACAAATTGCTTTCTAGGTCTAATACCATCCGCATCATTTGTGTGACCTAAATACATAACACTTTTCACTTTCAATTTACACTTTTCATATTTAACAGTCAAACCACTGGCACATAAAATCTCTATTACCTTCTTTAACGTATCATCATGATCGTTTTTATATCGCTGTCAAAAATCAAAACGTCATCCTGGACAAAACAAACACGATTAACACCATCAAACTATTTTTAGGTCTCGCCTGATTCAGCGCTTGCGCTGATCTGGCCGAGACTTTTTGTAAACGGGCTTTTTCGAAGTGCTGCCGTGGCCTAAAGTTACAGTGCACGTGAACGTGCACGCGCGCCCTCCGTTGCACGCGATCGCGATTGCGATCACTTTCACTTTCGCGGCCGCGTCACTTTCGCGGACGCGTTGCCAAAGCTTGTTTAATTATTTTGCGGCGCGAGCCGCTTTCACTTTTGGAGTAAATCACAAAAGGTCGTGATTTTGAAAAACTCCTGCTTTAGACATTTTGGGCTTACGGCCGTCGAAGTCAGTCTGAGGCTGGCTAACTGCAAACACACAAGTCTCACGGTATTTTAAAAGCTTTCTAAACATTTGTTGGCTGTCTGCTACTTTTAATGTGTACTGGAATTTGCAGGTCGACGTTTTGGCACGTAACCGTGGGCTCTTTAAGAGTGCTTGCCCCCGCCCCTTTATCCGAAGCGTGCATTGATGCACCGACTTAGGGGAGTCTTAAGGTCTTCTTTCTGCGGGTATCTCTTGGGCTGGTGCCCTTTCACAGTTACACTTTTAAAGTGATCATTCGTAAATAGCCGTTTCACAATGAAAACATGCTTGTTCTGTGGAAAGTACCATTTTATTACACAGGATAGACAGTTCCATAATGTGTGCCAGGTTTTCAGCCCAAACTAGCATATATTTTGTTGGAGTGAAGCCTGACGCCTCAGCGAGCAGTCTTCACCTAATGCCGCAGCTCTTCCTAACTCCCACATGTTCTTGGGAGCGTCCTTTCTTCCTCATGATAGTTGCGCGTCTCGAGCTAATGCTTGCAGTGGACGATTCAAATCCTTCTTGCACCCGTGTCCCTTTAAAGTCCATATTGCCTTTCTCGGTGTGCGGCCTTGTCCTGCCTTGCGATGCACAACCTTTCAGTCTGGTGTAATGTGGGGGGAACTACACTTGTGACGGTTCTAATACGTCTTTATGCTTTATGGCACAATATTCTCTGAATCACAACACAGACCACTTACATTTTCACAGTTTTCGGCTGGTTTGAAACAATTCTGTTACCGAAATCGTAACTATTGGGATGACTGGAGACCCCTAGAGTGGGTGGGTGGTGGAGCCTCATCAGGAAGATCCAGGTTGGGGAGAGAAACCCTTTGCAGCGTAGCCAATCCCAGAATCGTGTTCCTGTGAACGGAGCTAACAGGACAGCCACTTCCCCACCCCCATCCCCAGTTCTCCTGGGCTCACTTCCGCCCACCTCCTGCATAGCTCAAACCAAGCTAACGGGCTGCAGAGTCCTGTACAGGGTAATTAAATTTCCCAGTAGATGGCTATCTGTCCCTCTGAAACATGTACTTCAGTGCACTTAATAGCGAGGCTAAAGCCCCACATGACTTTCAAATTGTTCTTTCCAAGCTCTATGATTTAAGAACAAGCATTTGCAATGCAATAGGTCTCGCATTTACGCGAGTTTGAGCTTTTGTCATTGTAAGTGACAATGCCTTTAATTTATGTTTTGGTTTTTTAAAACCTAAATAAAAGACATTATCATTTACAATGCCAATAGCTTAAACTCTCGTAAATGCGAGACCTATTGCATTGCAAATGCTTGTTGTATATGTCTCTGAAATAACAATGGCGCAGACATTAACCCAAATGGCATATGCTTGTAGCGATATCCTCCAAATGGTCTGATGAATGGCGTCAAATGTCTGGTGATATGCTGAAAAAGAGTCTATTGTAGAGAACCAGTAATTCTAACCAAAAGTGGCTAGCATTTCATTGATGTTGGGTAAGGGTTGTCTGTCTACCCAAATGGCATTGTTCAGGTCACAGAGCTCAACACACTTTCTGATAGATCGTTCAGGGTTATGTACCACAAAATTGACGTGAACCACTCATAAGATTCAATTTCTTCTATTATTTCTGAATCCAAAGGTTTTAAAAAAAAATTGTATTACAGCCTTGATCGCATCTCACAACAAAAGGTAGATGACGCATCTTATAAATATTGGGTTGACCATCCCACCGCAACATAATCTTGTGTTTAAAACCACACAGTTTTCCCAATTTATTGGTAAAACATCCAGAAACATTCTATAATTCAACAGTCAAATTCACTAGAACAATTTGTTCTGTAACTCAAGGTGCACACCCACGGCAGCTTGGTGAGTTAAACCTAACAGGGGTGCACCTTTCTTTGGAACATACAGCCTACCACTAATTTTCCTATACTTCTAGGCAATATTTGCAATAAAGAAACTGTGAAGATCAACATATCCCCCACATATGTTTTTAACTTTATGTCAGGATTACATAATCGTTTAGATTTGGAAGCCTGACCTTTTGGAAAACTTTCCAAAGATAATATAGTGTAAGAAGTGCCAGAATCCACCAACATTTGGAACCCATAGAAGTCAATTTTGAGCTTGATCTTTGGATCTTTCCTTTTCAAATGTCTTTCCTTGTTATAATCTAGTATAGTTAAATGCTCGTGGTTAACATCATGCTGAATGTCTTCATTAACAAGAAGAAGAAGATGTGTATCACTGTCTTCTTCTGAATCACCTTCACAATCAACTTCTTCTACTACACCAACAGACTTACTAGGAAAACCAGAGCTCCTGCACACACATGCATAGTTCTCAGTTTCTTTCACTTCATGCATGATACATTCCTTGCCGGGCATGGTTTATCATTGGCCCGATGACTTAAGCTGCCACATATGATGCTGGAATTTCTTAACATAACTTTGGACTTTCCCCATGCTTTGTCTTTACCATACCTTCATTTCTACTGAAGTTTTTCTCCACATTAGACTTTCCATTTGACAGCATTAGCCTGATCAGGTTTGACCTCACTTTCTTTCAGCGCATCGTAATACTTATTATTGTTTAGTTTATTTTCATTCATTACCTTAACAAATCTTGAACTTAATCCCTCTCCTCTAGCAATATACAGAGCCCCAAAAAAATGTTAAATCCCAGGGACTCCACATTTGTTTTCTCACAGGCTTGCTTGAAGTGTGTATCATCATCGGCACTGATCAAGAAGGCACTCATCTTGGTTACCAGTAAATGAACAATTCACCAATAACGCCCTCAAGTCAGCTTGGTTACTTGAAAATAACTTATAATGCTCTAAAATAACATCAGTCTTATTTCCAAAGTTAAAGTCCAATTGTTTTTTAACGTCTTAGAGCAGTGGTTCCCAAACTTTTGACTCCTGAGGACCCCCATTGAGTCACCACTGGAAGCCGGGGACCCCCAAGCAATTTGTAGGATTTAAATTTCAAACATTAAAACAGTAATTCGAAAAAATAAACAAACGTGTGCACACAAAACAAATGCTCAAATTACTAAGGATTTTAGGGGCATATTTACAAGTCCCTATCGCCATGAGAATGTCACTTTTTGCGATGTTCCTGTGGCAATAGGGGCTTTGCCTTATTTACAAGGCAGCGTTAAGCCACTTATTGTGGCTTAATGCTGCCTTGTAAATAAGGCCCCCTTTCACGCAATGCTTAGCGTGAAAAAGGTGGGCAGTGGGAGTTGCAGTGGGCTCATTGCCCTCTATTTACAAGGTCAGCTTAAATGGGAGACAGCACCAAAATTAAGACCATGAAAAACCTGATCTTAACTTCGCGAAATGAGGAGAAATGCCTTATTTCTCCTCGTTTTTGCTTTTTCCAATGGAAAAGGCAAAACACCTTTGATTGTTTATATTCAGGATGGTGACCCTTCATGCACATAAACAATCTTTAATAAAAATGACGTTTTGTAATTTCCATGTGTGCGCAATTAGGCAGCACACATAGAAGTGACAAAAAGACATTACAAAATTGTTCATGTGCAGGAAGTGGGAGCATAGCAGCATCAGGATAATGATAGACTGGGAATAAACATATGTTGCTGACTTTTACCATGCAGTTTGCAAGCATCTCTTTGACAGTTTATAGGAAACTGTGCTAGATTACGATTGTCCCTTATGAATTGCACAGTGACAAAAGAATCTCTGTGAAAAAATCAGTAGCCCACTGACCTATGCACATTAAATCCTGTTTTTTAAAATGCATTGTACACGTTCTTAGCTGTACGATTATTAACCCTCTGTGTCACATTAGATAAGTCAAAGCTGCCACTAGACAAATCTCTCATCTCTCTCCAGCAGGTACATTAATCACTGGCATTTTCGTGACACTTTTATAGTTGCTCGAAAACTTCTAATTTAACAAGGAATTTTGCAGTGCTTTTAAAACTGCTGCCTGCGGACCCCCTGGGAATGTGCCACGGACCCCTGGGGGTCCTCGGACCCCAGTTTGGGAAACACTGAACTAACATATTAAATGACATCACTGGTGACATTTCAAACGGCATGATCCTTGATACTAATATTCACATTACTCTATACGCTCTTTTTCATTTTTTTAAAAGGTGTGAGTAAAGGGCCTATAGTTATACAAAGCACAAAGTTATTGGATGTACACGTGTGGCTGAATGTTAAAAGTTCTATGTTACACTGTTAACAAACCAGCAAAGTTTGAGATGCAAGTAGTACTCAATGTTAAACCAAGTATAGCCTGAGTCTCCTGGGGTGTGCTGCAGAGGAACGTTTCAAAGTAGCTTATGGGTTAAAGCAAAAACATGTTGCAAAAAAGTCTGAGAAAAGCCAAAGCTTCTGTTAACAATGGATTATCCAACAGTGGATGTCTAGACATGTGCCAATGTTAAATTGTTGCAATACAGGGCTACAGACAAATTGTATGTAACTAGGTCCTTTCTAGAATGTGGATGGTTATTTCCAGAACTTCGCTGGAGTTTTTGAGGCATTGCAGTTTGTTGAATAATGTAGGGGTGGAAACTGAAAGGTAGTTTAACTCACACAGGGGCTGTTTGCATGGCTCCAAGACGGTGTGTCAATGTAATTGTCTCAGGTATGTGTGCAGTGTATTTTACCAAACTATGGAGGGTTGTCCATAATGCCTAGCAGAAGGTGTCTTGACTTAAAACTCAGGGTTATGTTAAGTCTGTAAAAGGGTGATCCTATTAAGATGAGCATCGTACGAACGTTCTTGAGAGGGTGTTAAAGGTTTAAAAGAGGAAGACCTCGCTAAGGTCCATTAAGGTATTGTTTTTTAGATGGGTGACTACCAGGACAAGGGTGGTAACATACAATTTGTGGGTAAATTGACAGATGTACTATTTGTCCAGCATGTGGTGAAAAGTTATGTCAATTATCACGTGATTGGTGGAAGAAAACTGGTCACAGGTGTAGCGTGTTTAATTAAGATTCACAAAATCTATGGGACGCTGTCACAATGACTGGATGAGTTCATCAATGTCATTTCAGATGTCATCATTGACGTCATCAATGGTGTTTTTAACATGCCATGAGTGATGTAATACCAGAGAGCAGTGCATGACTGTTGAATTTAGTGTTTTCTTTGTTTATTAAGTGTTAGTTTTTATCTCTTTTTTTTTTACATAAATATTCTTCTCATATTCCCCCTTCCCTATCTTTCTTTGCACCACACACTACCACCGCATCCAGAAGGATTCTTGAATGCTATGAAATGCCACTCTACCATGGAGGTGCTTCTGTGATGCACACATTTGCCCCTTTCAGTTCTGTACTCTGGGTTCCTCTTTTCCATTGCTCTACTGTCTCTTCGCCACACCACTTTGAGGCAACCTTATAGCCAAGTCATGTAGATCACCTTCAGGTAGTCCAGGCATTTTATTCCAATTCGCTTAGCTTGCTTCAGCTTGTGGGCAGCGACTCACAATGGGGAAAGCAAAACTACAAATTGCACAGTCCTAAGGGCTGTTGGATATAAAGTTGAATCATTGTCCAGATGAAACTAGCCCTTTCTGCCCGTGTACAGCAAAGCGGCAACCTGTCACATTTGCAATTGGCAGTAGCCCCAGGCCATCAGAGTGACCTTCAGCCAGGTCCAGTGTTTCAGAAACAACAGTAAGCATCGAGTGGAGAAGTCACTCGTGTGGCAAGAAACCAGTTGACAGATTGACAGCCTTGCATAAGCTGTAAGCGAGTCAAAGTACCTGCAGCGTTTGCTTGTACTCCACACAGACACCCCAGTGCACGGAAAGCACCTTTACAGGTAAAGAATACTGAGAAAAAAAGAATTTCTTATTTTGTTCCGTTTTAAATCTAGATAAAATATTTTAATTATCGTTATTGTTCTTCTTCCTTTTTAACTTTCTGCTCGACTCACGCATGAGGGGCACATTTATCCAGCCACAGCTTTCTAGCCAAAAGTACTTTGGATTATGAGACCTAAAGCCGGCATTTTTCCATCATCAAAATGGGACTGCGAATCGCAGGACGAATAATAAATAATTCCTATTTGTAAAGCGTGAACATACCACCCCCTTAATAGTTTCAAGGCACTGGGGGCCGTCGGGGAGATTAAGTGATCTACAGCCCAGAGTCACATGATGCTGAGCTGAGCTGCCACCGACGCTGGGAATCGAACTGTGAGCCCCGCACTCCGGAGTCAGACGATCTGGCCGCTGCACCTCCTCTCCCCATGCGGATGCTGTTGCAAAACAGTTGGGGCCGAATGAAAAGTGACGTTCATGACACAGGGCAAGGAGTGGTAGGGGCCACCATTGTTTATCTCCAGCAGCTGGGCGTCATTGTTGCTATGTGCTCGAGATACTAGGAAGGTAAGGGAAGAAGGAAGAGGTGTTGAGATGCCCTTACCTCGTGCACCTAGCTCTACTGATGGTCTAAGTGGACTGCAGAGGTCAACACCCCTGCCAAAGCAGCATCAGCCGCCCACTCACTCATTTAAATATAGACACATGCTCCTCCACCCTCCCAGGTGAGATTCATCGACAAGTGCCCATACCGGAGGAGAGACTTCTGCACAAACCAGTACTGGATTGAAATCTACTGGGAATATAGGGGGCGAATTGCAGAGACTCTGGATGCCTGGATGTTTAGTCAACTATAGGTCTTAATGTGTCCATCGAGTAGTGCTCCCACCTATCAGCCATAAATGCCTGGTTGGCCCTCAAGTGAGATTATGAAATAAATCACTTTTGATACCCTTATGTTAAAAATTACTGAGACCTCTGATGTCAAGCAAGCGCAAAGACAGTACAATGCAGCAAACACACACACGTAAAGCTATCAAGGACAGCATAGTAAAGATCTTCGATGAATGAGGCGGGGACGACAGATGGAGCCCCTGAGGTGCTGAAGTTCACTGACCTCCTGGGTTCTTGGAGCAGTTAGACTTGTGCTGGGGTTGCTTGTGTTGCCTTCTGGAGTGGGTCTTGCCTGGTAGCTCTGGATTGGTAATTCTCATATGGTGAGGATCAGTACTGATTTGCATAAGGTGGACCACTGTCTAGAGTTGCACATTTGTCGAAAACCAATGGATTGGAATGCTAGCCAGAGCAACCGCCAGTAGTTAGACTATTTGCAAGCATTCATACCATTACCTTTTGTGTGTTTGTCTAGACATGTACACACCACATCTGTGAGTGTAGGGAGGGGTCCGCATATAATGCAGTCATGACACAAGTGCAGTTGGAAGGTAAGGCACTCAATCATAGGCAAGTATTTTTTTTACTTCGGTTTCTTTTTAGATCCTTCTTGTGTGGCTTTTACATTGGATTACAGTGCCCACCTACTGTCCAACTGTCCATTACACCCCTTTGTGGTGGGGGGGAAAGGAACATTATTATCACCACTTCACTTGCCACATGCTTAAAAGACTGAGGAGTCACCAGCGGTCACTGGTGTAATGATCACTAATGTTTATAGGATTTGCCTCCGGCTGTGGTTCTACGGATGCGTGGGACGGTAGCCAGGGAGAGGTCTGCGCAGCGGAGTTTCCTGTTGGGTACGTAGAAGGAGAGTCGACTGTTGATAGGCTGGGACGGTCTTGTGGAGTGCCACACAGGACCGCTCTACGGTGGAATTCCAGGGCCTTCAGGTGGGGGTCTTCCAGGATCTTTGGCCCCTTACCCTGCAGCGGCGCAGGGAACTGCGACCAGTCACAGCCCTCCTTCGTGAGCAGGGGATTCGGTACCGGTGGGGGTACCCATTCCATCTGTTCTTCGTCTGGAACAATGAAACGCATGGGGTGCGGACTGTGCGGGATGCGAAGAACATACTTGGCGACTGACGGTGTCGGAGGAATCGGAGGCGACGGCAGGAGGTCCACCGACCGGGAAGCTGCTGAGTGCGGGCAGGAGACGGGGCCCTAGGAGAGGCGCTACTGCAAAGCCTTTGGAGGAGGAACTTCAGCAGGAAAGGAATGCCCTGCTCAGTCAGCTGCAGAGCCGGGAGTGCCCTGGTGATTGAGACCACCGATGGTTCCTGGTGGTTGATGTCCCAAGTCCTGATGCTACCACAAAGGGTCCGTGACCAGTGGCTTGCGACATCGGTCTTGGTGGGGGAGCCCCACCTTCTGGATGGTAATGACCGACTGCCAGACACATGGACCCCTGCATGATGGTGCGGTTTGTTCCAGTTGGAGGACGTCATTGATGTCTTTCTGTGCTCTTCATGTTTTCCCTCTGTTGTTTTCTTCTTTCTTTCTTTTCTTGCTTTTCTTTTCCACCCACGAGAGATCTGCAGCTCTTCCACGGTCAGGTAGGGTACACCTTCGACTCAGGTGGCCAGGGGTGGCGGTTGTGCTTGGAGAGGACAGGAACATCTGGGGGGAGGTTGTGGCGATTGGGATCATTGGGGGTGCATTGCTTGTGCGCCCTCCCGCTGCCTCTCCATCTCAGGTGCAGTAGATGCTTTGCCAGATGCCTTGGATTTACCCACATGCACACACAGAGGGCCAATCCCTCTGTGTATGCATGTGGGATAACAGCGCGGCGCTGCGAAGAGAGGTGGGGGTGCTTGGCTGGGGGCCCGGTGGTGGGGGTGTGGGGGGGGAGCGGGTACTCAGTCATCATGAGCTTCAATGTGAGGGGCCTGAATTCACTGGCAAAGCGGCGAGCGCTTCTTACCTTGTTGAGAGATGCTAAGTGCAATATCTGCCTCCTACAGGAGACTCACCTCATGCGGGCGGACTGGAGGGACTTCGATCCAAATGGTTCGATAGACAATATTTCTCATCCGGATAGGGGAAGAAGGCAGGGGTGGCGATCCTCCTGGCCACGCGTTTCCAGGGGACTGTAGTTGGGAAGTTCGCGGAAGTCGCTGGGCGCCTTCTGGCCCTGCGGGTGTTAATGGGAGAGCGGGTGCATATGATAGCCTCGGTCTATAGCCCTAACGAGCACCAGGAGGCTTTTCTACGCGATATGTTAAACTTACTCATGGAGTCTCCTGATGAGGACTTAGTAATCGGGGTGACTTCAACTTAGTCCCAGCTGCGTATCTGGACAGGTCAACGCTTAGGGTGGGACATACGGGCTCAAATGTCCAACACGACACTTCAGAGGCTGAAAGAAGCTGGCCTCACAGACACCTGGCACCACCGCTTCCCATCCGCGCGGGAGTACACCTTTTCCGCGGCTCACCAAACGTAAGCTCACATCGATCTTTTCTGGACTTCGCCTAGGGTAACGGCGTCCACTGATGACATCTCTATTGGGGTAGCGTCTCTCTCGGACCATTCTACAGTCTTAACCCTGACTCTCCGGGGCGGCTCCCCGGGGTGGCATTCATGGCGCCTAAATCGCACTTTACTCACGTACGATGCTAATATCACCAAGCTATGGAGGCTCAAATCCGGGAGCTGGAGGGGGTTCACCGCCGTACTGGGGCGGTTCAGACACGGAGACTACTTACGCAAGTGAGGAAGCAATTGCGGGCGCTAGATCTGAATCGTGCCGAATACGCCTTGCTCCACACCAAACAGCGCTACTACGAGGGGGGGGGGCTGGGAGACTCCTGGTGCATGCTCTTCGGGCCAAAACGGCGGCACACCGGGTCGCAGAACTTACGAATGCCGGGGCGAGACCTTGCTGGCGGACGTGGACATTGCATCCGAGTTTGAGACCTTCTATAAGGCGTTATATTCAGCCAAAAGCCTGGATCCCATTGCAGCAGAGGAGTACATGCAAGCGGCGCCAGTGTCTCCGCTGCTGGACTCCATCGCGACCAATTTGGAGGCGGACATCCGTCCTGAGGAAGTCTTACGGGCTATTCAGGGACTTTCGGTTGGCAAGGCTCCAGGCGAGGACGGCTTCCCGGTCGATTTTTATAAAGTTTTTGCATCTGACCTCGCTCCCCTCCTGGCGCGCCTATTCAACACTTTCAGCGCCACTGGGAAACTTACCCCATCGATGTCCATGGCAGAAGTTGTGGTCATCCCCAAAACGGGGAAGGACCCTCGGGAGTGCGCCTCATACCAACCCATCTCCCTGCTAAACGTGGACCTGAACATTTTTACCAGCATCTTGGCGGCCCAACTTGCCTCGCATCTGCAAGGTCTGGTGGACTCGGACGAAACGGGGTTTATTCCAGATCGCAACTGTGGGGATGGGACTCGGCGACTGTGCCACTTATTAGACAAGACGCAGCGCACCCAGATCCTGGCGATACTCCTATCGGTGGATGCCGAGAAGGCATTTGATCAGGTCCACTGACCCTACTTAAAACAGGTCCTATGCCGATTCAGACTCCGGGAACGGTTCCAGAAATGGGTGAACTGTGTTTACCAAGGGCCGCAAGCCCGCATTTGGGTCAACGGGGTGGTCTCCCGGTCCTTCCTGATCGGAAGCGGCAGGAGAAAGGGGTGTCTGCTCTCCCCTCTTCTCTTTGTACTTTACATGGAACCATTTGTCGAAAGAATACGCCAACTCCCCGCGGTCACCGGGATCTGGATGGGGGCTAGAGAACACAAGATTTCATTATACGCGGATGACGTGCTCCTTTTCATATCCAGTTCGGTGTTATCTCTTCCCCCTCATTTGGCGGAGGTTGCCGACTTTAGTGCAGCGTCGGGATTCAAAATGAACTGGAAGAAAGCCCACGTGCTGAGTCTCATGATCCCAGCAGCAGACCGACTCCAACTGTCGCAGCTCTTCCCATTCTCTTGGGCTGTCAGCAACATCACGTATTTGGGGCTCCGGGTTTTCTTGACCACCGCAAAGACGGCCCAGGTGAACTACTCGGAAATGCTGGCTAAGGTCTGCAAGAAACTAAACAACTGGAAGAAACGTGCCATTTCATGGTTGGGCAAGATGGCCGTCGTTAAAATGACGATTTTGCCACGTCTGCTTTACATAATGCAGACGGTCCCCTTATGTCCGCCCCCCACGATACTGGTCCAAATGCAACAACTAATTAATGGCTTCATTTGGGGAGGGAAGAAACCGTGCACGGCTCGACACCTCACGTACTTGCGACAGGAGGACGGAGGTCTTGGAGTCCCCCACCTTGGCTGCTACTATGAGGCGGAGCAACTGCGCGGGATGGTGGAATGGTATCAACTAGAGTCCGAAAAGCGCTGGTGCTTCATGGACAGGGGCGTGGTGGGGGTTCACATCTGGAAGGTTCCCTGGCTCCAGCAGCAATATCGCCCACCAGGCGTATACCTCTCTCTGGTCTTGCGCGCTACCATGAAGGTATGGGATAAGGTGCAGGAGAAATGTCAGCTATCTACGGCTATATCACCCCTGACCCCCTTCATTGGGAACCCGGACTTCCCCCCGGCTCTCACAGGGAACACCTACTTGAAATGGAAAGAAGCAAACTGTAAACGTATTGGCGACCTTTTTGAAGTACAGGGAATTATGGATTTCCCCCAACTTGTGACTAACTAGGGGATCCCCAAGGAGGCGTACTGGCAGTACTTAGCGCTACGCCACTGGGTCACGCAGCCCCAGGTCCGTATACATGCAGGTTGGCTCCTTACAAAATTAGAGATCTGGTACATTACCCACACTTCATACAAACGTTTCCTGTCAGACATTTATAACTTTCTCAACAAGGCTAAGAATCAAACTAAGTCCCCAGCTCAGAGCAGGTGGGAAGCGGAGTTGGATCGGGAATTTTCCCCAAAAGAGTGGGTGGATATTATACACAGGGCCCGGGCATCATCGTGCAGCACTTCAGGGAAGGAGATGCTCCTAAAAATTGCGCACTATTGGTATTATACCCCTGCACATGTTGCCAGGTGGAGGCCTCGCAGCAGCGATCTTTGTTGGCGCAATTGCCGTCAGGTGGGCACTCTGTCTCATATTCTTTGGCACTGCCCCAAGATACAGTCATTCTGGTACTCCATATTGCCCTTAGTTGACCACATATACCAGACAGAACTCTCTAGATTCCCCAGCCATATCTTGTTGGGACTTCCTAACCCCCTCACATATCCTCTCCTCTCCGCTCCTGTAGGGGAAGGTCGATCACTTTGGCGCTGGGAACAGCCAAGCAGGTCCTCCTGCAAAATGGGGCACGGATGTTGTTCCAACCAAACTAGATTGGCTGCACAGACTGTGGGAGGTGGTCGGGGTGGAACGGATCACTGCTGGGATCAACCGCACATTGCCCAAGTTTGACTGGACCTGGGGGTCCACTGTGGCATACCTCACCTCCGAGTTCATTGAGCTTACTTGCCCCTGATACCTCAGGGTCTTGTGGTTCCCCGCGTCCCCCCCTGTGGCCCCACCCTCTTCCCCGAAGGGCACTCAGCCCTAAATCCCTATCAGGCCTTACCTTGAACAGTGGGTGGATTTCTGTCTCTACTCTCTCCAACTGATCTCATTCTCATCTTTGCTTTACTCTACTCTTCTTGGACTCTCTCCTTTGTCTTTCTCTTTTGTTTCAATTTGTGTTTGACTCAATGAAACTTGAAATTGATGGCAAAGTTCCCTGCCGGCCAGTGGTTGTAGGTGGGTGTATTGTTATCGGTTGGTGTACCCTAGTGTATGCAGGTGTTTTTCCTGTATTCTGAGTGTTTTCAGCATAGCACTGGCCCTGGGCCTGGTTAGGCAGAGCCCAGGGTCAGTTAGAGTCAGTTACCACCAGTAAGCAGGAAGTTGGGGGGTGCCCAGGGCACTGGAGGACTTTGCAACAAATATACATTAAAAATGAATAATACCCGTCGCTCATGCCATTATTATAGTTTCAGGTGGCCTGGAATAGTCTAAATTGTCACACTTATAGAGTGCAATAGTTAGTGCTGGTGTTGGTACTGTCATTGGCAGCGCTGGCATGGGCAATGGGTGGTGCAAGCTGCAGTGGCTCTCTGAGAAGGGCCCTGGCATTTAATTTTTTTTATAAATTAAGCACTGGAAAGAAGCAAAAAACAAACAAAAAACCTTTTAGCAGCCTGGTTTTGCAATATTTGCAGCCTGGCGGCATGTTTTTTGGGAAGCTCTGTGTAGAAAGCATTACAATAGTCCAGACAAATTAACACTAGGTCTTTCCTCAATGCCACTGGGTGGATGGTTTGAAGATGTGACAGGATTTTCAAGTTCATGGAATGTGGAATGCTGGAGCCTCACCCAGAGCATTGATCAGCCACAACCTTGAGTATCACTGTGAAAAATTGCTCCTATGTATTTTATCCTATTGGATGAGGCTTCATACAGTCCCAGACTTTTGTATCGTGCAAAAAAACAGCACTATAGTGAAAACCGCTCAAAATGGGACAATCTCGGTCTTTGGTTTACTAAACAACAAACTCCCCTTCATCGAGTCATACACAGGCTGTAAGTGCCCAGTGATGTTAGAATGGCTGCACGTGCAGTATTTAGACAGATGTAAATCTGGGCATCAGAGCAGATATTTTTTTTAATATTCTTGTAGACAGTGTTGGTACCTTCTTGCAGCTTTTCAGTGACATTCATTAGCTCAATCTCAAATGAACGAGAGATTATTGTGCCTAGTGCCAGGGTACCATTTTTGGTGACAGTTTGCACTGTGTGAATATGTAGAATTATAGATGGGTAACAGAGCAGAATGTTTTTTTAACCAAGGAGTTCATAGTGACATCAAATAGACAAGAAAAGCGAAACTCGAGTTGTCTGGTATGTCACTCAGGAACCAGAGTTAAAAAAACACATCACTTTCACTTTTTACCAATCTATAATCTTGTTATTTATGGCCCCCAAAAATCCTTCTGTTCCTGATTTCAACAGCTACATAGCAGCGCATAACAAGGCCTTTCCCCGACCAAATTAACGAAAAAAATCAAATGTGGCTTGCTGCCCCTGATCCCCACCACCCTCTGCCTCCCCCTCCTTTCCTGAAACTGTAATCTGCTTTTAGTTGGCTTGGAGAGGCAGGGTTGCACTGACCGGCTCCAAGAAAGCCCTGTCAGAGGAGCCTAGAATTCGTTTTGACGTAGCCACAGTGTGAAATAAAGTTAATGCCTCATAGCTGCGAATAACCAGGTTTAGAATCTGGCTTTCGCTACAGTGCATCTCACTGAGACACATACATAACAAACAAGCATTTGCAATGCAATAGGTCTCGCATTTGCGAGAGTTGGAGCTATTGGCATTGTAAAATGACAATGCCTTTTATTAATTTGTTTTGAAAACCTGCAAGCGGTGCATAAACCCGCACTTTGTACGTATAGTCCTTGCTTACGAGAAGCAAGGCTGTCAGTAAAAGAGACTGCCAGCTTTGCTTCTCATAAGCAAGGGCTATAAGTACAAAGTGCCTATTTACGCACAGCTTGCAGGTTTTCAAACGCATAAATAAAAGGCATTGTCATTTACAATGCCAATAGCTCAAACTCTCGCAAACGAGAGACCTATTGCATTGCAAATGCTTGTTAAGCACAGTCGAAGTGCTAGCCCACTGGGTGAATATCCCGTGCCAATTCAGTGGTTTGAATCCCAGCAGGGCAAAGTTGAGCTTTAATCCTTCCTGAATGAATGTAATGAGCAACACTGACAAGGAAATTGCAGAACCTCATAGGCTCAAATGTGTTCCCTGTGTGTTTTAAAAGCAATTTGGACTTTCTTGTAACCAAGCTTCGCAATGGCCTCCACACATTCTGTGATGCTGTGCACAGTTCTAAGCACAGCAGGTTCATGAGACAAAGCATCACACAAAGTGGGCGCCCTTGCCACAAAGTATTTGAAAAATGAGTCTTGAGTCTCACTAACTGAAAAAAACAAATTGGGACCTTTGCTTCAGTTGTGGAATTATGTACGTAAAGGGAGAAATTAATAACAAGGTAAAATTGTAAAAAAGAAAAAAGATAAGTAAATAAAACATAAAACAAGCCTGCCGGTGTGTCACCAGGATCATCCATTTATTTTTTCGTTTTTACAGGTTCAATTTTTAAGTTGGTGTTCCTTCTTTATGGCACCTGTTATTCAAGCACCAAGAGACAGTACCACTTGTGACACGCATTAATAGTTACACAACATGCGCTGTCCACAAATTATTAGGCCTTGAATGGCCCAGCACCAATGAGTAGAAAATAGAGTTGTAATATAAGATCAGTGATGAGGGTAGTTCAGGACTCTGTTCAAATAAAGGAGGAGGGGCATTGCATCTTTGGCCATAGGACCCGATGGGAGGAGCCTGACATGACATACCACCGCTCAACGTTATGAAGTAGGTTGGGCGTTTGGGGGGAGACACACTCAATTTTGGCAGGAGACTCAATTTTTTTTAACCTTACTATGACATCATTTTTACTTTCAGCACCGTGCGTTTAAAACACCCTAGATAAACAGAGTGATAAGGTATTAAACAACAGAATCATTTTAACATAAATGTGATCCATCGCGCGGCCCCTTCTCCCAGCTGTGTAACTATCTAGTGGGTTGTCGGGCGCATAGAGTGGGTAACCCACCTGAATGAAGTGATGAACGAAGTCACACCCAGAAAGTTGAACACATTAAACTGGGTAATAGTGATAGCCGCAATTTACAGGCTGAATGGAAAAAAGGAAATGATTGTCCAAGTAAAATTATTCGCAGGCGCCCCTGCCATAACGCGGGTGACAAAGGAACCCTCGAGCTTGAGCGGGTGCAAACCCATTCTCCGTGCCCCCCTCATTTTTGTCCTCAGCATCGGACATTACCCAGACCCTGGGCTCTGTGGAAGTAATAAACACGCTCAGACAATGGCACGTGCAGTGGCTGCTGGAACAAGCTGTCTCCGCGTGCACATCTCCTGTCTGCGCAGGCACAGCGAGCAGGAGACAGGGAGGGACAGGAAATGTGCACGCGTAAACATGACCCGTACGGGACAGGAGACGTACGCGTGCACATCTCCTGTCCCCCTTCGGCCAAGAAACCGACCACAATAGATCTCGCCAAGGCGAGCAACGCATGCGCTGCGTCGCTAGGCGAGACCTAAAAATAAATACATAGGTCCAAGCAGGATCCAAACCAGCTATCTTAAGATTGCAGGCACGTTTCTGCAGCACGCCCAGTAGGCCATTCTGCGGTCGTGCTGGCTTGCACAGCGTGCATTAAGTTGAAGGAATCGTCACCAAAGAGCAGCGACCTGGATTCTATCTGGGTGCCTCGGCCCCTTTCTTATTGGACGTTCGCATTCTCTTTTATCAGAAGTAATACATTATGGGTGTCATTGCCTGGCGGGCTCTGGGCCAATCAGATCTTCCACGGCCACATCATCAATTACACATGTTGGGGTGCCTGACACTTGACAAATGAATCATCATAATGCGCAATCCTTGATGCAGAATCCAGACTTCTGAATTGAGTTGGGAAGCAGCCAGGGTGAAGCCGGGGACTGGGTAGGTGATGCGGGAGTGGGGTGTGTGAGATGGGCTGGGGGTCTTCTGCTGTCACTTTCTTTGAATCCGTAAGTCAGCTCCTTGCTGGCAAAAGCCACCACTGAGTTAAAGGGACATCTAAGGTAGAGGGAAAACCCGCTTCCGTTTACCCAGTCCTGCATCTCTAACAATCACCAACAAAAGGCATTCTGGAATGTTGCTTTGGTGATGTCAGCTGGGGTTTGAAATTATGACATCACTCACTGGATGGACCCTTCAGGAGTGAGATTAACTATGTCACCCTGAAATTAATGCAGACACCATGAAATCAACGGCGGTGCCCTAACTGACAACAGAGCTCACACACTTCCCTGCCCTGGGATGAATTTAATGTGTGTGTGTGTTTTGCTGGTGAAATCAACCGAATAGACATCACAGGGAATTCAAACCCTACACAACAGTGCTCGCTACTTTTTTAGACACTTACTAGTGATCATCAAACCTACCCACAGTTTATGCCCATTTAATCCATGGCCTCTCTGGCGAGACTCCCGAGGGAGTCCCCTCTTTAGGGAAACTGTAAATGCGAATGGGTGGTAAATAGGGAGTGGAGGTGCAACGCTCGGCAGAGCGGAGTGGAAGTTGTGAACTCATCTAGACAAGAGCAGATTCTACCTATATGCACGGAGTCACGGATAAACTATTTGAACTTGCTGGTTGGGGGGGGCACGATTTCCCATAGGGCAAAAAGTGATACATCGTAGTGGCACTAACGCATACTGACGAGGCCCTCGTTCATAGATGGTTTGGGCCGCTCACCGCATGTTTTACACACATCCACTCACGTGGTGTTTCCGACTCCACACGAGTGGATAACGTGCAACAGAAACGAGCTAATAAAAGGGCTTTGTAGCTGCGCCTCACTGATCTTTAAATACCCAGTTAAACATAAAATTCATTATTATTTTTAAATAATGTAAATGTATCCAATCTAGGTAAAAGTCCTTAAACCTAGTAAAGTACAGCATGAAACACATATTTGGAGAAAACCTGGTTTTTTTTTGTATTCCACTCAGTTCTGTTGCAGGTGAGAGGTCCCAAAGATGCGGAGAATTTGCGGAAAGTCGTAGAAACATGGACAGAAGTGTGAAAACATCCTGCGTCCAGGGATCCTGGATGATGCTTCCGATGTGCGAGCAATTCAAACTCACCAGCACAGGAGCGCTGAGGGTTGTGGTGCGGGAGGCCGTAGCACCCCCCAAAATAACTTGGGAGTCAGCCGTAAAGAGGCCTTTACATTTTATGTGCATCTTTTTGCTGAGTGATCAATGACAGAGTCCAAGTGACAGGCAATTACTTTGGACAATTGCTGCTCATTACACGGAGACTGGTGTTTACTTCTCCTTTCTCTGGCTGTAACGTGAATTAATTTTGTAAACCAAGTGACAATGTTGGTGGGTAGACAGAGCGGGAAAAGGTGGGATGTCAAATTGCAAAAAAAGAGAAAAATCTCAAGAAGTGAAGGTTGACAGAGGTTTTGTGGTTAGACAGGAAAAACAACCGCCACAAGCGTCCCACAGGGCAGCCAGGTTCCCAATTAAATGAATAGGATTTTTTCGTGGAATGTTCCAAAGGTGAATTCAGTGGCATAAATGCATTCTAGGCTAGCATCATATACGCGCCCAAGGGCAAAAGGTCATAGCACAAATGTTTTCTAACACACAACTAAAAATACTGCTTGTAAGTAAATTAGACAAGGATTGAAAAATATATCATGAATTCAAATGAAACACTTTTTTGTAATCCTAATGTGGAAACAAAGGGCCTGATTACCGCCGCACTCACACTGGCGGTGGCTCGTCCACTGCATTAAGTCTTTAAAAGTTGTTGTGGTGGAGGACCACCGGCTGCGTCAGGGAACAGTTGCTCCCTGGCGGTGGCGGAGCTGCGCCACAATGTAACATGCTCAACGGGACTGGTGCAGCACCGCTGAGCATATAACGAGTTCTGCCACCGCCAGCCATTTCATGTCGGGAGCCCCGGTGGAGGACCATGCACCCCTCCCCCCCCCCCATCATCGGAATGCATTCAGGGCGGCACATTCTGTATTCCTTCAAAGTTCCAGCACAGCATGGACGTCACCGTCCATTCCGTGCTGGAACTTTTTTGCCGTTCCCATAGTGGTGCCTGTATTCCAGGCACCGCCATGCGAAAGGCGAAGGACCGTCTGCCTTACACAAGTTCAACTCGTAATAAGGAGGGCGGTCCTTGCACGGCTTGAGGCGCAGCTGTGCCGTAAAGTCGTAATCAGGCCTAAAGATTTTATAGGAATAAAACATACAAGACACTAGTGTGACGTACAAATATTAAATATGCACAGAACCATGATTTCCACTCATCAATTGTGTTCCATATAGGTTTAGCAGTAAAGGTGCATGTCTGGTGCAGTGGTGCTGGAACAATTTTCCGGGAGGGGGGTGCTGCCATTAATGTAACATCACTGAAGTCCTAGGGATTATGAAAAATCCAAGCGTCCCACCAAAAACAAGTGTGGCCAATGTCCCACGCACATTCAGCAGGAGAGTGGTACGGTTGTGGTTTGTAGCCTGTGGTGCATTTATAGATCACTGGTGAGGTAGTACACTGTCATTTACATAAAGCACATTTCCTGTTGAAATGGCCACTAATTTAGCATACACATGCAGTTTTACAGGTAAAACTATACAGCGCACAAATTATGATGTGTGTAAATTGTAAATCTGATTTCAGCGAATATTTATCATTTGCACCAAGCAAAGAGAAATTATTTGCTCCTTTTACATTTTTGCTTCCTTCACACTTCAGAATTAGAAGAAATGTGCTTTGTTTCTGCTTTCCCAATTGCTGATATAGTTTCAAATATTTGTACAGTTCACTTACAGGTACTTAAATGTTGTTCTGTATTAGAAAGACAATGACCTCTAACTGCCCTTTCTTTCGCCTCCTGCACCCCAGCATGATTGTGAACTAGGTCACTTTCACAAAACCCTCTCACTTTGTGATCAGAGAAATAAAAGTGAACACCAGTTTCCAGATAAGCAGGGATTTGTCAGAAAACAAAGCCCGACATTCGACCTTTGTATTTGAACATGTAGAAAATGTGACATAATAAAAACAAAATGTAAAGGCATCTTTATTGCTCATTCACGTCCTGAACTCCAGCATGGTTTCATTTTGGGGGTGCTGACGCGGGGTAGGTGGGTGGGAGGGAGGTGGCAACCAACGACGCGGGGCAGGTGGGTGGGAGGGAGGGGGCACCCAACAACGCGGGGCGGGTGGGTGGGAAGGGGCAACCAACGACACGGGGAGGAGTGGGTGGGAGGGGGAGACCAACGACGCGGGAGGGGTGGCTGGGAGGACGCGACCAATGACGCGGGAGGGGGCGACCAACGACGCGGGAGGGGGCGACCAATGACGCGGGAGGGGGCGACCAACGACGCGGGAGGGGGCGACCAACGACGCGGGAGGGGTGGGTGGGAGGGGGCGACCAACGACGCGGGAGGGGTGGGTGGGAGGGGGCGACCAACAATGCTGGGAGGGGGCGATCAACAACGCTGGGAGGGGTGGGTGGAAGGGGGCGGCCAACGACGCTGGGAGGGGTATCAGTGGGAGGGGGCGATCAATGATGCGGGAGGGGTGGGTGGGAGGGGGCGATCAACGATGTGGGAGGGGGCGATCAACGATGCGGGAGGGGTGGGTGGGAGGGAGCGATCAACGATGCGGGAGGGGTGGGTGGGAGGGAACGATCAACGATGCGGGAGGGGTGGGTGGGAGGGAACGATCAACGATGCGGGAAGGGTGGGTGGGAGGGAGCGACCAACGACACAGGAGGGGTGGGTAGGAGGGAGCGACCAACAACGCGGGAGGGGTGGGTGGGAGGGAGAGAGGGGAAAACTATCAATGTGGGATGGCTGGGAGGGGAGGGGGTGACCAACAACGCAAGGAGGGGGCAACCAACAACGCAGGACATTAGGGAGGGAGAGAGGGGGCGACCAACAACGCAGGGTGGGTGGGAGGGAGGGGGCGACCAACAACGCAGGGTGGGTGGGAGGGAGGGGGCGACCAACAACACAGGACGGTTGGGAGGATGGGAGGGAACAACTAACAATGCGAGACGGGTGAGTGCGAGGGGTCGACCAACAATACAGGGAGGGAGGGGGCGACCAACAAAACAGGAAGGGTGGGAGGGAGGGGGCAACCAACAATGCAGGACAAGTGGGAGGGAGGGCGACCAACAATGCAGGGTGGGTGGGTGGGCTAAGAAAGTGAGTGGCAAGCAAGAAAGTGGGACGGGTGGGCTGGAGGGAGCAAGCAAGAAAGTGGGACGTGTGGACGGGAGGGGGCAAAAATGTGGGACGTGTGGGCGGGAGGGGACAAGAAAGTGGGACAGGTGGGCGGGAGGGGAGAAACAAGTGGGATAGGCGGGAGGGGACAAGAAAGTGGGACGGGTGGGCGGGAGGGGACAAGAAAGTGGGACGGGTGGGCGGGAGGGGACAAGAAAGTGGGACGGGTGGGCGGGAGGGGACAAGAAAGCAGGAGAGGTGGGCGGGAGGGGAGAAACAAGTGGGATAGGCGGGAGGGGACAAGAAAGTGGGACGGGTGGGCGGAAGGGGACAAGAAAGCAGGAGAGGTGGGTGGGAGGAGACAAGAAAGCAGTACAGGTGGGTGGGAAGAGGCTAAACAAGAAAGTGGGACGGGTGGGTGGGAGGGGACAAGCAAGAAAGTGGGACGGGTGAGCGGGAGGGGACAAGCAAGAAAGTGGGACCGGTGGGCGGAAGGGGACAAGCAAGAAAGTGGGACGGGTGGGCAGAGGGGGCAAGCAAGAAAGTGGGACGGGTGGGTGGGAGGGGCAAGCAAGAAAGTGGGACGGGTGGGTGGGAGGTTCCAAGCAAGAAAGCGGGACGGGTGGGTGTGAGGTTCCAAGCAAGAAAGTGGGACGGGTGTGTGGGAGGGCCAAGCAAGAAAGTGGGACGGGTGGGTGGGAGGGAGGGCCAAGCAAGAAAGTGGAACGGGTGGGTGGGAAGGCCAAGCAAGAAAGTGGGGCGGGTGGGAGGGAGGGTCAAGCAAGAAAGTGGGGACGGGTGGGTCGGAGGGGGCAAGCAATAAAGTGGGGACGGGTGGGCGGAAGGGGCAAGCAAGAAAAGGAGACATGTGGGAGGGGGCAGGCAAGAAAAGGAGACGAGTGGGTGGGAGGGGGCGATCAACAATGCAGGAGGGGTGGGTGGGAGGAGGCGATCAACAACACGGGACAGGTGGGCGGGAGGGGGCAAGCAAGAAAGTGGAACGGGTGGGCAGGAGGGGCAAGCAAGAAAGTGGGGTGGGTGGGAGGGGGCAAGCAAGAAAGTGGGGTGGGTGGGAGGGGGAAGAAAGAAAGTGGGGTGGGTGGGAGGGGGAAAGAAAGAAAGTGGGGTGGGTGGGAGGGGGAAAGAAAGAAAGTGGGGTGGGTGGGAGGGGGAAAGAAAGAAAGTGGGGTGGGTGGGAGGGGGAAAGAAAGAAAGTGGGGTGGGTGGGAGGGGGGAAAGAAAGAAAGTGGGGTGGGTGGGAGGGGGGAAAGAAAGAAAGTGGGGTGGGTGGGAGGGGGAAAGAAAGAAAGTGGGGTGGGTGGGAGGGGGCAAGAAAGAAAGTGGGGTGGGTGGGAGGGGGCAAGAAAGAAAGTGGGGTGGGTGGGAGGGGGCAAGAAAGAAAGTGGGGTGGGTGGGAGGGGGCAAGAAAGAAAGTGGGGTGGGTGGGAGGGAGGGGGCAAGAAAGAAAGTGGGGTGGGTGGGAGAGGGCAAGCAAGAAAGTGGGGTGGGTGGGAGGGGGCAAGCAAGAAAGTGGGGTGGGTGGGAGGGGGCAAGCAAGAAAGTGGGGTGGGTGGGAGGGGGCAAGCAAGAAAGTGGGGTGGGTGGGAGGGAGCAAGCAAGAAAGTGGGGTGGGTGGGAGGGAGCAAGCAAGAGTGGGGTGGGTGGGCGGGAGGGAGCAAGCAAGAGTGGGGTGGGTGGGCGGGAGGGAGCAAGCAAGAGTGGGGTGGGTGGGCGGGAGGGAGCAAGCAAGAGTGGGGTGGGTGGGCGGGAGGGAGCAAGCAAGAGTGGGGTGGGTGGGCGGGAGGGGGCAAGCAAGAAAGTGGGACGGGTGGGCGGGAGGGGGCAAACAAGAAAGTGGGATGGGTGGGCGGGAGGGGGCAAGCAAGAAAGTGGGATGGGTGGGCGGGAGGGGCAAGCAAGAAAGTGGGATGGGTGGACGGGAGGGGGCAAGCAAGAAAGTGGGATGGGTGGGCGGGAGGGGGCAAGCAAGAAAGTGGGATGGGTGGGCGGGAGGGGGCAAGCAAGAAAGTGGGATGGGTGGGCGGGAGGGGGCAAGCAAGAAAGTGGGATGGGTGGGCGGGAGGGGGCAAGCAAGAAAGTGGGATGGGTGGGCGGGAGGGGGCAAGCAAGAAAGTGGGATGGGTGGGCGGGAGGGAGGGGGCAAGCAAGAAAGTGGGATGGGTGGGCGGGAGGGAGGGGGCAAGCAAGAAAGTGGGATGGGTGGGCGGGAGAGGGCAAGCAAAAAAGTGGGACGGGTGGGAGGGGGGCAAGCAAGAAAGTGGGACGGGTGGGCGGGGGGGGCAAGCAAGAAAGTGGGACGGGTGGGCGGGGGGGGCAAGCAAGAAAGTGGGACGGGTGGGCGGGAGGGAGCAAGCAGGAAAGTGAGGTGGGTGGGCAGGAGGGGGCAAGCAAGAAAGTGGAACAGGTGGGCAGGAGGGGGCAAGCAAGAAAGTGGGAGAGGGCAAGCAAGAAAGTGGGACGGGTGGGCGGGAGGGGCAGGGCACAAGTCGTGGGTACACGCAGGTCCACGGCGTCCACCAATTATTTTCACAGGGTGGGCGCCGTCCCCCCTGCCAAGAAGTTGGCCCCATAGAAATATCTTGAACTTGTCCTGGTGGACACGTTCAGCAGCACCTCTACGTTGTCTGCTCTCCATTCCCAGTAGCAACATGCAGGCAGCAAGTGGCCTTTTCTTCCCACCTCCAGGTGTGTCACAGATAAAGGCAGAAGTTAAATAGCCATCAGGCCTCCTTTTAATCTAGTATCGGAGGCGGCCTGGCACCTCACCTTTAAATGCAAGCTAGAAGAAACAAAAGCATAGTGCTTATCTCTTCACACAAGTACTTAAGATGCATTCTTTTTACTTTGTTCAATCTCTGCTTACAAGTACATGCATGGTAAGAATGTCAGATGTGTTGGTCTGCCCCAATATTTACACAAATAATATAAATAGCAGTATTTCATTTCTTTTGCAGCGCTACTCTACCCAATGCAGTGTTAGTGTGCTTTACATAACATACACATTATCCATTCAAAATAAATCATGTAAGTGTGCAAATTAATGTTCAAGATGTGTTACTAGATGGGTTGCAAGGTGTAGGAGTCAAATGCCCTTCATAGCTCACTATGGTCTACTAGAAGGATTACAATTTATGAACTGCAAGTAACAAAAGGATCCCTATGTTCAAAGCAGTAAGACACATACCTATCTACATAAAATACAAATCTGTGAGCTGCATGTTACATGGTGTGCATTGCAGGAGACAACTTGCATTTTCAGTTGGCATGTTATAACATACACATATCAGAGCACTATTGTATAATTAAGTGGTACATTTATGCTCACAACATTGTATAAGATGCCCACCATGTGTGTTTCGTTATCATGAATAATAAACCCGAAGAGGGTAGCAACAAAATAGAGGTTCAACAATCCCCAAACGCCCTGTCCCTCTCCCCGCCAAGAACATTGGGTGATTGTTTTGCAGGAGACAACTTAATCTTCTTACTACTTTGATTCAAATTTGCGACTACACACAACACAGATCTCTCCAACAAATGAGTAAACCGCCAGAGTTATCTCACTATTATTATTATTATTCCCCGAGATTTACTGGGCAGCTTTGCAGCAGATGCCTTAACCCCATAAAATATTTTAGAATGCAGACTTTGCAACCAATTAAGCAGAACAGATCTACTACAATGCGTTTCCTTGTTGCTACTTTCGTTATGGCAGGGTTTTAAAAAAAATGTATTAGTTGAGGCCTAGATTTTGCGTCAGGATGGCGCCACTTTTTGGGCACAACCCCGACTCTCAATCTCATTTGTAAAATATCATACAGCACTTAAATGTACTTATGATACACCTGATAAACATATGAGTGAGATCTTAGTATCTGATGTCACTTCCTGTGATGCAACGTGCAATGTCACACGTCGTGACGTCATGTGCAGTGATGGCACGCGTCATGATGTCACATGCATACTGCCTAACTTGGTAAGTCCCCCCACTTCTTTTTATAGGACTTGTGCCCTGGGGAGGGGGGGAACAAGAAAATGAGACTGGTGGACAGGAGGGGGCAAACAGGAAAACGAGAAGGGTAGGAGGGAGGGGGTAAACAGGTAAATGAGATGGGTGGGTGGGAAGGGGCAAACAAGAAAATCAGACGGGTGGGCGGGAGGGGGCAAACAAGAAAATGGGACGGTTGGGCAGGCGGGGGTAAGCAAGGAATTGGGACGGTAGGTGGGAGGGGGCAAGCAATAACAGAGGCACATGAAGGAGACAGGCAACAACACTGAGATGGGAGGGAGAGCTGGATGGCCAAGCAGCAATACAGAAAGGAATGGAGGGGACAAGCAACAACACAGAGAGGGATGGAAGTACATGAGGGAGCTGGCCTGGAACACATGTACTCTAACGGAGTGCTTTAGCTAAAAGAAAGAAATAGCTTCTAAAGTGCGAGCAGGGGAAGGACACAAATACTTGACCATGTTCCAAGGAAGGGACAAACACGTGAAGAGGAAGTGAAGACGACACGCAATGACCAAAGAGACGCAAGGAAATGAGAGTAAAGATGAAATCAACCAAAGGTGTGGAATGGGTGGGCTCTAGGCCCACTTTAAGTTAACAAAATGACTGGCAAGTGATCGTGCATGCTGCGTCTCAGACAAGATCAAAAGATGCAGAGAAACTACAGTTCAAATAACAGTTTTCCCCCACTTTTCTGCTTTTCCCCACACTAGTGCTGCATTTTATACCTTAATTCATTCGTCCTCTCCTTCAAAGCGGTCATGGTTTATATATGAGGAAAAAGTATGATGCACCACTGGGCTGCCATGGCACATCACTCCATATCAAACTCGTCTCCAGAGAGCTCACACAGTGGACTGGAAGGCAGGCATGGGGTTCTGGGATACGTGGTGCTGTAGGATACATTTGTATTGTTTATTTTGTAGAGTAATCATTGAGTACTGATTTAACCCCATTGCTGCAGAATCTTCACCTTCCCCAGTGCAGAGACCTATATTTATGATGTTTGGTGCACTTCAACCGTAAATCCTTCATAACGTTTCCCCCCCCCCCCCCACAAAAGGTATCCAGACCAAATTTGCATCCTTTTTTCCCCCCCACATCTTCGGCATTCTAAAGGTAGCCAAGGTTTGTGAATTGCTCTAGAGAAGCAAGAAAAAAGCCAAAGTATACAAAGTATAGCAAAAAAAAATTGTGGTTAGGGTTTTCTTGGGGGAAAATGATGTGCATGAAATCATGTTTTTTTGCAAATGGCACCAACAAAATGTTTGTTGTGCTAAGATGATCATCTCAGTATTCCGGAATAGCAGAGTTTGAAAAGAATAACAATTTTGACCAGTTTTTGCATTTTTCTAACTAGTAGTACATTTTTCCTATTTTTTGTGGTTGCAACGTACTTGCAGTTTGTGATGGAAACAGACATGAAACCCATAGGTGAATCCGGAAATATAAACATTTTTGAAAACTAGACAAAATTCGAAATTCAGCAAGGCGTCATTTTTGTAGACTGCATAGGCTTTCCCAATTTAGCTAATCACTGAAATAAAAAAACTTGAAAAATTAGCAATTAGTGACATTTTCATCAGCAATGTTTTGCTCCAATGGCTATTTTACAAAAGTAATACCATTACACCTGCCAGACTCTTCTGGTTGCACTGTTTTTTCTGACTGGAGTGTGTTATACCCCTTTTTTCCCCTACTTGCATTTTACGAGGCTTTCTCGGCCCCGGGCGGTCATTTTGTTATTGCCACGTGCTCTTTCTGGTCAGCGCTCTAGTCACTGCACGCTGTCCTGTCACAACCCCACTTAACGGGCAGAGAGCGGACATGCAGCGCCTCTAAGGTTAATCTTTTACCAGTTTTTTAGCCTTTGTCACATCGTGCTCTGTATGAATTGTTTTTAACTTTGTTACTGGGGGTTTTAAATTGACATTGCTGCTATTCTTGCATTTTTCTGACTGGAGTGTGTTATACTCTTTTTTTCCCCCTACTTGTATTTTACAGGGCTTGCTCGGCCCCGGACGGCCATGTTATTGCCAGGCGCTCTTTCCGGTCAGCGCTCCAATCGCTGCATGCCGTCCTGCCACAACCCTACTTAATGGCCACAGATCGGACGTGCAGCGGGCGTGCCAAAGGCGTGCCTAAGGCAAGCCCGTCTGCAACCATCCGCGCTAAAAAGGGTCCAAGGACCACGACCCCTGCTCCGATTAGGAGGATTACTATTAGCTATTCCCACAAACAGTTGTTGGCTCTCCGTAGTATGCCGCGCCATGATTGTACGTTAATCAATCTGGAATCTACTGGTTTTAGTTGTATTTGTTGCAGCTTTGCATTTGATACGCAGACTTATAAAGAACATAACTCTTTTATTACTACTCCCCTTAATAATAATGCACAGGAAAATTCCTTTTCAAAAAGCAGCAATTCACTCAACAAAGAATTCACCTTTTTCAATATTAATTGCAGCTCGCTTCCTAAGCACAAGGCGGATATCTTTGACCTCCTGATAGGTGAGCAGCCTGATGCTATTTTCCTCACAGAAACATGGCTACATGGGAGCTCTGGCCCTGATGTAGCGTCTGCTTTCCCTTCTAACTACGCGATAGAGAGGAAAGATAGGGAAGTCAAAATGGGGGGACGCATTGCGGTTATTTATAACAACTCGTACACGTGTAAATGCGAAGATTTACCCTTTAGGGGATGCGAGGCGACTCTATTTAAACTTGCCTTAACCCCCCAGTTTACATTCTCAGGGATTTTGCTTTATCGCCCCCCCTGGGCCAGCTGGGCAATGGGCTACATCATTTCCTGATCTCATTGCTCCCTACCTTCTGGACGCCTCCAATTTGACCTTCTGGGGTGACTTGAATCTTCATTTCGATGACCCGACATGTGCGACTAGCACTACTTTGATCACCGACTTGCAGCAATGAATATTCTGCTCTGTAATTCAGGTTCTACCCATGTGGCTGGCCATCTATTGGATCCCATGTTTTAAAATGTACCGAATATTCTTTGTTCCCCAGCACTTCCAGTACTCTTGCCAGATCACTTTTTGGTCAGCTTCCAGGTCAAGAAAGAACCGCCAAGCCCATCCACTGCCGTTTTGGATACTAAGTCCAAATTGAGAAACTGGGGGAAATTGGATATCGAAGCTTTTAACAAGCTCCTATCTAAAAACGCCCAGCCATCAATAAAGTCTCTATGGCAGATTTGGATATTATCCAAAATTGGATTTTAAAATCCATTGATGCGTGTCTCCTGCCTTCTACTAAGAAGGTGAACACCGTCCCCCTGCTCCTTGGTTTTCCGAGAGGTTAAAAATGGAGAAAACCAAATGTAAAGCGTTAGAAAGACACTGGAGGAAGACCTATGCACCAGAATGCAAACTCGCATATAAAATGGCAAAAAGAGACTATCATTCGCTCTGTAATGCTGCCCGAACTGAATATGTGAGCGTGCTACCATCTCTAACGCGCAGAATAGTTCTAAACCTTTGTTTAAGCTAGTTAAAGAACTCTCTGGTGCAGCTAGTCAATCCACCCCCGTGCTTACTGATTCACAATGTGAGGATCTTGGTAAGTTTTTTCTTAGTAAAGTAGAAATAATATACTCTGCATTTAATGTTAAGCAAGTTAACACTATACAGCAAACTATGAACTCTCCTCTAATATCGAGAAGTACTGAATAGCCGGACAGCCAGACTTCCGAACCTACCAACAAATTAGAAAATTGGTCACTCCTAGATACAACTTCTTTTAGGCGGCTCCTAGACAGTCTTAAATCCGGCCCTCCTAGAGATCCTCTCCCCATCGCCGTGCTTCAGAAACTTGAGCTGCCCTCCCTGAAGTTAATTATGGAGCTGCTTAATGCTTCCTTACAGGAAGCAACTGTTCCACGTGAATAGAAGTACGCCATGGTCCTTCCACTTCTGAAAAAAGCCAATGCAGACCCGGCGCAACTGTCCAATTTATGGCCTATTTCTTTACTTCCTGCTTTTTCCAAAATTTTGGAAAAACACATTAATCTACAACTGACTCACTTTGCTGATTCCAAAGAGTTTCTGCATCCCTCACAAACCAGTTTCAGAGCAGGTTTCTCGACAGAAACTACTCTTCTTGGAGTTACAGAAATGCTGCGAAACCGTTTGGATGCTGGAGACACTGTGGCGCTTATATTACTTGATCTGAGTGCCGCCTTGAACATGGTATCTCATACTGTGTTACTGAAAGTGGGTGTGGTTGGCCCTGCACTTAATTGGCTTGCTGATTTTTTGGTAAACCGCACGTTTCAAGTTTTTTCTCCTACGACCAATTCTAAAACCCATGTATCACCTTATGGGGTACAGCAGGGCTCCATTCTCAGCCCTTTATTGTTTAATGTTTATGTTAGGCCTTTGGCGGCTATTGCTGAAGATACTGGGTTGTCCATTTTTTCTTACGCTGATGACACCCAGATAATCTTCTCTCTTTCTGCTGACAGGGCGTACAAGTCATCTCTTCAGTCTGGATTGAGGAAAATTGCATACTGGATGCAAGCCAACTTGCCTAAAATCAACGGCGAAAAGATGGAAGTGTTAATTTTGGAGAATAATAAAGATCTCTGGGGTCCTCAACACTAGCCTTCTGAAATGGGTGCTCTTTCCCAACCTACGCATCAGGTCGGCAACTTAGGCTTTATCATTGATGACCAGCTATCAATGAAGCAACAAGCGGTGAAGGTGACCTCGACCTGCTTCACCATCCTTAAATGGCTCAAGAAAATCCTTTGGATGTTGCCCGGCTCCACTCAAAGAACCGTGGTCCAGGCCCTTGTCACTTCTAGACTGGATTACGGCAACATCCTGTATCTAGGAGTCAATAAGGATGTGATACGCAAATTGAAGGTGGTGCAGAATGCGGCTGCTAGACTGCTTTGCCAGGTTCCCAGAATGGCTTCCATCTCAGGTTCTCTTCGTGACCTTCATTGGCTCAGGGTTGAGAATCGCATTAAATTCAAAGCCCTGAGTTATATGTTCAAGATCAAATCTGGCAAGGCACCTCAGTACCCGAATGCTTTAGTCCATCCTTACTTAACATTGCGCCTTCTTCATTCCTCCACTCAGGTGAAATTTTCGGTTCCTAGGACAAGACTGTCGCGAATGGGTGGTCGGTCCTTCTCTTGTCTAGGTCCCTATATGTGGAATTCCCTCCCCATGTCACTTAGGAACAAAACCGTTTATGGGAACTTTCGTAAGTGTTTTAAAACTTGGCTGTTTAGTCAATAGATCATTTTCCTTCCTTCTGTTCCTGTCAGGCGGCGCCGGGAAACCTTCGGGTAGCTGTGCGCTTTATAAGATTAAAATAACATAACGGATATATTGTGTTTTCTGACTGTACAAGAACACACGAAGCCCACAGCCAACAATGAGCTGTAGCATATAATGAGGTAAAGTAAAATCTAATTAATAAAAAATTTATATGAAGGAAACCTATGTACATTTGCAATGTGTGCAAGATACTCAGTTTAGGAATACTGATTATTTACATGCCTCTGAAGTTAGCGTACAATCGTTATTCAGAGGGCATTTTGCAGAGTGTGTTCTTTCTTGCACATTGGCTTCCTTTATGGAAGTAAAAAATTGGACATAGACCCACTACTCAGGATAAAAACAGTACCCCACTTGTGTGTGTGGCTCATCACAGATGAAAGGTAAGGACACAAAATGAAACTCGGGGACATCACATTTTTGCCATGACAAATAACCCTTTTTGGTGTGGTGGGTAAAGAGAGACCATGACCTACGGGTTGACCGTCATCTTGGGTAATCTACCAAACCCAGACATTTTTTATAACTATCCCCCAGGGAATGCAAGGTGGTACGACCTAAATGGACCCTCTACGTTGTCCTACCCACAATTGCGGAAAACTTCAAACATTGGCTGCAAACGCATCAGTGGCTAAAAGTTTGTAGTTTTGTTACATTTCTGTAAATAAAAGTTGTGGAATCTGTGGGGATCCATAACATTTCTACAACCTATCATTCCTACGCTTCTGATTAAAAAAGGTACTTGACTTGTGTTGGTCAGCCTAGTGCCTGCAACAGGAAAGGCCCAGCATTCTCCTTCTCGCTGTTATGTCTGGAGGCTGGAGTTGAACAGCTCTGCCCTTCCCCACAAACAGAAATACTTGGTGTCTCGTAGGGTATATTCCCATTGGTGATCGCCCTCTGAGGACAATCTCCAAGCACGTAACCTAGAATCTTGGCACAAAAAGCGGACCTTTTTCATTACAAACTAAAGCAATTACCATTACTATGGCATTTGCCTTTGTGTCCTCTCTTTGATTTGACCACTTACCATGTGTGTTGTGCTAGACTGCATTTAGAAGTTTTCAAACACAGAGATCTGAGACCTTTCTGAATGATCCATGAACCTCAGTGACGGATTTTCAGCTTCCCAAATGCCACTGAGTTATATGCTGTTTATTTTGTCGCCTGAACCCTTCAATGGTATTATTGGACTATAAAACCATCAATTGATGTGTAAAAATGTAAGTGCCAGGGCCCAAGGTATTGCTTGGCAGACCACTGCTGCTTGTACCACCCACCACCTTTGTTAGTGCTGCCGATACTAATGTCAGAGGCGCTAGACTATGATTATTTGTTTAGTGGAAAGGGTTAAATAGTTAAACTAATGTGTTCTGCTGAAAATATGTTTAAGGAAGGGTATGCAGTTCCTAAGGGCATGTGGGTATACAAAGTTAGGGGGTTTCTAGGTTCAAAGTGCAGGAGCACAAATGAATGTCCTGTGATTAAAGGCGAGAGGGGGGGGGAAGACCCTCTTTGGAACTAGAGCCCTCACACACCCAGCAAGCTAGGTGTCATGCTTCATCATTTGAGCTTGCTCCTCGTCGGGCCGGTGCTGCAATGCCCGACGGGCTCCCATAAATGGGGCTCTTTATCGGAGATCTTTTGTTCCTGCCGGATGGTGCAGTTGACCTACTGAGAGTAGGACGTAGATATCTAGGAACATTACTCCTAGTTTTACACCACTCCACATATTTTAATCAGGCAGTCTACCTACCAGAATAAAGACAGTTCTAGGATTGACTGACGTGTTTTAATTCACTCACATCACATCTACACTACTAGGCTCCTCACCCCCACTGCACCATCCGGTAGGAACAAAAGATCTCCGATAAAGAGCCCCATTTATGGGAGCCCGTCGGGCATTGCAGCGCCGGCCCGACAAGGAGCAAGCTCAAATGATGAAGCAGGACACCTAGCTTGCTGGGTGTGTGAGGGCTCTAGTTCCAAAGAGGGTCTTCCCCCTCTTGCCTTTAATCACAGGACATTCATTTGTGCTCCTGCACTTTGAACCTAGAACCCCCCTAACCTTGTATATCCACATGCCCTTAGGAACTGCATACCCTTCCTTTAACACATTGCCTTGGGCACGTATGCTGGACCTTGTAAAAAAAGACCTACTGTCCCCCCTTTTGTCAATTCTACTGAAAATAGGCAGACAGCACCACTACGTGGTGGGCTGTCATAAAAAAATAACAGTGTTAAGAATGAAATGCCGGTTCCGAGCACCGGCAAACACTGGCACAAATTAAGAACCGCATAACACACAGTTACCGGTTATGTATCCTCAATGTGCATGTGTGGCGGTACACTGGGACTGGGTGCAGGCCCTGTGATGAAGGCCCACCATTAACAAACTTTGGCTTGTGCAATGGCTTATATTCCGATCGAGGCTGGGTGCAGGACCTGCCGAAGGCCAGGCCCTGGGGTAAAACCTGAGGACATAGGGGGTAGCACAAGGCCTGGCCTAAATGCAGGCCCTTCACTCAATCCGCCTCTGCTTTCTTCCATCAGATTAGGACTACAGGGTGCTGGGCACAAAGCCTTCCTGAAGGCCCAACGCTGCACTCAACCCTCCTGCATATGGACAGCGGCAATTTAGTTTGTCGAGGGGAGTAGGATCAGTATATCTTTACAAAAACCCCTTATAATGTTAGTTGAAGGGACTTTATGGTTACGACATAAAACCTAAAAAACGAACCACTGAATTCACACATGTATCTCAGGACCCAGTGACCTCATACATGATGTTACAACTGATATCACAAATTATTTTAATCTCTCATAATTATATGGGTGGCAAGTATCTCTGGTACCACTTTCATTCCCGTTTAAGTATCCAATCAATTGGTGGCCCCAGCCATGACCCTAATGATCAGATATCCAGCTAGCCATAAAGACAAGCGGCCCTTTAGAATCTTTGCTCGAAGTATCAGCACTGAGGCCAAGACCGGTATGGGCATAGAACGTACAGTAATTCCTTACGTTCCAGAGTATGTTTTTTAGCATTTTAGTCTCAAAAATACTTCTCTATGCATCTGTATCACGCCAATGAGAAAGGGTAAGCGAGTGCGAGGCAAGCATCACTAACTTTCCACAACAGCCCAAGTTCACTCTTCTCATATCCGAGCACCACCTCCCTGGCGCCAAGAGACCTCATTCTGCAGGATGGGCACGGTACAAATTGCTGTTATGAACAACAAAAGGTCACAGCGCCCTGTTCACGCTACTATGCTTTCCCCAAAGTCTCTTCTTTTACTGTCTTGTTTGCTCGTCCTTGCAGATGTAATGTTCCACCGTTATCTTCCTTGCATTATATTTCAGTTGCGACGTATCCTCTCTGTCTTGTTCTCATTGCTTCTACATCCCCTTATCTTTTCTCCTCACATCTTTTTACACGTGTGCTCTCCATTTCACTTACTCTCTCTCTTGCTAATCTCGTCTATCTCCTCGCTCGCTCGGTTTTGCTCCATCCTACATTATTCTGTCTATCTTCCTTCTCTTACCACTCTTTCACTTTTTCTTTGTATTTCATGCATCATTCACCACCAACCTGCCACTCCTCCTTCTCTACACATCTGTACAGGTTCCGACCCCGACATCGTCAACGCTCTTCCCTCGGGGTATCTTATGTTCCATCTTGATAGGCCGGATGGGAGAGGGGGTGGAGTGGCCATTGTTTACAGAGACACATTTGTATGCAAAGCAGTCGACTGTGGCATTAACAACGCTGAAAGTTGTCAGTTTACCCTTTGCATCTCCTCAACTGTCTCTATCTCTGGCCTCCTTGTGTATCGGCCGCCCGCTACCCTAGGGAATTTCGTGGATTCCTTCATGGAGGCTGTCATCCCATTGGCTGCTGCCTCGTCCCACTTCGTCACCCTTGGGGACTTCAATTTTCATTTTGACGACCCCAATGATGTAGTGGCAAGGGAGCTTGTAAGCTCGCTTGGTGCACTGGACCTTCATCTTGTTAATATGGGAGTTACCCATAACAGAGGCCATCAGCTTGATGCAGTTTTTGCTAACTCTGTGAACTTGCAGGCTCTTCAGATGTTGGGTCTCCCCTGGACTGATCATCATCTTGTTCCGTTTAGCTGGCTGCTGGGGAACCGCAGAGACCCCGCTCCTAGACAACATACTGTGGATCGACTTTGGTCGAAGCTCCCGGTGGACAGTTGGGCGGAAGAGCTATCTAGAACCTGTCCTCACTTCACAGATGACCCCAACACTGCTGACCAGCTCTTGGGCAAATGGCTTACCAACTCTCTGGACTTACTGATCCCTAATAAAAGAAGGCTTGTCAGGGAGAGAAGGATTGGCTCTGCCCCCTGGTATACCCCCGAACTGGGGTGCATCAGAACCTCTTGTAAAAGGCTTGAACGTGCCTGGAGGAGAGAGTGGACGGAAGATAGCCGGGCCAATTATAAAAGGGAACTTAGGAAATATAAAAGCGCACTGAAGGACGCTAAAAAGACTTTCTTTAGCGACCGGATTGAGAGAGCAAGCAATTCTTCAGGAGAATCGTTTAAAATCTTCAAGGAACTTCTGAAAGCTCCGGTCCCTCCAGTGTTGCATGATAATCCCAAAGAAAAATGTGAGGAACTGGCCAGCTTCTTCCACTCTAAAATAGAGAAAATATTATCCTCCTTACCTACTATCCCTCAAAGCGATGAATCGGTTGCTAGTCCTACAAGTTGCCTGATTGAGCTAGCATCTTTTGGCCCCTTTTCGGAAGAGGAGGTCATAAAAGTCCTGTTAGAGATGAAGAGTGGCTCCCCGAGTGACCCAGTCCCCATAAAACATCTTAAACTCGTGGCTAACACCTTGTCAACTCCTCTGACTGACCTCTTGAACCTTTCACTCACGCAGGGCATAGTGCCCCAGAGATGGAAAAAGGCCGTGGTGAAGGCCTTATTGAAAAAGCCAGGAATGGACTCATCCAACTTGACCAACTTTAGGCCAATTTCACTTCTGCCTGGTTTCTCAAAAATTGCAGAGAAGCTGGTTAACCGTCAGCTCTCTCACCATCTTGAGTCTAACCACCTGCTAGGAGACTCCCAGACTGGTTTCCGTCCCGGCCATGGAACAGACACTGCCTTGCTGGCAGTAGTGGAGGAGGCAAGGAGCACTCTAGATACAGGAGGGTCAGTGGCAGTGATCCTCCTGGACTTGAGTGCTGCCTTTGACACTGTGAGTCATCAAGTGCTCCTCCAACGTCTGTCAGAGGTAGGTGTCTCAGGGTCGGCCCTGAAATGGTTGGGATCTTTTTTATCTGACCGTTTCTACCAAGTCTGGGAGGGGTCAGAGCAATCTGCCCTAATCCCTCTTCAATGTGGAGTCCCGCAGGGCTCATCGCTGAGCCCTACTTTATTTAATATATATATGACTCCACTTGAAAGAGTGGTCGCCCCCTCGGGGGTGAAGATCATCAGCTATGCTGATGATACTCAGCTGGTGGTCGGCCTCACTCAGCTGGCGGAACAACCTGAGGTTTTACACGACTGCCTCGCCAATGTTTATCGTTGGATGTCCATCTCTGCCTTAAAGCTCAATGGAGGTAAAACCGAGCTGATGCTCCTGGGCAATCCCAGTCCCTCCATTATTGCGACCTGTTGGCCCCGGTCTCTTGGTGATCCACCATCCCCCAAGAAGGAGATCAAGTCCTTGGGAGTATGGTTGGAAGAAGATCTGTCCTTCCGGACTCATGCCAGGAAGACCGCAGGGGTTTGCTTTGGCTTACTGAAATCAGCCCGAAAGGTGCTACCTTTGCTTCCTGATCCAGCAAGGAAGCTGTTGATACGTGGCCTAATCCTATCGAGGCTCGATTATGGGAATGCGCTGTTTCTCGGTGCCCCCGAAGCGACCTTTAAAACTCTCCAACAGGTGCAAAACGCAGCTGCGAGAATCCTTATGGATGTTTCCAGAAGGCAGTCTGCTGCTCCTGCTCTCAGAGCGCTTCACTGGCTCCCCGTGAAGGAGCGGGTGAAATTTAAGGCGCTATGTACTGCCCACAAAATTCTACATGGCAAAGGCCCCCCTATCCTTGCGCATATGGCCCGTCCCTATAAACCTCCACGTCTGCTGCGCTCGGACCAAAAACACCTTCTGCAGTCAGCCAGAGTAAGAAAAGCTCGTTCTGGGGGTAGGCGTTTCTCGGTGCAGGTGGCTTCTCTTTGGAACTCTCTGCCCATCAGGATTCGCTCAGAGCCCAAGATCCTACCATTTAGGAAACTTCTTAAGACCTACCTGTTTCCACAGTAGTGACTAGCTGAGTCTCCCCTTCTGGTCTGTTGCGCCGGGACGCCCCTGGGTAAGCTGAGCGCATTACAAATTTCATATTATTATTATTATTATTTGACTCTTCTTCACGGCTATTCTAGACCTAAACTCTCTATTCTATTTCTTATTTCTCTCTACTGCTCATTCTCCTCTTGATATTTTGATTATTCCCCCCTCGCTAGCTATTAAAGTTTTTTCTTCTCTCCCCATGCCCTTCTCTTTTTTCTCTTCCTTCTCACCCTCTCTCGTCGCTCCTCTCCACTCACCTTCCAATTCTGCTCCCCTTCTGGTCTCTGCCGCGCTCCCACCCCTCGACTCCGGCGAAGCAGGCCTGGAATAAAAAGTCTTACTCGGGCCTTATTAATCCTTGGAAACGAGCTGCGATAAGCCGGCCTCGCTCCTCCGTGGAGGGTCTTTTATCTAAATTCATTTCGAAGGATTAATGGAGTCTGCAGAAAACATTTAATTCGGTTCGTTTAATTGTTTTCCTGCGATTTTACCCCATTGATTAATCGTAGCATTTCCTCTTTCACTTCCCTTCAAAAACTGTTTGCCGGACAACCAAATCTTTCAAACAGCTACTCCCCGGAGGACTGCCTACTTAATGTAAATCACGGGGTCCGGGAGCGGCGCGTATTAACCAGCGGCGTGAGATCTCGCGTGAGTGAAATTCAGAGAGTGTGGTGCTCATCGTGGCTTCAAGGCTGCACGGGGACACAGAAGCAGAGGGCGTGACCCTAAACTTTGGCAGCAGGAGGACTAGAGTGTACCACTTGTGTTTCCTCTCCTATTGCAATGTAGCGGTGCTTAAGTTGTTAAAAAATAATAATAGTAATTACATTCCACCTCATGACTCTCGCGCCATCCTATGCTCCCTGTCTCTGTATCTCACTTTTGCAGACTATTTTTTATCCCTGCTTCCCCTCTCACTGTTTTGGTATCTTTGTCCCCCTCCTTCTTTATTCCTTCTCTGCCTTTCTCTCGCTTGCACGCAAAGTCTGATAATGAGAAGTCAGTCCCGGCCCCCAAAAATGAATGCAGGAGCCACCGACTGCAACCATATTGTTGTAAAAATATTTTTTATTATTTTCAATTTAGAACATAAAACACAAGCTGCAGATGTACAGAAAAAAAGGATTGATGAGGCAATGCATATAATAAATTGGTTATAAATAATAATGTAGATTTAAATTGACAAATACGCATGTGCAATAAATAATAGTTCAAAAACAAGTACATACAATAAATACAACCAAGGTATCAAATATATTGCAACATTCCTTTGAATCATTCCAGCCTCCGGCTAGCAATCGATAACTAACACCCTTACCTATAGTTGCCCCTTATCAAGCTGCCAAATAAAGGACGCCCCAATGGCCAGTATTTGAATACACACCGACTACAACCATGATCCCACATGAAACAAAGGTGAGAGTACTGTGACTCTTTCGGTGCACAGGTGGTGCCAGTGTGTTATTGATGACCTAAAAGGAGAGGTGGATGAGGACTGCACTCAGGCCTTGATACTCCTAGACCTGTCGGCAGCGTTCGATACCGTCAACCATGACATCCTGATGTAACGCATTGCTGCAGCAGGTCTTAGAAGTGCGGCCCTAAATTGGTTTAAATCCTTTTTAGAGGACAGGAAACACTCAATGTGGCTAACACCATACAAATCCGGCATAGTCAGCATGAACTGCGGAGTACCGCAGGGCTCCTCGCTGTCTCTGCACCTTTTTAATGTATATATTCGCCCCCTTATATCGACACTTCGTCAGATAGGGGTGACAATATACAACTATGCTGACGACATGCAGTTGATCTTCTCCATTGATGACTCCACAACTTCGAAGGAATTTCTGAGGAATACCATGCAGTTCAGCAAAAACTGGATGACCAAAAAACAATTAAAACTAAATTCCGAAAAAACTGAAATTATCATCCTGAATAATAAATTATCGCATTGGGCTCCAGCCTACTGGCCATCGGAGCTAGGCCCTACACCTATTCCTAAGAATTTGATTAAGAGTCTAGGCATTGAAATTGACTTGGACCTCTCCATGAACTTGCAGATTGGTTCAGTTACCTCATCCTGTTTTTTCAAACTTCGGAAACTGGGGAAAATCAGAAGGTATTTTAGGAGAGAGGCATGCATCCAAATCATCATTTCCCTGTTTTTATCTAAAATCGATTATGCTAACGCAATTTATCTTGGTCTGCCGTGCAACCAGAAACAGCGTCTGCAGCTGATCCAAAACCAATCATTAATCAACAAGGCAGACGTTGCCACGTCAAGCCAATACTGAAGGAACTCCACTGGCTCCCAGTGGAGTATCGTTCCATGTTTAAAACTGGTTGTATACTTTTTAAAGCTATACATGGTACTGGCACGCGTATATATCTTTAAGAATTCAGAGATACTCTCCACAGAGCACTCTAAGATCCATGCATATGAACCTTTTGGTGGTACCTAGATTCAGATGCAAACTGATAGGAGGGTCGCGCTTCTCAACACCGGGTCCCCAATTTTGGAACTCTCTGCCCTCTCCGGTGAGATTAGAAACGGACCATTCGTGCTTCAGGAAAAAACTGAAAACCTGGTTGTTCACCCAAGCCTACAGCTAGATACAGACTTATCCAAAACGGTGCCTCCAAAGGGAAAAAGACTTCCCAGTCCCAAGAGACCTGTTGGTGAACGTGAGCTCTACAAATTCCCAATAACATAACACTGCTTCTTTGGCAAAACTGCAGCCTAAATTATATTGAGTCATCCTAGAACTTCTGGAGAAGCTAGGACTGTCTGCAAAGAGGCGACAAACAGATCCATGAGTAGGATAAAAATGACCAACAAGTCTCTGAAAGCAATGGTGTGGTCTGCAGTGCACACTACTACACCCCACAGGTAGGCTTACTGGTGAAGGAGTGTTCCGGTGAGGTCAAAAGAGGCCACAGTGCACAAAAGAAATGTCACTCGTTTATGTCATGACGTTGATTTCTTATGGGGTCCCCATCTAAACCAAAAGCAACATGGGTGTTTCTAGGTGCATGCGTGCACACAGCAGTAGCGGTTTCCTCCTAGGGCCAAACATCGCCTCTGCTAGTGCGCATCCACAGATGCAGCGCTTTTGTGTGCATGGCAGATATGAAACTACGTCTGAGGAGGGCCCTAGTATGCACTTACTAGTACTTAATTCCATATGAACAAAAGAGAACACAACTTCTTCTCTAATTTTCAAGAACAGGAACTTGGTCTGTACCATTACACAAGGGCACCTAGCTGAGTGAACATTGCCGTATCTAGAGAAGACATATTCTGGGCCTATAATTAATAGAGAACTCCAAAGGAAGACTTTCATCGGTGAAGCTTATATTTTTTAATGATTATTCCCCTGCACATGGGAACCCAACACGAGCTTCAATGGTTTCAACGTTGCTTCATCAGGGCAAAATATCCTGGTCAGTTTAGATACAAATCAGATCCAGGAGAAATAATTCGATGTGTGAATCAGTTGGAATCAACAGCATAAGAGGCCATACTTGTATAGGCATTTTTTGAAAGTATAGGAGGCACAAGAGAATAATCAATGACAAATATAATAAAACCTTCTCTATTCGAATTGGGTTTAGCCAGAAAGGGACTTACAACTCAGATGCTAAGCAGCTGATCTGTGGAGTTCCCTTCCATTTTTGGGTCGAAGTATAAAAATAGCCACATCTACACCACCCTAAACACCCCAGCATCCCCGGCAGCAGATAGGGTGCACAGCAGCTTTTCCGAGGGTAGATACTCTGGGTCTGACTTAGAGATGGTGGACGCAATACTCTGTCAAGACGAGACGGATATCCAGTCCGCCTTATTACAAGTGCATTATATGATTTATATCATACAGCATTTGTTATAATGCAGGTAGCCTGGTCCGATAAAGCCCGTTGTCAGCGGCTGGCGAGGAGAGAACTTCCTAGAGGAGCTCCATATGCTAATAGAAGACACCAACAGATCAAAAATAAAGACTGTTAAAATTACCATTTATGGCTGGTAGTAAAAATGATAAAGAACTCTTCTGAGATTAATTCAAGAATAAGAATTTAGGTTGCATAAAGTTGGAACACAGCATTGGAACTCCAAATAAGAATAATAAAAAGAAAATAATTTAGCCCTGATGATGTCCCATCGGGGACGAAACGCGTAGGCTGGCTGTATTGAAATTTCTGATTGATCTGTATTGTGAAGATATTGGAACAAGTGTCAACTGAGATGAATAAGTGTCAATAAAGACAAGTGAACAAGGTAGCTTGCATTAGAACTTGGATTATTTATGGACTTCGATAACTATTTGTGGAGAAAATTATAATAAATGTATGCTCCTTTGGTATACATTTACTCTCATTGCATGCATGAAACTTCAAGCCCTAGTAAAAAACTTCTTAAAATACTACTCAAATACCCTAACCAAGCATACACCTCACCTGACTTAGATCATACCCAGATCACTTCATCAAAAAAGTAGATACCTCCTAAAAGCAACCTACATTGTGCTTGTTCATCCAACTAATGTTCAAATACACAATCTAATCAAAGCTATAAACTTAGCAGAATCACCCACTAACCCTTGCCCTTCATGAATTTACAAAAGCACCTTACAAGAAAAGTCTGGTGTCTAGGGGGTGTGGCTTGGCGCCCGCGAGTGATGGCGGCGCTCGAGTAAGCTCCGGGGCGGCGCTGTGAGACAAGCCGGTTCCTGTTTCTCAATCCTGGAGGCGAACGGCTGAAGGAGAGTCGGAACATGCCCTGATCTCACCCGACGTCGATTGAAGTCTCTTCATGCCTCCGTGACGCTACTACTGCCGCTTGTGAGTTCCGACAGGATTTTTCGCTTGCGGCCGCCATCTTAGTTTTGCCGAGCGACGCGCGTTGTGCTGAGGTAACTGCAACATCAGTTCAGCGCTATGAGTGTAACACAATACACACTCTTCGTGGGCTTATAATTTACCCTCATGACTGCTTCTCCTTTTATCCACCGAATTTCTGCACTGCCTGTCTTTCATTTGGAGCGCTTGTCACTTATATAATGCATCAACAATGCTCCTTCATGACGTGCCCTTCTTTCCTATGACTACCGTCGAGCTGTTTTTCATGCTATGATACTGCCAGCGCTCTATATGGATTATTTTCTGCCTTCCTTACAAGTGGTGAATTTTATTTTTTTTTTTTAATTTTTTTTTTTTCCCTCAAAGCAGCGCACCTGGTTGCTTCTCTGCTGTCAATGTTACTAATTACTGCAGGCTTCTGCGAGGTACATGAGAGGACATTCCATCCCATCTCTTGTCAATTTGCTTGAGATCACTCCACATTAAGCAGTGAGTTGGTGCCTACATTCTGCAGTATAATGCCACACGAATAATATCCTGGTCTTATCATAAACGGCTCCTTCTGTTTTTTCTCACACACCTCGATGACCATTTACACCTGAGTACTATGAAGATGGTTGCATTCCCTTCATGACGTATTCAACTACCCTCATACTCCTGTGGTGTTCTCTCCTAGGCTGTCTTCGTTTTAGTTTCCTGTGACCTCAACTGTGTCAACCACCTCACGGCTTTGTCACATGGGTAGACTCAAGTCAATGTCGCATTCGTCTCGTTCGCCCAAACCTCAGATTGTGAAGAACTCCAAGGTTTTCTCTGCTTTTTCACAACTGGAAGACTCTCTTAACTCGTCTGGCTCAGATACACCAATGCATCCTTCCAGGCACTCGCAGGATAATTCCAAATCTAACACGAAGAGGCTTAAGTCGAACTCCCTTTCACCCCCAAAGCATTCAGAACCAGTATCCATGGAGTTATTGTTAGAAGAAATAAGATCCTTGCGTCCCTTCATGGAAGAGACTAATATTAAGCTCCAGGTTCTTACGGATAATTGGTCGCAAATGGAAACAAGAGTAACATCGATTGAAAAATCTGTTCAGTCGTTCCAAGAGACATCCTCTGTTGTTTCCAACCTGAAGTCTCAAGTCTCGGATCTTCAACAACAAGTGGAGCAGTTGGAAAACAGAAATAGACGCAATAATCTTCGTGTTTATGGCCTAGTTGAAGGACTCGAGGGGTCTGATCCAATCGCCTTCTTCAAGTCGTTTCTCCCCAAGCTCCTGCATCTGCCACAGGACAAGGCCCTCAACATTCAGCGTGCTCATAGACTGGGTCGACCACCTTCTTCTGCTTCTTCCTCACAAAGGCCCAGAGGGGTATAATCATCTACTTTTTGGAATATACTGATCTCTTGATGGTACTGGCGGCGGCCAAATCCTCTCCGAATCTGACTTGGTCTGGCTCGTCTCTGTTTTTTGCTCAGGATTATGCCAAGGCCATTGCCAATCGTCGCAAGGTTTTACTGAGTTTAAGAGAAGACCTACGTGTGATGGGAGCACGATACGGCCTTTATCACCCATGTTTATTCAAAGTTACCTATAATAATAAGACTACAACTTATGAAGATCCAGTGCGCTTACAAAGCTTCATCAATGCGCACAGATCATCTACCATGGAAGCCTCCGGACCATCATCCTCTGCTCCTGGTTGACTAGTGCCTTTTTGACTCTCTAATGGCTGCTGCCTTTTCTCTTTTTCCTGTTCTTCTTCAGAGACTTTATCTAGGTTGCAGTTAACCTGTGTTCTTCTGATTCTTCGGCTATCCACTTTGCCGGTGTTCTATTGTTTATGCATGATGGTTGTCCCCTGTTTTATTTGTTAGTCATGATTTCAACATAATCTCCTGGTATAGTTAAGTCTAATTGGTCGCACACTGCTCCACCTACCAAGCGTGTTACCCCAATGAAAAATGGTCCCTGAGGTCAGCGTCGGCGTGTACGCCTATGCCCGAGTAATGCATGCAAGTATGAGTAGCGTTAGCCATCCCTGGACACGTGTTTCGAGGTAGTTGCCTCTCGTCAGCAGGGAGTAGGAAAATGTGTAGGGTTGCTGTGTAAGCTGCTAAAATCGTTATCAGGTAAAGTACCTCTCGTAGCGCGTAGGCAATTACCTCGAAACACGTGTCCAGAGATGGCATTATTACTATATACTCGTGGCATAGGTGTACTCGCCGCTGTCACTACATTCTCCAGAATCCTATGGGGCTATTTGCTAGTATGACGAGCGGTGTGCGACCCACTTCTCATTTGTATTTAAATCTCCCTCGAGCTATGGGCTGACGAGCCTGGATCCCGCACCCGCGCGCCGTGAGAGGTATTATACCTTATATATTTTGGCAGTCTACTTGGCACCCCGCATACATACCTGCTCCCTGCTGACGAGAGGCAATTACCTCGAAACACGTGTCCAGGGATGGCATTATTACTATATACTCGTGGCATAGGTGTACTCGCCGCTGTCACTACATTCTCCAGAATCCTATGGGGCTATTTGCTAGTATGACGAGCGGTGTGCGACCCACTTCTCATTTATAATCTCCTGGTATGTCTTAATTCTTTGTTCTTCTTTTTTCGGCTTGCAGGATTTTTTTTTTCGTGTTTAATGATGTCTCCCGGTCCCTGCTTCGTTGCTCCTGGATGTGCTGCCTCACCCATGTGGTTCCTTCCCTCCTCCACCCTTTCTCGCATCCCTCCTTTGTAGGTATGTTCCTTCTTTATTCCCTCATTTGTCTTCCCTGTGCATCCGATGATCTTTCCTTCTATCTCTCCCTCTTTTCTCTTTCCTTGTTCTTATTTTTGTTCACTTGTTCCTATCTTGTCTTCTTACCTCTGATAGGAACCTTTTGCTTGTGTAAGAGTTGCATTCCCTGTCTTTCTAGATACATTTGTCTCTCAACTGCTTCCTTATTTCTGGCTTTTTGTTTAAATTCTTATATTGCTCCCTTAAATTCTTCTTTTTTTGATAGCGCATATGCTTTTGTTTGTCCTCTTCTTCTCTCCCACTTCAGCATTTTCACATTGTTTTTCTTCTCTCTCTATGTCTTCTCTCCTTTTCATGGGTTGTTCATTCATTAGTCATGTTCTCCACATTCTTTGTGGGAATATTACAGTTATGTCATTAAATATATTGTCATGGAATGTGAAGGGTATTAATTCCTCGATTAAGCGTCAAAGAATTTTGTCACATCTAGCCAAATTGAATGTTGATATTGCATTCCTCCAAGAAACGCATTTAACTGATGTAGAATCTGTTAAGCTCAAACGTGGATGGGTGGGCGAACTTTTTTATTCGCAGGGTGACGGCAAACGGAATGGTGTGGCAATTCTGTGTCGTAAATCTCTCCCCTTTCAGGTTCTTACCCAGGAATCTGATGCTTTTGGTAGGTGGGTTTATGCCAAGCTATCACTCAGGGGTGTTCCAATCTCTCTCCTTAGTGTTTATGGCCCAACTACGGGTGAACCCTCTTTTTGGGCTGATTTCTCTCCACTTCTAACAAAATTTATGTACTACAATTTTATTATGGCGGGGGATTGTAATCAACCTCTGGATCCATTTATTGATAGGACATCCAAGACCCCCTATATTCCGAAACAAACCTCACAAGCTGTTTAGTTATGCTATTGCGCAGCATAAGTTAGTAGACTCTTGGCGACTCTGTAACCCAAAACTACGGGAGTACACTTTTTACTCTCCCCGTCACCGCTCCCAGTCACGACTAGATTATGTCTTTGTATCCCACAACCTTGCTCAATCACTTTTACACTCCGAGATAGGCCCGATACTGCTTTCAGACCATGCTCCTGTTCTCACAAGTGTTGATGTATTCCCTAAGATTGCTGGTCCCAGAAGATGGCGATTTAATAACTCCCTCCTTGCTGATCCCAAGTTTACAGCTGCCTTCACCTCCTTTTTTGATGATTTTTTTCTGATTAATGATAACACCGCCCTTTCAGAACATACCATCTGGGATGCTTTTAAAGCAGCAGCACGTGACTTTATTATTAGTTATGTTGCGAACAAGCGCAAAACTGCTCGACGTTTCACCAAAAACCTCCTTTCAGATATTAAGAGATTGGAACATGCATATTTCACCTCCCATTCTGCTGATAGCTTGACAGCCCTTGTTGCGGCAAAATTGAAATTTAATGAGAAATCTACGGAGGATGCCTCCTTGTATTTGTTGAAGTCAACTGCTAAATTCTATGGGGGTAGGAACAAAGCAGGGAAGCTTTTAGCTAACTATTTGAAGATTAAACATAATACGTTAAATATTGAATCTATTTATGACTCTGATGATAACCTGAAACACGTGGATGTTGACATTCTTGCTGAATTTTCACGTTTCTACGAGACTTTGTACACATCTGAAACTCAACCCTCTCCCAACTCCCTTGCTCGCTTTTCTCCACTATTCACACACCATGCACTTTCCCCCTTGACCTTTCCTCCTTAGAATCTGACGTTACACAAAAGGAACTGCTCACTGCTCTGCATCATCTCAAACTCAATAAGGCTCCTGGTCCTGACGGTTTTACCGTCGAATTTTACCTTCACTTTTCTAAGTTGTTGATTCCACGATTGCATTCCCTTCTTCATACCTTTATTGCCCAAGGTGCTTCCTCGGGGACATTCTCAGATGCTCATATTTGTTTAATACCTAAGCCTGGGAAGGACGTTAAATATTGCAAAAACTATAGGCCTATATCCTTAGTCAATATTGACTATAAACTCTTCGCTAAAGCATTGGCGGTCCGACTAGATCACATTCTCCCCGATCTTCTAGGTGAAGAGCAATCCGGGTTTGTTAAGGGCCGACATATTACGGACAACACTAGACTCTTATTTAACATACTGTCAAAGTCCTCCCGTTGTCAACACTCACTTGCAGCGGTTGCCCTTGACGCCGAAAAGGCGTTTGATCGGGTTGAGTGGCGCTATCTTTTTCACACCCTTACTTGGTTTGGTTTTGGCCCTAGATTTATTTCCTTAGTTTCCCTGTTGTATTCACATCCCAGAGCTGCAGTGTTTGCGAATGGTCAAATTTCTTCTTATTCTGATTTAGGTAGAGGCGTTCGCCAGGGTTGCCCTCTTTCACCCTTTCTCTTCAACCTTGCTCTAGAACCTTTTTTGTCCACGTTGCGTCAGAATCCCGCTATTCATGGTTTCCAGGTTGCAGACTTTCATATTAAGCTTGCTGCTTATGCAGATGACATTTTACTTTTTCTTTCTAATCCCGCAGAATCTATCCCCGCTTTTCTAGATGAAGTCCGAAACTATTCCTCTATCTCTGGGTATAAGCTTAATCATGATAAATGTGAGATCCTGCCCCTGACCAAATTTACTTTCAAACAAGAATTTAGTGCCTCTCAGTTCACTTCGTGTCCCTCTCATATTAAATATCTGGGATTATATGTTACCTCCTCCATTCCCGATACTGTCTCTCTATGCATGTCCAAGTGCGCACAAAAAATTGCGGACCTCACTGCAAGGTGGCATCCTTTATATCTGTCCTGGTGGGGTCGTCTTGATACTATTAAAATGATGATCTCCCATATTATTCTCTATACGCTGTCCAATATTCCAGTATCCATCCCATCGAGGTTCTTTAAAAAGATTAACTCAACGTTATCCTCATTTTTATGGAATTCAAAAAAAGCCAAAATGTCTCTTGCCAGACTGATCCGTCCTGCTTCTGAGGGTGGTGTCAACTTTCCTGACTTTCCTACATATCAGAAGGCCTTTTTGTTACGTCAAGCTTCCCTTTGGCTGCAAGATCCCACCTCCTCCTGTCCTTTGTGGATTAAGGTTGAACGTATTCTCCTCTCTACGTTTTCTTTTGCAGAATATCTTGCTTTTTCTCGTAAGCCCTCTTCAATTCCTACTCCTATCCACAAGTATACCCTCAAGCTCTTATTGTCTGCTAACCCTGGTCCCCCTGCGACCGTCGCTGATCTCCTCTCTTCCACCATTTGGCATAATAAATATCTTTTAATCGGTCGTAAGCCCTTTTACTGGAAATCTTGGAGAAGCCGAGGTTTGATTTGGATCTCGCAGCTTTTCTCTGGCTCCACCTTTTTCTCTTTTCCTGATCTCCGTTCTTCTTTTGGTTTGCCCTTATCCTTTCTCCCCAAATATCTTTTACTTAAAGCTGCTGTCCTGGAGATTTACGAGCAGCTTTCAGGTTCTCCTCCTCCCCTTGTTTCACACGTCCCTACTTCCCAACTTCACTCTCTCCTACGCAACTCCCCCAAAGCGTCTCTTATCTATAAACACCTCCACACACATGAAATGCTCAGACCTAAATCCAAGGTTGAACTTCAGTGGGAAACTGATCTTGGAACAGATTGGCCAATATCACTATGGGATAAGATATGGGCAAAACTTCGTAAAACTTCCAGAGCGGCCTCCCTGACACAGTCCTTATTTTTTATTTACAACAGATTACTTCATACACCTTCTACACTAAACAAGCGATTTCCAATTACCCCAGATATATGCTGGTCGTGTGGTACCCCTAATGCTACCTTACTTCACATGATATTTCTTTGTAAACATGTGCATGATTTTTGGTTACAGGTGTGGGCTCAAGTCAATGTTATTTTTCATACCTGTATTCCTTTTTCTCTTACTCACCTTTTCTTGGGTAGTCTATCCCCTAGCTGGGATAATGTAGATATGTATGTTCGCATTGTAGATTTGTTATTGGCTGTAGCCTTTCAGCAGATTACGGTCAACTGGAAAAATACGTCTAATATTTCTTTCAAAGCGTGGTGGTACAATGTCTGTCACAATCATAGACTTGATAATGCCTTTGTTTTTCCTGTTCAATTAGCAACTAAACGCGCAGACTTATGGCTTCCCATTACGCTATACTTAGACAATTGTGTTGCTCGTTCATCTCGTCCAACGCCTGCTCAACAAGAAGTTTCTAAACCCCCATGATGCCCTTTCCACATCCAAGATTCTCTAACATACTGTTTTGTTTTTTATTTTTCTTGTAAGTTGCTGTTTAGCCTATGACTGATGTATCGTTTATGCTTCTTTTTAAATACCCATGATTATTGTTTTGTTGTACATTCTCTCTTACATATTGCATTTGTTATCCCCTTCTTCCCCTTTCCCCCCTCCCCCTCTCCCTTCCCCTTCCTTGCTGATATTGTGTATTTATCCTCACTTTTTCATTGCCTAATAAAATTTTTTATTGAACTTAAAAGAAAAGTCTGCTGTACTACTGACCAGGGGTATCATTATCACAGTGAATTGGCGAGTCAAAATCATTATCAATTAAGCCCATACTAAAGAAGCAGAGGACCGAATCACTCAGAACTGGCAAATTACTGCCCAGTATCCAGTGATCCCTACCTAGTTACGCTCAATATTAGGGCATCATTCTCTGTGTTCTACTCCTTTACCAAACAAAGCAAACTCCTTTCCAATAGTCAGACAGGTTTCAAACTAGGGGAGGGTGGAAATTTAGCGTTAATCTCCTTCTGTGATTGCATCAAGCACACCGTAGATCTTAGTGGAGTCAGAGTACTTCTTCTTCTGCACCTATCATCATGATTTGGCATTGAGAACTACTAAACTTTATAAAGAGTAGATGACACAAGTCTAAGGAACTATCCTTAATTGGATTAAATTCTACTTCATTGACGGAGCCCTGAGGGTCAAATTAACACCTTTCTACTTATACCATTCACATCAAAGGTAGGTGGTCCCTCAGGGTTCAACAATGGCTCCTCTCCATGTCAATGTATATGTATTATCACTCCTGCTCTTGTCAACTCCTGCAATCTCAGCTACTGGTGATACCCAGGGCAGTTTGAAAACTGCCAGACACCGCCTCTGTGGCTGCCACCCTGAAATAGATACATTGATGCTCAATAACCATACTAAACTTACACCAGCATACTCTGCAGGGTATGTTCCAATACGTATATCTATAACACAGGATTCAGACTTTAGTAGCTCTACTGTTGTCATGCTGTGAACACGCTAAGTACCTTAACATTGATCTTTAAATGAGAATAAAAACTACAGCAAAACGTGGCTGTCAGAAAAGTACTAACCTTGAGCAGACGGAACCACACCACCCCTGCCCTCGAAGGCCTAAAGTGGATAACAGTAGCAGGAAGAATCTCTTACAAAGCACTCTTGTGTCAAACAACAGCTAATTCATGGGACAAGACCAGCCTTCTTACAGTCTAAACTCAAACAGTAGGGTCAAAGGAGCTGTAAACAACAAGTGGACTAACATATTGGCTCACCTATGCAAGGTCTCCAGAAACACTAGATTCCACCACACTCAAGTCAATTATTTGCACAGTACGTACCTCACGCCATTTTTATGAAAACAGTCAAGGCATGCCCTGGGTGCCCGACACCAGATGCGGCCTTCCTCCATATGACATGGATGTACCCGACCATGGTCGGGTTTAGGAGGGGAGTCACCACGGACCTAGAGAAAGCGACTGAAATTCCACATGAGCTTACAATAGAGGCCTGTTTACTAGCTCTCTATCCTTGTTGGCGGCCCCAAAGTTTACAAACTAGGTTCATGGACTTAGGGTTGGGCATAGCCGGTTGGTCATAGCCTGACAGGCCGTGGTGATGCACTGGAAGTCCCTTGAAGGACCTCGCCACTGCCGTTGGAGACATGAGGTCTGTAGATGGGTGAAGGCTGATGGTACAGCCCTCTTAGCTGAAGAACGCAGAGGGCTCCGTAAACACCCAATCGCGGACCTCTAGAACAAACTGACAGACTCCTTTGAAGGCCCCACACCATTCAAAGCTGCAACCATATAGCACAGGCCATGGATCACAACCACTAACCTACATGCTATCACACATGATGGGACCTAGCATAGCCCTCTGAAGTACAGACCAAATGAGTAAAGATGTAATTTCACACAACGCACTTGAGTCATTCACAGCACATGCTTCTTCACTACTGGAGCAGGCATACGTTGGAACTTCGAAGTTATTGATGTCACTTGTTATTGCTTGAACGAGAAATACTCATTGCGGTCATTGGCCATGGACCCTTATTAGAATTGCAAAATGCCTAACACCAAAGACTAACCACGCGGAACCCCAAGCCAGGTCTCATGATTGACTGCATATATGACACTATTGTAACATGCAATATGTGATTTACTGCTGTAAAGTGTATTAAAGAAAATCAGCAATAAATACATTAAAAAGGAGAAACTTCCGATCCAATATGGCTCCACTACTGCACGTTCCCTCTTTTTAAAAATCATGCATTGGATGTAGCTCCTTCTCTGGGAAATTGATCCAGGGGTTACAAGTTTGAACAGAGGAGCTACCTTCAAAACAAGATTTTTTTAAAGGAGGAATAAGGATAGTTAGCAGCCATCTAGAATTCATAAAAACAAAAAGAATTGGATGCTGTCATCATGAGTCAAGAGTCAAAACCCTTGCAGACCGCAAGGCTTGTATATGTAGTGCACTGTCCCTCACACTCTTTTCACATACTGTCTCATATGAAAGGGACGGTCACAAACTGCTTCATCAGGTCTGCAACACCTCTTGGGGCCTCATACACGACACCAAAAGACAACTCTCTTACTCCACATCACAGCCAACAGATCCATCCAACCAATCAATCAATCAATCAGGTTTCTTGTAAAGCGCAACTACTCATCCATTAGGTTCTCAAGGCACTTGTGGGGGTGGGAGTGGGGGGGTCTGGGTTCAGTCGAAGAGCCAGGTCTTGAGGTTCTTCCTGAATTGAGGAAAACGCAACAAATGAAGTAGCTTCTTATGCCCAAAGGTAAAGCTCTTTGGGGCTCCTTTATAAGATAGCAAAGCACTCAATATAATACAATGGTACTTTATCTTCACAGTGCACTGAAGGACTGAAGGTGGCTGACCTGCATCAAGGTGATTCCCCCTTATGCTCCTCCATTCCGCTTTAATCACAAGGAGCTGTCAACTTGCCCTACCTCTTTTTTTGCCTTTCCTAGTCGGTCTCTATATACACATTGGGAGCTGCAGAAAGGCTGCTGGAACCGCGAATGGTTCTGTGCATCCGCCAGCCATCGAAGCAGGCCAAGGGCGGCCTGCGTGGAAAAATTTGACCCCAGACCTTCCTGCCTCTGGAGTCAAGAGAGCAACACAGCAAACTCCCTTTGGTGCATCTTAACATTAGAAGTTGTGACTTGAATCATGCCACAGATGCAGGAGAGTATTCTACTCAGGGGTAGCACCCCTACACAACTACCCTGCATCACAGCAGAATATCCCCCACGCGTCAAGGGCAGCTGGAGGTAGTTCTGATGGAGCCCCATGAATCCCAGTTTCATGGTCTTCCATCCATAAAAGGCAGAGTCTCTCTGGGTCAGGACACACCAACTGCTTTCTGAGACTCTGGCCTCGCAACTTCATTTGCCTCCGAAAAGTCCTTCAAGCAGCATCTGAAAAGAGCGAAGGCATCTGGCCCTCGAGAACAAACAAAATATAGCTTTCACTCAACACAAGTTATATCAGCCAGAGGAAGATGCTGCAAAACTTGAAAAAACCATCAACAAGAAAGGGATAGCTCTAAATATGACCGCAAATAGATTACTCTCCTAGGTGAGGAACAATGGAAGTAAAGGGCTCTGAAAATCGAGGGAACAACTTAGCTTTCCCCTCACCGTGCACGGGCATTGTCGTCCCTGGGCAGATGTAGAATTTGACTTGTAGCAAGAATCCTGAGTCCCTAAACCTAGCCCTGCAGTTTAACAACCAAAGTAAAAGGCTTCTCTTATTGTACTTCAGTGGCAGCCCATCTCGCATTTTGCAGGTAGTCCTGCGATCGTAGCTCTTGTCTGCACAGAGGCACAGTAGGGCACCCATTTTACCACATTTTGGTTCCCTGACACTTTCAACCCTCTCAAAGGGTAAGCAGCACTCACACCTTCAGCTCTTTACAGGGTATAACTTAGCAGCATGTTGGTGAATATACCACGAGACCGGGCACCTCTCCCCTCTTGTTAATAAGGAAAGTGACTATGCAAACCATACACAGAAAGTTCAGCTTTGCTTTCCATCTTTATTCATTCTTATTTTTACATTCCATGGTTCCGACTGTATATGTAATCGGGGACAGAGGTACATTAATGGGTCAGACTTTCCATTGATTAACCTATTAGTGCAATTTACATGCTGGGTCTTTAATGCAGTAAAGCAGTTCTGGCAGATGCTGGTGCTCTAGGACCAGTCCTGAGGGGTATCGCTTCGACTTGCACAACTGCATTATTGGAGGGATTCACATTAGTATGTGCATCGGAGTGTTGGCAGATGCTGAGATAGTTAGGTGGGAGTCACAGAACATTTTAAATAGTTCAAACTACTGACCAATGCCTACAAAGACCTCCACAACCCTGCATACATGAACCACCGCCTGAACTTCCACCAACCATCCACAAACCTCCGATCCGCCCAGCTTGCTTACGCACAGACACTGCGCACTCACTGATGCCGCACCAGAGGACGCTCCTTATCCCACCTCGCTCCCAAGTCCTGGAACACACTCCACCTTCCAACATCACCATCGCTGACAGACTTTAGGAAGAGACCCAAGAGATGGCTCTTTGACTGAAATCCGCGGCCCAGAGCCTGGATACCCTCACATGTAGATGCACTATATAAATACGGATTGATTGATCAATTGAAGGAAGTTGAGGAATGGCTAGGGCAGCCTAAGTCATCGTCCGGGGAGGGGTCTAATCATGACAACATTTATGTACCTTTGGTCTGATCCTATTGCATATTTAATATGAAATGGATGGTCCCTGCATAGCAGAGTTCCCAAATCAAGTTCAAAAATATTGGGGGACTCAGCAGAGGCCTTACTTCCTACCAAATGGATAACATGTCCCAGACATCTGATTTTTAAGGAAAACTCCTGCGGTATTTTCCGTTTGAAAAATGTCAGCAATGGCGGCCGATTTTGTTTTTGGACTAATGACCCAACATACTCGATAAATCTGGGCTTTTCCTTGGGGATATCTGTTAGAGAGCGAGACAAATTGTAAGACCTTTCTGATACACTGGTAAAGCTGCCGCAGTTTTAAGCAGATGTTTCCAAAACCATCCACACTCTCTCAAGTCATGTCAGGCATCAGATGGGTTAGGTGAGTGGGGACCACTCCCTCCTGCCATTTTCCTGAAGAAAGATTTCTGCAGCTGAAACCAACTGAAGTTTACAGGTGGGAAATACAGATGCAAACAGAATTTGGTGAAATGGGCGCTGGATTTCACTTGCTATGGGCCGTTTTCAGAGAGAAATCTTAGAACAGGAGGTATTTACTCTTCAGTGTCAGTATTTACCGTGTGCTGTAAATACCGCACTCATATTCGCAGTTTTGGCCATTGCAACCCACTCTTGTGAGATGTGATTTTTTTAAGCTTGCACTAAAATCCTTCAGTTTATTTACAATGTGCGGAATGATAAGCAATTGTCGCAGTTTCATAGATACTTTTTTCAATATCCCACTCAAGACTGACTCTTCCCAAACTATTAGACATATCTTCGATTTCTGTACTTCTATGGGTGTCATGAGACTAGTTGAGCTCTTATATATCTAAAATTCCTTTCAATAGAACAGCTTCAGTTTTGTGTTTTTTACTAAATTTGCGTAATGGCTCTGAAAGTTCGCGTAATTATGCAAATGAAAAATTTGCATTTTCGCCTCCCCTTCCCAGACTGCTAATGAGGGGGTACTGTTTTTCAGACACATCTGATGGGCTGGGTAAGGAATTATGTCTGAACCATGAAAACAATCCTTCTATATTTAAATGTAAATAAAAGAGGCTGGAAGTAATGATTCCCTCTTTGTCATGAAAAAGTTTGGTTCAAATACTCGTGCAAATACATGTTTCACCATAAACATTTTTCTCAAGCCAGCCATTGTTTCAAGATGACATTCCGTGTACAGAAACATCCCAAGTAATGCCCTTCTTTTAAAGTCTGATGTCTTCATTCTTACAGACACTTATACATATGTAATGTGTAGTTCTGGTATGCAAGGCACTTTCATAAAGGAAAGAGGTGCATCTAAAGGCCTATAATGTGGACAGAGTAAACCCATAATTAAAGACCATTTCTAAATCATAACTGGGATATGCAGAATAAAAGGCACACATTTTACTATCAGGGTACACAAGTAGGCTTGTGTTCGGCTGCTGCAGTAATAATGCTGCACTCAACAGAAAACAAGCCGACTTGCAGACTTTTAACACACTGTTTGCTGTTAGATTTAGATAGGACCAGATTAATAGAGTAGCATTCCTCAGCGTCCATTGAAGACAAAATCATTATTTTTTAATGCATTCCACGTTCAATAGAATCGAGTCGACGTAAATACTTTTAATGTTTCTGGAACCTCTGTATTTTTCAGTAAGCTTTAGACCCCTTTTGTATCAATGTGTGTTAAAATAAAAAATAAAAAACAATGATGAAATACATCCATAGAACGCCCTGCATAATGCTGCTTAATTTGCTGTTTTATGCTGCATAACTTATTCAACCGTGCCACGTACTGTGGTCCCACTGCCAAACAATTTCAGTGGTCCTGGTAAGGAGTAAATGTACGTACTGAGGAGTGGCAGTGGCGCTGTATATATTGGAAATGCAGCTAGGAAATTTCTTAGCAATGGTGCTATAATTACAGAGGGTAATTTGTCTACTGAAAGCAGGTGTGCAACATCATTTTTGATTCTGAATGGCCTTAATTATTCTTATATTGGTGGGGGACTTTGAATACTGTATCACATAATGGTTAACATATTGGTGAAAAAATGTGTATACTGCTTAAAAACTCTGCTTTACAAACTGCAGGCAGCCTAGAATAATGTTTGGCAGTAGAAACTGGGGGATCCCTTTACCATTCTTTAAAACAAAATATAACACACAACAAAGCAAACAAGATACAGTACAAATTGGGCTCAATGGCATGAATCTTGACTGACTCGAAGCCAGACTCTCACCGAATGCCAAATCAGTTGGATTCACCCTGGACACCGACCTCACCCCCAAGGAACACATTGGCAAAAAAACCCAAAAGGTGGCCAGGGACCATCTTGCTGTTCTACAGAACGTCAAACGATTTCTTTCAGAAAGAAACTTCAGACCGATTTTCAAGCCCTACTCCATGGCCTCCCTGACTCCACACTGGCACCTCTTCGGGATCACCCACACAGTACAGCATGTCTCATCCATGGCCTGAAAAAATATGATCACACCACTTCACCTTGATGGAACTTATTGGCTTCCCTTGCAGGCTGAACCATCTTCACAACCGACTGCATCATTTCCAAAGCTATCATTACCATCCCCTCTTATCTTACAGACACGGTCACCATCTCTGGTGGTTCTTGGCACACTTACAGCCAGGACACTATCAGACTGCAGGCTAATGAGGGTGAAAAAGAAAAAAACAAAACAACAGGCCTTTTCCATCTACACACCCAGGATCTGGAACACCATACCCGTATCCATTAGGATTGTCACGAAGCTGATAAAAATTAGAAAAGAGTTGAAGACTCATCTCTTTATCTGGCAGCACATCACAATGCATTAACTGTCCGCAACCCAGCTTCTTCTCCTATTACTCCTTGACTTTAAACTTGTCTTTGATGATGTGCAGCGCTCAGTGCCTTGTGACTAGGTTCACGATATCATATAGCATATACACACACATACAAAACAAACCCACTCTGAAAGTGAAGGACGTTCATCTTTTAGAGCAAGCTTCTGTATTATTCTAGACTGACAATGTGAATGCCATCTTAAAGAGCATCCCTATGTCTTTTTATCTCCACTCAAGAGCCATACTTCCTAATTTCTGGAAATAGAAAATGAAAATATATTTCTCCAGTTTTTAAGAATCTCCAGTGACTTCCTCTAGAAGCTAGAACACAGCTTCCCAAACGTTTAGAACCACAACTCAATTGTTGGAACAATCAATTTTTACGGCCCACTTAGTTTTAATGGATACAAGATGAGGGCGAAAGCCCACTAGACACCACGGTATAATATAAAAATAAATGTAGGAGTAGAGGCTTCCCCCGACAAAAATCTGATGGTCTTTCTGCTGCCCCCCCCCCGCCTTCCCCCCCAAGGGACGGATTGGGGTGATTACCACCAATCTGCCTTCCGAGGGGGGGGGGGGGGGGGGGCAGAAAGCGCACTAAACACCAGGGTAAATAAAAATAGAAACATAGGAGTGGCGCCTGTCGACCTTGGGTATGACTACTGTCCCCACCCCAGAAAAGGCACAGGCAGTCTTTCTGACACCCTTTGGGGCAGATTGGGGCAATTATTTCAATTTGCCTCCCTCCCGTGTAGGTAGAAAGCCTACTAGACACCAGGGACTGCATTTATGCAGTAATTATTGGGGGGGGAGTGCCCCCCTGGGCATGGGCCGTGCCCTGCCCCACCCTACAGCCCAAGAGACTTTATGCCCCCCAGGGGGTGGATAGGGATATTCACCCTCAATCTGCCTCCCCAGGGGGAAGGCAGAAAGCCCACTAAACACAAGACATTTCAAAGCGCAGCCAAAACAAACAAAAGGAGGGTGTGGCCTACCATTGCATCGAGCCAGGTCCAGGCCCCAGAAGGGGCACAAATGCCTTCATGCCATCCTGGGGGCAGGTAGGAGATTTGTCCTGATTGGGGAGGTTGCCTCAAATATGCCCTTCGGGGGTGAGCGGGTAGAGAGTCCATATGACACAAGGGATTTTGCCTTTGGGCAAAGGAAAGTGGTGTGGTTGTTGCACTTTAGTTTGTCTCATTTGGGGTGTGGATGTGGCCAATGCCAGGTTTTCTGCCCCCTCCCCAGGGCCAGGCAGGGGGTTTGCATTCAATTAGCACCCAAGGGGGGCAGAAAGTCCACTACACACCACGGAATTCAAAATGGGAACATAACGAAAAAAATAAAGAGGATGTGCCCTACCCTGGCATCAAGCCATTCCACAGCGCTAGAAGGGGCAACAGTGTATTTCTGCCCCCCCGGGGGCAGATTGGAGGTTTGTTTTAATTGGGGAGAATGCGCAAAATCTGCGCTCCTCTGGGGTGGGGGTGGGGGGAAGAAAATCCACCCGACACCAGAGATTTTGCCTTTGGGGCAAAAGAAAGTGGTGCAGATGTTGCACTCTGGCATTGGCCACACCTCAAAAGGGACAAACCAGTCTTTCTGTCACCCACAGCAGCAGGCAGAAGGTTTGCCCCAATTTGCCCTAGGGGTGGGGGGCAGAAACCCCACTGTATGGCAGGAATATATTTTTTTAAATAAAATAATGGGGTGGTCTGGCTCATCCTAACATCTGCCACACCCTCACCCCTGAAGCCTCAACAGTCTTTCTGCTCCCCTGCGGACTAAGAGTTCCCATCCCAATGGCAAGCGAGAGGACATCTGATTCCTTTGGGCATTGTTTTCATATATGGACAGGAGAATGTGGCTAACATCCAATATAATCCCACTTGCAATAGTGAATGGCTGCACTTTATGTGCTTGGATAGGCTGCCAACTCGGAAAACCGGCCCAGAATGTTCTGGAAACTAGACACTGAGGGAGTTCAGGGTGGAGTGCTTTGCGTGGATCCCACTACATTTTCTTAACCACAATGCCCTGCCAACTTCAAACTTTGACTAAAAACACACATTTTCCTCACATATCTGTGAGGAAAACTTCTGCAATCGGAGGACAGCCACAAATTTCCTACCACACAGCATTCCCCCAAAGTCTCTCGATAACAATGGTACCTCACTTGTGTGGGTGGGCCAAGAGACCTTGACACAAAAGGCCCTAAAGCGCTACGTGGAGAAATCGGAGATAGGGATAGGTGTAGGATTTGGGGCTGTGCTTGTCCGGCACCCTTGGAAACCTAACGACCACAAACATTTTTGAAAAGTAGACAACAAGGGGATTTAAGGTGGTGTGCCTTGTATGGATCCCATGAGGTTTTCTTACCCACAAAGACCTATAAACCTCAAACACTGCCTGAAATAACCTGTTTTACTTACATTTCTCTGATGGAAATTTCCGGAGTCTGCAGGAATTGACAAAAATCCTATCACCCAGTGTTACTCCACTTTTGTAGGTAAAAAAGCAGCACAACTTGGGTGGCTGGGCTTAGTGTCCATGAACGGTGTACAAGAGCAGATCAAACAGAGGGCAATGTGAGTTCCCTCCCAATGGCTGTGCGCAGCAAGAGGTTGGTCACAGGGCCCAACTCACCCGAAGGCAGTCAACCCCCCCCCCCCTCTTCAGGCTTCCAACCCCTTGCCGCACACAGCCTTTCCCATGGGTGGTGTAGGGTTGACCTTCGGGCCCAGGGGACAAATACTATATATAAAGGGGAAGAAGCATGCCTCCCCAGTCCCCAAATCTTAATATGCCATGGGACCCCAGCCCCGGGGCTGAATTCCATTAAAGGGGAGGGGGGGGTCTGCGGACCCTCCCCAAACCTCATTAGGCCCAGGGGACCTCATTCCTTGGGGCCATATTCATTAAAAAAAAGGATGTGGAGGTCCGCGGCACCCCTTCCTGGGCCTTCAAGGGATTGGGTTCCCCATCCCCGGGGTCAAATCCAATTAAAAAAAGGGGAGGGGGATTCGGGCCCCCTCCCCGTGTCTCATTAGGCCTCTGGGAGCACATCCCCCAGGGTCGTATTTTTTTTTAAAAGAGGAGAGGGCAATTGGCCCCCTCACTGATCTTTCATAGTTCTAGCGATACCCAGCCCCCAGGGTATATGTATTTTAAAAGGCTGGAGGGGCCGCGAAGTCCTCCTCCCCGAGCTATCCCTGGCCCAGAGAACCTATCCCTGCGGCCTTTCTATGTAAAAGGTGCGTGCCCCGGTGCCCACCTGTGTCACCCACCAACTAATACGCTGGGAGCCGCTGGAGGAGCCCCAGGGCCACCGCTGCCACAACTGGTTCCCACCATGGTGAGGGAGGACGCATTTCTCCCGCTCGGAGGGAGCAGCTGCATTTAGGCTGCTCTCTCCGGGCAGGCATAATGTTTGTTTCCATGCCCACATCAGTACGGGCAGGGAAACAGAACACAAGTCTGCTACAGCCGGTGACAGCATTTTCATATCTTCCACCGGCTGGGAGCAGACTTAGTGTTTGCTCCCATTTGGCAGATTTAAAAATGCGCCCGCCAGAAGTGAGCAAACGCACGTTGGGGGTGGGCTCCCCGGGACACAGTAAGCAAGCAGGCCCCAGGGGATGGGACCCACAGGACCTCTTAAGGCTCAGGGAGGGGGCCATATGGCCCCTCTCCTCTTAAAACTACTTGTGGCCCAAGGGGATAAGGTCCCTGGGGCCGAAAACTGATCAGGGAGGGGGCACCCTGCTCCCCCTCGCTTTCAAAAATAGATCAGGCCCCGGTGAATTGGGTCCTCTTGGTCAAAAACGTCTCGGGGAGGGCCGCGTGCCCCCTCCATTTAAAATATAACTGGCTCCCTCCTTCTTAATTTACATTTCATCCCCCGGGGATGGGGTCCCGGGAGTCTAGTTAGGTTAAGGGAGTGGGGCTGCACGCCCCCTCTTCATTTTCTTACTCTTCCCTAGGGGATGGGGTTGCCAGGGCCTTTCTAGGCTCTGGGAGGGGGTACGCAGGGCGCCCCATATTAAATTACATTTTGGTCCCAGGGGATGGAGTCCCCGGGGCATAATTAGGCTCTGGGAGGGGGGGGGGGGCACACACCCTCCTTCTTTTTTGCCTCTGTCTCTGGGGATGGGCTCTTCAGACCTGCCAACTCACATGGTGCCACTGTGTCACACGATTTTGGACTAGCGGGTGAGGAGCAGAAATCACATGGTAACAGGGAAAACAAGCAGAAAACCACTGTAAACATTGGACCGCCAGCTCGTTTTCGGAGACAGTAGGCAGCTGATGTCCATTAAAAGATGTGAAAACATCCCAGGACATAGACGACAACCTCGATGACCCTTTGTTTTTGTTTTTAAGGAGGTGATGGAGGGTTGGTTAGGGGCAGAGTGCCTCTTAGATAAAACTCTGCACCAGGTCCGCCCCTCCAAGCCCCGCCTTCTCACTCAACTAAATTATTTTGTAAGTTGGCAGGTATGGGTCTCAGGGGCCTCTCAGAGGCTCAAGGGGGCATGCATCCCAAAAAAAACTAATATGCATCTCCCTGGACGGCTTTAATAAATTAGGGCGGAAGCCCATTTTTTAAAAATTTATATTTTGCCACGGATCCTCTACAAATTCGCTGCAAAAAAAAATAATACATTTTTGGCCACAGGCGGGGTCCATCTGGGTACCCCGTCACCATGCCTAGGGGGTTAGGGTATCCCTAGCCTGCCCCCTTATATTTTTCTTTTGTGTTTTTTGATAAGCCTCCAGACCGAGTCCCAAGATGGCTGCCACCACTTCCAGATTGATGATGGAGATGTATAAAAATTTCGTTAACGGTAATTTCTCCAAAACTACTGAACAGATCAAACCAAATCACAAAAAGCACTGTTTCTGGACTAAGATCTAGCTTTCTGCCAAAACAAAAACCACACACTCACACATCCATACAGCCACTCATACATCCACTCAGAGACCCAGAATACCACTCACTCACCCATAGAGCCTCTAACACACCCACTCAGAGACCCACAGACCCACTCACAGACCCACAGAACCACTCAGAGACCCACCCAAACATCTACATACACAGCCACTCCCACACCCACTCAGAGACTGACACAGCCACTCAGATACCCACACAGCCAGTCATACATACACTGACAACGACCACACACATACACACACACACCCACTTACAGACCCACACAACCACTCATACACATGTCATAGAACATGTCAGAGGCGATGTAAAATCTGTGAAGTGATAAGCAGTGCAGAGCGGGACCGCAAGTCATAGTTAGGTCTTCTAACTATAACTTGTGATTTTCTCTTGTTTTTTGTTGTTGTTCAAAACATTAATGTTGTCACTGACATATTCACCTAATTATAAAGTAACCTCAGTCTTTGTTTTTTTCAGTGAATTTCTAGTTTTTTAATGAATGTACAGTAATATTGTATTACCATGCATAAATCCAACACCCATCAGGGGGTTGTCTGCAGGTCCAAACCTGCGGCCAGGGCCTGCAGCAAACTCCCCACAGGAAGACAAAACTCACACTGTGCACAGAGATTGGCTACACCCAACCCACCAAGTGCATGGCGGGGGTGCAAGTTATAGTTAGGTCTGCTCTATGTTTTTATTAGGTTCGAGTTAATGTTGTCACTGACATATTCACCTAACTATAACTTTACGTTAACCTCTGCACGGACTAAGTGGGTCATTTGGCCCCCGCAGGTGGTCCACCTGTGCACCATGGTTAGTGGAGGCCCTTGGCTTCGTCCCCCCTGGAGGAGGACTACTGCCCTCCACAACAAGATATCCACACTAGACAGATAGGAACTTGAGTAATGAAAGCACATTAGCTTGTGTGCCGGATATACTTGTGTCACTGTACTTTATCAGCCCACTCTGGATTTATTGTTTTTCAAAAGAAAACCAAAACCAGGGGAATGTTTCTGAAAAATAAAAATGTAGGCCCAATTACGACTTTGGCGGTTGAACTACCAGGCAGCTGTCATGGCGGTTTTGAAAACGCCACTGAGCCAGCGGTATTCTGCCCTCCGTACTAGGAGTTTCCCACAGGGCTGGCGGTAGCACGGTAGCGAAGTCAAGCAGGATTATACTACTGACTGCTGGACAAAACACCGGAACGTCATATTGGAGCACTTTATATGCGCACCAGTGACATACCCTACGTGCGCAATCAATCAATCGTCGCCCAAGCGCGCAGCGATTGCGCGCAGGGGGCGCCTTAGTCGCGCCTGAGACGAGCCAGAGAGGAGCCCGTCTGTGCCCGTCCGTGACCGCACGGGGCCAGGGGCCACGACCCCTGTTATCGAGGCTCCTTCCGCTGGCGGTTCCGCCAGACTTAGTTACTCTTCCAATGACCTACGTAATTTGTGGCACCCGCCGCCGAAAGGTTGCGCTCAGGACCCTGACTTATGTCCAGAGGGCCCTTTCTCATGTAGGCATTGCCGTTACCAGTCATACCCATGCCCTCCCCTTTCAGGCACATTGACCCCTGAGGACTCGTGTCCCAGGTCTCCTAGGGGCAATAGCATATTATGTAATATAAGATCCCTCCCGAAGCATCACTCGGAGGTTTGGGACTTAATCCACTCGGCCCGCCCTGATTTCTGCTTTTGTACAGAGACCTGGCTCAAACCCCATCTGGTCCCTGCCATCACCCTGGGGATCCCTATGGGGTACAAGATTCTTAGGCTCGACCGCCCTGTCAAAACCGGCGGCGGGGTCGCAGTAATCTATAAAGACACTCTCACTGTCACCTTTCTCGACCAATGCTGTACTAGGGACATTGAAATCCTTGTTTTCAGAATTGGGTCCTTGTCACAAGCTTGCTGGAAGGGAGCACTGGTGTACCGTCCCCCTGGCCCTTGTGGGGAGGCTTCGACTCTCCTTCTGGAGACATTAGCTCCTCATATCAGCATAGGGACTAATTTTGTACTCCTTGGAGACTTCAATGTCCACAGTGAATTGGCTGACAATGCAGATGCGCGCAACTTGCTGGCTGATCTATCTACCCTTGGTCTTAAACAGTGCAACCAGGGTCCGACCCATCGGGCCGGTCACACCCTCGACTTAATCCTGTCCAACTCGCACCTTTTGTCGTGTTATCCTTCTACGCAGGTGGAATGGACCGACCACTTTGTAATTAATTTTTCCCTCCCCGCCCTCTTCACAGAACGTTCCCAACCTGCTCCCCTTCCGTTATGGCGCAGGCAGTGGTATAAGGTGTCTGCTGACACTTTTAAATCTACTTTCGTACCTCCCAATTTTCTCCCCTCTGACTCCACCAGTTCGGCTCTGTCTAAATACAATGATGCCTTGATCACGGCGGTCAATCGAATTGCCCCTTTAAGACGCTGTAATCGGCGCTCTGACCGCAGGCAGGAACCATGGTACTCGGACCTACTGCGTGCGGAGAAAAAGGCCTGCAGGAAGTTGGAGAAAGCCTGGAGAATCTCACGCAGTATGACCGATAAAGATCGCTATGGCTCAGCCATGAGACTCTATCATAAAAACATCAGAGCTGCCCGTAAATCCCACATTGTCTTCCAACTGTCGGAGACTGGCAACGACCCTAAACTACTGTACCAGGTTCTTTGCACATTTACCAAGCCCGTTGCCTGTGACAGTCCTGAAATGCTGACCCAAAAACTGTGTGAGGATACCGCTGGGTTTTTTGCCAATAAAATCGATTCCATTTATCGTAACATCTCCCAGATAAGCCCACCTATTGAGGAGACGGTCCCCTCTTCTAGCCCCCAGCCCGGAACAGTCGGTGCTGTTTCCGCTGCGCTGTCCTCTATTCCCGAGATTAGCTTGGACCAAGTCAACTCCCTGATCGGGACTATTAAATCAGGCAGCCCAGTGGACCCTGTTCCTGCCCGTGTCATGCACCTCATTGGGAGTGTCCTCAGTCCTTCCATTCAGACGGTGATCAATCGCTCCCTCTCTGAGGGACTGGTCCCCCGGGAGTGGAAGGAGGCCATGGTCAAGCCTATCAGGAAAAACACCTCCATCCCCTGGTCTGATATGACTAATCTGAGGCCTATCTCCCTCTTGCCGTTCATCAGCAAATTGATGGAGAAGCATGTGAATCACCATCTTTCCAGCTTTATTGAGCAGGCCGGCTGTCTGGACCACTCTCAGTCGGGGTTCAGGCCCAGGTATAGCACCGAGGCGGCTCTCCTCTCCGTCACGGATGCTATACGCTTGTCCCTGGACAGAGGGATGTCAGTGGTGTTGGTGCTGCTGGACTTGTCCGCAGCTTTCGACACCATATCCCACGCAATTCTCCTTACCAGATTAAAGGAGATTGGTATTGATAGAGCCGCCTTGGCGTGGTTCACCAGCTTTCTCTCTGAACGTACCCAGAAGGTGAATATGGGTTCCTTCAGCTCCCCCTCGGCCAGCATTACCAGAGGAGTCCCGCAGGGCTCCTGTCTCAGCCCTACGTTGTTTAACGTATATGTCTCCTCTTTGGCTAACATTGTGAGGTCTTTCGGGTTTATGCCTATCTCCTACGCTGACGATACGCAGCTGCTGTTCACTTTTAAAGACTTTACCCCGGAGATAAGACAAGCTTTCTCCAACGGCATGACTGCGATCGCCAGCTGGATGGCCCAGAACTTTCTCCAGTGTAATGTGGGAAAGTCTGAGGTCATGCTATTCGGAGGGGCAAAAACCCTGTGGACCCCTGACTGGTGGCCCTCCAGTCTGGGTCAGGCCCCATCCCCTAAACAGGTGGTGAAAAATCTGGGGGTCCGTCTAGATCATGATCTCTCCCTTGCTCATCATGCCAGCACCACGGCGGGTTCCTGCTTTCACATTATTAGCCTCCTTCGTAAGGTGTTCCCCCTTCTACCAGACCATACAAGAAAGACCTTGGTCCAGGCCCTCGTTTTGAGCCGCCTGGACTATTGCAATGGCCTATTCTTAGCAGCCAACGAAGGAGTGCTTAATAAACTCCAGGTGGTTCAAAACACTGCGGCCCGCCTGGTGACCAATGCCCCCCCTAGAACCCCATCCTTGCCCCTCCTCAAGGCCCTCCATTGGCTTCCCATCCGGAAACGGGTGGAATTCAAGATTTGCTGTGTGGTGCACAAGAGCCTTCATAACCTCGGTCCACATTATCTGGCCGAGAAATTTGTATACCACCGCCCTTCCCGCACTCTTAGGTCTAGCAATCAGCTATTACTTCAGGTTCCTAGACATAACAAGACCAGACAGGGAGGTCGCTCCCTCTCCATCATGGGCCCACGTCTGTGGAACAGTCTTCCTCTTTCCCTCAGAGATTGCCCTAGCCATCTAGCCTTCAGGAAACACCTTAAGACTACCCTGTTCTAGTTGGAGCGCTGCCCTACCTGTTTCTTCACAGCACCGCGCGGAGATACACCTTCGGGTGTGATGCCGGCGCGTTACAAGCCCATAAATAAATAAATAAATAAATCAGGTCAGCCCGGGGTGAGGGCTGGGGGAGCGAGACTGAAGTTGCTGGTGATGAAGGACGGAGGCAGGAGCGAGGGAGGTCTGGCCCATGGGTTCTAGGAGTGGCGTGGAACAGCCTAGCATCCTCTCGGGACGCGCGCTGAGTTGCGAATGCCTGGGCTTGCGATTTGCCACTGACCGAGGCACCCACAGGGGGCCACTAGAGAGGTCAGTGCTCTAGTGTTGCCTGGGCACCCTACACTCCCGCCTCCTTTGGGGGCAGGGACTCCGGTTGGAGCCCCCCCCTACTTCCTGCCTGTCGTGACGCGAGGGGCGTCACTTCCTGGGCGTCTTGGACTTGGGGGAGGGTATATATCCCTCCCCCACCATGTTGGCGACCTCTTTGTTTGCCGTGAATGCCATCTCGAGGGTTGTGAGCCGCCCGTCGTCCTGTCGTTCCTGTTTGTGCGCTTACATCTACCTACAGTGAGTGTTGCTCGTTGCCCTCCCCGCCCCTGCCCCTGCCCCGTCCCTGGGCAGTACCAGGTTGTACGGGGGCCAATGGCACAGCCTGCCATGGGTGGGGGGCATGAGCCCACAGGTGGCTCTCCCGCTCGCCGCCCCAGGGATGTACAGGCACCTGGGGGGCCCTTGCGGGGCTCTGTTTTGATAGCGTACACCGGGTCCCGGGCATGCCAGCGGGGTGCTCTCAGTCAGGCCTCGCTTGTGCAGCTCTGCGGGCTGTAACTCGGATGCCAACCTGGGTCCGTGTTCGCGCCCCTTCCGCCAGCGCTGTTATGTCTGTCTCGGTGACTCATTAGGCGTCCGACTGCGCTTTGATGTTGCAGGAGCGAGTCCCTGGGTGCCAGCTCCTCAGTGCGGGCTCTGTTCTGTTCCCTCCAGAGGCGGGGGGGCGGTGTGCCGACCTTCCCGCTCGCGGCGTGCGCTGCTCCCAGCGCTCCCCCTCCCTCCATTGATTCCTCTGCCCCGGAGCCTGCACCGATTGGCCACGGGCCATGGCGGGCTCCGGGGTCCCTCTCGGAGTGCTCTCGCTTATTTCTGCCTGGCCGCTGTCCGTGTGGCGGCCAGGCTGGGGGGTAGAAGTTTAGTGGTGCAACCTGTATTTGAGAAAAATGCACCTATAGAGCACAGATTTAATGTTTGGTCATAGCTGAGGGCCATGCCCCCCTAAAAATATACTTGTGGTGTAATAATCTCAGGTTCATGGGGTTTCCTGAGGGACTGAAGTCCACTCAGCCAACTAAATACCTGGAAAAGTGGATCAAATCAAGGACGCCGACTGAGAAACTCTTGGCGTGGTTTGCCAAAGAATGCACCCACAGAGAGCTCACGCCCTGTCTTCCTCCTGGAGCATCGCACATGCTCGATTCCTTAACCATAGGGCTAGGGATAACATACTGAGGGAAGCACGAGTGCGTTCAGAACTTATCTGCCAAAAAGCAAAAATCCTCCTTTTTCCGGACTACTCTAGGGGAGTGCAAAGAAGAAGATGGTCTTATGAAGTAGTCAAACAGAAGCACAGAGCCCTGAATCTGTCATACATGCTTATGTTCCACGCCTGGCTCAAAGTTATCAATGAGAACACAATGTACTGCTTTGTGACCCCAGAGGCCGCTGGGAGTGGACCACTGAGGGGAAACAGTTGAGCAACCCATGCCGATTGGACTTCCCCTCTCGAACTGGGAAACTAGTAGCGGCTGCTGCTGAGGCAAGCCATCAATGGAGGAAAGTCCACACCCGCTCTCGCCGAGGTAGGGTACTGGTTTGGATTACCTCAGACTCCACTGGCTCTGGCTCGTTGGCACCCTCGCCTGAGCGACCACCACGTCCTGGATCCACCGGTGATCAACTTAATGTCTGCCTTGCCGAAGTAGCAGCCAGGCAGCATCTCCTTCCCCGCGCTTCACCTGTTAACTCTGAAAGTGACTGATGGAGTTCATGGAGAGTAATATACCGGGTGGGACAGCCTATTGGCAGCTAATCGAGTTGCCCACATACTGACACCAATAATCCTCTAGTATGGAGTCGTCCGCCACTCCACGTCTAAGACATTAATGGTTCTCCGTTTTGTTAACAATTTTAGGGCAGCAGATTCTTTTGGCTTATGTGGGGCATTGTTGGGAGGGAGGGTTTCTGTTAGGCGGTTTCCTTGGTTCTTGTTTGTCTCTTATCTCTGCATATGTCAGGTACACCCCATCGGACTGTCACAGATGCTCGTGCTGACATACTACTGGGGCAGTCCAAAGGGAGGTGCCGGACCCCACCTGCTGACTGTACACTCTTGGGGGAGTTTTTCTACGTCTCCAACTTTTTCAAGCCAGTTTTGTCTGGACATGGAATCTCTCCAGGTTATGACATGGAATGTCAATGGTCTCCTGGACTGTATAAAGCGCTCCACCGTACTGCAGTATGCCCACAGTTTCCTCCCCTCGATTCTAATGTTGCAGGAAACACAATGGGGAGCCACTGTCTGTTCCTGGCCTGTCAGGGATTTGAAAGTCTAGCATGTGGGCTATTCCAGGGGCACCTGGGGGGGTGGCGATCCTCTTAAGCCATGGGTTTCCCATCGTGGTCACCCAGACGTAGCTAGATCCCCAGGAACGATACACTGCTCTCACTGGGACATTGGAGGGTCGACCACTGAATTTCCCAGGTCTTTTATGCGCCACCAACAGTGTTGGACTCTTTCCTAGTCATCTTCACACAGACACTAGCTAAACTCCCAAGTGGGTCAATGTATGTTGGAGGGGACTTAAATGTGGTTTTGGACCCGGTCACCGACTCCACTTTTGTGGTATTGAAACTCCGATGTAGCGGTGCCTGACATCTATCCAGTTGGGTCAAGGACCTGGGCCGCTGTGATGTCTGGAGACTGTTGAATAGACACACGCCTCCACGCCTATCACACACACGTCCGTATTGATATGATACTCATGCCTGCGGCAGATGGCCTGTCCATTTCGCAAATGCAAATCCTGGTGCATGGGATTTCAGAAAAATCATGGATAGTCATGGAGAGCAACAACATACTTCCCTGGCCATAGCCCGAACTGATGCGGCCTATTACACCCGGTTGTATGTGGCAGTCCCACGTCCATCAGCCGAGAGGGCCTCACTTTTACTGGATGAGGTGCCTCTTTCACAACTCTCACTTGTGGAAAAACAGGACCTGGATACGCCAGTCACAGTTGAGGAAATAACAGGGGTCATCATGGTGAAGGCATCCAGAAAGACCCCAGGCCCAGACACTTATTCCACAGAGGTTTATGCTAAATATGAGAAACTCATTGCACCAAGCATATTACAACTGTACAAAGAAGCAATGAAGGTTGGCTCCTTTGCCGGAAGAGCTTGATCCAGCTACCTTAGTAGTGATACCACAAACCCAAACCCCGTCGGTCTCTTCCTCAAAATACTACCCCATTTTGCTTCTCAATGGGGAAGTCAAAATCTTGATGACTATTCTTGCCACGTGAATCAAACGCATCCTCCAGACCCTCAGACATGCTGGCCAGTGTGGCTTCATGCTGATGCGGAGTACGCAGTACTTTCTTCGATGGCTACATGTAGCCCTTGCTCGTCAGCATTTATTGTCTGATCCACTGGTCTTGCTGCTCATAGATTTTGAGAAGGTTTTTGATACCGTGGATTGGGACTACCTTGTCCAGGTCCTAGGATAAAAAGGGATTGGGCCTTGTTTCCAGCAATGTGTGCAGATACTCTACTGCAACCTCACAGCACGAGTGCAAGTCAATGGAGTAGTGGACGATATTTTCTGCATCCGTCCGGGGACTAGACAAGGTTGTTCCCTGTCCCCGCTTCTTTTCGTACTGGAAATCGAGTAGTTAGCTCGGCTTATTAGATGCAATGCCCAAATTAGCATATGGACATGAGACACAGACCACAAGGCCGTATAACATACGAGGACAACGTTCTCTTATACCTCTCCAATCCTGAACACAGCAGCCCCGCTGTCTTTGGATGCTTCATCTCTTCGGTGGAGCATCTGGCTTGAACGTCAATCCCAGTAAGTCAATATTGGTGCCACTGTCGCCCTCGTGGGATGGTGTGACCTGGCAGACTAATATTCCAATAAGTAGGCTGAGTTTCTGCTATCTAGGCATACACATGGCACTTAATCCGGCCCTAACGTGGTCAAGTAATATGAGGTCCGTGGTCCAGAAGATCAATCAGAACTTCAAAAATGGCAATCCCTTCCTCTGAATGTCATGGGCAGGATAGCACTGTATAAGATGATGGTCCTCTCATGATTCTTATATCTTTTTCAGAATTTACCACAAATGATACCTAAGCACTGGTTTAGGGAGATGGATTCCTTGGCCATACAATTCCTATGACACAATGCGAGACCCAGATTGGCATACTCCAAATTTCAATGTAGCCCATATGATGGTGGTCTTGGCATGACAAACTTATACCTGTACTCCCAGGCTTCACAATTAATAGTCATGAATGACTGGCTCACAGGATAGTCTGACCCTGCGTACAGGGTTGAGCTCGCCTCTATGGGTTTTTCCAAACTGATGGCTATGCTATACCGGGACACGATCCCTGCAGCATTGCCGGAAGTGATGCAAATGGTGTTTCCCGGGTGGTGGGCGGAACTGATACACACGGACTGGGCAGCCATACTTACGCAACAAACTTCCCTGTGGCACGGCAGATGGCTGAGGGAAGTGTCGGGCTTAGAGGGCTTTAGTCACTGGGACGCAACAGGTATTACCATATTGGGAGCTTGCCCTATAAACCAGTCAGACCCTGGTGCTCACACATTCTGGGGGTTGGCCCTCCCGAGATATGGGTTGTCCCACCTAAAGGCAACTAGGTTTCCCCCCTCTTAAAAATGGCCATAATACCAGGGAGGGTGTAGGCTTATGTTATGGGCATGTTGTTCGTGTTGATTTACCCAATATTACCACAAACGTTGTCTGCAGCATGCATAAATGCATGCAGTCTTTTAAACAGCATAAAACAGCTATGAAGCTGGTGTTTTTAAACTACTAAATGCCCCAGTTTTGATACGTGGACTACTTACAGGTATGGCGTTTGATTTCACTAAAATAACTAATGGCCAGACTTTCAATAATTTTGCTCTTTTTTTTGTGACTTTTTTTACCCATACTCGATGCAATATCCTTGTTGGGATTTTACAAAGCAACACAAATGACTATTTGCATTGCTTTGTACAAAACAAAGTGTCAGAATATTGTCTAGCTGTTTTTTGATGTACATCAGTAGCTACAAAGACACGTAGACTTGGACTTGTGCCAAAATCCAGTGCATGTCTGAGGCTAGCATACAAAGGAGAGTTATCTTCTCCTCAGTTTGTCATGTTTGCATGTGTGCTGCATTCTGCAACACACATACATAGAGAAAAAGCCTCAAAGGGTGTTTTTTATGCAGGAATGGGCCCCTTCCTGCACAAAAGCTATCCATAGCATAACACAGACACCCTTGCACTATGGCGCAAGGGTGCCTGCTTTGGGGCAAGGCACCACATTGTGCACCAGCAGATGAAGACAGCAGGCCTGCACCATTTTTTGGATGATATGGCGCAGTTCTGCTCTCTCTAGGTGATGCAGCACAGTAACGTGACTCGCTGCATTGCGCTACTTTCCCCATAAAGTATGTTGTGAATTGATTACATGGCAAGTTGAAGTGATGGTTTTTTTTTGGTCTTTTTGTGCGTCTTTGGAGAACCTGTAGCTACATCGATAAGCGGAGTATCTCATAGACGCACACATCCACCCATCGATAAGCTAAGAGCTTTTACACTTTGTCATACGCATCTCACAGATGTGCACAACACCTCACAGATGTGCAAACCCACCCACTGATTTAGAACAATACTTCTGCCTCCTAGGTAGGGCAAAGTGTTTCAGAAAGAGGTTTTGCTCAGTCCCTAACTCGGGTTATGGAGAACAGCCCTGAGGCAGGATCAGATACTGAGACAGCATCTGAAGGAGAAGAAAATGGAGCAGAATTTGGAGGTGATATTTCAGTTTGTGGGGTCCCATCAGATAACTTGTCTTCCAGCGAATCCTAAGGAACATCATCACAGCAGTCATGATGTCCCTTGCAAGCACAATATGTGCAGCAGCGAGACAGCAGCAGGGTAGATCAGCCCAGAGAGCAGTTGCATGCAGCGGCAAGCACAAAGTGCTCTCTTGGCAGCCTCCCAATTTAGCACAGTCCCAAATTCCCCCTTTCACTACAGACGGATGTAAAGACGATATAGCAGTTTTTTGCCTATTGCCTATGCCCATCTCTTTTTGGATGTTGAGCACCAAACAAATTTGCATGCCATACAATTTGAGGGAGCATGGAGGCACTCTTTGGCCTCAATCAAGGGTACACCGGTGAACTCCCACTTCATTTGGGGAGTTAAAAAAAAGTTCTGGTCCTTGTGCTCAAAATTAGGATAGTGCACAAACTAAGCGTACAGTCCCACTGATCTACTCACACGGTTTGAGTTACCTTTAGCGTCACACCCATCATGAGCAGAGATAGGTTTTTTCCTTTGCAACACATGCTACATTTCAATTATTCTGCTGCACTGCCCAGATCATAACAGGTTGTCCAAAATTTGGCTTGTGCAACATTTGTCTGCCTCGATTCTATAGATTTATACTCCTGGAAAGAGTATAGCCATTGATGAGTCTTTGATTGTGAACAAAGGGTGGGTTGCTGTTCAGGCGTTACAAGCTGAGCAACAAAATCTTGTTATGGGATCAAAATGTACATGCTGTGCGACATCTTGATTGGTAATACATACAGCCTGTGAGTGTATACGAAGGAGGACTCCACTCTAAATCCTGTAGATCGCCCTTCTACGCTAGGAGTCACAGCAAAGATTGCATGGAAGATTGTCCAACCACTCTTTCATAAAGATTATAAACATTGTGTGGACAACTTTATATAGGAGTAGAGCTGTTTAGTGAGGTGTACAAAGCTAGCACTGTGGCATGCGGTACAGTTTGATGTCGCCAAAAGGATTCCCACTGGAGCTTGTTTGTAAGAAGCTTCAAAATTCCCGGCGCATGGAGTTGCATTTCAAATTTCTCCGATAGGTGGGATGTGTACGTGCTCAATACAACCTATGATGAGCGCACTTCCCTGGTCATCGTTTGGGATCAGTGGGCCGAAGTTCACAAGCCCACCTGTATACTTGCTTACAACAAGTACATGGGTGGAATGGATGAGAATTACCAGGTACTTTAGCCATACGACGAGACGTAAAACGTGCAGATATTATAAGAAGCAGTTTACCCGTCTGATCCAGTTGGCAACATGCAAAGTGTATGTGGTTAACTGTGAGACCACCACAGGAAGATTGACATATTTCCTTCACTTTCAGTTGACTGTCATTGAAAGTCTGTAAGCACTCGGACACTGGAGCACGCACAACACTGTCCGTTTTTGATATTGTTACACAAATTGGTGGACAGGAAATATGTTTTAATTCACATGTGCATTAAATGCATGATGAGTACATTTCTATAATTCCCTAAGCCTTTGGCCTTTCATTTTCTATTGCTTACTACTCTCAATCATCTCACTGGGTTTCACTTTTTTTGTAGATCAGTGCTTCATTTCTGTGGACTTTTTGTTTCTTGCTCTGGTGTTTGTGGCCACTTGATCTGATTGGATTTATACATGGGTTTACTAGGTTGATTTTGGAATTCTATATTGCATTATGTTACCATTGCAAACTTGAAAAAGTATTTTTAAGATGAAACATGCGTCGGCTGCCTCACACAAGACAGACACTATTTTTATTAAGAGACAAAGAGGAACGCTATGTGGTAGGAAATGTATGGATCCTCACTGAAATGTGAGGAAAATGTGTGATTTTATGCACAGTTTGAGGTTTCAAAGGACTTCTGAATAAAATCACTTTGTTAGAACCACAGAAGTCACACCACTCTGGATGCCCCCAGGTGTCTAGTTTTCAGAAATGTCTCTGTATGGTAGGTTTGTTTTGGTGGCAGCTGAACTAGTGCCCAAAATCTGCTGCTACCCACGTAAAAAAAGCAAGGATTCTGCTGGGAAACATATGATATTGAATTGACCTATACAATGAAAACCCATTGTAAGATGCAGCTCAGTTGTTTGCGTGGGTATCTCGGGCCCTGGAGAAACTACAAACCCTATATACCCCAGTGACCAGAAGAGTTCTGCAGATTTGCCAGTGTTTTGCTTTTCAGCTATTGTGACAAGAAGTTACAGAGGAAAATGTTGTCAAACTGCTGTTTTTCCATATTCATTTTTTTTTATGTGTTTATTTCAACAGTTAGTTTCTACGAGAAAACCTTGCAGGATGGATCCTGAAATCCAGAAATAAAAATTTTGTTTACTTTTCAGCAATGCATAGCTTTGCAGCATCACCCAAGAGTTTCACAACTGTTCCACCAAAAACTGAAAGTAGGTTGAACACACAAAAATTAGGAAAAATTGGCTACCTCTTAGAAGATACCAGAACTGTGATTAAAATGTTTTTTGATGCTGCTCTACATGTTCCTGAAAGCTGGTGATGTTAGGCCAGCAAACCTTTGTTGATGCCATTATTTGGAAGAAAACAAAGACTTTTTTTTGCAGAACACCTTTTGCCACTTTTTCCCCCCAAAACCCAAATGTTCCTATATTTTGGCAAATGTTTCAGTCTTCTCCAGGGGAGACCTTGTGTACTTTTAGAATCCCCATGATGTTCAGGAAAAAGGACACACATTTGGCTTGGATATACCTTAAGTGGAAAAAAGTTAAGGAGGCCTGAGTGAGAACTACCCACAACAGTCAAAAAAGGCCCAGCACTGAGGTGGAAAAGCCTCAATAGTTAAGGGGTTAAGAACCCTATTAATGAACGTCATGTGATAAGGATCGTAGGCATTAAGAATCAATAGTTAAGAAATACCGTTAAATCGTACTCAAAGTTTTATCACTAGTTCACAACGTTATCAAATGGAAAAGTCTCCAAATGTAAATATTCTAAGTCACTTTATTAGTAGGATAGCAGACTACTTTTCTGAAGATAGCGACAGGTTCCAGAATCTGAGGCATCTTGGGAATGAACTCTCCTCAAGTTGCTGAGGATCACAATAAGGTAAGAGGAGGAGGAATAAGGAGGAAGTGTGGGAAGAAGGAATGGGAGTTGGAAAACAGCAAGGGAAGTCAACATCACTACATGAAGCAAATGTGGTGAAAATAGTATCCCCACCTCCAGTCCCTCTGAATAGACCGACATCAGACATTTTTTCAATTGTTTGCTATAGCAAATCACCATCCTGCACCTCAATCAAGTTTTTAAGGATTTCTGTGTTCTAGTAATTTGAACGGTCAGTCTTCTACGCATTGACCGTTCAAATTACTAGAACCCAGTTAGTTTGACTTGTATTTTCAAGGGTGCGCCAAAGACTTCAAAGCAGGCGATTTCACCGTTTGATAAACAACTGATTTTCATTGGAAGGTGAACGCGTTCCAATAGCGCGATCGTTCACAACAGGACTAATATTTGGGCACGGATTACAGGTGCTCAGGAAGAGATTGGAGAATATTCTTGTGAGAAGGCTGTGGAATTATTTCACCAGAAGTACGGAGGATTTCTGGTCTTTGGTGCACAATAGAACAACGATCGTTCTAGCCAATCGCCTTGATAAAGTCTCATGCGAGACGAAACACGTGTTGGCATTCTTGTTTTGATGGATATAACAACTATGGAGAAATAAATTGGTGGCGACATTGCACTGAGGATGGAGTTATACTTCTTGCTATAAATCGATTTGGAGAACCCCAAAACTGGGACTTTGTGAAATACCAGAGGGTGTGCGGTACTAATGTTCTTTTGTAATCAATTTTAATACACTAAAGGTTTCTGATGTGTTACTGGCATCTTAGGGTAGTAGGTGCTCTTGAGCTTAACAAGCACCCCGATATGATTTGAAAAATAGCATTGATTCACACTATATTATTATCAATGTCAGTGACGTCGTTTGTTTGATTGTGCGGTTCTTTTCCCTCCTTGGGAAACACTACTACCTCTGTATTTGTATATGACCAGCTGTAAAATTGTTGTCGCTTTAAATAAGTTTAAAAAAAAATCCTGGCTTACCACGCTTTACCAAATAACGTGACTCAGGGTATATCACATCCTCGCCCTTTACCGCCATTCCCTCAAATAATGTCAGGGTAATGGTTCTTCTAAAGTGCATTAACACCGCAAGTGATACCCACGCGCTAAAATAGACTCTCAAAATGAGGGGTGCTTAGGGACATGCTACAGAGCACAAAGCGCTATTTAAACCATCTGGGTATTTACATTACAATTACACGCCCACTCTGAAGTGAGGGTTGCAACTGCACGAGCACTTTGTAAAAGCTAAGTAAATAAAAATGAAATAAATAAGATCAGAGTCAGTATAGTCATTTCCCGCCACTTGTCTTCTGCAGCTCCCGAGGTCCCAAAGGGGGGCTTTGATTGAGTCCCCTTGAAGAGCAGAGACTGCGATGGTGTAAATCCCGCCGGGCCCTGGCTGCACGCCGTGAATATCTGAGCAGGCACAGCTGGCCCATTCATAATCAACATAAAAAATAGATTAGCACTTTACAGATTCAACATTATCGCTTCCACTGTTAGCATAAATCTGATGTACTTAAAGGCTGCGAGCCGGCGGAAGTCTTCATTCGGGTCAAATGAAGGGTTTCCTTCCGCCTTCCTGGGGGTCTGCGGTCTGATTTTCAAAAAATGTGTAACTTTATCCCCAGGAGTTTATTATGGCCGAGAAAGGCTGTTACCCATTTTTGGAATTCACAAAGGTTTGCCAGATTACGCCTGCTAAACTGTGGCTGTTTACCAGGCATTCTCCCAGAAAACCTGTGGACTATATTTTTGCATGAGCAGACCTGCATGAATGTCTTGCAAAAAAATCTGCTGAGCAAGTACAAATGTACTTGCTCATTTATTTCTTTTGTGGGGGAAAAAACATCTTTCCTTCCACACCTTTCCTCTTTTGCGGCTGTTCCCTTCAATTTTCCACTGTGGAAAGGGTATTACTCCTATCTTTGTCAGGAGTACATTCATCACTTACCTCCGAGTGGGAAGGGGGTGGCGAGAACTATGGTATATATAACCCACAAATGTGTTGGTTTATGAATGTGCACAAAGTCACAGAGCATTCCTGCCCTGAAATAAACTTCTCTCAAAGTAAATTTATTTTCACAGAGATCTCGAGTGCAAACCCAAATTCGGTGAATTAAAAAAAAAAGGTCTAGAACCATAACAAAAATAATTTTACCAAATAGTGGAAAATATAGTGAAAAATTGCAGGCTGAGGCAGCATGGGAGGTTTCAGAGGAGGGAAACACCTCATATGGGTGAGTGTCATGCAGGAGTGGTGGATGGGCGTGTCTAGGAAGGGCAGAGAGTGTTGCTGGCACACCACCCTAAAGGAGGCTAACTCCTTTGACCATGGAATCGCTTCCAAGATAATTATATTGAGCAAGTGACTGAGACCCTTCGGTAGCTGTCTCTTGTTCTCTTTAAAGTGTTTACCTCCTCATCTGTCTTGCGCAGGCAACTGACTAGCTTAAGCTGAGCTTTTGTGCCACTACGGACGAGGGCAACTCTAAAAGGTCAGAGTTCGGCCTGCCCATCTCAATATTGTCAAAAACATTTTTTGTCTTTGAGAACAAAGAAAAGCAACAATCTTAGTTTGATCTTAGTTTGATTTACTAATGGTAGAAAGACCAGCATTGACAAGAAGTGCCTTCCTTCCAAGGGGATTGGTGGGCTCTGAATTCCTGGCTGCAAGTGGGACACTCAATCTCCAAGCAAGAAGGTTTAGATTACGAAGGCCCGGGTAGAACCCTGCCCTGCAGCTGCAATAGATCTTCACAGAGGACTGATCGGAGGACAGATGCAGATGCCCAGGAGTTCTGGATACCATACCCTCCAGGCCCAATCCAGAGCTACTAGGATGGCTTTGGCCCGGTCTGTCCTAATCTTGAGAACTTGGCATGAGTGGTATAGGCAGAAAGGCATTGAAAACACCCAAATTCCACCCTAGGAGGAACGCATCTCGGAGCAAAACACCGCGGAAACTTTAACATTTAGAAGTGCTGACAGTGCACGTTCTTGGCGGAAGGGAATACCTGCTACTTGTGATTCATTAGGCGACGACAGCTGAGCTTGTCCGCCCTGGCATCCAACAATTCTACCAGGTGGTTCACCACCAAAAGAATTCCTCGGTGGTCCATCCATTTCTAGAGGCACAGGGCCTTCAGGAACATGGTCCGTGACCCACCCTGCCCTGTTTGTTGCAGTACCCCATGGCTGTGGTGTTGTCCATGAGCACTTGTATCAACCTCCATTTATGGACAGAAAGGAGGCTTTCAAAGCAAAGCGGATGGCTCTCAGCTCCAGAAGGCTGATATGGAGCTGGGACTCCTTCGGAGACTTGAGGCCTCTGATCTCCACCTCTCTCAGATGGTCATGCCAACCCAGAAGCTATGCATCAGTCAGCACTGTCAACTCAGGGTGGGGAATGGAGGGGGGTCTGAGGCTCACCCAATCAGAGTCCAATAACCACACTACTGCAGATCTTTTGCAGTGCCCGCTAAAATCTGGATGTGATTGGAGAGGTCCCCTTGATGTTGGACCCACTGAGAATTCAGAGCCCACTGCAGAGCCGGCATGTGCCACCTGGTGTGTTTGGCCAACAGTATGCTGGAGACCATCAGTCGCAGCAGCCTCACAGTCAACATCACTGAAATCCAGGACCGAGGATTAAAGATTGGGATCACACCCTTAATGTCCTGCATCCCTGGTAAAAAGGCACAAAACCAAACCTTGCCTAGAATGCCTTCAATGAGGGAAAGCGTTTCAGAAGGAGTCAGGTGTGAGTTCAGCACGTTGATAGTGAACCCCAAACATTACAATAGGTTCGTAATTGTCTGGAGGTGGTTGAAGACTGCCTGGGGCAAACCAGCCTTCAACAGCCAGTCGTCAAAGTAAGGGAAGACTGGCACCCGTGACCTCCGAAGGTGCACTACCAGCACGCCATCACTTTTATGAACACCTGTTGGACACTGGTGAAACCAAAGGGGAGCACAGCGAAATGAAAATGCTACTGTCCCACCATGAACTGCAGGTACCGCCGATGTGCCTGCGGGATGGGTATATGGAAATGGGTGCCCTGTAGGTCCATTGCCACCATTCAGTCTCCAGGGCTGAGGGCAGACAAGACTTGGGCCAGTGTGAGCATTTTTAATTTATCTTTCCAGGGGAAGGCTTTGAGGGTGCAGGTCTTAAATAGGATAAAGGCCCCCGTCCTTCTTGGGCACCAGAAAGTAGCAGGAATAACAACCACGTACTACTCCTAGCACAGGGACCAACTTGATGGCCCTTTTGTCCAAAAGGGTATGCACTTCCTGTCGCAAAATGGTGAGATGGTCCTCTGCCAGGCATGGGGAGGGGGTAGGGTGGGTGATGGCTGTAAAAGGCGTGTGGGCGATAGAATGAAAGGTGGGGCATATGCACGCCGAGCGATTTGCAGGACTCACCTGTCCGATGTAATGGCCTGCCAACCAAGCAAGAATAGTTGGATCCTGCCTCCTTCACGGTGGCTGTGTTCCACTAACAGCATGCTAAAAAGGGTTGCAGGTGGAGCTGCGTGGGGGGATTTGTAGTGGACTCGGCTGCCCGTTGATCTTGGCTGCTGGGGCAGTGGTCAGCACGGCTTCGATCGCAAACTGCTGCCCACCTTGTGATGGTTGGATTGGCAGGCAGTATGGCACACATCTGCTGAAGCTGCAAAAGGAGAGCGGTAAGGCTGATGTGGTTGGTGAGGTGGGGCAGACAAGCCCAGGGAGCATGCCTTGGCCCTGCTCTCTTTGAACTCCTTGAAAGCGGAGTTTGCCGTGTATCCAAACAGGTGAGTCCTGTCAAATAGCATGTCTATAAGGAAGGACCAGACATCACCCCCAAAAAACAGTGGACCAAATGGATGGGGCAAATGGCGAAAATGGTTCCAATGGCCCACCTGATGAAATTGGTGGTGTCCAGGCCCCAATAAATTGTGAACTTGGATGCATCACAACCATCTGTATGGCCTGAGTGAAGACAAGTCGGACATCTTCAGGAATACGTGGGAGGACTTGAACCACCTAATCCCAAAAGGGGTGGAAATAGTACTCATGAGAAAGCTCAGATTAACCAATCAAAGCGTCAAGCTGGTGGATGAGAAGACTATCTTTCCAAAGGTCTCCTCTCGTTTAGACTCCCTATCGGGGGGAGTAGCTTGGAACATGTTGGGGTTAGTCTTGTTTGCATTGCCTGCAGCACAAAGCTTTCAGGGTTTGTGTGTTGAGTTTAAATTGCAGGGTCACCTGGGGCCAGGTGATAGCACCATCCAATCTGTCGGTTGACCAAGGGGCCAGAGCATGGTTTAGTCAACGCCCCTAACGAAGTATCCATAAGGGACTCGTTAAAGGGTAAGAAGGGCTCAGTGGGTATTTGTCTCGGCTGAAGGACCTCCATAAGAACACTGCCCTTGACTGCCAAGGTGGGGAGCAGAGGTCAAGGCCACACTACGCATCACCATGGCGTGGGAAGCACTTTCCTCAGTGGCAGGCCAATGGAGTAAGAGGAGCCCCAACTGAGGGGAGGTATCAAGGCTACTACCCTCATGTAACTCTTTGTACAAATTCTATTGCAGGACCAGAGGAGGATTACGCTTTTTTTCTTCATTTCATTAACAGCAGCCCAACTTAAACATTAACAGACTTCATTTCCAATGATCTCAAGGAACGTCACAAATCAACAGTCACAGTTCAAACAGTATCAACGTCCAATCAGATACTGCCAGGACCCCTCCATAGTCCTACAACGCTGTTACTGCCTCCTCTTTCTTCGCTGCTCAGCAGCCGAGTTAAGTGTCTCTAGCTATTTGGCCTCTCTAGTTCTGTACATTTTTGCACTGCTTTTACTACTGCTGCTTGTATTTAGGTTTTTGCACTGCGTGGCCACGGGCACGCTCGTCACTCCTCTGCGGCTGCTGTCAATTTCAAATAGTTTTCATTTCGGTGCCACACCTCCTGGGGCCATTGCGGTTTTGGCCTTTGGCCACCAGGGGGAGGCGCAGTATAATCGTGCTTTGCGCATCTCTATGACCTGCACTGACGCACTAATTCAAATGCCTGTAATCTGACAGCCGGGTGCTGATATCAGCTTGTGTCACTCACGCCTGAAGCTTATAAGCCCCCCAGGGAGTCTCTACATTGCGGTGTTTTGCGCAGTTTCCATTACAAGGACAGGCACCCCTGCCCAGGCGAGTCCAGTTACCCAAACCAGACTAGGTGGGCATATGGCGTCCTGTAGGGCCTCACCCTGTTATCAGCCCCTGGGCTGCAATTATTGGTTGGGGACTCCCCCACATAAAACACCCCTTGAATTGGCTGGGTCTCCCCACACTAGTAGTCCCATTGTATCAGCTGGATCTCCAGTGCTCTTGCTCCTCATGGTTGCCTTTCTCCCCCTGATAATTAACTACTGGAATACTTGGTTGAGTGCCTAGCAAGGCCTTAGCCACTATGAGTGACATTGAGGAGACCTACACAGAGGAAGATACTACAACCTACATCCCAATAAATGATCACGTTTGTGAGGTTATGGATACCTCCATCACGAGCGCGGTGGCACTGGCGGTAGTTTCCCTTGAAAAAACACTACTGCGTATGTACAGAGCTGCTTCAAACCCCTACCAAGGAGGGAAGTCACCCTAGAGCCTATGCCCCTCTTACCTGCAGGCGGAACAGTCCAGCACACTCCGCTCGCTAAGCGAATACAGGACCCTGTATCTGGCATTGATCTGGATTCATTTGATAGATTGAAATAGGTCTTCATGGCATGTGACCCACCTGGCCACAGGGATGCCTCAGAACACGGTCCTTCAGGACAGCAATCCTTCAAGGTCCCCAGCTCCCAGACCCATCCACACCTCAAGCCCCAGATTCGTCCTCCGCCTCCGAGGGTGAGCAAGAGTCAGACTGCAGGCCTTGGAGTCCTTCTCCTTGTCCTGCGCAGGAAGGGGCAGCGGGTGAGACCGTCCATGACATATCAGATGTGCTGGACCCGGCGAGCCTCCTTCACCCCCCAGTCCTTGGAATGGGAACCAGCAGACAAAGTTGCAACTTATGTCGCGGGATGACAGATTAAGCCACTGAACAAGGAAGTCTGTCACAGCCTGAGGGCGGAGTGTGAACACCCTTACTTGGAGGACAAGGTGGTTCTCACGCCAGAAATAGCGTATGGCCACCTTCTGGAAAAATATGTGCGAGATCCCAAGAATGGGATTGGCTGGTCCTGGTGCTCTTGCCAGGACAAGCTCCTGGATCTGGCAGGGCCCCTAACACGTATTTTAGACATGGCAGAGGAGGCAAAAGCATCGGGGACCTTCATCTCTCCAGAGATTTTGTCTAGGTGGGCCCAACGGGCCATCATCATTCTGAGGAATGCAAACTGCGCCCTCTCTATGGCGAAGCGCTGTTCACTTCTCATCAAATCGATCCTAAATTGGCAGACCTCGCCACCTCTGAGACAGGCCCCGCTGCCCAAGGGTTTTTTTCTTGGACCCTTCATCAGAGAATTGGGTAAATTCATCCAGACCTTTAGTTCCCTTGAGAAGGCACAGGTGTCCATAAAACACATCTTTACCCCTTAGGTTTTTGCAGGGGCTGGTCGAGGTAGAGGGCATTAGGCCAGCCGCGGTCAGCACCCAGCCGCATTTAGAGGGCAGGACAATAGAAAGGGGTGGTACCAGGAAACCTCCAGGTTAGGGAACTTTTACCCCACCATTAGGTACTCCTGCCATCGTGGTGCCAGAGTAGGATGGCGAGTCAATGCCCAGGGAGCCAAGCCAGATGAGCTTACAATCTTTTCTCCATTAGCGTCTGAGGAGCAGATTGGGGAATTTCCTCACATCCGAAGCCTGGGTCCTCCAAACAGTTCAGGGGTTCCGCATAGAGCTTTATGGCTCCCCTTACTAACAGAGATCCCCTATTCCTCTGGTCTTTTCAACCGCTCACACCGAGCTAGTGGATGCGGAGGTATCCTGTTTGTTGTTTAAAGGGGCGATCGGGAGTACGAATCCCCACCCTATGCGCTTTTTAAGCAATCTATTTGTTGTGGACAAGAGGGACGGCAGTCAGAGACTGGTGATCAACTTGAAGGTATTCAACGAGTGGTTGGTCTACCAGCATTTCAAAATGCAGGGCATCTATCTGCTCCGAGATCATCTTCTTCCCCACGATTGGATGGAGCGCCTGCACCTCAAGGACGTCTACCCAACGGCCCCAGTTTCCCCTCCCCTCCGCTGGTTCCTTCAATTTCAATGGTGGGGGAAAACATTCGAATTCGCCACCCTCCCTTTCGGTCTGTCCGTTCCCTTGTGTTTCACCAAGGTGATGCATCCGTTGGTGGAGTTCCTGAGGGCTCGGGCCGTTTGCCTCATCATTTACCTGGACAACATCCTCCTGATGGACCAGTGTCGTCAACGTCTCTCGTACCACCTGCAAATGGCCATCTCCCTCCTAGAAACCCTTGGATTCATAATAATTCAACATAAATCAGCCCTTACTCCTTCACAGTCACTGGTGTTCCTCGGCTTCATCTCAGACTTGGTCCAGGCCACCTTCAGTCTCCCCTCTTGAAAGATAAAAATAAATCAGACACAACCTGCATCAACGGATAACCCAACCCTCCACCTCCCTACGCCAAATTGCACAGGTGGTCGGACTTTGTCGACCTCGATTCAAGCTATTTTCCTGGGCCCATTCATTATCGATACCTCCAGAGGCTAAAGACCTCCCATCTCAAGAGAGGCCTTATGTATTCTCAAGTAGTCCCCTTGTCAAGAGGATGCCCAGGAGGATCCAGCAGTGGCTGGCTCACAAGGAGGCCTGGAATGGTCGAGCAATTTTCGTCTCGCTTCCAGATCTGGTCAGAGTCCGACACCAGTGGCATGGGCTGGGGGACAAGATGTGGGGAGTTCTCTACTGGTGGAAAGTGGTCCACACATTAACCATCCAAGCATATCAATTGCCTCAAACCCCTAGTGGGTTCCTTTGCGGTCAACTGCGGGAACAAGGACAGGGCGAAGTGTTGTGTCCTCTTCAAGATGAAAAATGTGGCGGTAGTCCACTACATAAATCACCTTTGTGGCACCCGATCCAAGAACCTCGTGGACCTTACATGCGACTTTTAGGACTACTGCCTACACAGTCACATACCCGCAACGGCAGGACATCTTCCAGGGGTGACCAATCAAGTAGCCGATTGGCACTCACATGATCTATGGGACACGAGCCTCTGGCGTCTCCATCCTCCAGTATTCCAAGCCCTTTACGGACAATGAGGCCTGTTCTCAGTGGACCTCTTCACACCCCGGCTTCATTACCAACTCCAGAAATTCTTCAGTTGGCAGCAGGATCCAGAGGCGGCTGCCACGGACCAGTTTCTTCAGGATTGGCAACCGGTGAAGGGTTACGCTTTCCCTGCATTTGTGGCGATCAGGCGCCTCTCAGCTCAGGTTAGACATCAGAAGGCGGACATCGTCCGAGTAACCCCAACATGGAGATCGCAAGCTTGGTATCCAGTTCTTCTGGAACTTTCTTGGGATTCTCCAATCCCTCTACCCCAGTTTCAAGGTCTACTCCGGGATCTGGAGGACAATCCCCACCCTCTGGTGCTGGAGGGGACTCTATCTCTCATGGCCTGGCAGGTTACAGGGAACACTGGCAAGTCCAAAGTCTTTCATGACAGGCTGTGTCCCTCCGCTCCAAGGCATGGGCAGAAGGCACAGTCAATTGTTATACATCGGCATGGACTAGATGGATGGGCTGGTGGCACACGACATCTGGATCCAGTGGAGCAGACATTGTCCACATCAAAAACGTCCTCGCCTCTTTGGCAACAGACGGCCTAGCTTATTTTACAATCAATACATTTAAGTTGGTGATTTCGGACGGACATTTTCCGATGGGAGAACATCCGGTCGGGGAGCACTTGCTATTGTGCAAGCTATTGAGGGGCATTCGCCTTCCTCTCCATCCAGAACCTCAATAATCTACGCTCTGGGATATGAATAAGGTTCTTAACTTATTCGTCTCATGGACAGCAAATAAGTACCTGTCGTGGAAGGAAATCTCAGCCAAATTAGCAATGCTTCTTTGTCTGATCTCTTGGCGTCGAGTATCTGATGTCAGAGCTTTGAATATTACGGGTCGAGAATTCACCTCAGAAGGGGTCACATTTAATGTTTCAAGTCTCACGAAATGTCATTCTCAAGACCTACGCAGCTCATTCAATGCAGTTTCTATCCCCACCATTGTCAGATGGGCCATGCAGGAAGCCGGTATTGATACCTATCCTTTTGGGGCACATTCTGCAAGAGAGGCCATGGCTTCCAAGATATTCACCCTCGGGGCTATCCTAGAGGATATCCTTGATGCTACAGACTGGTCATCTGATGCCACTTTTAAAAGGAATTACTTTAAACCAGTCCCTAATACTGATTCGCTGGTTGTGGATAAGCTTTAAACTAGCGTAATCCTCGCCTTCGGTCCTGCCATAGAATGAAAAGTTTTCTAGATATTATAACAAAGTTTCAATTCTATTAAGGACTCGGAGGCGAGGATTAACCCTCCAGCATGGCTTCCCTCCCTTGAGTAGGACATGCTTTAGTTAGGGTGAATATGTTCTATTTCCTGTAATTGAGACATTCAAGATGTATCGAATTAGATTATAAGGGGCAGATTATTGGCCTGTTTTCTGCACAGATTTTTCTGGTTCAAGTTTCCTACATACTTATTTGATTGTTCCTAGAACTCGACTGGTCAAAAATGGATAGAAGAAGCAACTCGCCGTCTGCACTCGCAAGAAGAAAGAGGAGTCAGCAACAGTGTTGTAGGATTATGGAGGGGTCCTGTCCGCATCTGATTGGACGTTGATACTGTTTGAACTGTCACTGTTGAACTGTGACTTTTTCCCCTGGGATCATGGGAAATGAAGTCTGTTAGTGTTTAAGTTGGGCTGCTGTTAATAAATCGAAGAAAGAAAAAGTGTAATCCTCGCCTCCGAGCCCTTATTAGAATTGAAACTTTCCGTTACGATAACTAGGACATTTTTCATCCTCCTGACTGGATTGGTTGGCCAATCTCAATACCAGCAGGGCAATCATTGTCCAAATCCGTGCCAAACAGGGAATGCAGACTATGTGTTCTCCCTTGTGAAGTCTCTGGTGCGGGAAGCGGCACCTTAACAGCAGCCAAGAGAGGTAACAGTTGAGGTCGGACCAGCACAGACTCGGAAAAAGAGGGCAATAGATACCTTGGTTTTCGGTGTTAACATTCCAGAAACTGTTTCGTACCTTTGCACCAGAGGAATCGGAACTGAAGACAGAGGCATTCCTGCGGTGGGCTCAGAAGGTCCAACTGGTGCTGGCAGTATTCAAAATTTAGGGCCCCATCAGTTAGATGGGGCCCAAAGGTGCGCCAAAGGAAGTTGGCAAGGATTTGAAGAGCTGGAGCATGGCCTCTCTGAATTCTTTATACGTGGCAGAAAATCCCACAAACTCAGGTTGTGCCGAACAAGATACAGGATATGCTTCGAACGTTGCTATGCTCTGAAAGGAGATCGACTTCAGGAGCAAGATCAAGAAGTACAGCGCCACCCCGTGCCATCTCAGGAGAGTGAGAGTGGCGGGAGGGGGCTTCTTCCGCTTAGATTTCTTATGTTACTTCTTCGACTGACCCAACAACTTTGATTGAGATGAAGACTGGCCTCTGGAATGACTCCTGCGACTTCTATATCTGGAATAACACAGGGACCGAACTTTTGACTTGGAGTAGTCCGACTGTTGAGTCTTCCTGTGCTTGGTGATGTAAAGTTTCACCTCGCAGTCTCGTACGGCCTTGAAGTCATGACTTGACCCCAGGCCTACAGGCAAACCTGCTGAGGGTCTGTCACAGACATTTCTTTACGACAGTCCCTACAGAGTTTAAAATCTATGATTTTGGGAGTTGACATTTCCCTTGCACACTGCTTTTGTAAAAATGTTCGAGCTAATAGGAGTCTCAAAGAAACGAGAAGGAGCTCTAGATCCGCTTCTAGTGGCTTGGAAAGAGAAAGAAAGTGACGTCAACATGCTGGAATGGAAACTTTATAGGTTCCCTACGTCACTTCCAGAGTTGAATTGCATCACAGCAGAGCTGTACAGCGCCAATAATCAGCGCACAGAGGTACTACTGAAAAGTTTACGGAGCCAGTCTGACACAGTGTGAGGAATTTGCAGCTACAGGCCTCTATCAGAAATACTAATACTGTATCTCTGGAATGGGATGAGCAAGAATATAATTAAACCACTAATTAAATAGTTAACAAAAATCCAATTCAATAGTGAGAGCGGACTTTTAATAACTATTAAAGAAATGTAGCTTTTAGTCAGTTACAATTTACCTGCCTGAAATGTCACACAGCTAATTAGAATAAGTGTCTGCTAGCTCTCAGTCTATGTTCAGCCTTGAATAGGTGCAAACAAGGTGTGAAATGCCTCTCATGAGCAAACAATAGGCTGACCTGAATACCTCCTACAGCATGGAACAACCTGCCCCATCTTTCATGCCGCTACACGTAACAGCCTCCTCCTCACTTGCTGAATTACGCAAGAAGCTGAAAATCTGGCTTTTTCATAGGTCGCACTAGGCCTTAGGGGTGTTTCCCCCTCAGTGCCAGTATACCCTCCTGGGTGATAGTGCGCTCTACAAATCTACATAATATAACCTGAATTAGCAGAGTGGACTCCTCTGAACTCCAAAGAATATGCAGGGTGGGAGCTGTGGGCATCCTTTATCATGCTATAGTTTCCAATCCTGCTTGACAGGTCTGCTGACCACATCAAACACTTGGGGTGGAAAGGGAGAGAACAGGATGCCACAACAATTATTATGGATTCCCTGTCTGTTCTGTCTCTGATTTTTTTAAAGGTACAGTGCTGGCTCAAACTGAATTTTATTGCTTGATGTGGAAGGACACCAGGATTACCAAAGTACACCCCCCCCCCCCCCACACACACACACACACTGCCCTCAGAATCCAAGTTGGGTGCGGCTAAAGTTTTTTGTCATCTTAGATTTGCATTTTGGCCCTGTTCGCAGTAACTCAGGAACTTCTGCAAAAGTAGGTGTGTCAGGTCCTAAGAACGTTTGGGAGGGAGGAACATTTGGTTAGGAAGGGGCCAGCAGTCACCCTTACCCAGCAGCTAGTGCCTAAAATAAATGTGGCATCCCCAGGCACCCTCTTCAGAAGACTTTCTGTGCCTGCGGAAGATCAGATGAGGATTGCACCTATTGTCTATAACCAGAAAGGAGCCCTGAAGGAAGGACTGTACCTCCTCACTCTTGTACCCAGAATAAAGAAGTGGACTCCAAGGGTCAGCTGAATGACCTCATAGTTGACTACAAGGAAACAACAAGCTGCAAGAGGCATCTTTCTGGAAGTGCCCAGTGGTAACTGGCATTGGCTGGACACAACTGTTAACCTCTGCCTGACAACCTTTGAGTTCTTTAGGGGTTTCCACTATGGTCCTGAAGGGCTTTAAAAGTGTACTCCTGTAGTAGATTGGGACGTATACGACTTTGGCGGTGTGGTAGCTGGCCGCCACACCACCGCCCGCTCCAACACCCCCATAGCTGTACTGACACCGCCCACCAGATTAGGAGTTTTCTCCAGGTCTGGCAGGTAGTGTTTTGGTGATCCCAGACACAAGCCTTTGAAAGGCACCGCAATGGCAACACCAAAGGAAGTTCCTGCACAGCACGGACTGTTAAGTCAATGCCGTGTAGGAACTGGGCATGCATGCAGACAGGAAGGCACACCATGTGACCCCGCCATGCATTCCCTTGGCCCTGAGGCACCAGGGGGCCTTGTAGGGACCCTTTAGTTTCCTCACAGCCACAGTATTCATGGCAGGCTCACCGCCATGAAAACTGTGGCGGTAGAAACTCGTAATATGCTTGGCGGTGCAGGATCCTGGTGGTAGCAACAGTCCTGTGGAGGTCTCACGAACGTATTCGTAATACGGCAGGTGAACTGCCAGTCTGGCGATCCAGGCATCACCACCACATGTTTCCGAACTCGTAAACGGGCCCTATGTCAGAAGGTAAAATCTTTGAGTGGGACAAACCTGTGCTCCATTGCAGTCATCTTCAAATTGCACTTAGGGCCCAGGTCTTCCATGATCACTGACTATCATTTGCGTTTTGTGCTGTTTGGTGCTATTTTTACTTACAACTTGAATAATCCATAAATCCAGTTCCTTTACTAGTACTTTACATTAGGCCGGTCTGCTCTATGCCACAGCTACCAGGGGGTTAATTTAGTGCCTTTAAGAGTTTATCCTGACAAGATATTCCTTGAAGTGGGCAGTTGCCTGCCTCAAATATTATTCTAATTTCTTACACTTACTTTGCAATGTATTCATGTGGTGTGATGTAATGCATGCAATACCGTTCCTATTCTCCTCTCTTCGGGGAGACATACATTTAGTTCTCCTGATCCAAATCCTGCCATTTCAGAGTCACTGTGACATGGCACATGAATACATAGGAAAGTAGTTAATAACCATAAATCCTGGACAATCCAGTAGTGTTTTTCTTTTATTTGTGCTTTTATAATTGCTCTTAAAACCATCCTGGATTTAAGAAGAAGAACACTACTGGATTGTCCAGGACTTATTGTTATTAGCTTTTGAATGATTGTGCCTTGCGTCTGTTTGTATGTGGTGCACCCCTGGCCTTTTGTATTTTGATTCTATTTCCCCAAGGTGAGGGGAGCGCCTTCTTGGGCGGGAGGTGCAAACATGTTTGTGCACACTTGACAAAAGATATTGACTTATGTTCATATCATATGGCCATAACGGTACGGGTGTTGTGTTCTTTTCTAGGTCCACTGCCCATCCCTTGCTGTATTACATAGGAAAGTAGTGTTCGACTATCTTGCGACATGCAATATATGGAATAAAGTAGCCCCTGCCATGCGTTATGAGAGTATTGCAAGGTCCTGGGGAGTTCCATGAACATAAAGAGGAATGAGACCGAAGGATGAGTTCCTATATGAGGTCATGGGCCGACGAGGTGACATGCAATAGCCTTTTAATGTAGAACAGGAGGTACTTTATATCTTTTAAAATATGGTCACAACGTAAGACTTCCCACAAACCAATTTTAATCTTGGTGTGCTGCTTTTTCAAATGAAAGCGATAGGATGTTTGTAAAGATAATGAATAAAACGAAATTCTCTATTGGAAAATTAAACACACCAAAAAGCAGTCCGATATTTGTCACAGAATGATATTAGAATCAGTTTAGTACAAGTCAGATTTTATTACATGCTGCAGCTCAGAATGCACAGAAGCATGCAGAGAAAATTCTATCTTTGCTAGAATTTCCTAAAGCGTTGAAAAATAACATATTGCCAGAAATATATCTCCTTAATGCTTAGCACTGTTCGTCTAGGAACAGAGAGCAGAAGAACGAAAAGCCACAATTTGGTTTCTGGTTTTTTTAAAGTGAAACTTTAATTATGCTCTGTGGCCTGCCGTTTCCCTCGGCTGCTAGCTCTAGTACCAAGCACTGTGATGTCATAACGCAACCGTAATAAGTTATTACAGTTGAGAAGCTACATCATTTCCTTACAACAGGCAACTAGGGACGTCACAAGTCGCCTGTAAGAAGGAAACTGCATTTTATACAGGGATGTATTATTTTAATATCTTCCCTTTACATAATGAGTTATCTATCATCCAGATGTTCATCAGAAATAAAGTATTTGCATTACTGAATCTAGGCCACCAGACATCAGGTGTTTAGTCAAGCTTTTAGTCTGGTCCCTGAATGCGTACAAGCTTTGCGCTATTTAACAGAACTTGGATTACAGAAGGAGAGAAAGGTGCCCTCAATCCAGTCTTTAATTGCAGGGCTTGCATGGTACTTGGATGGTACTTTTTAGGTGCAAGGCATGCTGTACTCGGGTATGGACTTGAAGCTCCGCCCACTCTCAGCCCATCTTTTTAATTGGCTCCTGTGGCTGTCCTTTCTGAATAGTTGTTTCTAATTCGTTAATAGGCTTGTTACTCCCTCCTTGGTAACGCTTCGTCTGCATTTGTAACCTCCCATGAGGACTGGATTTTTTACTTGTGTGGTTACTTAATTATTTTGTCCTACTGCAGACAGAACATTCCTGCAAGGCTTTTAAGATGTGCAGGAGGCACCTTCAGGTCCAAGAACGGCAGCCACTTAATTCCTTTGCTGTGCACCCCCCTAACCCCCACACCGATTGGTATTTGAAGGCTGGGTTCATTGTGAAAGTTATGAGAAAAGAAACATATAATTATGCACTGCTATAATTAAGACGTTCATTACTAAAGTCTTAATTGTAGCAGTGCACAACTATAGTTGTATTTTCTCATAACTTTCACTGGTTCCATGGTCGTGACAACATTGCAGCCTGCAGGTGGCATGGGCCGCAAATTCAGTTACACCTTGCTTAATAGGTCTCGCATTTGCAAGAGTTTAAGCTATTGTCATTGTAAATAACAATGCCTTTAATTTATCTGTTTTAAAAAACCAACACAAATAAAAGGCATTGTCATTCACAATTCCTACAGCTGAAATCCTTGCAATTGCGAGGCCTATTACATTGCAAATGCTTGTTAATACCTTTTGTCAGAGGTGTGCCCAGGAAGAGCGGTCCTAGGTCAAAGGCATGGAAGGCAGAACAGCTGAGCAGGGTCACACCTAGCCTCCAGCTCAGCAGGCCGTCAGGAGAAACAAGGGAGCACTGTGCCTTGCCACCTCCAAGACTAGGCCAATACATTACACTAATATCATACTTCTACTGTTTCCTTCTGTGTACCAAAGCCAAAGGATTTAAAAGGAAAAAGTCAAGAGAATGTGTGTATTGGTAGCAGACGCTTAGGTGAGATGACTGCAGGATTTCCTGCATCCCGTCTTTGTTGTAGATGCACAAAAACAGGTTTATATAGCATTAAGAGTCATTGTATGTGGGTTGTCCTATGTAGCTGCAAGATGTTAACTTTTCAGGATGTCTGCAGAAATTACGTGTGCGCATAACTATTACAAATGGAAATCATTTACTTAGTCCGTGGTTAATCTGAAAATCTGGTATGGACCTCGGTATGCAGATATGTGTCTATGCCTTTTAATATTGACCATTTATGTAGCATACATTACATACCCTGTAGGTCACATAGGGATGTTTTCAGCAGATGCACAACTCTCTGAGCTCCTTAACAGCATCAGAACTTGTAAACGGAAGGTTACACGAGGCTCTCTTCTGAAATCATTTACTCACTTAGCTTTTTTATGAGGATTTGAACTTGTAACCTTCATGTTGAAGAGAGCGCTCTGCAGAATACCCATCAACCTATGATTTTTTTTAACCAGTAGGGATCCCTGCCGTAAGTGCATTAACTACCCAATCTACCTTGCCAGAAGCAGGGGAATAAAACGAATACCAATGAGTTATAATTATTCCTATATACAATACTGCTAAACTTCAAGACTCTGGCAGTTATGTAATGTTAAAGCGACTTGTAGAGCGCACATATACCCGGAGGTATGTTGGCGCTAGCTTTGCTCGAGCACAAACCAGAATGGGACCCTTAATTATTTAAAAGCCAGGTTTTCTGCTACTTTCTTAAGGAAAGCAGGGAGGGCAAGGCCTTGATGAGTGATGAAGGAGATTCCAAATCTTGGTCGTGCCATTAATGAAGCTTCCTCCTCCCCAATTAGTCTTCTTGAATCTAGGGATCCGTGTTTTCTTGACCCCGGAGGATCGCAGATTTCTGCTGTGTGCGTACCAATCAAACACCTGCCTCAGAAATTCAGGGCCGATGTCATGCAGTGCCTTTTAGGCTATGCAGCGTGCCTTAAATTTGATGTGATTCTGGACTGGCAACTAATGTAGCTTATGGATTGCCAGGGAGACAGATTGAAATTTGAGGATACCCAGAAGTAGTCAGGCTGAAGCATTTTGCAAGGTATGTAATTTATTCAAATACTGTTCTTGCATATTTAAATATAAACCATTGCAATAGTCAAATTTTGATAAGACCAGAGCTGTCATTTCCGTTGAATGTATGGAAGAGTTGTTTTGATCATCCTCAGGGTGCTGGATGAGGATGAAACAGAATTGACCTGGTTTCCAAAGTTCAATTTATCGTCAATCATAACTCCTTGTTTCTTTGCCTTTCTCACAGGATTTGGAAGTGGTCTCAACTTCTCTGGCAACCAGGATCAAACCCCACAAACCCTCATAGGCTTCCCTGTCAGGGAATGATACTGGCAAATGAAAATGTATTAAATAAAAGTGAGAAAGTTAAAGCATAATATCAGTAAAAAAGGACGAAGTCCCTTTCAATATGGCGCCCAGTGATGTGGGAGCCAGGAACCTCCTCAAAAACATAAGTGGTATGTGGAACAACAATAGAGAAAGTGCTTGAGGCAAAGGTGAAAAATCTATTTTAAAACCGCACTCTACAAACTCTCTTACCACTTTACTACTGCCTCACTCTAAGGAAGGTGGGTTCTGTCTTGATTTGAACACATTATTCTGCAGGAAGCGCTCAACTCATTGCCAGCAAAGAGCAAAATGTTCTCTTTTCATGCCCAGAGTCTCCGCTTTTCTCGGCCCAATATGGTTAGTGTATAACATGTTCTACGTCTTCATGTTGTTTCTTTGTTAATTTACTTACCTACTTATTAGAACCACAAGAAACTTTCATTTTAGTTTCTGTTGTTCTTTTTTGGACAAGCCTACCAGACATTGCTAGCTGTGAGGTTAAAAAAGACCTACTATGGGCTTACCAAAACCTAAAAGGGGCTTACAGCCCACCCACTGCTTACTACTGTTTGGCTTTATTGTCGCTATCATTTGTTGCGTCTGATTACATGGCTTTCTTTATTCCAGCTCGCTCATCTTGTTTGTACCTCTCGATTGTCGGGCGTCTAATCCTTTCACTGCTCACTTTCAGTAAACTTTTTTTCTATTTGGTCAAGAATGCAATGGTTTTCCCACTCTCGCCTTCTTTTCCCAGTGTACACCCCCAAAAGCACACCACGGGAACTCTGTGTTTCTCCAAAGTGTACTTCATTCCCCACCCACTTGCGCTACGTGTTGATCTGCCCCCCTGGGTGCCACGTTCTTCTCTTCCCCGCACTCTGTGTTCTTCTGTCCATGTGTGTTTTTACCCCCTGCACCACATGTGGTGCTGTACCTTGTGCGATGCTTTTTCTCTCCTTGCCTCCTCTTGCTTCCCTAATTCACTTCTCCATCACCTCCCAAACCATTCGGCTCTCCCATTTTTTTTATTTTTTATTTTTTGCGGTTTCGTGCTAAAAAATAAATCTATTTTTTTACTAACCGATCCCAGTGGCGTCAGCCATTTTGGAACGGTTAGTAAAAAAACGAAAGCAAATTGAGCACATATGCACCAACAGGCATGCACGTGGCTCCACCAGTTCACCTTTTTTATTACTGTTTTTTGTAGAGTATCACCAAAATACACTGGAAAAGCCAATAAGTCCAAAAGCAAGACTTATTGCATGTGTGAATGCTTGTTTTCTTTCAGTTGCCTCATTTATACCTTTTGATGTTTCTATGGGCTCTTTCCTCGTTTGACCACCCCCATCACAGCGAATGGACTCACTTTTGGATCATACGGACGGCCTAGATCGCTTTTCGCTGCTTTCTGTAATTTATAGACTAACATCATAAAAGATGAATTGGCCTGTAAGAAAACTGAGAAGCATACGGAGTTGTACGCCCGGGCCACCCAGCTCCTAAACCCAACAGCCAACACCAAGATTCCTTCTACCAAGGATTTCTGCAGCGGAGGGCTGTGGACAGGACATGGTGCGAGCAAGCTTTGGCACGTGCTCCTGCCAGCTCCTTCTCCCTGGCTGCTGATAAATGCATCTCCTCTGAAAATATGAAACTTATGTGCAGAGGCGACAAGCTTCAGATGCAGCTCCGTCCAAGTGACTAATGTAGACCCATTAACTCAGTGTGACATTAATACCGCGCGCCATCCATCTTCCACTCTCTAAATTACCTCTTTATGGCCTATATCCTTTTCATAATTGATAAAAATCTGCTTTGTTATGCCTAGTGTCTGGTACAGAATTATATATATATATATATATATATATATATATATATATATATATATATATATATATATACATACACACATATATATTCTGTTTTACAGTGTATATTTATCATCTCTTCAGGCCATTTTATGAACTTGTCAACGACGGTGCTGAGGGGGAGAACATTCTTAATGGCCGCCCACCCCACCCTCTTATGCCGCTTTTTCCCAAAGTGCCCAGCCGGGCGGCCAGTAGTAACACCGGTGCTTACCCCCAGTACCGCTTTCAGAGGACCTGAGTGCGGAGAGGAGGGGGGGGGGGGCCGGGGGGGGGGGGGGGGTTCTGGCAAATTTGTCCACACAAGGCCATTGCTATAACAGGCTTTACAGATCGTGACCACGTTAATCCGTGGTATGATGTGCTCATGAAAAACATATTGTCAAAGTTCCATTTCTTATATATATATAATTTTTTAAACACATTCTTGGAGAAATAACTATTTCTTAAGAGTCAATAAAACAGTAGTAGTGTGTTTGTACAAGATCTACTTTGTGACATATCCAAACAAAATGTCCGCAGGCACCCTTGACTGGAGCCGCAGTGAATCGTGGGTGTAAAGAGTACCTTGACACGGAAAGTGCAACATATCTCTATCAAAGATTAAATTGCAACAGATCAATACTTGTGATATAACATATCAAGATATATGTATAATCTATTATGGTCCGAAATCTGCAGTCAGAAACGTGAAATGCATGCACTGAAATTATATTTAATCATGCATATAAATGCATACAATGTGCTGGAGCGGTGATCAAGTATGATTATGAGACAATCTCTCTCAAGATCATAATAGCATGAAAATAAAATGTAGAAACCCACCACATAATGTTGACATGTTTCGGTCCAACACTAGGTTTGATAGGCCATTTTCAGTACTTTTACTTAACATTTTGGGTTGTGCATTTTGCTCAGTTATAATCTAAAAGGTTGTTGTTAGAAAGGATGAACTAATTTCGTGGACAGGTAAGGCTAGACTAAGAACCCCCATGCACAACAGCCATGATGCCTTCAAGATCTTATAGAACAAGGTCAGTCTATATTTCCATAATCAAAAAAACCATCAGTGTTTTGCACTTTCATTTTAGGAAGCAAATATTCTCCTGTGTTTTTATAATACTGCCTGTGAGCGGTCTCTGAGTAGAGAAGCACAAGAGACACATGGATTACTCATCCCTTCCTAAAACGTTTCTGCCTACATCAGCACCAAAGTTTGTATTTTTTTAGAAGCTTTTCACGAGGGTATGAAACAAACCTGGTAGTGAACTAAATTCAGAAATAATCCTTAAACATCATGTGCAAGTTCATGAGCAGTACTTTGGGTTGTTATTGGAGGACTGAACTTCAGAATTGGCGAATTTCGGCGTCTTTTAGGTTTTGGATCCGAACGCCTTTCACAATGAAGTTCTTTTGTGCAATAGGTTTCCTTTTTTTAATAAACGTATGCTATTTTTGTTGTGAGCAAAGAACATTAAGTTCTCTTTAGCAAAGTTTTTTGATTGCACTCATGAATAATGCTACAGGTGCAATGAAGGCTGCATGCACCCAGGAGTAGACGAACAGGTAAAATATAGGAAACATGCACTCATGAGCAATGAAGCCGTTGCAACGAACTGTGCATGCAATACAGAACACACGCACTAGTGAATAAGTGGACAATAATGTGGCACAAGCAATAAGGAACACATGTAAACATGAGGTGCCATGGAGCATACATTTACCCAGGAGTAAAGGAAAAGGTAGAATTAAGGACTCATGCACTTGTGAATAAAGTGAAGGACACACCTCAGAACACAGGATTAGGTGCAATAAAAGGACACACACACCCGTTGCTATGGGACGGCGACAGACGCAATAAAGGACACAGCGACTGTGGGATGGATGAATGTAGTTGCTAGCGCCTAAAATGACCACACCAGACGGTAGGGCTGAACACAGCACCACCAAAACAATGCAAAACAGACCTCCCACCGAGGGAGCGATTTAAGAGCATTTCTTCCCAGGCACCATCAGAGACTACAAGACTCGGTGCTGTAATGTACAAAGTACGTCACTGCTTGCAAGGTGTACAGGTCTCTGACTAATTTATTCACCACGTTATTTACAAGAGCTACTCAAGTTCATATGATGAGCCCCAGAACATGTGCCCGAGGATCCAGGGCAGGGCATGCATTCGCAGGTGCAAAAGATGGATTTAGCCCTGGTGATAAAGTCCACGCGTGACGATTTGACCCCGGCCCCCGTTGCACTATGGATCTGTGTAGAAGGGGGGAGCGGGGGGACACTTGTAGGCCAGACTTAAAACGCCAGGAAAGAGTTCTGTAGTAGAGTGAATATTGGAACCTTTAAAAAAGCAGGAATCCGCTCTCATGAGCCTGTTTATGAATAAGGTGACATTTTTATGATCTTTTGTCTACAAGATAGAGTAGAACACTCCTGCAATCCATATTTTTGATTAATTTTCTGCTATTTTTCATAGGGACAGCAGCTGGCATAGTTATTGTCACTGCTAAAACGTATTACTTTGAGGCCAAAAATGTAAGAGGAAAATATTGCGTTTTAACTACATTTTATACCGGCACGCGTGCGCGGGCGAAGCCTTGAATTATCCTGCACAGGAATGGTTTACCACTCTCAGACACTATCAATCTTGAACAGTTAGTAACTTGTCTCTTTAAAGGTTTTATTACTTGGGGGCCACCTTTGTTACATGACAGTCTTATCAATGGGTATCATCTCATATTTTCTTATTTCTGCACTGCAATAATATGTATATGATAAGAAATAAGAGGTGTCTTTTTAGGTCAGGACTAGCTTTAGCTGTCTACTCAGTCTAAAAGCAAAGACATGCATTAAAATGCATACTAACATACATACATATAGCAAGGGCTCAGCTTCCATGGGTGCAGCAGGTGCAGTGGCACTGGTGCTCATAGGCCTGAGAGGCTCCCTGACCTCTGATTATTGCTGTATTTGATTAAACAGCAGCAGGGGGGGGGGGGGGGCGGGGTTCACTTCCTTCCGTGCTATAGGTTCCATGACACACCGGCTACGCTACTGACGTAGAGTGGCTTTGGCTCAACTCTCTTCATCCATAGAGCTGTTCAGCTGTCAGTCACGTTTTGCTTCTGCCTATCACAGCATGCATCATGGGGCAAGGGGCCAGCCCACTTCTGCCACAGGCACTACTTGCACTGTGAGTGAAGGCATTTTGTCTCATCAACATGCAGCTCCACCTAGGAGGATGTGGATTTCAATGCAGAGCCAGCTCAATACTTTACTCCCAGGGTTCTTTTTCTTTACATTCAGTTTAAAAAAAAAATAATATTTTCTTTATTCATCCTTGTGTGTTTCGTCTATGTCCTTAGGTGACAGTAACTGAACGCCAACACTACCCTTTTCCTGCAAAAATAAGAATTGCACCTTCCTGTGAAGGCATTAAAAATAAAAAGGGGTTATTTACGCAGTGCGTAATTTGTAAACGAATAAGTGCTAGCACTGAAGTTTTTTCTCAGAAGTCTGCAGCCGGTGCTATCCATGGTCGGGGTGCTGAATACCAAGGCTGTGCGCAGCTGTATTACCACCTCATGTCTCTTTAATACCCCACCAGGCACCCCCTGACTTTTTAACTCACTCCTGCAAGTTCCTTTTAATCCTTGCTTTTTTCTTATTGCTTTTCCATATTTTTCTTCCTCCTTCTTTCCCCCTTTTATGTTTTTCTCTCTCCTGATTTGGATCAATGTCTATTGAGGAAAAGTAAGTGCCTGTCCCTAAAAAACATTGGCAAGGCCAAAAGGTCATTCTTATGCGAGAGTTATTGGCTTTGCCCTGGGTGGACTCGGACTTACAAGCCCTGGGTGCCCTTGGTACCATTTACTAGGGACAGCTTATGCCAATCAGTGGCAGCCAACTCAACATGCACTTTGTAATGGAATACAACACTGGCACTGGGGTCTGGTTAGCTGGCCTCAATGCACTCAGTGTCCAAAAACCAGCAGCATCACTCCAAGTCTTTGGGGGGGTCATGCAAAAATGAGGCACATCCTTACATGTGGTGTATAAAGGAACAAAGTGGCATAGAAGGGAGTAAAGAGGCATAGAGTGGAGTGCCGTAGAGTGGAGTGCCATGGAGTAGTGTGGATTAGAGTGGAGTACAGTGGAGTCGCATAGAATAAAGTAGTGTAGAGTGGAGTAGTGTTGTAGAGTGGAGTGGTGTGGTGTAGAGTGGTGTGGTGTAGAATGGAGTAGCGTAGACTCATGTAGAGTGGTTAAGAGTGGAGTAGAGGGTCATAGAGTCGGGTAGAGCATTGTAGGGTGGAGTATGCATGGTGTGGTAGCGTACTGCCATTACAGACAACACATTTTCAACCAAAATTACCATTATATTAGTACAGACATACAGTTTTACCGATAAAACTATGCAGGGCAGAAACAATAATGTGTGGCAGTCGGCACCACCTAGTGTATTTATTTCTTTTGATTGATTTAAAATATTTGCTTCTACATTTCATATTTGCAAACAAATGTGCTTTGTATGTGCTTTCCTAACTCTGATATATTCAGAAATATTTGCACAGTTCATTTACTGGCATTTAAATGTTGTTGTGTGTTAAAAATAACATTCAACAGCCTTTCTCATGCCAGCCTTTCCCACCCCCAGTACCCAGCAGGATTGTCACATAAATCCTCTCACTTTGCAGTCAGAGAAAAAAAAACACCAAGCTCCTTTGGAAGACAGACTCTAACATTTGACATCTGCCTCAGAATGCAAAGCAAATGAGACAAGATAAAAATAAACCTTAAAGGCATGTTTATTGATCATTCCACTCCTGAACTCCATGATTGTTATTTTGGGGGTGCTTCAGCACCCCCCTTCCCACTCTCAGCACCTATGCATTGGGTGTGAAATTGAGGAAGACAAATGTTTAAGTTGTGCTATTAGTAAAGAGCACTGACCAAAATAAACAAGCTCGTAAACAGAGCGAGTGCCGGATTAAATCCAGCAATGGCCCCTAGGCAGTCGAAATTTTGCGCGCCCCCTCGCAAATTATCTCCTAATACGTTTTTAATTTTAACAACAATTTTAATAAACCAATTTTATTACACACAACTAAACATTAACAATTATTAATGTTATTAAACATATTTTTAAAAAATGTTAACAAACCAACAAAACTGTAAATATTTACTTTCCTCAATTTGTTTGTGGTGAAATCTCTCAGGATATCTTGGAGGTCTACCAAGGAGTCATATTCAGTGGCCATAATGGCAAGTGAATTTAGTAGTTCTTGAGTCATTGAAGATCGAGATGACCATTACTACTGTACATTACACGTACGTAGTTTGCACCTGATTATTTTTACAAACTAACAGCTGCCATCAGATGAACCTTTAAGAGAAAAACTGTTATGTAAATCTGATGCAGTGTTTCTGGTTTATGTACTTTAAGTTATTAATGCGTACAATACATTAATACCATATTTTCTCTATAGAGCCTTTAATGTAAATTTGTTTCTTTGAGTTGATGCATTTTTTCTATCTTTTGAAAACAATGTTTGAAAGCCTGAATGTAATTTTCTTTCAAGATCAAATCAATATTATTTTGATCTGTTGTTGCGGGCCCCTAAAGGGAGAAGGGTCTATAAGCCAGTGCCTACTTTGCCTATTTGGTAATCCGGGACTGGACAGAACATTGTTCCTCACAAGCAAGCAGGATAGATAGGTGATCACAGTGGCAAAGATAAGTAGAATCAGTCAAGCAGAATGATAATAGGCAGAAGAAAATACAGCACGTTCACTGCGACCTGAACTAGCTTTCAAGGCAGACACCACTCGCCTGGAGTCCCTCACAAAAAACTGTTCCCAGATCTCGAGCACTCGTGGAGGAATGCAAGGAGCCAGTCACAGACATGGTAAACAGACTATGCTCCATGGGAGGAACAAAGACATTCTAGACAGTCTAAAACAAATAAAGCTAACAAACAGAAAGCAAGTAAAAGTGAATGTTGCAAAGTCATCCTGTGCCCTGGGCACCCCCAACTTTTGCTGACTAGTACTGGTGGTAACTGACTCTGACTGACCCTGGGCTCTGCCTAACCAGGCCCAGGCCCAGGGCCAGTGCAATGCTGAAAGAGACACTTAGAATACCGTGAAAACACCTACACTAGGGTACACTATGGGATGGGGTACCCCTGTGATTGGCATGACCTACCCTATAAGGCCCTAGTACATAATAGGGCAGGAGGATTGAAACTACCTCTAAGTCCCTAGCATATAATAGGGCATGGCAGTTTAGAGGCCAGCAGCCCTTTCTGCACTTGCATGTGGCACTGCTGAGCCTGAGGTCAGTTTAAAAGTAACCATGTGTTGCAGGACTGCTTTTAAAATGTAAATTGTGCCCAAACTCGACTTAGGTGTTGGGGGGAACTTAAAAAATGGATAACCAACAATGGTTGAGCATATTAGGTACCCCCAGGGTCTCCCCTAGGTGTCCCAGGTGTGGGGGGTCGGGTCGGGTATCTATAAGGAGGACCCTTATAAAATTAGTTTTATATGCCTTGGAGTTAAGTGAAATTGCACATTTCACTTTGTGATAAAGTGCTGCACAAAATCGACTTTGGTGCTAGGAGCACAGTGGAGGGAGGATCTGCAATATTTTTACATATTCAGAACCCCTAAAGTCTCCCAGGGGATGGGGGGGTCCTGTAGATATAGGCAGAGTACTTATAAAATATGTTTTTATAAGCCCTGGAGCTGGAAAAGAGGCCCAAGTCATTTTTCCCATTCCAAATCCCCTGCCACATAGGCTAACATGCAAGACGTTATGAACTAATAAATCTTGATAGGAGAAGGCTAAAAATACCATTCAAAGACTTCCCAGAATGGTATTAATAAACTCAACTATATGATATTGTTGAATTTCTCCTAAAATGTACAGACAGGAAGTTATAAGACTTTCTTATCTGTTAAGCCCAGATTCAGCCTTCTAGTGGTCTGTCCTGATTGGTCAGAGTTAATTGGATTAGCCAGGATTCTTTTCAGAGGTGATCAAGAGCCCCTGGGGTTGACCAGCTCTGTTGAGAGGGCAGTGTTATGTTACACAGGAATGCCAGAGCAGGCGGAGGAGTTGGAAACAATGGACTTCAGTATAATTTACAACCCTACTCTTTTGAACCAGATGCTAGGTTTAAGGAAGGAATGAGAAGATGAAAGTGGGAGAGACTATGGAGATAAGCTATCCTAGGGGAAGAATTGGTGCAGTTTGGGACACACTCTGCAGGAAGTGGTCAGACCTTGGGGCAGTACCCTACATCCCATTGGACAGGAGTGACCTCCTGCTTGACCGAGAGAACTTGGAATAAGTATCTGAGAGGGGCAGAGCCTCTCAGATCTGCTGCTTGAGACCTAAGAAAGCAAGAAGGGCCATGCTGAGAAGTTTGATGTGCATTTCCTAAGGCCTGCACTCTGATGATTGCACCTTCTGCACAATCTGGAACAACAGCCCTGTGGACTACCTTGCAGTAAAAGGACCAAAGAGTGGACTCCCTGCAAGCTACAGATAAACAGAGCTCACCTGGAACATCACCACCAAGAATGCTCAACCTGGAGCACGACCAGTGGATTTTTAAGGGTTTTGTCCAAGTGGATTGTCGGAACTGAAGTCCTCAACTTTCAAAGACCATCTTGGAGCTCCAAAACCCTTGGAGTCAGGTTGAGCATTGGGACCCCTTGGGGAACTTCAGGAAGAAGTTCCAGAAGTTTGGAGAACTTTGGAAAAAAGCTCCATAATGGGACTGACTCAACCTGGCCAGCCAAGAGCCAACCTGCCGCCCAGGTTTGTCCTGCTGAAAAGCTCCGTAAGTCCTACTTCCAGAGTCTGACCGGGAGTAGGCGAAATCCGAGGTCGGCAGCCCTCACTGAATCTGGCCTGGTGAAGAGCATCGAGGGACCCCGTGAGAAACAGCCCCGTAAAAGATTTTAAGTCAGAACAATGAAAAGGTGACCGGGAGCAACCGCGAAAGCCAAGTCGCCTGCCTTCAACCGCATGTTGGCCTGGATCCTTGGTTCGTCCCGCTGGAACACTCCGGGGGTCGGACTTACATAAGTTTGACCGGGAGCTCATCTCAAGGCAATCCAGCGAACCCTCACCGAATCCGGACTGGCTGAGAGCTTCGAAAGACCCTGGGAAGACAAGCTCAAGAAAAAGTTTCTAAGTCAGAAGGTAAAAACTTTGACCCAGACCTAGCGTGAGGTGTGGCCACGTAGGGCTACATTGCGGTCAGCCTGAAACTTTGATTTTGACCTGGTCTGTCACAACCAGATGTCCCGATATGGCGCTCTAGGTTTCTATGTGCTAGATAATCTTTGAAAATTCATATCTACGGTTCCCTACATTGGATTTTTGTTGTTTTGGTGTCATTCTGAAGATACAAATATTTCCTATTTTTATAAATTGGAGTTGAATTTTTATTGTGCATCGTGTCTTGATTATTTACTTAAATGCTTTACATACCTGTCTTTGAAGTTAAGCCTGCCTGCTCGCAGCCAAACTACCAAGGGTTGAGCATAGGAATACTTTTCTTAGACCTATTCAGGGCCCTATACTGTGTTAGTGGCCTTATTGTTAGTGGCAGATATACATTTGCCCCAACTAATAATCCACTTTCCAACACTGTGTTACATATATAAAAGACTAAGGTATGGAATATATCGAAGGACTCTGTAAAGTATTCTATTGTATTGATAATGGAACCATCCTGTCACATATATATATATATATATATATATATATATATATATATAAAAATCTCTGTCACTTTACTTTAGGCATAGCTGTTGGGTATATCTAGACGGCCTCTTAGCCTCACGACCATCACGTTTTAAGTTATCTCGCTCGAAGAACCGTAATCGTCAGTCTTTAAGTAAGTTGCTAGGGAACTACTGGCTATTTATTGTGCATAGTTTGCCATTTTTTTATATATAGATGGTAATCCATTTCCATCTCTTTGTATAGTGTCTGTCTATAGCGATATGGACATCCATCTGTGATTATTTTTTGCCCGGATATATATGCCATTAGCGGTTCCTTGCAACAATCTATCATCTAATTTTTTTTAAAGTAAGTATATAAGGTTGCTATTTGAATTGCTAGGAATGTTTGGGCCATTATATTGTTTAGAGCATTAGTATACATCTGTCTTGCACCTATTCAGTTCCAATTGTTGTCTGTCCATTTAGATTACTGCAAGCTTCCATTGGCTCAGTATCGTTCCTTAGCCGTGATCAGCCCTCAGTGCACGATAGGACGCAACGTTTTGAGATCTTTTATATCTATTCAGATTATGTAAGTGCAGCATGCTTTTTCAGCTGTAATTGTGTCAAAGGAAGATCAGACCTGTAATTTAATATTGCTATCATCGATTTGCTTTCTTTTCCAGTCTCTATAATCATCGTCTGGAAATTCATTGTTGTTGTTTATGCTGAGCAAGTTGCAATACACTAAAGTAAGTCTGAAACTTATACCACTAGTCTGTAATATAGCCCAATTGCTGACATAGATAAACAGGCCTCTAAACATGTTTCTGAGATGAACCAATTGTGGTTCAGTAAATAAACTGACCCAAACCTAAAGGATAATAAGATCATGTAATACACTTTACCTGCTTAAAACTTTAAGGCTATTCATCTTTACTGTACCTATGTATTGTTATATTTCCCTCTATTTTCTAAATTATTTTCATTCTATTCTCTTAAATCACACTAATTAATTTTATTTATTATTACTGTCATAATTTTTTTCTTCTTCTATTTTTTGTAAATAATGTTGCAGAGACTGTTGTAATATAGTTATGTATGCATTTATATAAATGTTTTTATTTGGTTGAGAATACATCAATTCTTTTGAAGATGTTACTTTTCAGTCTAGTAATAATAAACTAATTACAGAGATAGAAAGTTCATCTACATGCTAATATATCAAACAGCGATGGATGTCTTCTATCGAAGGAGAATTAGCCGTCCAGTTATATCATGTATGAGTTGTAAATAAGTATCAATATTCTAGGTGCATATGTATACAATATAAAATTGTAACCACCACATTGTGTTCTTTTATGTTTTATATAGTTTCAGTGCAATAGACGGTCCCCTGATGAAGGCAGTAATGCCGAAACGCGCATAGATTATATCTACCGCATTGCCTCCATCAACTACACATCTACCGTACAGCTCATGTTAATTTGCTCTGAGTCTGTAAATGTGTTGCTTTTTATGATGAATTATTTTACTTAAATTTTACTCTATTTTTGTACACTGACTTGTTAATGTCATACCAATTGATATGAAAGAAAACAAAAAAAGATAAAATGAGATTTGCAAAATAAACAAAAATATATATTTTTCTAATTAGATCTGTGTATAAATGTTCTAGTTATAGACTATAATAAGTGGTTACGTCTATGTATTACACCTAGAATATTTTGTGTCACATGTTAATCTACTTGCTATAGTTCTTTACCTAATGTGTTTTTTTCCCTGCGTATAGCAAGTCTACAAGTTATGTAGGGGTCCCCTTCTTTCCAAACAGCAACCCTGTGTTACATAACACAAAGCCAATGGTAAGCAATGGGTGGAATGCATTCTTAGGGAAGCTTTGCGCACATCTCAAAAAGTCTTTTGAAAAGCTTTCTGGTAGGCTTGGACCTAAAAAGGAGTGCAGGTGGGCGTCACTTGCAACCACCAGCTCAAATTAAGCATTGCCTTTATGTGTTCTAGGTACCACCTACCTGCTAGGAAGCACCAGTAATGTCCCATTAAAATCATATGCACTGGTTAATTTTTTTTTTTTTTTTTACACTGAAATTCTTAATTGCAAGTTATGGTTGCCATGTTTATGGGGAAGCATGTTTTGTTATTTTTATTTTTAACTTTAATCATCACACCAGCTTGCCAAGACCACACTTTCTGGCATTGTCCATGCTGGTCTTAAATATTGCACTGAAACAAGATTCTTACATTACAGAATATAGGCTGCTTGAGGGGATGCATGCTCTGCTCTATCTAACACGCGCTGCAAAAAAAGGCATACGTCAGCTTGTTCTGGACATGTCCATCTAGTGCTTGTTGGACCACTGTAAATGTAGAGTTTGTCAATAATACATAACTCTGTTCAAGTGAACCACGTGATTGGCTAGTGCTTAGATTCCGACTTCTGCATTTACATGCGATACTCTCAGAACTCTCGTGCTGTAATTATGAACTGCTAACAGGTGTGTGCATTTCAGAAAGATCGTACACCCATGAGAACCACGGGGTACTCAATAGAAACATGTCTGTCTCAGATCTGTCCCCAATGCAAGTCAAAATAACCAGCCAAAACAGTCACCGTAGTAAATGCTACTTCTGTCCTCTAAAGCTCAAAGCTAGTGTATATTGTTGGCAAATCTTAGCACAGCAATGCAGGTGAGGTGATCAGGTTAAATGCCAATTTCACACGGTGTGCCAGGATTGGTGTAAGCCTACCATCATATATCATTCCACACGATCACTCCTGACCATCCTAACATGCCCGAGAACTCCAGCAGGTGCATTGGTAGGTGGGCAGCAGGCAAGGCAAATGTTTGGAGAACAGTGAGGAAGCTAGCATTTTATCTCCAAGAAGGAAGGAAGATAAAAGACTTGATAAGGAATGGGTTCTTGCATGACTCGGGTGGTGAGTTCTCTGCTTGTTTGACCATGCGTGCGCGTATATGTGCAGAAGCTTTGAGTTTTTTAAGTCTTTCTTGAGAGAGTTCAACACATGGTCTTCAAGAAGAGCAGAGTGGCACTGAAGTGCCCCCTAGAGCCTCTGCCTTGCCAAACTCAGCATGAGGGGCAAGTACTCACTAACATCCCTAGAGGGAGAGATCCTAACAGGCCAGGGACGGTACCCTGACAAGAAGGAAGTAGAGCTTGTGAGGCCTGCACTATGTTTTATCGAGTCATCGGTGGGAAGGTTCCCTGAAGTTCTCTATGTAAGCAGCCCACCATAGTAGGGACGTGTAGAATTAGTGCTACAGGAACTTGCAGTTCCTTGATGGGCAGTAAGTAGATGACACACAGCCAGTCACCAGTAACAGCTAGCAATCCTGTAGGTGAGATTGGAGGGGGAGAGAGGGTGGGGTGAGTACTGCTCAATCCAACACATTTCTGCTAACAGAGACTGTCGCTCGCCTCAGCACTTCCCAGCTAGAGATGACGGACATATCCACACAATTGCTCATAAGTAACTTGTGTCCCAACACAATGTTTTACTACCCAGAGTAGATTATTGGGCACTTCTGGGAGGCCTGTAACCATTTAAGTATTGTTGAGGTGATGCTGCCCAGAATAGAGTGGAAGTTTGGACGTTCCCTCACTGATGCAAGTGAGCCACTCAGGCTTTGAAAGTGAGGAGCAGGGGTTTCCAAGTATGGCACCCAGCAAGCAGGCGAGTGTATTTCGTTTGAAAGACACATAATGCTTTATTTTAGACCAGATATTATTGACAAACTCTTCATTAAAGTGTTCCAACAAGTCCTAGACTGACATGTAGAGACCAAGCTGACGTATGCTTTTTTTGCAACGCGTGTTACATAGAGGAGAACATGCATCCCTTCAAGCAACCTGTATCCTATAATGAAAACATCTCCTTTCAGAGCAATATTTAAAACCAGCATGGACAATGCCAGTAAGTGTGGTCTTGGGAAGCTGGTGTGATGGTTGAAGTTAAACATAAATGTATTTGCAAGCTTATACCACAAAAATAAAAACAAGAAAAATAACAAAACATGCTTCTACAAAAACAAAAACTTAGACGCGAGTCCCGTGCTCTCCATGCCACTGGAATCAAGCTATCCTGGCTGAAGAGGGGTGAAACCCCGAAACCGGTCCTAGGATGCTTGTTTCCAGTCCAGGGAGGACCTGGCCTGGCAGTTCGGGCTGGACTGTTCCCATTGGGCACAGGGTCAAGACTGATTTGCATATGGCTGGGTCCAAACTGAAATGGCATGGTGAGCAAAAAAACGATGGATTTAGGCCCAGATCTCTGTACTGGGGTGACATTGTTCTGCATTCTGTCCATCAATAGTTCTTTTTCCACAAAATCATGGCAGCCATATAATGCCCTAGCAGGCGTGTGTACTTAGAACACAAAGGCAGTGCTTAATTTGAGCCAGTGGTTGCAGGTGGAGCCCACCTGCACTCCTTTTTAGGTCCAAGCCTAACAGACAGCTTTGCGAAAGACATTTTTGGGATGTGCTGAAAGCTTCCCTAGGAATACATTCCACTCACTGCTTACCATTGGCTTTGTGTTTTGTAACTCACGTTTGCTTGCTTTCTATTTGCTGGCTTCATTTGTTTTAGGCTGACCAGAATGTCTTTGTTCCTCCCGTGGAGCATAGCCTGTTTACCACCTTTGTGACTGGCTCCTAGCATTCCTCCACGAGTGCTCACTTTCTGGGAACTCTCTTTTTTGTGAGGCACTCCAGGAGAGTGTTGTCTGCCTTGAAAGCTAGTTCAAAAGAAGTAAATGTGTTGTATTTTTCCAAAGAGGTTTTCCTGCTGCCTATCATTCTGCTTGACCGATTCTACTTATCGTTGCCACTGTGATCACCTATTTATCTCGCTGGTCTGTGAGAAGCAATGTTCTATCCAGTCCCGGATTACCAAATAGGCAAAGTAGGCACCGGCCTATGAGTCCCACTCCTTGTAGGGACATTGCGACAACGGATAAAATAATATTGATTTGATCTTAAAAGAAAATTCCAAAAAAGCTTTCATAAATTGTTTCCAAAAGATAGAAAAAATGAATCAACTCAAAGAAACGAACGCTTTACATTAAAGACTCTTTTGAGAAAAAGTTTGTATTAATGTAAAGTACCTATTAACAACTTAAATTTAGTACATAATGAATGGAGGCACCTGGATTTCCATAAAGAAAGTTTCATCCACTGAGTATGCCTAACACATGGACTGGGAGGTGTGCCTGCAACTATCTAGGTTTGTACCAACAAGACCCACACAAGGAAGAGTTAACAACTGAGGAGAGGAATGCCAGGAAGTGAAACACCTCATAAATATTGTACCAGCAGATAAAATGTAATCATAATAACCCTGAAACACAGTTTTCAGCACTTCTCTTAACCACTGAATGTGCAATATGATTGGTCGTTACCAAAGAAGATGCTGCAGCATTTTAAGAAAAAAATGAGGTTTGGGAATGGCCACAGCCACACCAAATCCAGACCCATTCTAAGGAACATCAAGGACACCCGTTCCTTTTGTCTCAGCTTACAAGGAAAGAGCTGATAAGGAAGGGACTGAAAGGAGAAAGGGTGGGACCATAACATATGCAAGGGGCAGGTAACTATGAGTTCCACCACTGTAATAGCTAAAATGTTAATCCGCATGACTTGATGGATCCATAAACTCTGGAGCCAACGTCTAACATCTTCACCTGCAGGAAGAGCGCAGTGTGGTCCAGGAGGGCTCTTTTCAGTTAGCATCATAGGGGACTTGACTTAAAAAGACCACAGATGCTCTTCCAGAGAATTAAATAAGTCTTCATTGAAAGGGGTCAGGTCAGGCAACATGTCTCCTCGCAATCCGTGCTAAAATTCAGTACACCAGTCCTGCTTCGAAGAGATAGTGAACAGCAAAATTGAGAATGGAGTATTGTCTAGGTTGGGGTCACATACGTAAAGAGTTGAATGACAGTCAGGGAGATGGGCTATTCTGTCTCAAGAGTGTTTCCCTAATGGATTCAATCCGGTCTTCATAGCAAACATTTAAAGAAACTGTTGTGGGGAATGACTCTTTGAAGTAGTACCCTTAACTGTGATTTTATTAACACTATGATTCGATTAGTGGGGCAACTATCCGAGAAATGGACAAGGACTTAGATGGCATGATTGTGTCTCCTGCAAAGCAAGCTAGGAAAAATCCACCAGAAACTATGGATTTTCCTATTTTATTTGTGACAAAAACCCTAAGCCCAGCCCTGGATACCCTGGCGGGAGATAAGCCGCACTATACAAGTTCAGCCTGATTGATAAATGTGAAACTAAACCATATTGTTTTGGTTCTTAGAAAACAAATGTTGAAAAAGGATTATCGTGTTGATCACTTCTAAAGATGTACAAATGCTTTACAAAGTGATCTGCCACTAACTACAAAGGGGAAGATGGAAACTGTTTACAGTGTCCAAATAAATGTTGGCCAAGTAAGAGATTCTCATCCGCTTGGTAAACTATTATCAAAATAAACCTGTAGGTGCAAATATTCGACTATTAACTGATAACACAAACTGATTACCTACTTTGCCCTAAAAACTGAAACCGATAACATCGCATGTAGTGGTAAACAGGAATGAACCTGGTAATTTACAACAACTCATAATTAGGTCAACCAATCAATAATGAGAAATAGCTATTGAGAAATAGCTATCAATGTAATGTTCATTTTATTTATTTATACAGATTAGATAGCGTTCATTGCATAACTAAATTGCTTGAATACGCAAAAGAGAGGCGATAAAGAGTAGAGGCAACAAACCTATAGTAGGGAAGTTGTTTGCTGAAAGTGAGGAGGTTTCTGGAGTTGCACAGGTGGGTATGGAGGCTGTGGTACAGTTAGTGTTTGACCACTAAGAAGAATCAGTTTAATCTGGATTTGCAGATATATGGAAAACTGAAGGAGACTGAGGGTGTTAGACTGCAGAAGCATTTTTTAATGTTATCTTGTAGGTATTTGGGAGCTGAGCCACTGAAGCAGTTGAAGGCGAGACAGAGGATCACGAAGGTAATCCTATCTTTGACTGATAGCCAGGGGAGTTTTTTGTGCTGGTGAGTGATATGCGGGGGTTTGCTCAGGACAGACTCCGGTGTTTCCTGCTGTTTTGTGGCTGTTGAGTTGGTAGGCTGTCAAGCGATAATATAATGAGTTGCACTAGTCCAGCCTGAAGTTTACAAGATTTCCATTATGGCAACATAGTGAGTTTTTGGGATGAAAAGAGGGGCTTTTGAACACTTTGAGTTGGTGGAAACTTGATTTACCTAGTGCTCCAATTGGGAAACTGAGGTAGAGGCCCACATCCCAGAATGTGCCTAGGCGTCTCCCACTGAAGCTAAAAGGCACAGCTTCTTTGAAAAAGGTTGGTGGGGGAGAGGGTGCACACGGAGTCAATTTGTTGTAGGATGTAGTCCTGAAGGTATGTATTTTTGGGATGTTTTGGCTCGTCCATATCACAGTTGCTTTGAAATCTGTGACTCAGAGTTGAGGATTAGAACTTCAGAAGGAAGAAGTGAATGAGGTCCATGAGGGACTTAATATAAATATTAGAGAGAAAATGTCAAGGGGTGGGGGGCAGTGAGGGACTCTGCAGATCACTGAGCTGGAAAGAGAAAAACACTCCTGTAGTCTGACTTCAAGAGCATTGTCCTGGAGGAAGGATTTTAACCAAGACAAGGGATGGTCCGAGACGTGGGCTACCGACTGAAGACAACTGTGGAATGTTTTGCTCTACCAAATCAAAAGTCAGCAGAGAGTTCCACTCTATAGCATAGAGGACGATTTGAAGCTGGAAGGTGACCACTTTTCCAGCATTTTTGATATCCAGTGCAGGCCGGTAAACTGGTGGTAGGGTCAGCAGGGTTGAGAAGGGTTTTTGCTTTTTTTTTTGTTTTGTAGCAGGCAGTAACCACAGTGTTTTCATACAGGAGAGACTTCTCTAGACAGAGGAGACTGTTGCTGATGAAAGCCATCAGGATTGCATAAGGAAGGAGCGTCATCAGCTGGGCAGGAGTCTAGGCACGGCCGTCACAGGTAGCATCGGTGGAGTGGGACAGGAAAGTCGACAGATAATGAAATAGGATTTATTTATTTATTCCTATTCTGTTGTTTGCCGAGTGTCCCCCCCCACTCTACCTCACCCCGCCCCACCGCGCTTACCTGTGCCAGCCGCGCCTGCAGCGGTCATCTGGTTTGTTGTTTTTTGGAGATGGATAAGGAGTTGTCTATGTTATTGCAAATATGTTGATCTGCTTAATGGAGAAGAATCCAAGGCCAGAGACCACACCAAAAGTCCACAAAAGGATCCAAGGGAGTTCTACAGCACCTGTGTGGGGTGTATGATAGCTGTGGCGCACTGGTGAATGTTTAGCCAATTTGACAAGTTCCCAAAGGCAGCTTCTGGCGTTTTGGATTCTTCCCAAGTATAACTGTGGTTTCGCTTTTTGGATGGTTTTGTGGTATCTGGTCCTGCAATGTGTGAGGGCAGTAGAAGAGGCATGGGCAGGAGAAGAGGCATGGGAAGGAGAATTGTGGCACCCAGACTCACGCGCGGCGCATTTCTATTTTAGGGGTTTCGGAGCGCTTGAGAACCAAGGGTTGTTTTAGATCTTCGACAGGCTTTCTGTGGGGCAGCACAACAGTCAACAGTGAACGAAACTGCATAATGTAACGATTCCAGGAAGAATAAGTGGAGCAGTTGGTATAGGCCAATCATTGATTTTCCTCAAGTACGGATCGGAATGATTCTGAGTGAATCGTTTTTTCTTGGAATGGAAGTAGTAGGGGAGCATGTTTGTGTGTGGCTCAGGGGATACTGGGAAGGTCTATCAGGAAGAAATAGTGGCAGCAGCACCAATTGTGACACCCACCAAAGTAGTCTTTTAAAACAGGTCTAAGGCCTGCCACCGCAGTGCAGTTTTGAACTCCGATTTCGTTCTGGCACTACAAACTTTTTGCTAGGCTTAACCCCCACCTTTTTAATACTTATTTGCTTCCTCTGAGTAAGGCCCAAAGGATCATAAGGCAGGGTGCAAGGTATTTACAAAGTAGGACACGTGGGTTTAAGTTTCAATTGTCATGTGGGTGCGCTAACTGCCAATGGATTCGGATGGAGAGCCGCTGAGCTTCCGGCTAAGCTCCGCCATCCAGACCCATTCTGAATGGAGCACACCGATCTCGCGCCTTTTCAATGCAACGGAGGTGTGCAGCACTATGCCCTGCATGCAGCCCGGCCAGTGTGTGCAGGATCTGGCTGACTGTTGCGGGGAATGGAGGAAGACTGGAGGGGGGCACCAGGAGGCTGCAACTGTCAAAATAGCAGCTTGTGAGGAGCCACGACCCAACCCAGTTACCAACAGCTGAGTCCATCGGCTCCAAAGCAACACTGCAGGCAGCTTTGGGGAGCTCTACGAGTTATGTCCCCCTAAAAACAAAAGTAATGGCGACTGCACTGGCTGGGCACCGGAGAGGCAGGTCGTGTCCTGCAGTAGGGGCCTGAGAGGCCTGCCATCATGACAAGCAGGGCCTCGGCTGGAGCAGAGACAGGCCTCTGGGAGGAAAAAACCTACCTGGCATGGCGCTGAGTGAGGCAGCCCATCCCTTACCAGTTTTCTGCCCAGCCTTGGCAACGCTATTGGTAGCAAGCGTGGCACTGATCGAGATGACATCACCAGCCCCTACATTCCCTGGATGCCCCATTGGGTAGCAGGAAGTGCTGGTGGCCTGGGCGCTCATTGGAGTGGCCAGGGGGAGAGACAGGCACGGCGAGAATCCCTGTCTTCCTCCCTAGAGCCCCCCTTCCATCAAAGCGCCACTGGCTGGATGCGGCTCACATGTGGCTTCTGAAACGGATCTGTCGCTTCCTGTGCAGAGAGGGGCACTACCGGGCCCCCCTCCCATATGAAGTTAACACACACATGAACCAGTAAAATGGGACTGCGCGAGGGGACAAGGTTGCCACCCCCTCACGCCCCATAGTCATAGCCGGTCTCCACTTAAGCCAGTACGGAGATGGCATAGAGTGCAGCATCTGGACAGTGCAGAGCGAACTATCACCTGATTGGGCATAATACTTGGCAACCCCTAACGTGAGTCCGCCCATGGGGTGCCCCCACGAGGTTAATTCGACAAGCACAAAAGTGGGGGTGAGGGAACTGCTTTCTGGCTGTACGGAGACTCTCTGCGGAGACATAACTGGTGGCTGAATTGGGAGCAGAAAGCTGTGTTGGTGGCAGCGAGGGGGGTGGCCCCCTTGGTGACTACTACCACGATCAGACAAGATGAATGGCCAATCGCTATGTGCCACCAGGACGATCACTATGTGCCACCAGGAGTGCCCTTGGTAATCCTTGCGATGCCCGCTAGGGGCCTGGTGATTAGATAAACAAGGGACCACAATGCTGGTGGGGCACCCCTCTTTTCCCTGCATCAGCACCTAGCGGACGCGCCTGCTGCCAACGGGCTTTCACCTAACTGAGGGGAACTTGAGACCACACTGAGTGCACGCCTAAAGTTCATACCACAATGGGTAAATACATAAAAAGAGAGACACCAGAGACACCTGGCAGTCAGAGGATCCGCCTTCCGCCACACAGGCTGCGGAGACCATGGTGGAGAGACCACTGCAATATGGGCACACCGGAGCAACCCTGGATACCATTCTTCAGGCAATAGCTGCATCACGAGAAGCACTTGACTTTTGAAATCGACACCATGGTCACTGACTTGGGACTATCAAGAGATGACCATAGACATCTAGCAAAGAGGGTCACCACCACTAAACGAACATTGGAAGATCTCAACCCTGACATACACACTATGCAAGAAAGATGACAACCATGGAGACCAGAGTAAAGACACTTGAGCTGCGGGTGGAGGACGCGGAGAACAGGGCAAAACGGAATAACCTCCGAATAATAGGTTTATCAGAGCGCATTGAGAGACCGACTGCCTTCTTGGAGGAAAAGCTCCGCAGCGAGGTGGCTCTTGAGGGCCTCTCTCCATTTTATGCCCTCAAGCACACCCCCCCTGAGTGCCCTCTCGGCCCCTGCTTCCAAAAGCGGGACCTCGACCTGTTGTGGCCAAAGTACTGCACTTCAAAGATCAAGATCATATCTTTACCGAAGTTCGGGTGAAGGAGTATATCATGGTGTAGAATCAGAAAGTCATGATTTCCCCCGACTTTACCAAGGAAGTGCAGCAGCAAAGGGCTTTATTTTCAAACACCAAAAAGAAACTCCGGAAACTGGGCATACCTATGCTATGTTGTTCCGTGCCTGGCTCCACATGACATATGAAAACTCTGTACAATTGTTTACCTCCCTGCCCCAGCCCTTGGGACTGGATTGAGCAACTGCCCCAGCAGGAGGGCAGTCCAGCAGGCAGCAGCCAACAAAGCACTCGCAAGCCCCCGAGAAGGAGGGTCAAAAACCACAATGAACACGATCCCATCCCGCGCCTAGGTCTTACAGAAAAGCCAAAAAACGGTGGAGGTGGCAGCTGCCATGAGTGCGGCAGGCTCGGCCCCTCCCTCAGACTTGGGGGAAGATGAGCTAGAGGACTAGAACTCAGAACATGCTTCTATCTCTTCCCGTAATTCTGAGGCCTTTCCTTCCACAGGTCACCCCTGGCATAGCCGATGAACTTATCTAAGATACTTGCATGAGATGTAACGAGATAACCCTACATTGGGACTGGGAATGTCTGGGAGTCTCATGAGCGCTGTGATAATGAGCCTTCATGACTAAGGTGAGATTGGTACATACATTATGTTGTCTATGATGCCTGGATGGCGTGCAGAGACGCTGGGAGACGCCCATCAAAGTTGACCCCCGCTGCACTACGTTGTGCATATGAAAAGTGCACAAACGTTGTTCCATTGTTTGCTAGTTTGGATGGGGGTGACTAAACTTCTTGTCCTGGAACTGAGGAGTTATTTGTGTATTTGATGGGAATTGGGTTTTATGCAACTCCTGCCTCCCGAAATGCACACTCTACACGATGGGTTGGAGCCCCGTATCCTCCCTTGGACTGGGACCAGAGGAGGATGGTTCCTGGATCCTACTCTACATGGCAATCCCCTTGACTTATACTTTTATTAGTTGGAATGTCAGGGGCTTGAACAGTATAACAAAACTGTACAAGGCACATGTATAATTAAAAAGATTGGAGCCCATAAAGCCCTATTTCAGGGGACCCACCTCACTGGCCCAGAACAGGACGCACCCCACAAGGATAGCGAGGACAGACAACTTCACATTATGATGCAGAATGCACACCCAACTTTTAACTGTCTTTGTAAGCATTGCTCTTTGGCTGAAAAGGGTGGCGTGCAGCTCCTGGTTCGCGCTCTGCCCATGCGCACAAGTGTATTTCAAGTATCACTGGTGAACTCTACAGTTCAACAGAATCAAGGTGCACAGCCTGTGTGTACAGTTCTTTATGTTTATTAATGTCACTGATGTAATGTTGGTTTAATTGAATTTTTTTCGTAGTATTGCACATTTGTGTTATTTTGTTTGCTTTAAGGCGGATTAGACCTGGGGTCACGTGCCACTAATTAAGAGCAGGTTTGACAACCAGGGTTAAGCTGGCTGAGTATACGCAGGACGGTGGGTGCAGCTACACGGTTACAGCCACGCAGTTAAAACATGGCGTTCCTTCCTTAGAGACACTTTTCGATGCATTACGTTTGGAAAGGCTTCTTCGACACGGCAGTATTTGGTTTTAAATCATTGTCATTGAACACGGAGTAAGTGATTCATATACATTTTGTTTCGCTTTTACAGTGGGAGTTTGAGTGGCTCATTCAGTTTAAGTTGGTATTGGGAATGTTTCACATGCAGCATGTCTTTTTCCACGCGGGAGTTTAGGCGTACATAAGATGGGAGTTTATTCACGTTCATAATGGCTTGATGTACTCATGACTTATGAATTTTGTGTAGGTGATAAAAATTGTTAACTGTGATAGGTTTTTGGGGGGGGCAGGGGGCTTACGTTAGTAGTAACATGGGCAAGAGTTAAAAGGGGAGTGCATTACTCTGGATAATACGATCCTTTGGCGTTGAAAAAATGGGATGTTCTCCATAATAATTTTCAACCGATGCCCCTGAAGAAGAGATGGTTTTCTCGAAATGCATTGGGCTTAATCCTAGGATGATATCTGTACTGCTGTGTCCAGTGGAAAAAAGTGTTTTGGAATTATTTTAATGTCAAGAGATGGACAAGCTTGGTGATAAAAAAAATATGATAACAAATGTTTACTTGGAGTTACATGAGCATAAGGGCCCCGAACACAGTCTGTGCACCTTGAGTCTATTGAACTACACAGTTCACCCGTGATTCTTGGAGGACAGATGTACGCCACAACACGCTCTGCCTTTGCCAGGGGAGTCCTCATTTGGATCCGCCCTGGGGTCCCATGTCCAACGACAAGGGAACTAGTTGACCCTATTGGGCGCTATGTCCTAATGTCGGGCTGACACGTAGGACTGGATCTTACCATTGTTGGGCTTTATGCTCCTAATTCGGATCCGGGGGGGGGGGGGGGGGGGGAGGGGGTTGAGTGGGATTCCTTGACCTTTCCCACACAATGGCTCTACACTTGACACAACCTATTATACCTGGCGGGGACTTCAATAGTGTAACTGACCCCACAATAGATCAGTCCCACCCACCCCTGCGGGATTTCCTATGATACAGCTAGCATGGACATTTCGGGACTGGCAGCGACAATGGAGCCTTTTAGACTCCTAGAGACAGCAACACCCAGGAGCTAGGGACTAGTCATTCTTCTAGGGACTACATGACCTGCATGTTCGATAAGATGCATTTCTCTGCTCCCCGGCTGTGCATGGGATGGTGCGGCATGCAGAATATTTTTGCTGCACAGTCTCCGACCATAACCCAATAATGCGAACACTGGCAAAAGGAACGGCCCTGAATATAGAGTCTCTGGAGGACCCGGTATTCAAACAGACTATAGGGGAAACCACTGGCAATAATTTTGAAGACAATGCACACTCTACAGCATTGCTTCTCACAGAATAGGACGCTTTCAAAGCGGTGCTAACAAGTAGATGTATTGCCAGAACAGTAGGTGTCCAACAAACCTTGCAACGGAAAGCAGAAGTACAGGAGCAGATTCTGAGAGATGTGGAGGGGACTCATCCTAGGGACTGCACCAGTAGCTGTCAGACACAGAAGAACAACTGGCAGCATGCATGGTGCTTAAACCATCTTGAGTACATGATTAGGGCCCATGCAGAATGCGACAAAGTGGGAACATTTATGTGATGGATTGCGAACCCCACCTCTAGAAGTTCCCAGATATTAGAAGCAGAATCAGCCGAGGGTGAAACCTCTATGGCCAGAATGATATTAACAAGCGGTCTGAGGACTTTTACACAGCCCTGAATGCCCCCTCCCGAGAACCACCACAGGAGATCTTGTCCAAATTCATAGGACCAGCGGAGCTGCCACACTTAGGTGCGGAAGACGCAGAGGACTTGGGAGGCCCCATAACCTTCCATGAGGTGCGGGTCGCCATTAGGTCCATGGCGGTTCCAGCAGAATTTTACGCCTCCTACACTGAGGAACTTGCTCCTAAATTGGTAGAGTTGTACCCCGTGGCCTAGGAGAATGGTCAGCTGCCGGACACTACAGGCGAGGCTTTTGTAGTCCCTTGCTCAGACCGAGGAGACCCCCTTGCGATGTTCGGGCATACCGCCCTTTATCCATTCTCAACACGGATTATATAATCCTGAGTTACATATTGGCCTTCCGACTTCTTCCCCACATGCCCACGCTTATACACCTTGACCAAACCGGATGAATCCCGGTGTAGAACACGGCATTACATTTTCACAGACTTCTCTCTCTTATGGACACAGTAGGCCCAGATGAGGACGGTGCGGTGGTGGTCTCCATCGATATTTAAAAGGCATTTCATAGCCTATGGTGGGACTACCTGTACGAGGTAATGAACAGATTGGGATAGGGCTTCTTACAGTGGACTTGGCTTCTATTCACAGGCCCAACTGCACGGGTTTGCACTAGCAAATTGATCTCCAACTCTTACGTGGTTGGGAAGGGTAGCAGATAAGGCTGTCCTCTCTACCCACTTTTGTTTTCCATTTCTTTTGAGTCGATGGCAGTAGGGTACGGGCGGGGGCATCCTATCAGTGACTGAACCAAAGGGGAACACCTCATAACATAGCATTATATGCGGACGATATGCTGCTGTTCCTCGCCAGAAGAGGGCCTGTTCGGAGCAATATCGCTGCTGGAGCGGTCCGGTAATGGCTCAGGTCTTTCTATAAACTGTCAAATATCACTCATGTTCCCCCTCAAACACCAAATGCAACCACCCAGGGATCTGCATGGGCTCGCGTGGGAGGTAACTTATATGAAATACCTTAGGGTCAAAATATACCACCAATCTAGAGATGTATTAGATGGCAACATCGGGACGGCTTTGTGGGTGTTTCGTACTAGTGTAACATTTTGAAAGGCCGTCCCCCTACCCGTAGTGGGCCACACAGTGAGTGCCAAAATGGTGGCCCTCCCTTGATTTCTTTGCTTTTTTGCCACCCTGCCACTAATGATCCCCCACAGGCTCCTTGTTAGTTGAGCTTACCATGAAGTGTAGCCATGATCAGACTACACAGATCTACGTAGGACTGGCAGCACCTGGTTTCGAAACATTACCTAGCAGTTTAAATCCAAGCGCGTAACCAATGGTTACACACCCGGGACTGGGCAAGTTGCTCCGAATTCTCCTGACTCCCAGATGCCTTGTAACTGGTGAGATCTATGGAATTGCAAACTATCGAGAGCTGCAGGCAGCGCTGCCTGCAGCGCACTTGCACCGCTTAGCTTGGAGATAATAAACATGACAGGTGCCTTAAGGGGAGTCATGCAGTGGGTAACATATGGTATAACCAGAGTGGGGACCGTTATAGGGACGGTGAGCTAATGTCATTTGCAGACCTTTCAGGAACGTTTGAACTACCCCATGGTCAATTCCTGTTGCAACGCTGTAGTGGTTGTGTCAGTGCGGAATCACTGGGTCAATGGGACAGCAGAGCACGCGGTTCCTCATAGTAGCTGGGTTCCCTGCTCAACTACGGGTAAAGCTCGAGCAGTCACTCTCCTGTACCACACTCCACAGCCGGGTAGCAATACACTCCTGGAGGAATTATGCCTGAAATAGGAGGATGAAATGGCAGTCCTAATCCCAGAAGAGCAATGGGTTTCCATCCTACCACTTACATTGTCTCCTGCAATTTCCGATTTAAGCTAATCAACTTCTATTTTTTACATAGAGCTTACCTCATGCTGGGTATAATCATACGTACATTTGGTGCACAATCAGTGAACTGCCCCGATTGTGGGGAACAGGGTGCAGAAATTCTCTGCATGGTGTGGAGCTGCCCTAATCTGTGCGACTATTGGGAGGGCGTAATTGCATGTATAAAAGAGGTCACTGAGAGAAAGATCACTTGCTCCTCGGTGGTGTGCTTACTGGGTCGATTTCCTCAAACAGTTCAATTTAAAATGACCACCAAATTTGTAGACCTGGCCCTGGTGCTTGCAAAGAGGGTGACCACACTAAAATGGAAGGCCACCACAAGCCCTAAGGTACACAAATGGAAGGAGGTCCTTACTCAATGGGCAGAATATGAAGGCGCTGTATTGTTCCAGGAGGTGAGGAGGGTGAGGTAACACAACTGATAAAGCCAGGACATGGGATGTATTAGTAGAATGCCTAAAAAAACCCTGCAACTGACTCCCCTGAGAACTCCTTACTTTCCGAACCGGACCAAGGGGAAACTTAAACCCTTATTAGACATGAGGGTGGAGGGATCTGCTTCATAACCCACTCTGAGAAGCCATGGGTGACAACACACTACTGTGCAGGAGGGACAATTGACATTGTGTTCCAGAAACTGATGTGAGGCAGGGCATTGGGTGGTGGTGGTGGAGGGTGGCGGTAGCCCGGTTCTAAAGATTGTGATTAGAGCAGGTTGAATGCTTTTATGTGATAGGTACGATTTGCCACAAAATCAAAAGGTGCGTTTATATATGAACCGATGTAATTGTACTTAATTGGCAAAATCTCCACACTGTAACGTGGCCGCTGGCCCGTATTTCACAGTTTATTACTTACTAAAAGCAATAAAATGTTGTTTAAAAAAAAATATTTCACATGTCATGGCAGTGGAAAACTCCTAAAGTCGGTTTTAGGTTTTCACTGTTGTAAGGCCTAACTCTCCCATTGACTAATAATGGGTTACCTTATTACATTTAAAAAGTCATAACTTTAGATTAGGAGCAGACAGAGATATGCTGTTTGCACTCAAATTAATTGTAATTTAAAATCCTCTTTAATGATGAACTTGGATTTTAAGTTACAATTGTGAGAAACAAAACGGTTTTAGAAAGCTAACATTTTCTTGTGTAGAACAACTATGCCTTCTGCCAATGTCCTAGGTCACAGGACTGTGAATGGCTCTGCTGTTGGGGATTGTGTATTGCTTCCAGACAATGAGACAAATGAAACCTAGGTGAGAAGGGAGAGGGTCTTCCTGACAGGGTGGCTATAGAGGAGCTGCCCCTGCCCTGATGACATATCAAGTGCCCTGCCTGCAGCATACATAAAGAAGTCTGACACCTGGCCTGCCCTTGACTTTGTCACCCTAGACAATTTGGAGTCAAGACTGGGACAAGGGGTATGGGGGAAGAACTGGCCAGAACCAGTTGCAGGGGTAGGTCATGGAATTAGCCACACATAAAGCCTTGCACCAGGTATAAAAATGGGACCTTCAGAACCACTAATCTAAACACTCCTGGGCCTGTGGTAGATTCAGTAGGAGGGCTGCACTGCTGCTGAAAGGACTGCCTACTGTCTGAAGAAGGAAGATTTGAGTTGCTTGCCTTGATTAAAAGGCTGCCCAGATTGACTCCAAGGGTTAGTTGGCGGATCTTCTATGTGAGCTACAGGGACACAACACGCTTCCACGAGCCCGCTGACAACTGCCCAGCTAAACTGCACCAACTGGACTTGCCTTAGCCCTGCACTGACCTAAAGTGTGGGCTCCGCGGGACCATGAATGGGCCCATTCAAGCCACAACTGCTATCGGCAATGATCGACAACGCGAAGTTCCAGAGCAATATGCTCTTCACACCAACAGCAATGGTCTGAGAAGACCAACAATGCAAGACCTGCACTTTGCGGCAACAGCAACTATCCACGATGATCAGCCAACATGAAGCTGCAGCAACAATTGATCTTGCACTACAGCAACGAGCATCTGAGATGCCGGACCTGCTTTTTGCACCGAAAGCATTCTCCTCTCTGCCCCCTCCAACCCAATGGAACTCTTTGCAACAGACTTGAGAAAGTAACTCTTCAGCAGGACTAAACTGCTCCCTCTATTCGACCCACGTGCCATCAGAGTCAGCCTGCACTTGTGTCTTTCACCCGGTCTAGCATGACCAAATGATCATGAGTGGGGTTTTTTTGCTTCTTAGTCCTATTTTCACCAAAAACTTCAAATAGTAATATCTCAAGTACGATTGGGTTTTGAGCATTTTGGTGTCATTTTATTTATTAAAAATCACTCTGTTTTTTAAAATTGGTTTGGGATTTTTATTGTGTTGTTTTTTCACTTTATTACTGTTTGTGTGCTGCATAAGTACTTCACACATTGGCTAAGTTAAGTCTAACTGCTTTTGTGCCAAGCTACCAGGGACTGCATTAGAGATGCAGCGCATTTCCCTTCATTGCGCCGGGCGCACCTTTTAAAAGGAGCGACCGGCGCAATGAAGGGAAATACATCATAATACCGTGAACGCGCTGCCCCCAGGGCATCCACGAACTCGCACTGCCCCTTGGTCAGTGCATTCATGTGAAAACCGGAGCGGCTAGCCGCTCCATGATTTCACAGTGCAGGCGGAAACCCACCTGCGCTTTTGAAGGGGATTAGAAATCCCCTTGCAGGTCGGTGCAGTCAGTGACTGTACCTACCTGTACTGTAATATGGCCCCAGAGGGTTAACCACAGGTTAATTTAGTAACTTGTGCGGTTCACTGTAGGAGGGTAGGAACCTTCTGCATGGTTAGCCTCACTTTTTGCCTAGTGAGTACTTAGGTACACTCCAGATTGGCTACTGGTGTACCCTTGTATATGGTACTAAGATACCCAGGGCAGAAGTACACCGGGGGTCTGGCATGGACTGAAACATGTATAATGCCACCCTTGAGAGACCACTCAAATTGGGATTATGGGCCTGCCATTGCAGCCTGTATAAGCTGGTGCTAGCACCATTTACGACAGATATGAGTTTCCTTATATATGAGGTCACTGCACTTAAAACCTATAAGTCACCCCGTAGGCAAGCCTTTCAATCCTGAAGGCAGGGTGCTTGGTTTTAAGTGTGAGGGTGGCCCTGCATGAGTAAGGCACCCCTGCAACCTTCAGAGTCCATTCCCCCGGGTTGGAAGTGCCCCAGCCATTAAGATACATAGAGTGGCCATTCGCCACTACGCAATGGCTATCTCTAAACTGGCTGTAACTAATCCTGTTGTGTTTGGTATAAAACATGTTGAAATCCTATATACCCCCACACCATAAACGGTGTGGGAGGCATGATTCCATGCACTGTAAAGCTCCTCCAGGAGGCCCTCAGTGCTCCCGGTACGGGTCTTCTAGACCCTCACAGAACCCACACAGAAATCAATGGCTGCTGCCAACCAGAGACCCGATTCTGCCCTCCTGCTGCTGAGCCAAGCTCAAGCAGAGGAAGGCAGGACAATAGGTTTCCTGTCACAGGGAGGTGTGACCACATCACAGACAGGGTTTAGTGTATTGGGACAGGGTGGGGGCGCTTGCCAGTGCCACCCAGACTGCCTGGATGGAATATTTGATGCCCTCATTGCATACTCCAGTCCAAACCAGTTCAGGGAGCCGTTGGCTCCCGCTCTGGTGTGAAACTGGACAAAATACATAGGAGTATCCTCCCCACTGTCCAGTCCCTCCTCTGGGAAGGACCCCTGAATCGTTCCAACCCTCTCCTTAAGGCACTTAAGGGCTTACCTGTGGGTGGGTCCCAAGATTCATCATGGGACAAGATTCAGATCACATACCACTTCAACTTTGGCTGTCTGGGCATTCTGGACCTCACTGGACTTAGCGTTGGGTACCAAGTCTGCAACTGGGAAGCCTCCTGCTGCTCCTGGTCTTGTCGTCCTGCAAGTCTGCTGCACTGTTTGTGCCCGTGCTCCATAGAGGTTCTTCACAGGGCCTGTGGACATCCAAGACACCCAAAGGAGTCTCTCTTAGAGTGAAGGAGTCATCCCCCTGCATCTGCAGGCACAGCAACGCAGCTGAGATGTGTGCTGATCCTGGGCTCCCACGGACTCCGAAAGGCTCAGCAACACAGGTGGTAGTTCTGCAACTTCCTCGACGCCTGAACTGTCTTCTCACTGAATTTGAGGCCAGTATCTCTCATCGGAACCGCTGGAACCGTACCCCTGTGCACCGCGTCGACTAGCCATTGCCAAGACTTGTTGATTCTCTCCTCCAGAGTTCTTCCGGCTCCAAGAAGCTCCAACCTCAAGCATCTCCTTCAGCCAAGATCTTTGCCTCCATCGCATCCTCTGCACCGTGGGCCTTCATCTTTTGGTGAGCTGCTCAAGGTCCTCTTGCGACTCCTGTGCATTCGACCTGTGGGTCCTCCTGAGGGTCTTTGTTGGCCCCAGTGGGCTCCCCTGCTTGCTTGGGGCCTGCTCTGACTTACCTGCTTGTGGTGAGTCACCTGGACCTTGCTGGTCCAGACACTGCACCTTATTCTTAAACTACATTGGTTGCCATTGTCAAGGCTTGTTGGTGCCCTTGCCGAACATTGACGGCCTGGTTCTTGACATCCGACGTGGGACAGCTCGTGCATGGCTCCTGGTCCACCTCTGCATCGCCTGGTCCGTACAGCTGCAACTTCAAGGGCACTGTCAACTATCCTGCATCTCCGACATCAGTGGACATTCATCTGGATGGCATACCTTGTCCCCTCTGCTTGCAGGTACCTCTCACCTTGAATCCACCTTTCGTTTCCACCAGACACTTTCACCTTCTTCGCCAGCGGCATCTTTTCCAAAGTCCTCCATTGAGGTCTTCAGTGGTTTCCGGCATCCTTTCACACCTATGCACCCGGCTTCCCTGGTGTAGGTATCCTGGTTCCTGGGGTATCAACGGGTGATATGACTTTTCATCCATCCATCTTCCACAGGGTTCCTTGGGGGTCCACTGGGAAGGGTCCTTCTTTAAATTTGCAACTGCGACTTACCTATTGACTGACATTGAGCAGGCGGTCGTATTCCCACTCTGCACAGGACATCTGTGGGGTTCCTAGATACTCACCTTGGGTGATTCCTTGGGTCCTCGGCTCTTCTACGTCTTCTGGGTCCATTCTCTGCTCAAGTGGTGGTTCACATTCCACTTATTTAGTATAAGGTTTGGTCTTCCCCTGGGGACCACTGTGTATTCTGTGCTCTTTACGAATTCTATTGAAAAAGTATTGTGTGTATTGTGTTGTATCTCCAGGTAGGAGATAATACATTGTGTTAATGAGTGTTAATAATAAATACATATTTTTATAACTACACTGTGTGGTTCTTTTTCACTTAACCTATACCATAGGTTTAAGCAGTATGTCCAGTATTTGTAAAGCGCGAACAAATGCCTGAGGGCATCACGGTGCTGGGGGCCATCTAGAAGATTAAGTGAGCTATTGCCCAGAGTCACATGATGCTGGGCTGGGCTGACCTGCCGCCGGCGCCGGTAACCGAACCGTGAGCCTTCGGGTTCCGGAGTCAGCTGCCCTGGCCGCTGCACCACACCTCTTCCCTTTACAGTCCTTATGGACAAAGCCTGAAGGCTGCTCTCCACAGCTACCACTTAGAGAGCTTTCTAAGGTTGTCCAAGACTCTCTTTCATCATTAATCCCCTCATGCAGCCCACAGGGGCTACATGGTGAACTAAAAAGTGAACGGTTTTAAAATTGTTGTACTTTGTCTTTCAGCCATCTGATATCTTGAGAAGATCCTTTCACATGTGGTATTTACCAAAGATGCAACAAGAGTAATGTTTATTTGCAAGAAAATGTATTCTAAGGTTTGGATGAAGGCCAAAATATTTTGCAAGACTGTTATTGAATTAAAAGATGTAAGACATGCAGAACAGAACATGAATACCAGAAGACAAGTTCATAGGTAGACCAGAGCCCCAGCACTGTCTCTCTTGGAAACTTAGAGGAACTGTGCGACCTGCAAGAACGGAGTTCATCAGACCCTGAAGCATGAGGCAGGACATCGGGAGTAAGGACGAAAAGGGCAGGCAACATGGCCACTCCCTGTACACCTATAGGACATCGCCATAGGCTACAATGCTGGGTACCGAATTCCCATGTGCAAGAAAGAACCATACGAGTAAACCATGAAAAGAAACAGAAATCAAAGGTGGAAATAAATAAAATAGACAATGGAATGCAGAACTCGAGAAAGAGGGAGTTGCGAAAGAAAGAGAACAAAGAACAAAGAATAGGAAGAAAGGCAAGAAAAGATAAAGGGAGATTAAAATCAGGAAGAACATAAGACAAGAAGGAAGGAGAGGAAGGAAAAGGACAGGAAGAAAGGAAGAGAACACTTAAGGAAGAGTAGGAAGTAAAGGAAAAAGGAATGGAATAAAGGGGCAAAGGACAGAAAGAAATACAGCATGGGGATGGCGGATGTCTTGTCTCTTGCTTCCGCTCCGAAAAGCTGCCCTTTTCAACACCTCTCGATCTTGGGGCTCAGGGCAGTGAAGGCGCGCGGGGCCACCGCTGGTACGCAGCTCATGATTGGTACAAGACAACCCCCATTTACTGCCAAGCTCCACGAGATGGCGATAGGTGGCGCGAGGGAGGGGAATGGGGCAAGGAACGGGGGCAGAGGGAGGGGGCAGCGAGCTGTTTGCCATTAGCATGATCAGCCTCGGCAGCTGTTGGCGCATCCAGCGCTGCAGCCTCACAGTCTATTTACATAATGAAGCTTTTGAAATTTTAAAGCACATCATTTCATTTACAATCCCTGGAGGGACGCTCTTGGGGGCTCCGAGATGCGCGGCTCCAGCAGCCCTTCACTCGCTCCCAGGCTCGCTCCTGCCCGCGGCCCCGCCCCCGCGCTCTTGCATCCTTCCTCTGGGATCCGTGCCCCTGCTCCGCCCCCTACACACCGCTGTGGTTTCGGTGGGGCGCGGCGAAGAGTGGCAGGAGGGTTTTGAGTTTTATAGACACAGATGATCCTGCGAAGAAATAAAACTGCGCGTCAGACGCAAAGCTCTCAGCCCTCGACAGCTGCCGGGTGTGTACAGCGTGAGACTGCTGCTGGGATGTGTAGCATCACCAGGGTGCGAGTCTGCAGGAATGCGTACAGTGTGAGACTGCTGGGTTGTGTAGTATCACCAGGGTGCGAGACTGCAGGACTGTCTATAGTATCCAGGGTGTGAGACTGCAGTGTAATGATGGGCCCTAGGCCCACATGCTAGGTGAAGGAGGACACAGGACACATAGTTGGGGATAGTGGGAATGGCCACGAGCACGTGCGCTCGGCCCCTTTTATTGCCAGCGTCACCTGACACAGTGACGTCTGTGGTGGGTGGGTGTACAGTGTAGTACAGCAGGTTAGAACACTAGAACGTGTCCATGCATGGACACTACATCCCTCCCAATTTTTAATAACAAAACCCAACGTCAACGTTCAACCTGGGGGAGAAAGAAAGATATACACAGTTGTAATACAGTGACCAAACTTCTGCAGAATCGCTCACGCTTCAGCTGCTTGGAGTCGCAGAGGATGTTCTTCCTGTCGCGGACGATGCTCTTCCTGTCGCAGACGATCACCAGTTCACTGTGGCACCAGTCATGGGTGCTCGATGGATCTAGTCTGTTTGACGGCTCTGCCTTGAAGGTGTTCTCACAGTCTTTCCTTAGCTTTACTTTCTTGGCGACAAACGCAGTCGAGTTCTTGTGGTTCACCGCTAGATGTTGCCGTTCATCTTTCGTCCAGTCCTTTCCTTTATCTGTGGCGTGTGTTCTGTTTTGCAAAAGACGGATTGGTTGCAAGACACCCCTCTCACCATGATGCCTCTCTCGCAGGTGTTCCCCTGCCACGGGATATCCCTGAGGCCCTCTGGCTTGTCCTGAGCTGGGTGTACTGTGTCGTGTTACTCGCACGCCAATCCGTGTGGGTGCAGAGGAGACGACAAGTCTCACCTCGGGTTCTGCAGTCGTGCCTGGAGGGTAGCTGTTGGCTCCTGTCTTCGCACACAATGTCTTCATCCTCCTGGGACCTTTGCTGGAGGGCGGCTGATGACCATCTCTCGTCGCGGGGACGCTCTCTCACTGGCATCCCTGAGGCCTCTGCCCCTGGGTCACCACGGCTGGCGTTGTCCAGTGTCCGTGTGACCCCAAAGGTGGGTGTTTCGAATGGTCCGGCCTGCTCACCTCTGCAGATCCCAGGTGCGCTGAAAGCATCATCAAACAGATGGTCTTTCTCCGTGCCACGGGTGTTCTTCAGGACTTGCGCACCGTGTTCTGACGCTTGTCACCTTCCTTGTCTTTGAGGTGTGAGTAGTCTTGCCACACTCTTCTCTCTTTCCTCTATGTCTTTCTCCGTGAGGATGTCATGTCACTCTGGCTTCTTCTTTTGTTGCAGTGGCAACCGTGCCACTCAGATCTCTTCCTTTCCCCTTTCTTTTGGTGGCAAACGTGCCACTCCGATATCGACATACTTCTTTTCTTGTAGTGGCAAACGTGCCACTGCGATTTCTTCTTTCTTCGTAGTGGCGGACGTGCCACTCTGGTCTCTTCATCTCTTCGCTTCACGACCTACTCTGGACCGTTCCTGTTCTCTTATCTGGCCAGGCTTCTCCATGCAGCGCGCGCACTCTGCACGTGTTCCCCCTGGTCTTGTCCTCGTCCGAGAACACTCTCTTCATCTTCTTCAGCATTCCGAGTTCGGGTCGTGACCTTCTCTTCATCTTCACCTTGTCACCAGTTACGTCGGTTGAAGTTCGTGGGGCCATGCTCATGGTCCGCTTCGGTCTTCTCCCTTTCACCAGTTGCTTTGGTTCTTCTTGAGCTTCTTTGGACCACTTGACGGTCCGCGCTGCCGATCACTGGCAGGATATCTTCGGTCTTGCGTCAGACCTCTTTGTGCGACTCCTGGCGAGTCGGCTTCTTTGGTGCGACCATGTGGCAGGTCGGCTGGGCCTTTGTGGTGCGACCGTTCGGCTGGTCGGCTTGACCTTTGTGGGGCGACCGTTTGGCAGGTCGGCTTGGCCTTTGTGGTGCGACCATTTGGCTGGTCGGCTTGACCTTTGTGGGGCGACCGTTTGGCAGGTCGGCTTGGCCTTTGTGGTGCGACCATTTGGCTGGTCGGCTTGACCTTTGCGTTGCGACCGTTTGGCAGGTCGGCTTGGCCTTTGTGGTGCGACCATTTGGCTGGTCGGCTTGACCTTTGTGGTGCGACCATTTTGGCTGGTCGGCTTGACCTTTGTGGTGCGACCGTTTGGCAGGTCGGCTGGGCCTTTGTGGTGCGACCATTTTCTGCTGGTCGGCTGGACCTTTGTGGTGCGACCGTTTGGCAGGTCGGCTGGGCCTTTGTGGTGCGACCATTTTTGGCTGGTCGGCTTCACGAGGTGTGTCACGTCGTGTGACTACCTGTGTCCGCTGCCTTGTCAGGCGCTGGTGCGTGCTACTCTTCGTACCGTCGTGGTACCTCTTCAGTGTAGCGTTGCTCCTGGTATCAGGATCACTTGATGTGGTGGCTTCTTGGCGCCACTGGGTGTTGCTCTGCATCCATGGCCGCCAGTGCCGGATACTTGCTGCGCCCATCCTCTTCAGTGGGTTCCTCTCCTGTGTAGGCGCTGCAGTGTACTGTCCGCGTCCGGGGTACAACTGCGCTGAGTCCGTTTGTTCTCTTGAGGGTTCGCTCCACTGGATGCGGCGACAGCGCAGTCCTCGCTGGGGTGGATGTGGCTCGACACCGTTCTTCTTTCTTCCTCCTTGTTGCTGCGGGATGACGCTGCATCCCTGTGGCACACCGTCTCTTCACCCTTGCAGTTCTGTGCTTCCGTCGCGTTCCTGCGCTTCTGGCACATTCCTGTGCGCCTCCGTCGCGTTCCCGTGCGCTCACCTTCGCGCCTCCGTCAGACCTTGCGGTACTTGCCTTGCTGCCTCTTCTCCCTTGCGCTGCGAGCCGTCGGTCTCCTGTGGCTGCTGGACTTCTTTGGATTGCTGTAGGCTTGTTGGTTTCTTAGTGCTGCAGTACCACCAGTGGCCACTGGGTGGCAGTGTTGCTTTTCCTTGGCTTCAGCAGCAACCTTCTGTACTGCCAGAACTCTATCCCTTGTTTTCCTTTCCACAATTTCCCCAGGCTCCGGTAGAGTGCAGAGGGCTGGAGTGGGGCTGGAGCCAGGCAGACCAGTGAAAGGCAGGACCGGAGCTGGGCAGCAGGTAAGTCTCTTCTCCTACTTTTACTTATTTATTTACTTTAGAGGCAGGGGGCACCGGCACTGACATTGCTAACACGGGAACGATGAGGCATCCCTGGCAGGCTGGCTGAGAAATGCTCTGTCCTCACTGCGGGTAGGCTCCGCTTCATTTCTGCAGCTGCATGGAGGGCACAGGCATGTGGGCTGCATAAAGGGCGAGGCAATACTCCCTGGGGGCGTGGTGCCTCCGCGCACCCAGTACAAGTTAATTTTCGGCGGCGCTGGCCGCTTGCTTGCAGTTGTAGGCGCCGACTGGGGGTCCCGCGAGGTGGGGCATACTCCGATGGCCATCGGCGGCCACTACTTAACTTCTTAATTGCCCTCCCTGCCCGCGGCAGCTTCTTTCAGTCCTTGCGCGGCAGGGAGGGGGGCGGGGGTGCATTTGCGGAGCACGCTCCTCACCGCTGCAGCGTTGATTTAGGGTGTACTGTGAGCGGCGCTCCAGTGCGCCAGTCTTCACTCACTTCCCGCCCCCTGCGGCAGCCTGCACTCTACACGGGCCGCGGGGGGGGAAAGTACTAGTGCTGCACTCCTCCGGCCACGGGCCGGGTGCTTCCTTTTCGCCCACGATCCTCACGCGGGGTAGGCTCCCGCTGCGGATGGGGTCACTCAGTGTCTGCCGTTGCGGTCTGAGGCGTATGAAAGCACGGGGTGAGCTCCCGCTGGCTTCCTCGCGCGGCTCCTCACCTTCGGCCGGCGGGCCTCAGCTTTTCCTCGCGGGTGGGCTCCGCGTGACACAGGCTCCTGTGAGGGGTCGTGGCCGACGCGGGTGGGCTCCGCTCGGTGCACTCTTCGATCCGGGCACGGCGGCAGGCTAGACAGGTTCGGGGTGGGCACCCGATTTCTCCGGCTCACTCTCGGCGTCGCGGCCGGTGCGGGTGGGCTCCGCACGGTCGGCACTTCCTTCTGGGCGCTTCTAGGCACAGCGGCAGGTCGGGGTGGGCACCCGACTGCCACGCTTCCTCCCTGGGGCACAGCGTCGCCTACCAGTCTTCGTGGCGGTGCGGGGTGGGCACCCGGTCACCGCAGGGCCTGCTGCGGGCTCCGCTCGCCTGGCTGGCTTCACGGCGCGTGGCGCCGTCACCCGGGGGTGTGCTCACCGGGCAGTCCTCCTTCCCCCTCAACCATCAAAGGTGCGCCGATCGGGGGCTGCACACGCGGGGTAACGTACCCGCCTCGTCGCCAATGTAATGATGGGCCCTAGGCCCACATGCTAGGTGAAGGAGGACACAGGACACATAGTTGGGGATAGTGGGAATGGCCACGAGCACGTGCGCTCGGCCCCTTTTATTGCCAGCGTCACCTGACACAGTGACGTCTGTGGTGGGTGGGTGTACAGTGTAGTACAGCAGGTTAGAACACTAGAACGTGTCCATGCATGGACACTACATGCAGGACTGTGTACAGTGCCCAGGGTGCGAGACTACAGTTCTTAAGGTGTGAGACAGTGAGACTGCAGAACTGTCTATAGTATCCCGGCTGTGAGACTGCAGGACTGTCTATAGTATCCAGGGTGTGAGACTGCAGGACGCAATACAGATCCTGGGGCGCGAGACTGAAGATCCATTCCGTGTACTGTTCTCAGTGTGTGCGAATGCAGCAGAAGTACCCGTAGCCATGATGGGAGCCTGCAAGGTTGTGTACAGTACTCTTGGCATGAGACAGAGTATGTTCAGGAGGGTTTGACTCTATTATGGGGGATTCTTCACAGAGGTAACAATAAATGGTGCCAAATATGCCGAGCACCCAAGGGTGCGGGGCTGCAATTGCAATAAAATACTGAACACAGCAGGGTACACTACAGGGTGGGTCGGTGGGAGTCCGTCCGACATCCTGGGAATCGGTCTGACCGCCGAATTACAATACTGGCGGACGAGGCGCAGAGGTCGGGGGTAGGGCCGCCAAGATCTCGTTGGGACGGCAGTACCATTCCAAACCCTACAAAAAGGGGGGGGGGGGAGGGGGTGCCCGCACAGGCCCCACCAAAGGGATTAGGATATGGTGCCTGGAACACAGAGCATGGATGTGCACAAACTGCCTTTTTCCAGTGCGGCTTGTGCTTTTTCCAGTGCGGCTGTGTGGCAGCCCTTTTCCTTGGCTGCAGCACAAGCCACAGTAGAAAAAGGCAGTTTCCCACCGCCTACACTGTGGTCTAATCATTATATGGCGGGTTGAACCGCCGACTCCTTGTTGGTCTGTCTCATTCCAGCTGCGATGGCGGTCAGTCCTCAGAATGACCACCATTGTAATGAGGCCCCGTGTGCTCATTGCCATCCTGCTGATGGTGCTGTTGGCAGCAGGGTAGTACTAAGCCCTAGATGTGCGTCTAAACTGCTGTAGCTGTATGCCAAGCACAGGACTACTCATTACCAATTAGGGGGTTCAGGTACTATACAATTCAAAAAACAACAATAGAAGAGGGGTTCAGGTACGAGAATGCAATTTAAACCAAAACAATGCAATATGACATGAACAATTTATCCCATGTGTGGCATGTGCCTTTCATGCCATCCTGCAGGACTACATATGCACCAGGCACTGCACGCATGCGCACTCCGTCTTCATCACTGCCCCGCACTTTCAACTCTGTCGAGTGGCGCAGAGCTCGACAGTCTCCCAAGGTGACGGGCCTGCTCAGAGAAGCAGCGCAGCTTTGTCTTCTGACACCAGATGCTGGGAATGTGAGCAACAGCAGCTTGCTGTGAATGATCCACCTGGAGGCACTGATCACAGAGAACATGAGGAGTGAAACCCAGGAGGGAGATGGCGTGGGCCTGAGATCTTGGAGGTCGCGTAAAAAGACCAATGTGGTATGGCGTGAAAGTGGGGTGCTTTTATTTGTCCACCTGAAAAGAGTCCAATTACGAAGGCCATGTGTTTGTACTTCGTGGGAACAGGAATGGACCATTATTCATGAATGGCAATTGTTTATTTCTGTACGTTGTTTAGCATCTGGCTGGCCACACATTTATCTGTCAGTTGCAAACAATAATGCGATGAATACAAGTCCCGCCAGGGATGGATACGCTGTGTGCTTACTACACATTATGGAGTTAGTTATGCGGATGGGTGATGTGGTTCCTGCAATCATTTTCTACTTTACAATTTCACGTGCATGGACGTGCCTACCACATATATAACAGAACACATCCCTATTGAGCTCATGCAACATCCATGCACTGCAAGCCAGAGGGGCTGGCTTTTCCAGGGCTGAACCTAAATCTAGAGGAGGGGCGGAGGAGAAGGGAAATGAAGGGGACTTCGGGTGGGTCAAGTGAAGGATCAGCACAATACTTAAGAAAAGGCGGCTGCTAGGGGTCGCAATCATGAGCGTTGTACTCAAAGGGAACCACCCCAACGTGGCATGGTTTAAACTCCGATAACTGATGTGGGCCGCCGAGGGATTCATTCCTACACCCTTTGAAGTGACACAGCTACTAATCGGAGTATGGGGCTTTGTTCATTTTGGATAAAAAGTTCTAAAATCGATTGAAAGGTCTTGTTTTTTTATTTCCAACTCGTGGGATGCCCAAAAGATCTCTCTGGCTGAACTGTAGCAAATATGCTGTAATCATCAGCTGGGACACAGGAGTCTGAAAAGGTCATACTTTAAGGTCTGCCTACACACAGCTTTAGCTGTCTGCCAGAGTTCATGTCATCCACAAATGAAAATACAGAGAGAGGGGCTTCGGGTCATATCCTTTTCGCCCACTGGATTCTTTCGGGCATCTTCCTTCAACCATTGCCTGCATGAAGTGTGTTCAGTACTTTAGATCAGTCCACGGCACTTTGCGGATGTTTACACCTAGCACAATCGCATTTGGCATTGCCGATTGACAAAGTAGTGTGTTTCTTGATAGTCTTAGGACCAAGGTTCCAGGTTGGTGCACTGCCAATGATGTCAGACTCAGAGCGTCCAGCAGCCTGCGCTGCTCCCGGGACGCCTCTCGTATGAAATTCAGTGCTCGGTGGCTCCCAGCAGCACCAGCGGAGCCGCTCGTGTCAAAATACAGACCTCATACTTCGAGTAAACAACAGGCACATAATGTGCAATTTGCTTGCAGGCACCCGTTAAATATCAGTACCTTGGAGAGCGCCCAAAACCCCATTGAAGTGATCAGTGGTCGAGCTACTTTGGAAATCATTCACGAGAAACAAGCCAATTGTCATTTTTACACAGAACGTAAAACAGGAACAAATAAAATAAATAGTAAAGGAACATCGAAGTCTGAACAGACAAAACATATGAAATATGTTTCTTTGCTAGTGCTGTGAATCTTTGTTCGAAAAAGTTGGTTAAACATAACAACACTCTTGAAATGTTCGAGAATTTAATGGAAACTTCGCTGCTCCTCTATAATTCCAGTCTGTTTGTGGGGCTATAGCTAGGAAGTTTGTACTATGCAATGGTATATTACCATGCACTTTGTTAATACTGACTTTTGCACCAATGTGGAAACGTAACTAAAATCAATAAAAAAAAATTCTAAACGGAGAGATTGGATTGCACTTGCTGTGTGGTAAAGTGGTAGAAGCCCACATTGAATACTATAAAAAAAAACGGGTAATAGTAATATGTATAGTTACCGATACTTAGAAAATGCATAATTATAGTGTGAAGAGTTAAACAAAAGTATTGGTATTGTTATCATTATGTTCTTGCACACTTCAATGCCAATCACCTCAAACCGAGAGCCGGGCGAAACTACCGCGATGTCTTTAAGGGCTGAAGAACCATAGCAGGTAATCAGGAACCCAAATCTCCACTCTGTGGGAAAATCAAGAACAGGAGCCCAGAAAACCACAGCACCAGCCAAGAGCACAAAGGAGCTGAAAGTATTGCTGATTAAGAGGAAGCAAAATAACAAGAGCTTCCACCGACGAGCAATCATGGGTGGAATCAGCTAAGATAATAAATATGTTCAAGTAGTATTTCGGGATGGGTGATATCCATACTCCCAGGGCTGTCACGAACAACAGTTTTGTGGCACTGTAAGAAATTGGGTTACTGGTTGACGGGGGGTGAAACCCTACTCAAGCAGCAACCACAATTCTGGTCAGGGTGAGGCTATGCTCCAGGACAGCGACAAACACAAGAAGAGGGAGGCAACCACAGCACCGACACAGCCCTAATTGCTGCCACAGATGACACTACATTTATCACAGACAAGGGAGACATGACAACCCTCTTCCTACTGGAAACCACTGCAGCCTTTGACACTGTTCCAACCCTTCCTCATCAAGAGACACACCATGATCGGAATCCTCTGGCTCACCCTACAATGAATTTGCTCCTTTTTTTACTAGGCACTCTCAAACAGCCTTTCCCCCTTTCAGCCTGACATCACCAAGCTGACCAGGGCTCCCCTCTGAGCAATACCCTGCTCAACGTCTACATGGCCACTAACACCATCATTGTCTGCTCTCATGGCATCAGCATTGTCCCCTACGAAGATGAAACACAACTGATACTCTCTTCTCAGAAGACATCCACCATCCAAACCAACTTCATCAAGTGCAGGTCTGCGGTAGCTGACTGGATCAACAGTGACAAAACCACAGTGGTATTGTTCAGAAAAGACCTCTCTTTGGGCACCGGCATGGTGGTCCAGCGAACTGGAACCGGCCCCCTTCCTATCAATACCACCAGAATCCTGGACATCATGATCGGCACACAGACCTCTATGTCCAACCAACCCAACACAGTATCTGCCACGTTTTCAAACCCTCATAATGTTCAGGAAAATAATCACATGGCTCCTGCTGCACACCTGCAGAACAAGGACCCCAGCCCTCAATGCCAGCAAACTAGACTATTACAAAGGTCCTTAAAAAACACAATAAAGATATGAAGAATTTAGACTAGAATCAGCTCTATATTTAAGATGTCCAGCCGGACACTTAATTTAATGAATCAAAACAAGCAAGGCGAATAAGAGCACAGTAATGAAGTGGGACACAGTCCTGCGTCCTACACAAACATATAACAATTACATTTAGACACAAACATTTCAGGCAAGACAAGAGTAGCTTGTAGCCAATACAAATAACTAGGGCAAGCTTCTGGAAAAACAGTTAGTGCATTTGTTTTAACACGGCGTGGTACGAAGGGTTCATGCTTGCAAAAGTGGCGAAAGGTTGGACGGACTACGAGGTGCCTGTTAAGAAAAATTAATTAAATAAAACCGTCTCAATCGTGCTCGATGGAATGCTAGGAGGCATGATACAATTCCCGTGCACTTGTTGGTCCTAAGCAATCAAGATTCCATTGCACGTGTCTGAAGCAATTATAATTCCAGCATGCTTTGCACATTGTATCAGGTTGTCACATTTAGTCCTTTTTATTACGTGTTCCCTAATATCTGCTCCTTTTTCTGCCTTTCTCTCTTATTTTCCCTTTTCTTACAGGCAGGGTATAATTCAGGCTTGTATTATACCCGTCCTGATGATGATCCTAGTATTGTTTTAAAAGGATCGAAACGTCGTCAACTTCTTTAAACAGTATGCACATCAAACCAATGTGTTAAAACAAGTGCACTAACTGTTTTTCCAGAAGCTTGCCCTAGCTATTCGTATTGGCTACAAGCTACGCTTGTCTTGCCTGAAATGTTTGTGTCTAAATGTAAGTGTTATATGTTTGTGTAGGACGCAGGACTGTGTCCCACTTCATTACTGTGCTCTTATTCGCCTTGCATTTTTTGATTCATTAAATTAAGTGTCCGGCTGGACATCTTAAATATAGCGCTGATTCTAGTCTATATTCATCATAGCTTTATTATGTTTTTTATGGACCTTTGTTTTTGTAAAAAAACTGACGCCCAAGTTCCTTATCTACCTTGTGGGTTCCCTTGTTTGATTCAAATTATAGCAAACTAGACTATGGCAACTCCCTCTATGTAGGCTTCTCAACCAAGCTCACCGACAGACTCCAAGTAGTTCAAAACACTGCAGGCACATATTCTCTACCTTCCTGCTGGAGTGTACATAATCGCCCAATCCAGAAACTCACCATCTTTAATAACCCTTCACCCCACCACAAGACGCTTCACAACCTAGGACCAGCCTATCTCAATGACTCAATCTGCTTCCACACCTGGAGCCCTCACCTTAGTTTGGTTGGCCTAGTCCCGGCCCACATCCCCTACATCCGGCACGCTGAAGCTGGAGGAAGTGCTTACTATCACATCACCCACAAGGCCTGGAGCAAGCACCCCTTCCCCATCCGGGCAGCCAGCTCTATCCTCAAATTCAGAAGGAAACAGAAAATCTGACTCTTCAATTAAGCTACTCTTGGACAGCAAAGTCCACACCTTCTAGGGCTGCTGGACACCGTCCCGGGAGATAAGCGCACTGTACAAATTCTAATAACATTAAATAAGAAGCAAGCAAATGAGAATTTCAATGCAACCAATGGTAAACAATGGGCGGACTAAAAGCCCACTATAAGTATTTGGTATTGTCCAAAAGAGTCTTTCCCCTACAGACCGCTTTTAGCTGGTAAGCAAGACCTCAAAATAAATGAACCGTCCAATAACTGGAGGTAGAGTAAGTCACATCACTATAGTTGTCCCTGGGAGGACCCACCACCTCACTCATTTGTTCTCTTCACATTGGTGCTGTTTAGCAGAACTATACCCGTGGCTATGCTATGCTATTCATGTATAAACACCATGCGCCTTTTATCGAGTGGTGCCTGTCGGAAAGGCCCGCCATGGGAGCACCTAAGGTCGTTCCCCCAAGGCATGGTCTGTGCAGTCCTGTGCAGTAAAGGGGGTGCATGCAAACATGTGCCCCCTGCATGCATCCCCGTGTCTCCTCACGCCAGCATTTTCTTTGCGGGATCACCGCCAGAAAAAAGCTGGCAATGTAGAAACTCTTAATATGTTTGGCGGTGCCGCAGTGGCATCACCAAGGATTTTGCTTCCCCAGACCCCCACAAGACCATCAGGGATTTTGGATCCCTGGCGGTTGCGGCAGTCCCAAAACGGTCCGACCGCTGTAGGCCGTCGGATCGCTGGTGCGGTGGTCCCCAATCTTAACCGCACCTCTCAGCTGAACTCTTAATCAGAACCCTAAGTCTTTTAAACTCCTGAATACCAGAACGATGACAATCAAAAATAAGAATCTCCTACACATTCCTGAAATCTTGGTGCCAATATTGGAAATGAGAAATTGTGATTTGTTGTGCGCTTCATTTTAAAGCAGGGTTTGTGACCTATGAACTTTTGTAGCTGCTTCTGGTAGTGTATATAATTGTTTGTATTGCGAAACATTCTTTATGTTAAGAAATCAAACAGACTCATGATGTTTTTATTATACCTTTACCGTTTATAGATTGCTACTGGTGCTCTCTATGCACAGGCCATTTGGGAAACGATTTCCATTGCGTATTGCTGTGCGTCTTAGATGTGTACAATGCCAACACCAGATTGTCATAGAAATCGTGGCACCAAGCACTCTATGTTCACAGATTGCTTTGCTTAGCATATCACAAGATACAAAGCCAATGTTTTAGCTTGCAGCAATAGAGCAGAACCACTTCGCTGTGGGGATGAGCATCAGCCATGATTCCTCAACCCACGGGTTTGGGAAAAAAGGCAAAGGTTGTGCTCACATAAAGCAGTAGAGGAAGGTAAGCAGGCCTGGATACATATTCTCACAATGTCAGAAAATAACAGGACCAGTTAGACTGTTTTCATAGGATGTTGGGAATTTCTTCAAAGTCTATATTTTTTTATTTAGCTGGCTAATGCTCTAATTGTTCGCCATTCTTGGTACTAAAGGTTTGTAAACATCTTACGGTGTTCCTTGACTTTACCAAATTGACGCCCCTCTAAAATAAACCTGCTAGTGTCTCTAGGAGATTTGAACAGTCTCTACACTGACCGGTCCCATGAAGGAGCTACCAGTGGTTCAGTGAGACCTATCTATACTTCCTGCTCCGCAGACTCTCAGGCAATGTGCATGAGTATGGGGCTACGGGAGAGCTACTCAGAAGGGAAAACTACAATAGCCTTCTTCAAATATTTTGTGGCGAGTGTCTAATGATGGGAACAAATGGACACCCTCCCTTGCACAGGCAATGCATGCTTTATGATGGAAAGAACAGCATAACTCTGGTCACTAAAATGGTCTACCCCTTCAAGCCTGCAGTAGTGAACTCAAGCATTGTCCAGGTCTTATCTTATGGCCAGGTCCCTGCTGCAATATTAGAATCAAAGAGGTGGGTAGACATGTCGAAGAATGTTGGCTCAACTTCCAGTTCACCACTGCAGAAAACAAGGAGAGACAACCTTCTGTTCGTCTTTGATTCTCCCTAGAACTAGCCCAGGGAGTCCATTTAGGTGTTAAAATGTCACTCACCCAGAACATATTCTGGTGTCATGCTTCATCATGGAGTCATCACCCAGGTACTCTCTCTGTGTCTGGACGAGCGATGCCTTGACTCTCAAGCAAGCACTTTTGTCAGTGACTGGAACAAACCTGAGGCCTATGGACACAATTAGCTTCCAAAGTTAATACGAAAAAGCAAGACACCCCGGTTACGTTTCAGCTTCAATGGGGGTGTAATGACTGTCAAGAACTGGATTTTCCACCCCACGCAGATCACATTGCTTCCAGTCCGCCATCCTTTCTAAGTCTGCTGTATTGGATTCAGCAAAGTCCCGAGCAGGATACCATCTTAAGGTGAGGTCCACTTCTATCCACTACCCATCACCAAAGTAAATCTCACTGGGAGAGAAGAGGAATAGTAACAGCCTCCAAAGGTAAAAACAAGTAAGCAGCCAACTCCAGTGATATTGTGACTCCAGCTCAGCTGCAAACAGGATCAAGCATGAGCCTCGCCTAGTCACAGCAACCCTCAATGCATCCAGTAGATTTGGCTCTCCAAGACTACTCTAGTAGAGTCAGGCAGTGTCCCTAGCAGGTGTCCATCTTAAGGCCAGGCCCGCTGTAAAGAGTCCTGCCCTCAATTTCCCTTGACCAATGCTGTTATCCACGCTGTTCAGAGAGTCCTTGACTGAGCTCCCAAAGAAGCATTAGAGGGCAAGCGAGGAATTTTCTTTTTGGCCCTGTTCAGGCCTGAGAAAGGCCAAGGCATCAGTCACCCAGAACATCATCTCCAGACTGAACGTTTAACATGTGAGAGGTAGACATCTCCATTCTCTTCTACAATATTGCTACCACCAAAATGAGTACAAAATCATGTAATGCTGCACTGCCTTATTGGCAATAATGTAAAATATGTACCACAGATATATAATGCCTGTTTCATACAAATGCAAAATGGGGAAAAAATGTAAATTCCAAAATGGCATAGTGCCTGAGGCAGCATAGCTGCTGTACTCAATATTACAAGCAGGTTCTAACAGCACTAATATTTGAAATATCATCAATCCAAAGTTTATGACACCCTGTTTTTGTTATTTACCTATATTTGATTAAACCACCTCCTGAAAGCAATCAAACTGCTCTTCTGTTCTGCTCACAGATAACCTACTAAATTACTAATCTGTATGCCTTACTGAATTCCAAAATGTTATCACCCATGGTATCCATTCTCCTAATTTATCTCACACTCCCTAAAACAGGATCTATCTGCATGAGGCAGGGGTGCCCCCTCCCTCCACTGCTGTTCACCCTTGCCATGGAGGCCCTGGCTTGCAGGGCGAGGAGCGGGCAAGACTACAGTGGTTTGTAACTCTTGTAAACGAGGCATTACGTAGCTCTATATGCGGATGATCTCCTATTGTTCCTCCGCAATACATCCACGGAGCTGACAGGAGCACGGTCTATGCTGACTCAGTTTGGTAGGCTGTCTGGTCTTAAGGTTAACTGGCAGAAATCGAACCTGTTACCCATGACGCCCAATAGACCCTTGCCACCTGAACTAGGGAATCTACAATGGGAGCCTAGCTGCCTGCCAAACTTGGGAGTTAAAACATACCATGGCCACGCTGAGCTGTTAGAGGGCAATGTGGGTAGAGCGATATGCTCGATCCGGTCCTCTATAGATTTCTGGAGGACTATACCGCTCTCGGTAGCCGGACAAAAAGCTGTCCTGAAGATGGTGGCATTCCCACGACAGCTGTACTTTTTCAGAACCCTCCCGGTGTGGATACCACGAGCGACATTTAGGGGACCTTTACTCAACGATTGTGTCCTTCCTTTGGGGGACAAGACACAGGAGGGTAGCGCTGGCCACGTTGCAGCGCCCCATGACTGAGGGAGGCTTAGAAGTACCGGACTTCGGAGGATACTACATAGCAGCTCAACTGTACTGGATGATCAAGTGGCTGGCAGCCGGACGGAATCCTGATAGACAGTGGTGCACTTTCGCGACGACCGCCCCAACGCTTGCGAAAATACTACTGAGGGTACAGAGGAACTCATCGGGAGACACAGCAGAAACCAGTGTGGTGACGCGTGGCTGGGCTCTGTATCTGAGGCAATTGAGTGCTAGAATACCCTGTTATCCGGACCTACCCATAGCTCTGCTTGGCTGCCTCCCACAGGGGGAGCACTGGTCGGGGCTAGAGGATTAGGAGGAGGCAGGTCTGAAAGTGATGGGAGACCTTTACCGAGACTCAGGAACTGCTCCCTTTTGAAGATCTCCGAACGGAATACGACTTGCACCAAGGCCAGTTCCTAAAGCATAGAGCGCTCACGCGGAGGATACGGAAGTTCTGGGGCACGGGTAGCGCAGAATCCCCAGCGCTTGCGGAATGCCAGTACGTCGCACTCTCGGTGGGAACGATCAAACCGGTTTCCTGCCTTTACAAGGTAATCAAGCAGGACATACAAAGACCGTTAGACCGCTTGTAAGTGCAATGGGAGGAGTACCTTGTGAGACAGATCCCGGAGAAAGACCGGGATACGATTGTGGAAAGAACCCCAAAGGTGTCCAGAAACGCGTGGTTCAAACTAATAAACTACTACGCGCTCCACAGAGCATATCTTACCCCGTCCCGAATAAGGCTGTATTTTGGAATAGAGTCGGCAGTATGCTCTGAGTGCGGGGAGAGAGAAGCCCACATTCTGCACGTTTTGTGACTGCCCTATCTTGTACACATTTTGGGAGGAGGTACGATGTACAATAGGCAGCGCCATAGACAAGGAGCTGCCACAAACTCCAGACCATTACCTGCTGGCGTGTTTCTCACATATGGCCAAAAATACAATGACCAGGAAATTCCAAGACCTTGCATACATCCTAGCCAAACGCAGGGGGACCGCGGGTGGGTACATGGAAAAAGGAATTAGAAAATGGGCGGGGCGGAAGGGAGACTCTTACTTAGAGAAGCAAGGCGGGGTATAGGTAACATAGACCGAGCAAGAGCATGGGAGCACATAGTGGGAGAATTAACAGCTAACGAACATGGATCCAGCAGAGCGGAATCCTCGCAGCCAGTAGCACCAGACCAAGAAGAGGGGGGAAGTGAATTGGTAGGCCAGGGACAGGTTGACTAGATGAGGCCATCATAGCGACATGCACACTTTAACACCTAGAATCAAGGCAATGCCCATAGTGCGCGAGCAATGCCTGAAGAGACATTTATTTGGAACTGAATGAAATTCGAGGGAGGGAGTGGGGAGTTACTTTGTATTAAAGTTAGAGTGCGCCAGAGAGTGTACACCTAATTGTATATGCATAACGTTGAAGGAAATTAATTTATGATATGATTATTTGAAAACCCAATAAAATCTGGTTTAAAAAAAAAAAACAGAAGGTCTATCTATATGGACATTATCATCATCCATTGAGGCATGTGCCTCACTACCTCTCCTCTGCCCAAAACTACATCATCTCTCACACTATATACGCCACCCAAAACTTTACAACACTACACAGACCTCAATCTGAGGAATCTTAGTGTGCCTCTCTACCTATAGAATACCTGCTATGTTTACAATAAGGCATCCATTGATTATTGACGTCCACAGCCACACTACTGCACCAAGTCATGTATTGACTGTAAAGACGCAGATAATGAAAAAACAACAGCAAAGGCGGTGAAGTTGGCACTATGCTCAAAACCCAACCATTCACACCCCTATACCAACTATACACCCTTTGGTTTTCACTCTCCCTCCTCCATTGCCTCTCCCAAAGTAAATATTTTAACACTATCTTATACATAAGATGCCTTTGATTTTTTTTCCCTCCTAGGACCTAGACACGGCCATTGCCTTATTTGAAGTCACTGGTGTTCCACTCAACCCTTCAATAGGTTTGGTATAGTTCATCAAAACCAACACCACTGCAGGATGACAGCAAGCACTGTACTTCAGAAACATACATCATGTCTCCTACTCCTTGTCTCTAAGGCACTAATTCATTCACTAGTACTTAGTCACATGAATTACTACAACAGCCTGCCCATCGTCATCCCTCAACCTTCTTTCTCCCCAATGGGCAAGGTGCTTAACGTCGCCAACATAACCTTTTTCAATTTGACCAGACATCCACCTAATACTCCCCTCTGCTACAAAGCGGGGTGGCTTTCTACTACAATCTATTATTGACATTTGTATATAAAGTGGTCCTCAGCATTTCTCTCAACTATCTAGCTAACATGGTGACTTGCTACATACTTGCAAGGAACTCATGATCTGCAAACCAGATATTGCTGGTGACACCTAAAGCGCCCTGTGCGGACTCCAGATTCCCATCTCTCCATCTTCAAGGTCTCCATTACTGGAACTCTATCTCCTAACATCTGCGCCGGCCCTTCACTCGGTGACTTCAAATTGAGCTGGAAGAACCATTTCAATCAATCAGAAAGATAGAACAGCTAAGTATGCCCAGTGTATCAAAAATGAAAATAGCCAACGCATAGCCATTAAGAGGGGACTTACCACTTTGCCCTCACCCAACACCTCCCGGGCATTTAAACCCGTTTTTTGCTGACTCTCGACACAAAAGCATTCTCTGAGTGGACCTAGAGGAACTATAGAATCTTGAGCAACCTTTTTCAAGGCCCATTCATCAAATTATGTGAGCAGTGAACACGATAATTCTGGATACCTCCCAAATTCAATACTGCTAATTACGCAACTGGGAATTGTATCCCGAAAATTCTCTAGCAGCAACACATACCCTTACCCCATTTGAAGCATGGATCAGCTCTTTCAAGGACACAAAGGACCTGATCTCGAGAACTTACACCACTACCCAAGAATCTAAGACGTGTTCCAATGTTATACACCTGTCAGACTTACCACATGTCCACTACTACCGCCACGATCTGCTGGCATTGCCACCAAGCTACATGCAAGTTCCTCTATATCCGGTGGTCTTGCTCCATGATCCAAACATATTGGAAGAAAATGAGCAGGCATATTAAAGGCACGCTGGGCTATCAGTTACCAGCCATCCTGATTCTCAGGATACAACCCACCATAGAAGGCATCACCTGCGCGGTTAAGGCAGTAATCTACCTCATGACCGGAGCAGGAGATAGCTCACTGCATTTTCTTAAGAAGTTCGAGCCCCCTCCCATGGTGTCGTGGTTCCAGAGGCTCTGGCAGACACTAGCTTAGGAGTGTATGACCCACACACACTCCATTTCTAAAAAGAGATTCACTCACCTCTGACAAACACTAATTAAACTACCTTTCCAAGCTGGAATTTCTATGCTTTAAACCTTCTAGGCTTAGGACATTGCAACTTTTAGAGTAAAACATATGCACTCCTCCATGTGCGGGAAGCTGGGCGCTCTGGCCGACCAACAATGGGAATTCAGGATATCCCCTCCAGCCACCACTAGCACGGACCATGCAGGAACCGCCTTGAACTTTGGCATGAGGGAACCTGGGCACCTTCTACTTCCACTCCCCTCTACTGGACGACTGACCACACACTCGCATGGCTCCTGGGGCTAGATGGGAAAATATATGGACCTCCCCCTGGTTGCTCTTTATGTTCCTTCTTTTGTTTGATATGGATTGTTGACATAGACAACACGCAATGAAACACGACGTGGGCGGGTCATTCTACTTCTCCATGACCTGTTGCTGACTTGGGCTTTTCTTTATGAGTCTTTTTATGGGTGGTCATGTGGACCACTAATCCTTATTTTGTTTTGTATCGTTACAATATACCAAAAAAGATGTTTGCCCAAAAATTTAAATAGGTCTATCGAGAAACTCTACCATGTAATTACAGTTTCTGTTTCACTGTGTATCTACCAAAAACAGAATATTTGTACAATATCACAATCACGCTATCTTCCTATCACACTATTTACCACTCATGTCCTGTTATATGACATTTCTGCTAGAAATGTTGTGTCGCTCATTTCAAATTGATAGATAAATAAACGTGACATGTATACGAGTATTTTCACCCGGAAGGGTTTCTTGGCGACACAGATTGTTTATCCTGTTCAATGACACTCATTTTCTCAACCTCAGGAGTATAAAAGAATTAGCTGATCGACCAGAATTCAAACCTATGATAATGGGGTGGGGGAGGTAGAGGGGCAATACAGATCCCCACAGTGGAACCTGTAATGCACTGCGTCATCACATGCTGCTGAAGAGAGATTTGTTCCTGAATATTGAAGCAAAGCTCAATTCTTTGTAGAGTTTTTGTTGGCTAAAGTATTACAGTGCCTTTGAAATCAAACAAACTCTGTTTTGTTATTCAACAACCTATTTTAGTTTGAAAAGCCTTCTAGTCTTAAACATTTTACAGGCCTTAAAGTGATGACATGTGTTATGTCTTCGGAAATCGACCTTCAAATAAGTAAGCACCAGCACACAGGAAGTACTTTGTTCACCTTCCTGGTTACTCACAAGGCGTCTTTATTAAGAGGTAGCTCCACCCCCCAACCATCACGTGAATGACCACAGGTGTATAAATAATGGGGGAGGTCCACTAACACCCCTCCGGGCTACGGCCAAAAATGGTCCGCGCCACCAGTGACCACATCACACTCCTCCAGAACCTGCAAATAAAACAACACAAATATAAAGAAAAACAATAAGAGAGAGAAAAACAAAATAACACAAACCCCCCCCCCTCAAATAGAACACGCTGTCCGGGTCGTTAAACCAAGTCAATATGTGACGTAGTTCTTCAGTCTTGAAAACCTGGCGGGGCACAGCCAAAGCTGGTACCTCTCGACACCCCCTCGCGGCGGACCAGACTCCGGTCCCTGGGATTCCTCAGGCCGGGGCATCAAATCACACTCAGGTGCCACACGGGGCATCCTCATAGAGGAAGAAACACTACATTGATCTGACACCACAGGACCCCCACCAGGAAGTTCATCACGGTCCAGTGCCTGAGCAGGAGAAGGTCCACCACTACGCAAATCCACACCATCCGTAGACTCCTCATCAGAAACCAGAGGTCCATTATCTGGCCTCATATTCTCCATACGGCCTCCACCAGGACTTCAGTAAGCTTTGAAGAAAGACACATTCCTGGAGATGCTCATTCCATTTCTTATTGCCGTGATCTTAGTCCCATAAACAGACTGAATAATCCACGGTTCAGGCTCAAAAGGCAAACTAAATTTCCCTTTCGGATGCCGATTCCGCACTATAACAGCCTCCCCCACCTTAAAGGAACTCAATCTTGCTCCTCGCCTTGAAGAAACCTTGTCATTCTTCACCTTGCGTTTCCGCAGTTCATCCACCACCTATGCACGTTAGGCAGACACTGCCTCCATCTGAGGGTAAAATCACCCATAGGTCGATTCATACACAAAGACATCCGGCTGACCTTCGTAGTGGAATGAGGGGTCATCCGATATTCCCTCAAGAAACCATACAAAGCACAATCCAAATCATGCTGGTCAGCCACAGCAATCCTGATGGCTTTTTAAAGGGTGCGCATAAAGCGCTCAGCCTCCCCATTGGCCTGAGGCCATAAAGGAGTAATCTTTTTGTGATGAATTCCCCTGGACTGAAGGTAGGTAGAAAAGTCCTGACTTGAAAATGGAGGACCATTGTCAGTACGAAGCTCAAACAAACCATAAGTAGCAATGATTTTCTCAAACCGAGAAATTGTCTGACAAGCCGTGGTAGTGTCCAGTACCTCAACCTCAGGATATTTAGAGAAATCATCGATATCCACCAACATATGATGCCCATCTGGTAGGCTCCCAAAGACAGCACTTGCCCGCTGCCAAGGGAATGAAGGAATGTCTTCCGTGAGGATGGAAGCTGGAGGGTTCACAGTCTCAGCAGCCTGACAGAGTGCACATTTCATCACTGTGCCCTCCACTAAAGCATCCAGGCCCGGAAACCACGCTTTACATCTCAATCTGGATTTAATCTTCACTACCCCTTGATGAGCCACCACCCTTTGTTAAAGACACCCAGGAATCACCAGCCGTGGACCCCCCATCAAACAGCCGTCCGGGGAGATGACCAGCACGTCCTGCACATTGTGAAGGGACGCCAAAGTAGACCTAGCATCCTCATTACGATACTTGGCTTATCCACCAGGAGACTCCATTTCCCAGTGCTCACTGCAGAAAGACAAAGCTAGAAACACTCAACCAGTCTTGTAGACTCCAAAATCTCCTCCAAAGAGATAGGAAGTGGCCGAGCTCGCGCAACCACCAAACGCACATATTCCTCAGTATCCTCAGCATCAGACTCCTCACTAGGAGTGGCAGGACGGAAATGCCTTGAGAGATAGTCAGCAGGATTCAGTGTCCCCAGCACTGGCAATTGCAATATAGCAGACTTAATGGGATGAGCAACATATGTGCATGCAAGGCATGGAAACCGCATCTGTGGACCAATGTTCACATGCAGAGGCACTTTTATTTGTATGTTAGCAAGCATTGGCAAAGCCAGTAAGCCTGGCTTTTGGCAATGCTTGCTAATATACAGATCTGCGGCAGTTTAAATGGAAAAATGATCCAGCTCTAACACAAGTGATGGGGTGCAAGTAATGTTCCCAGAAGCACTCTAGAGTATGGTTTCACTCCAAACAGACAGGACCAGACATCAAGGAGCCATTGACGGCTAATTTGGAAAAGTTGGTAGGATGCATCCCCACCATCTATGGCTTAATGTTCTTCTGAAAGATGCCACTACTGAGAACCCCATCACAGGCTCAGGAGTAATACCGACAAGTCTGATTGCCTATGGTTTGCATTTATGTGGTAGTATGCTCACAAATTAACGAATGGAATATACCTTTAAGTGATACATGCATAAGCGAGCATGAACTAGGTGACCATCTTCACCCCTTGTTTATCTCTGCATTGCTCTTCCCTTGCCCAGGTGGATGGAGTACAATATCAAAAATGTTTCATTGGTTGAACACTCAGTTGAACAAATTGCATTTATATTGTGCCTGTTAAACTACAATAAAATACACACTTTACAAAAATAAAAAGACATTCTTGCCAAGAAGAGAGTAATGACCCCTGAAGATCCGTGTAAATGTCCAAGGCCTTTCTGAATACACTGGGATTATGAAGCACCATGTGCTTGCTGCAGAGGGGATGGCTGAGAATAAATGTTCTTGTTGCCATGCTTGGAAACTCAAGTGAATGAACCCTATGTATATATCTATAGGACCCCCATAGAAAGACTTAAGAAGGAGGCAGCCAGGATGAAGTCAAGAAGAGAAGGAGCAATTAGGTAGAGTGACTCCTCTGAACTCCAAGATTGAATTAGAGATGACCAGGAGCAGAGTGAAAAAGGGCAGAGGGATGGAGTTGGGTAATGATGGAACCATTTTGTAAGTGACCATTCACTTTGTGATGTGAGTTAAGCAAACAGTACATACAAAATATAACTGTGTATATATTAATTATCTCGAAGCTTCAAGATAATGGGTATCAGGGATGACAAAAAAAGTTAATTGATGGTTTAAAATTCTGTAGGGCAAGATCACACCGATATTTAAATAAAACAATGAGTAAAAGCATGTGTGTGCCCGGAAAATATAAATATGAAATTAGGAACATTCTATTAAAACACTTGTAACAGGAGATGTGCAGGAGAAAAATAGTAATGTTATGCATGCGTAAAAGCATATTGTGAAATTATATTGTGGCCAATGGTTTCAGAACAATTTAGAGGAAGACCAATTGTAATGTACTGTCCAGCTGGTTACAGACTTAAGTTGTTTCCAAAACCATCCCTGTGAAGCACGTCAAAACTGCTGTCTAGTGTTAAGAAAATAGAACTAAAACAGAAAAGTATAAACAAATTATTGATTTCAAGGACCAATCTCATTCTACAGGGGGGAAAAAGTAATCAGAAAGTAATGTTTTTAAGAACTCGCAGGATGATGCTCAGTGCTACAGGCAACAAAAGTTTGGACCTCTGACATACAGAGAAACAATTCAGTTTTCAAGCATCACGTCAAGGGAGATTTAAAAATCTATATCCTGCAGTGCAGCTTTTCAAAAGTAGGAAAATGAAATCAAGAACTTAAATTAAAAAAAAGTTAAAGAAACTGAAATCCATAGGTAATGTGATTACAAAACAGGTAATCGTGTATTTTTAGACTGCCCCAAGTTGAATATTTGTTAAGCTATTCAATTGGGAGAATGATGGTTCTCGCTGCACGTGCAGGTAATTAGAGAAAGGTGATGGACTGCTTTCCAACCCACCTGCAGGTGGCGACAGAGAGGTATTTGGTGGCTCCAATTGCCACCTTTAGGTGAATACTGTCAGGTGAGTGACGGCTGAGTGCCCCTTGCGGGTTGTTATACACAAGTTAGATTTCACTCTTACCTCTTTGCCCAAGTCTTCTCGGATGACTTGCTGAATCTCGTGGAGGCTGGTTTGAGGGGCCTGGCTGTGCAGCACCTTCAGGGTGCCGGTGTACTCCTTAGGCAGCAAGTAGTCGAGGGCACCCAGGTGCTGTCCTACTTTGATGTATGTTCCCCTGTTGGCACAACACAGGTCTCGGAGGCGCTTAGCTGACCGGAGATGTACCTAGGATCATAGAAAGAATTATCTCAAACAAAACGCTACATGTCGCAACTTGACGTGGACAGAGAGGGAGAGTTCAAGGAGGAAGGAGCAAATGTTTCATTGGCAAACAATGGGCGAGCCAGCATCAAACCACTGAAAATGGGAGGCAAACAATATACCAAAACAAGCACTGGCAATGCCAATAGGTCTGACTTATTATGAATGCAGTCAAGCTAGGCCTACAAATCCATGTAGGTTAATGGCTGCCCTCCTATCGGCAGAGCTGTCAGAGACACCATAAATTATCTTATTATCTAAGACGCTTTAATAGCATTACAATGCCATGTGTACGACCCTGAAAGTTCTATTTCAGGCAGCTGGATAAATAAATACAATGATAAAAGCTGTGTGGAGGGCACGCATGCTACTTCTGCCCAATCAAAACATGAGGGTGGAGCCAAAGCCCCTTTCCTGGTGGTTCTCACATAATTGTCTGGGGACAGCTGCACTGTCAAGCTAGATCATAAAAGCAAAGCCCAGAACTGATACAAAGGGGAGCACAGAAATATGGCATCTAAGAACTAGTATAGGTGAAGAAGAGGACCCCAAATGAAGGCATTATTGGAGTCTTGGTAGAACACGAGGTTGAGCCTTACAAATAAAAAAACACATAACATATGATGGAAGGTCTACAAAGAAAACACAGCAAAAAAACTGGATGCTCAGAATCCAATAGGCTTTTACAAACTATGCATGTCCCAGTTCCTAAACCAGATACTTATGTTAAACTATGCAATCTTCAACAAACCTACTTACGTCCTGTTAAAAGTGGTAGTCCTTTGAGTATCCCAACAGCAAAGGATATAGCCGACCAATGCTGATTAGAGAAAAAGGGGTCCCCTGCAACAAGCTAACATGCCCGAGGCAGGGATAATATCAATGAGTTACAAAAAGAAATCTCAGGCAATTAACTATAAACCAAGGTAGAGGGCACATAAGAAGACACGCAACAAAACAGTGTTATTGATCCAAAAATTGAAAAATCCTTTTAATCTTATAAATAACAATGTCATTATGTCTTTAAGAATAATTATTGTAAAGAAAAGTATACACCATATTAATAACATACATTACAATCATCAGACATACATCCACTTCTCATCCCCCTCATTATCAGTGTGTTGCAAAAGTACATTATGATCGTGCAATATATATTTATATCACAAAATAAACAAAGTGTTTTAATTGACTAATACAACAAAAGCTTGTACATATTTGTGCCCCAAAGAACGAAATTCTGTATATCTATGGTTTTCTAACCAGCCGACCAATGCTTCAGTGTTGGAAACCGACTAACCGCAATCTTACAGTACAACATCCAATCCAATAGGATCATCAATTACATATGTAGATAGACACCCTCTCAGGCAATGTGCATCCAGCGACGAACAACAAAGCTAGGTTCCCTCTTCGATCGGTCGGTGGATTACTTATATCCATCAAGTCCATGGTGTCTTCAAGGCGACCATAGAGGGAGCCTCCTCCAAGCTCAAGAACCAACACACCCTCGATTGATGAACCTGCATCTGTTTAACTTTGGGATAAAAATATACTCACAGAAAGTAGTAAAAGCAATGACCCCCATATTTCAAGGAGAAAATGTGTTTACTCTGTATGCCCAAAGAAATAATATGTACGGTTCATACATTGTCATTAAAAAAAAGAAATATAAAAAAGAACCAACACAGAACGACGACGAAGAGAAGACAAAGAATACACACCTTGCAGCTACACATAGCACAGCCACAAGAAAAAAGTGCAAACAATGCTTGTTGTACTAAAAGTGCAAATACAAAGTTCAATACAAAGTGCAGAGATTGTGGCAGAAGACTGCCAGGGCCCGGCCACCAATGCCCTCCCTCCAGTGAGCCTCATGCTAATATACAAATCAGGAGCCTAGGGCAAATCATTCTAAAATATATTTACAAGCACATGTATAATGTAGCAATTCAAAGGGTCAGTTACTCATAGTTGTCATATAAAGTTACAACTTCCACTGTTAAGATACAGAACAAAAAGCCAATAATATCATCATAAAAAGATTGATATCATTCATGCTATTAAGAAAAAACACAAAATTGCAAACCTGCTTAGGGGAGACAAGTATAATGACAAAAAAAGTCATCCAATCCATTAATTCGGTCGAATATGATGAGCCAGCGTCAATCATGAGATTATTTTATTTCAACAGGACAGGTTCATATGACGCAAGCAACATATGCCTCATATGTAAGGCTGAACTGCAAGACAAGAACACACAGAGCACTGGCAACATGCGACCGCCAATAAACTAGGCCAGCAAACATGACTTAATTGAAGGGAACGAGATGGCAGTAAGAGAGGCGGTGATAGAAGTATACACCGGTGGCAGCCTGCAAATGTTCTGTAGGCTTCCTGGATTTGGCTTGTTGAACAGGAATGAACTGTCTAACTAGAGGTCTTGTGGACATGGCGGCATTCGTGTGTGTAATGGATCAGATATTGTTCGTCTCGCTCCGCACGAATTGAATCCCCGGGCATAGGCTCTTCCCGGCTGTACCCTCCCCTCAGGTCAGTACCTTCTGGGCTTCCGCACTCAACTTTCATTTCACTGCTGAATGGGCGCCTCTTCAGTGGCAGCTGCCATGCTCTGTGATAAGCAGTCATGAAGGGGGGTTGATTCCATCAAGCAGAGAGCCTGGATATGCCACCGTTTTCAGCGTCTTATGTTAGGTGGTGGAATAACTTCATACAGCTACAGAATGCAGGTCGTGACTAATGTTGCTACTGGAACAAGTACACCGCGAAATGGAAACATTCGTCCCTTGAACGTGAGGGGAGTGGCGAGCTTACCTAGCTGCGTCCACCCCGAATTTGGGGGCAAAGGTATTTCTGTGCTTGACTTTCATCACATTTCTTGCTAGCCCGGGGTGAGTTTTTGCAAGCTTGTGCAGGAAGAATAGGGGTGCTGCCCAGTGGCGTAGCTAGGTGACCATGATCCCGAATAGAAGCAAAGTAACTGTGCCCCCCTCACGAGGCTGGCATCTCAAACTGCCAGCTGCCGCCATAGTTCACAGCCTTCTTTGACAGAGTCTGCATCCGCTATGCCATTCTTATACTTACTATATTTCCACTCCCTGCACTTCTGCAAATCAAGGTCATAAACCTAAAATGTGGTGCCAGTGGCCATGCCCTTAAAAAGTGCATGCACCCCATACTCAAACTGCTGGCCTCACACTGGCACAATTTTCAATCTGTAAACCACTTACCCCGGACTCACAAAAGACAATGTTAATCATGCATTCACACAGGCCTTCTGCTCACAATGCATTCACAGAATATGATGGCAAGCCTGCAATTGCACAAGGACACTGTTCACACACAGGTACACTGGTCACTAGGGAGGAGCAGCGTTTGGACAGATGATTGCACAGGAGGTACAGGTTGCTTATCTGGTGCTTTGCTCCACTAGTGCAATTCAAAGCTCTTGAAGTCATCTACAATGAAATCTGAATGTCCACTGAGGTTATCTAATCTCCCATCAGCTACACTTGGAGCAGCAATGCAGGCTATGCAAGTCTGATATTTGTAGACTTCTGTGGGGAACAGTCTTGGCATCAAATAAAAGTCCCACTTGCCTTCTAAAAAACAAGATGGTGTTTTTCTTTGTAGTGCAAGCATATGCTAATGTAAATCATGAATAGAATTAAGAAAAAATATGCCAACTATTAGACCTGACAGACCTTAGGGTGGTCTTACCCCAAACATTTTGCCTACTCACCCCCTGTTGCTGAAATTCACTTTTGTGGGCTTTAGGACTCTAGCAGTGGTTAGCAGTGGTAGAGTGCAAAAAGTGCGTGTGCTCACCCCTTAAAGCATGGTTAACTTGGCCTACACCTGATAGGCACGTTAAATTTACTTTTAAGCCCCTAGTAAAGTGGCACAAAATGTACCCAGGCCCTGTAAATATAATATTATGAGTGGGCCTGCAGCACCGATTGTGCCACCCACTTAAGTAGCCCTTTAAAACAGGTCTCCGGCCTGCCAATTCGTCCTCGCAAACAAAACCTTTTCCCAGACCTTAACCTCCCTTTTTAATACATATAAAGGTACACCTAAGGTAGGCCCTGCACAGCCCATAAGGCAGGGTGCAGTATATTTCAATGGTTGGACATACACTTAAGTTTCATATGTACTGGCAGTGAAGCACTCTCAAATTAGTTTTTTACTACTTTGAGACCTCTCCCATAGGATAACATTGGGAGAGGACTCAACATTGGGTTACCTTATTAAATTTAAAAAGTAATAACTTTTGACTTGGAGCAGGTAGGGGTAGGTATGCCATGTCTACACTCAAAATCCGACTGCCATTACAAAGGGTTTGAGATTAAAATTAATTTAAGCCACAATTCTGAAAATGTCCCTTTTAGAAAATTGGCATTTTTTTGTCCTAACCATTTGGTGCCTGCAGCCTATGTCACATGACTGGGCGTAGTTGGCCTTTGTGTATTCCTCTCAGACAGGGAGACAAAGGAAAACTAGGTGTTGGCAGTATAGGACATCCTCTCAGGATGGGAGAGGGAGAGCTTTCCCTACCTCACTTACATTTCAAATGGGCTGCCTCAGCACACTTGCAAAGAACTCAACACCGCCCCTTGTCCCCCTCGACTCCTTGAAGCCTGTGCAGGGGAAGAATGAAATTGCAGAAGCAGGAGTGGGGGGGAAAGTCTACACATTTCTCCCACTTCAAAGGCTGGTACACAGTATAAATATTAGACCCTCAGACCAAATTTTCAGATCACTCCTGGACCTGTCGACAATACAGAAGAAGGTTTGCTTTGTTCCCCAGAGGGCTGACCTGCCGCATGGGATATGCCTTGTTCTTCACAGGATTGCCCTGCTGCTTGAGGCCTGCCTGCCCTGTTCACCAGAGAACTGCTCTGCTGCTTGAGGTCTGCCTTGCTACCCAGAGGACTGCCCTGCTGCTTGAAGCCTGCCCTGCTCTCTGAGAAGGAAGACTGGACCTTCTCCCTCCATCTCAGGGTAACTTGAGTAACTACAAGGGCCAGTTGGGTGACCTCCTGTTTTGTGCTGCAGGGACACAAGCTCCAGAAGCCCCCCTGCAACTGCCAAGTTGACCTGCTGCAACTGGACCTGCAACTGGACGTACTTGAGTCCTGCTGTCATCTGCTGGAGTGAGTTCCTGATCTCTATGAGGTGTCACCCCAGGTTCTGGACCCTTGACTGTCATCAGCTGAGCTCCTCATATGAAGTTTTTAGCTTTGCTGCAACTGGCCCTGCAACTGGACCCACCGGAGTCCTGCTGTCCTCTACAGGAGTGAGTTTCTGATCCCCAAGAGGTGACACCCCAGGTTCTGGCATCAGTTAAGATCCTCAGGTGAAGTCCTGAAGTTTTGAACTCCACGGGCTGGACTTTGAGAAGTTAACCTCTTCAGTGGGACTAACCTGATCCCTGCATCCAGCCCACACTGCATTGTGGTTGGCATGAACTTATAACTTTGTAACAGTCTAGCGCAACCAGATACCCACAGTTAGCACTTTCTGCTTAATGGCTTTACTTAAACCTTTAAAAATTAATATATCTCTGAATCTACAGATCAGATTTTTCTTGTTTTGGTCTCATTTTATTAATGAAATTTTACTCTATTTTACTAAATTGTGTGCTATTTTTATAATGTAGTGTTGTCAATTTATTACTGTTTGTGTGCTGCATGAATACTTTACACATTTTCTTTAAGTTAAGCCTGACTGCTTTTGTGCCAAGCTCCTAGAGAGTTAAGCAATGGTTAATTTAGTGACATTTGTGGCTCACCCTAACAAGGATTGCGGTTGTTGCTTGAGAAAAGTTTTCACCCACCTGAACCCAATTGTTTACACCACCCAATTGTGGAGGCCTTGTGCTTCAATGACAAAATTAAAAAGTAAAGCTTTGCACTTGTCTTCCGTCTTGGAACAGTAAAGGATGACAGAGTATGTAGAACACCGTTTCAAGATAGTGGCATGGTTTTGAAGCTTGCAGCAGTGATACTGATGCTCTGCATAAGAAAGTTGTGGCCCAATATCAAAGGCAGCAGAGCTGCTGGTACTCTACTCAATTAGCACTAGTCTGCATTTGCAGTTGAGCTGCTGGGCTATATATGAGCAAAACGACATATCTCCTGAAATCAGACTCCTCTGGATGTAGGCCAACACAGACTAAGCAGGCAAAATACTGTTACTCTGACTCCCGGACATCCTAAAGACCAGTGGTTGTCCACTATGCAGAATTAGTAGAGTAAAAGGCTCCCCTTAGAGAATCTGTATCACACACCAATGAAGTTTCAATCAATCACACCACTCAACCAAGATCTTCCCGTGTTCACTCCAGACCCTCTTTTTACTGTTCCCACAGGAAGCAGGATCGGTAGTGATCTTATTAAGGAGCGTCTTTGGCTAGAATGGCATGGTGGGTGAGGAGGAATAGAGCGGAATGCAGTCCGAGCGATTGCCAGCGGCAGAGATTAATTCAAGCATTCCATTCATCACCGTGTGTGTTTTTTAATACAGCAAGAAACACTCTCCACCATCTCCTTGTGCAGCACGAAAAACCTATCAAGCACGTAGGACATAAGATAAGGACCCTCCAAATCTCCAATAGCAGACAACAGGAATCTACTTCACATGAAGCCGCAGAAATGCCTTTGTGTAAAACACCAGAGAAGTGGTCCTTGTCTAAAGAGCCGAGGGGAGGAAATATTGAATGTGTGGAGTGGCAAGGTACTCCTTTTTTCCTTATATACAAGCTTCATCATCATAATGAATGCCCCTAAACCATTCTGCAGAGCTTCGCCATTGTCAGGGCTACTTGGATAATGCAGCAAAGACATTTAAAGGATGTATGATGTTACAACGCATGCTTTTACAACGCATGCTGTTACAACAAATTTTTTACAACGCAAGTCTTTACAACGCAAGTCTTTACATCGACTTGCAGTAGATGGCGTGCTAACATTAAAAAAGGGTAATTTACTATTCTAACTCCAGTCCACGTTGCAGTAGGGGAGGTGTTTGGATAGTAAACTACACTATTTTTAATGTTAGCACGCCATCTAGTGCAAGTCGATGTAAAGACTTGCGTTGTAATGGCATGCGTTGTCACAGCATTTGCGTTGTAACAGTTTCGTTGTAATGGCAGTGCGTTGTAAAAGTTGCGTTGTAATGGTTGTTCACCCATTTAAATTATGAAGCAAGGTTATCTACATTATGTTGCAAAAAGATCAAATTATATAGCACATTTTCTGATAGTATTATGTTAATTCATTGGAACTATAAGCAACATTTTGTTGAATATGCTAATAATCCAAATTATTGGGCATACACAGCAAATCCATAGCTTTGTGGTAAACGCAGTAGCCACAGAATCGCCTAAATCCACTGGACCTCACCATTGTCCAATGTTTTATCAACTAATTATTCATGAAAGTGAAGCAACAACTTAACATTCTAATTTTAGTTGGTGCCCTTTGTTTGCCACACTTTGAAGAAATTTGCTTTTTCAAGCTAAATCCCCCGAAAAAACATGCAACATAGAACAAATACATAACGGGTAACATGGTCCTCTATTGTCATCTCCGAGTTCTGTTGACATTTACTAAGCACCCCTCAATAGCAATATCTGGCTATAATACACAGCTACCAATACTGTATGCTCTATAGATACATATTATTCCCACTCTGGTCTCATCTTCAGTTTCTTTAGAGAGAGAGAGGAGGCCCTTCACACCAAGGGAACAGGGCACTACGGATCAGTAGAGGATAAAAACTCCCCTTGGAACCAAGAACAAAACCTAATGGGTATATACACCAATCAATCCACTCCACCCACCCACATCCACAAGATTGATTGGTGGGATGTTCCATTAGGTTATATTCTTGGTTCCAAGGGGAGTTTTATTCTCTACTCATCTTCAATTTTCCATGCCGCCGGCTCCCAAAAAGAGTTGTTGTCTCTTCTACCATGTACACTCTTGCCATCCGCTGCCTCCTGTCCTTTTTCCTAGATTAGTGCTCATCAAACTCAAGATAGGGTGCCAGGAGTATTCTGCGTTCAAGTCGTGTAGAAGAAAGGTTCTCAAGGGTTTCCAAGAAGTAAATCTGGAGGACATGAAAGCAGATGTGGGAAATCGAACAGTGAGGTGAGTGGATATCAGATGCCCAAGATCTGTGTGAGAATCACATGTATACAATGGCTCTGAATAAATGATCACACAGAACAGAGTAGTAAAGTGGGTGATAATATTATGTTCACTAGTGGTGGAGGCAAAGGGATTGTGTTGATCTTTGGTCTAGGCTTGAACATTGCACTCAATGGGACACTTGCAGCATCTGAATGTCACGATTACCAGAGAATTATAAGACAGGCGATCCTGAAAGGATGGGTACTTGCTGGGGGGTCTACAGTTATAATTTTATGTTACTGATATTTTTACAGTGCACGGTCTGCCAACAGTATGGCCCTGTGGCTTGTTTGACAGCCTGAATTCATTTTTCACTGGTTTTCATAATAACTCTGTCGGTGCTAAAGTAATGCAAATATCGTGGCCTATGAAGTAAGGTACATTTGGTCATACATTTAAGTTTACAACCAAACTAACCTTTTTTTATACCTGCCAGGAATTCACAGAATGATTCCTGGCAGGTGAATATGCATTTAATATTGTTAATGTTTCCACCACGAGTGTGGAGAAATAGGCAGTAGCTAATCCCATTCAAGGGGTGGGTTAGGGGAGTGGGTGCTTCAAGCTAAAGTTCACCTTTGAAGTTTGGGAAACCCACAAACATTTATGTCCATTTTCTACACTGGAAAAGACTAGAGCAACCTTTTAAGGTGGGAAGGAGAACGGATCACACCCAGATTTGGTGGGGGTGTACAACAAGGGATTTCGTCACAGGAGAAATGTTCTCCCTGCAGACACAAAGCGCATTTCCACAGGAGACTTCATTCCCCCGTGCGCAGCTCTCCGCTGTACTGGGGTGAATGTATGACATTGTTCTGCAGTCTGTCCATCAACTGTTGTTTTTGCAATGTCACCCCGAGAGGGACGGGTATGCCCAGACATGAGTCCCGTGCTCTTCATGCCACTGGAATCAAGCTATCCTGGCTGAAGAGGGGTGAAACCCTGAAACCGGTCCCTAGGATGCTTGTTTCCAGTTCAGGGAGGACCTGGCTTGGCAGTTCGTGCTGGACTGTTCCCATGAGGCACAGGGTCAAGACTGATTTGCATATGGCTGGGTTCAAACTGGAATGGCATGGTGAGCAAAAAAACGATGGATTTAGACCCAGATCTCTGTATTGGGGTGAATGTATGACATTGTTCTGCATTCTGTCCATCAACTATTGTTTTTGCAGCTCTCCGCTATAGGCAACAATGCAGACAGAAGGCTTTAAAAAAAGGCATAACTTCCCAGACTTGTCATATTTCTATGAATATTTGTGAATGAGGGCAGGTGGCCTAATGAGCAATGATGGGTAATCCACTGGCCGTTTTGAGATGTTTCCTTCTTGTTTAGCATGCTTAGCAGCAAACATGCTTTGGATTCAGTCTATAAGGTTTCAGCAATGCCCAGAAATCAGAGGCCACGGCTTTTCGTTGAGCGAATGATGAAAGCTCATTCCAAATAGCTGATATGGCACTGATTTCGCGAATGAGGCGCTAAGGGGTAGAGGTAGAAGAGCATGGTGGGTGTTTGAAGATCATGCTTGAAAGGTGGGTAAGTGGGAGGGCAGAGTTGAGTAGGTTAGTTGGTAGAACTGTAACTGGAGGAGCTCTTCCACCAGCATCTTGAGGGCAGCCTAGTTAGAATTTCCTAGAGTGGGAAGACTGGTCCATCAGTGTGCGGATATCATAATGCGTGTGGGGAAAAATATGCTTCAGAGTGAGGCCCAAGGCACTGAACAATTAGGGAAGTACCCGGACACAGTGTGTGGAGACCCACTGAATGCCTGTGAAGGGTATTAATGCATCAGCACAATACAAGGTTTTTTAATACTGGTGGCAGGCAGAAATGAAGGATACGACTCCGAATGATCATCAGCAGAAGGTCCCGAGCCTCCAAAGGACCCTTCGAGTGAGAGCTGCTGAGAAGTCTCACAAAGACCACTGACTGACATATGTTCACCCACATTAAAAGATGGTTTATTAACGTGATCGTTAACATTACATGACCACAAGCTTACTGTGCAACATTCCACAATCAGAGTTATGGAAATCCTGACAGTTAGCTACCCCTTGACGATTTACTCACTTATTTCACATTGTTTCTCACTGGCTTTTCCATTCTTTGATTGGTTTTCTCCCTCTTTTTCACACATTTCTCTCTTTCACATGTCATCTTGCACTCCATTTTCCTGTTTGATCCTCTCTCTTCTCTTTGCATCCCTTTTACTCGTGCTCTTTTTTTTGTTTTCCCCTCCTCATTTGCTGATTCCCATAGCCCACTGTTTCTTCTTCTCCCCTGTGCCTGTTTTTGCCCCCTCTCCCCCGCCCTCTCATCCTCTCTCTGTTATTCACACTCACTCCACTCTTCCTTGTAAAACAGCACAGGCGTGATTCAGTGCCCTCCCTGGGGACAGCCGGCTCTCCATCAATGTAATGCAGAGAACAAGACCCTGCCTGGGTGTATTGTTGCGGTGATTTCCTACCTGTCAGTGATCCGCCAGGGTCTCATCCAGGCCCCGCTCCCCCCTCCTCCCCCTCCGCAGTCTTCAAGATGGAAAGGCTCCTGCTAATGTACCTGTTATTGCATGTCGTTACCAGCGACCTTCTGGTAATCAGTTTTAATCTACCAAATATTAATTAAAGACACTTCAATTAGCCAACTACAGAGTTGGTAACTAGCTAATAAAAGCGTCCCAGTGGTGATTAGGTATTGATTGGCTAGAGGCTGGAGAGGTCCCACGATGCTGGCGTAAACGGCCGACTGACCATAGTATTGAATGAGGCATTTGGATGACTCAGAAGTGACTGAGTGTTTGTGGTATTTCTGTAGCTGACACAACTGATATTAGTACAGTTCTAAAATCACAGCAGGAACATATATCAGCTTTGCAAAGAAATCCCAGTACCCGGCTTCCACAGCCTCCTCTGGCAAGGGCTGGCGGACTAGGTAAACAGAGCCCTCAAAGTATCTGCAACACCCACCCCTCAAAATGGCCGACCGGGGAGGGTGCTGTGGCAGGACAAGAGGGATCTATAAACAAACCGACTACACACTACTGGCTTGATTCAGAGTTTTAGAAATTAAATTGCCATAATCTCCTACTGGTTTTCCACTCTTCCAGAGCGTTCTTCAAATTACTTGGGCATAATTAAATTCTATAGTGCAGGTCGATTAGGTTTTTCCAGATTTTAGGGGAAAGCGACTCACATCAGGTTACTTAACAGCAAGCTTTCCATAATAAAATCATGCCTTCCCCTTTCCTGGAGGGGTGTTTTCTTCCTTTACTGATGCTCCTTTGGTTCCCCCACACACCGAGTCGGATTGAGGCAAAAATAGTCTGGGCACCAAAATAAAAGTGGTCGCCATGAGCGAACAAGATAGTTAAAAATGTGGGCCAAGTCCTACAATTCATAGTGATGCCATTTTGTAGGTTCCAGGATTCTGTTGTGATCTTAAAACTTACCTTATCATACCACTGTTTGTCGGATATTTCTATCAGAGTGCCATGGATTTGAACCACTAAAGTATACAAAAAGTGATGGATGGAATGCTGCGTTAATCTAAGCCACTGGTAATCACTTAGGCCGCATACCAGTTCATTGTTATTTTGCACACCATGCCAACTCAGTTTGGACCTAGCCATGTGCAAATTGTAACCCTACCCCAATGTAAACAGTCCAGCTCGAACTTCCAAGCCAGGCCCTCCAACCAGAACACGAGCATACCCAGGACCTGTTTCTCCTTTATTAGGGCTCATCAGTTGGTTATAGTTTGGTTCCTGTAGCACATAGTACTCGGGACCACGTGTGGGCATACCTGTCTCACTTAGGGCGTCATACTGAAGTATACGAAAAAGTGATGGGTGGAATGCTGAATTACTCTCAGCCACTGGTAATCAGCTGGGCTACGTCCCAGTCCATTGTAATTTTGCACACCATGCCTCCTCAGCTTGGGCCTAGCAATATGCAAATCAGTCTTGACCCTGCCCCAATGGAAATGGTCCAGCCTGAACTGGCAGGCCAGGGCTTCCCTGAACCACAACACAAGCAACCCATGAATCAATTTAGCACAAATAAGATGATTGGTGACTGCACTGTCAAAGGACGAGAGGGTTCTCTCAGGCCACATTGCTAGCCAGAATTACATTCCACCAGTACCTTTACAATTCAAGGTACTACAAACATTTGTGGGAGAGCAGTACAGAGCTCAGGTGCAAGAAACACAACAGTAACATTACGCCTATGAGGAAAACACACATAGAAAATGTAAAACAGATTTGGCTGAGGCTTTTCAAAATAGTCAGGCAACCAGAAAATATATTTTCCGATGGAGGAACCCTGATCTCTACACCTCACTCATTTTCGGGGGAGTTCCTTTCCCCATCTCCTTCCGCCCCTTGACCGAAATAAATCTCCACCATTTCCATGGCTGGAAGAAGTTGGAAAATGATTTGTGGGTACCCACAAATGTGTACGTTTATGGATGTGAACGAACTCTCCCCCCACAGTACTTACACCTCAGACTTTATGCGAGTAAATCCTGTTAGAAGTGCAACCCCCATTAGGGGTAGCAAGAGCGATATAAATGCAAACTTTTCCCCCTCTTCTATCCCTCCACAATCCTTCTCAATCCAAATAACGGACTAACAAAACCACTATTCAAATTACTTTCATATTTCACTATACGAATTCACCACTAAACCTCTATGGGTTACGGAGTAGCGCCTCGACACCTCGTATGGGGTAGTAAGCGCTATCGTAAATGCATTTACAATACAATACAATACCGGATTGTCTTCAATTAGCAAAGTGGCTTTACACTTCTAGATTATTAGCGCGCGTAGGTCTGACTTGCACACATATGTACATTGTAGAATGAGGCCCCTACAATCCTGTTTTGCTGTTTCCATTTACTCAAATGTGCTAGTCTTGTACTTTGCTTTCTGTGGCACTTTCTCTCTCTATGCAATTTTGCCTGCAGTTGAAGGTGGTGAATAATTACCCCATTGTTCGCCGGTCCCACTGCTTGAATAAAGACACCGGATGCTGAAATAATATATATCGTTTAATGTGGACTAATTGGTCGACTGATGGCGCGCGCATTGCTGACTCTGCCTGGGTAATCTTTCGCTGAAACGCGTTTCCTTTTCCTCGCAGGCAGGAGCGGCAGCCATAATTCGTTTCATCTTGCACTGTTCTCCTTTTGTCCAGAACAGTTAGTTGTCACTTCTAAGTGATTCTATTTCAGACCGATATTTACATTTGAATTAAATGAACATCAGTTATTTTTAGGGTTTCCTGCAGTACTGAATCCAGTCGGCAGCAACATTGTGAGCTCCGAGGCTTTTAACTGAAGCTAAACTTTGAAAGATAAATGCCTCCCCCGGCCTGAGTGTTAAAACATATCTGACAAAGGCGCTGAGATCGACACAGCTGTGTGCTTAAAAGCAAATGAGTTAGTGTACCTGCAATGTTTTATGTTTATTCAACACGTGTAGGAAGTGGGGAATGTAGATTATGCAAATACAGCTCAATGTATGCAGTAGAACTGCTGCAGCGTGACTTGCTAAACTGAATGAAGTAAGTTTACTTCGCGCTGCCTAGAAAGCAGCACATTTCAAGCGAATTTTGAATACCGTGTGGTAAAGAAACACTGCGTGATTCCCCCAAGATGGTAAACGGTAGTATAGATATATACCGGCAACTAAACCAACGTAGGAAAAGTAGACAAATTGTAGTGATTGTTTAGGATAACCTGAAACAGGTTAGGACCAGGGCTTGAAGTGGGATGAAAAAACTATAGGGGTGGGGGGGTTAAGGGTTCAGAAAGGGGCGTGGCGAATACAATTAAGGAAGTGGCTTAAAAAATTAAGCTAAAAATCTGTGTTTAGCATAGTGTCCTGCTCGACCTGTATTTCGCTGTTTCTGTCATTGCATCCAGATATGATACAACAAGTCACATCCTACCTACACAAGTTAGGACTATTGGCTTTGTCAATTAGGGTGACCAACTGGCATGGGTGACTATTCAGGACTGTGAGTGTAAAATTCAGGACAAAAATTCAGGACAGGAGGTCAAAATTCAGGATAAAACTTCGGGACAAAGGGTAAGTTTTACAGGCACATCAGAGGAGGTCGCACAATAGTATAAAATTAAGCCCGTCCATATCCAGACATATTCAACCATTTGCAAACCTATCCATCATGTATCCTTCCATCCATCATTTCACTCATCAATCCCTCCATCCACTCTGTCACTCATCCATCCATTATCCATCCATTCCATCCATCCATCATTTCACTCATCCATCTGTTATCCATCCATCCACTCTTTCACCCTATCCATCGGTACACTCATCCATCCACTCTTCCACCCATCCATCATCCATTCACTCATCCATCCATCCAGCCTTTCACCCATCCAGCCATCCTTTCACTTACTCATCCATCCACCCAGTCACTCATCCTGCCACCCATTCACCCTTTCAGTCATCCATCCATCCATCCATCCTCCCTTTCTCTCTCCATCAACCCTTTCACTTAGCCATTCTTCCTTCCACCCATCCATCTACTCATCCACTCATGAATCCATTCATTGACCCTATCACTCATCTATCCACCCTTTCACTCCTTCACTCACCTATCCACCCTTTTGTCATCTATCCTCCCTTTCTCTCCCTCATCCATCCTTACATACACCCTTAAACTCATCTGTCCATCCATTCACCCTTTCACTTATCATTTCATCAATCTATCCATCATTTCACTCATCTATCCACCCATTCACTCGCCCATCATCCACCCTTTCACTCATCCATTCACCCTTTCACTAATCTATCCAGCCATCCACCCTTCCATTCACTCACTCACTCACTCACCTTTTCATATTAATTATGAGCTGAGCCTTCGTCAGCAGAGTTGCAGACAGAGGAGGCCCATCAAGCATGTCACCCTTGCTCTAGTTCCTAAAGCAAGGGTTGAGGGGGGAAGGGTTCACTATGCCCTTGCACATAGGCAATCTGAGTCAAAATTCATGCATGATGCACAGTGCCAGGCCATGAGGGGACTGTGACATGGTGTTGCTTCCTGGGCTTTTAGTGGGATGAAAAAACTGGGGGGTCTCTCCAAAGTGGTGTTCAATGTAATTAAGAGTGTGGCTTAAAACATCTAAGCTAAAAATCTGTGCTTAGTATAGTGTACCGCCTGACTGGTATTTTGCCTCTTCTGTTATTGTATCCAGATATATAACAACAAGTAACGTTACACCTGCAACAAGCCAGAACTATTGGCTTTGTCAATGGTGGTTAGTTGCTTAAAATAAAAAAACAGTAATCATGGCTTCCTTGAATATAATTTTGAAAATGCGCCAGTTCTAAAATGGCAAGACTGTGAAAGAAATCTAGCCCCTTCTTTTTAACCTTTCACCAGCTTATTTTTATTGAACTGGACTCTCATGTAGCAGAATTGGTGTTTTTGCACATTTCTTCCATCTGACAGAATGCCCTGCCCTTGACCAAGGTTGGGGAGGCCCACCACATGCCCTGCAGGACAGACCAGGCCAATCAGCAGCATAGAGAATGACAAAGGGCGGGGTGGGGCTGCTCCTGTGCTCTGAGAAGGAGTGCAAGGCAGCCCCATCAGGGAGTTGAGGCTTCATGCAGGGAATAGTGCTGTTCCCTGCAATGCCCAAAATTACGGACATTAGCGTCCGTAAAAGGGATCCTCACGGACAACGGACGTGAAGTCCAAATTACGGATGGTCCGTGAAATTTACGGACGGTTAGTCACCCTATTGTCAATGGTTGTTAGTTGCATAAGATAAATAAACAGCAACTATGGCTTGTATATAATATTGAAAAAGCTTCACTTACAGCCCTGGTGAAACCACGACAAAGTTGCTGCTTCTAAAATAAAGGGAAATCCAGGGAGAAAATGACTCTCTTTAAAGGATTTCCCTTTCCCTAAAACGCTCACCTGGCATGACGTCAAGCCGTAACTTCGCCACTAGTGAAAAGTGAGCAGTGTAAGCACACGAACATCGATGTGCCTGCTGTCACTGCAGTTCGGCTAAAAACGGACCGCCTGCACCAGGGCACAAAATAGAGCCTGATAGAGACCTTTTAAAAACTGACAGTGCTCACTGTAACGGTCTAGTTGATTATTACACACCACCGTCCCGGAAGCCATCTCACACATTGTATCACTCTCTGGCCAGGCGTGGCCAGAGAGCTGAAATAATGGTGCGGAGGTTGCTCGTGACTTCCAGCACGAGATAGCAGCCACGAGTGTCTGTGTCTTTATTTATACTGTGTCACAGCGTGCAGCAGTATAGTACGACATAGGTGAGGCCTACCTGACCTCACCACACTGGTGACGAGGATGGGATGCCAACATTACAAAAAGCTAAGTCCAAGGCCACCACTCACACCGTCCAAGGCCAGAATCCTCACGTACGGAAGCCAGATCCCACTCCCTCTGAAAGGGAAGATGTCGGTGCAGGTCAAGTAGGAAGACTGCGAAGTCACCACGACCTTCCACATAGTGGACAGGGAAGCAGACATATTAGTTGGAAGTCGCACGGCCGAAGACCTGAGCCTGGTCACGTTCGCCAACGCAGTGAAGTCGCTTCAAACCGAAGACAAACTGGAACTATTCCCACAGCTATTTGAAGGCCTAGAGTGCATGAAGAGACCACCCATAAGACTACATATCGACACAGCTGTGAAACCCGTTGCCCTAAGGCATCGAAAGATACCGTTTCACTTGCGACCACTAGTGGAACAAGAATTAGTGAATCTCGAACAACAGGGAGTGATAGAAAAAGTGACGGGCCCAACACCCTGGGTATCTCCCATGGTCATCGCAGAGAAGCCCAGGCAGCCAGGAAAATCAGGATCTGCATTGACATGAGCATGCCAAATCAAGCAATCAGGAGAGAAAGGCACCTAACACCTACCGTTGACGACATACTGGCTGACCTCAACGGTTCGCAGTGGTTTTCTAAATTAGACCTAAACGCCGGTTACTACCAATTGAAATTAGCCAAGGAAAGTAGATACATTACCAACTTTCAACGCATCTATGTCTGCGACGCTACAAAAGGCTTAACTTCGGGATATCTTCAGCAGCTGAAATATTCCAGAATGAAGTGAAAGAAGTGCTGACGGGGCTTCAAGGAGTCATTAATGTCAGTGACGACATTTTAATACATTCAGCCACGATCGAAGAACTCCATCGTTGTCTCAAAGCAACCCTAAAGCGGCTGGCAGAACATGGAGTGACCATCCGCAAAGACAAATGCCAATTCTTCAAAAGATCTATCGAGTTCTTCGGGTATGTCTTCAGCCAAGATGGAGTGAAAGTGGATCCCCGGAAGTTGCAGGCAATTCAACTTGCCCCAGCCTCCACTGCGGCATCCGAAGTCAGAAGCTTTTTGCGTATGGCGACATACTGCAGAAGGTTTATCCCGAATCTTGCCACAATTGCTGAGCCACTGCGCAATCTGACAAAGAAAGAATCTGCTTGGCGCTGGACTCAGGTGGAAGAAGACGCATTCAAGAAAATAAAGTCGGCCTTGCTGAAGAGCACGACTATGGCGTATTTCAACACGCCTAGACCAACAGAACTGTTAGTGGACACCAGTCCAGTAGGTTTAGGAGCCTTACTAACCCAAGAAACTGAACCAGGTACCTGGGTTCCACTAGCCTTTGCTAGCAAAGCACTGACAGTGACCGAAACTCGCTACTCTCAGATTGAACGAGAAGCACTGGCTATCAAATGGGCCTGCAATCATTTTCATTTATATGTCAGCGGTCACCCATTCAGAGTCGTAACAGACCATCAAACTTTGCTCCTGCTCTTCTAGGGGACGGCAGCTCATCCCCCACCCAGGATTGAGCGGTGGGCGATACAACTTCAGTACTACCAACTGGAACTGGTATACAGACCGGGCGCCAAGAACCCGTCCGACATCCTGTCACGTCACCCGGCACAGCTCACAGAAACAAGCTCCGACCAAGAGCTGAAGACGGAGGAGTTTGTCAACATGATCTCTCAGTGGTCATGCCCACACGCGCTCTCCATCGACGAGATCAAGGTACATATGGACACTGACATGGTAATCAAAAGGGTGACGGAAGCAATACAAAGCGGATCTTGGGAAGGCTTTCTCCAAAACGTCCAAGGGTGGAACACTACGGACAGGTCCCGTTTAGGGAAAATATGGAGAATCCGAGATGAACTCAGCCTTGCAGTGTGAGGCAAACTACTGAGGGGGTCACGTATCGTCATTCCTCACAGCCTCCAAGAACGCGCAACTGTGTTAGCGTATGAAGGACATCAAGGCACCGTAAGGATGAAATCCCGACTGAGGGAGAAGCTATGGTTTCCCGGACTAGAGGAAGCTGTGGACGACGTTGTAAGGAACTGCCGGGCCTGTCAACTCACCGGAAACGCAGAAGTACCGGTGCCTGTGATAACCGAGGACCTAGCTCCATCCCCCTGATCATGGGTGAGCCTTGACTTTGGGAGCTTCCCAGATGGCAGGGTCACTGCGGTTCTGGTTGACAGTTACACCAAATATCCCTGCGTTGAGGTTCTTCCATCCACGGCGTTCAATCACCTAGAACCAGTGCTGACAAAGAAAGTTGCACTATTTGGTCTTCCACAGGTGGTCAAGACAGACAATGGCCCACCATTCCAAGGTAGCGAGTTCAAAGACTTCCTCACCCGGTTGGGGATAAAACATCACTGAATCACACCGCAGTGGCCACAAGCCAATGGCGAGGTAGAAAGGTTTATGCGGACAGTGAATAAGATCCTACGCCTAGCCGTTGCAGAACAGACTGACCCAGAAATTGAATTGCAGAAATTCATACGAGAATACCGCAGTACCCCTCACTGCACAACCCAGAGATCTCCGTTGTCCCTCATGCTGGCAGGACCTCGGCGAGACAACTTTCCACTAGCTGACAACTGGGAGCCAGAACCATATGATCCTGCAAAGACCCAAGCCAGAAGAGCAGCAAACAATGAGAAAGCAAGCCATCGGAGGCGAGCACAAACTCGGACACTAGTACCAGGGTGTGGAGTTTTGATAAGGAATCGCAGAGGCGGAGGAAAGTTTCGTACCCCGTATGAAACGGGTTTGTGGACCGTAAGAGCCATCAGAGGGACAGCTGTGACCGCCGAGCGGAATGGAGAAGTAGTAACCAGAAACATCTCATGGTTTAAGAGAGTGCCCAGGGTTAATGTCGAGAGTCAAAGCACCGAGCCCATGGTGTATGAAGACACCACCCCGGGTGAGTCAACGCCTAATCACACCAACAGGGCCTCTCCGAGCAGAAGGTCATCTACTACCGCGTTTGAGTGTAACCCACAAACAGTGACCTGTGAGGGGGGAGCAGTTAGCTCCACAGTGAGCCTGAGTCGTCATCAACATCAATACAACCTTAGGCCCAACCCTCGGCCAAACCGAAAACTGGCAGATTTTGCATGCTGATTACTTTCATGCAAATATTGGAAAAACTGATTTCGGATGGGATGTAACGGTCTAGTTGATTATAAACCACCATCGTCCCGGAAGCCATCTCACATTGTATCACTCTCTGGCCAGGCGTGGACAATGAGCTTAAATAAAGGTGCGGAGGTGGCTCGTGACTTCCGGCACGAGATAGCAGCCACGAGTGTCTGTGTCTTTATTTATACAGTGTCACAGCGTGCAGCAGTATAGTACGACATAGGTGAGGCCTATCTGACCTCACCACACTCAGCACCGGTGAGACCCGGCCTACATAAAGCCCTGGTTAGGACACAGTCTGGGCGAAACATTTGGCAGAAATTCGTCAGACACACCGCAAAGGAATTTTGCACGTGAAACTAAGACACCAGGGGTTCCAGAAACTCGTCTGCCTCGCCATATTACCAGATCAGGTGCCGTTTAGTGACGTCTCGACATTTTGTGTTGGTTCCTTGACTGCCACTAAATGATCAAACATTCACAACATTTCGTAATTCATGGCTTTTGTTTGGCACCTTTTTTCTCGGTTTCGTCTAACATGGAAGTGAACATTCTGCAAACCAGTTGCTTTACTACCGCAATCCGCAAAATAAAACAAATAAATGCTAAAACCTACAAGTAAGTACAAGTGAATTATGTTTTAGTGAGTTTTCTTTTTTTCATGCTGCATATAGTTAGCACTGGTAGTCGAGAGGCATCTTCTCTCTTGTAAAGATTTTTTAACCAAACCTGTATACATTTTGTTTTGTGAAACCATGCTTGGAAATAGTCGGCGGTTCACGGATTAAGATTATAACAGCACGTGTTTAAATTCACATGAGGAATACAACAGCAAACAAATAACCCGTGAGTACAGAAGAGGACAATACAATCAGTCCAACGACAAGAGGTAGATGTATATGTGCAAATAAACAGGCTCGGGTAACATTTTCCACCCTTCAACTAGACACAAACAAAGGGGGGTTATCATTACCTCATTTTCCAAGGTATTACCAGGCAGTTTTGGCCAATCAGTCAATACAACTAGCAGCAACACCATCGAAATATAATTTTCTTTAAATCATATGCTGAAAGAAAGTGCAATCAATCTACCCGTTTTTGTTCGGACAAAAAAATTACGTAAAAAAACGAGGTATAAGATTATAACGACAAAAGTTTCACGCACCCAGCTATTTTTCAAAGCATATAATGTACCGGCATGCCATGCACTCCCCTCCCTCCAAGACTGTGCGATTCGGGGTCTGCAGCTTCCACAAGGGGTCCTGCAGTCGTGGAGGCTTCTGCAAGCGAGGTGACTTTTACAATCTTACGGATTTGATAACTTGGGAATCGCTGCTGCAGCAATTTGGTAGCCAAAGTCTATGGTAAAGTTTTATCCAAATGACCAGTTTTCTCAAGAACACCTACATATTGATTGATGACACAGCAAGAATCATGATAAGGGGTATTAACGATAAGAAACTGGGTGGAATTGGAAGCTGGTATTGTGTGTTGCATCAGATTATTCACAGTCAATTTGTGGAGGAGATGCTGCCAGAAATTTTCCAAGAAACAGGCTGCAGGTCTAATATTAAAGAATGGCAACTATTGTGTGATATTGGGCACAAAGCCCTAAGAGCAGCCAGTTTTAAGAGAATGGCCTTCCTATCCAGAGGGCTGGCAGAATTTACGCCTCATAGTCTTCACCAAATGTTCCCACCAACTCCGGATCAATGTTTTAGTTGCAGGATGCAAGGGGTGGGTGGGTACATATTTTGTTTTCCGTGCCCTAGCCCAGTGGTTCCCAAACTGGGGTCCGGGGACCCCTGGGGGTCCCTGAAGCCTCGTCAGGGGGTCCGCGACTACTTTGAAAATCGAATAATAATAACAGATCAATAAAGTTTAGATATATAAAGAGGCTAAATGTACAATTGAACATTTTAAAACTTACTGTAAATGTGAAGGAATTTGAAACTGGAGGCTAAAAATTAAATTGCTATCCTCAAATTGATTTGCGGGAACAGTGCAAGTGCATCAAACTGAATATAGTATGGATGATGAGTGGCCTCAATTGAATTTAGAAAAGCTCCAACAATTCTATTAAAATTACATTTTGATTTCTATTTTAATTATATGTTTTCTAATTAAATACAATTTGTTATTTGTGTATTTGTTTGAATGCTTTTTTTGTATTTTTGTGTATTGTTTTGTGGTTCAAATCATAAACATTGCTTAGGCCGGGGTCCCTGACTTCCAGTAATGACTCGTGGGGGGTCCCCGGATTCGAATAATGATTCATTTGGGGTCCCCGGGTTCCAGTAATGATTAAGTGGGGGTCCCAGAAGTCAAAAGTTTGGGAACCACTGCCCTAGCCTACAGTATTTCAGGGAGGGGGTTTTCAAGATTATTAGTCATTGTATGTTACTAGATATTGCTCCATCGACATCACTAGTTCCATTTGGCTTTTCGCACAGGGGGCTCCAGCCATCAAGACATCGCCAGTGCTTTATATGCATTGCAGAAGGGGTAGCCAGGTCACTGATACAGCAGAATTGGAATTTATTAAAGGTGCTGCCAATAGGTCAGTGGCTCGCTAAGGTGTCCTGGATTTATCCGTTTGAGGCGGCATATGCAAAGAGGGTATGGGCACTACGTAGATTTAAGGCTATATGGGCGGAGTATTTTTCAGTCGCTTTCCCAACGTTAGATAAAGACTAATTATTATGTGAATTAGTTAAAAGAGATATGTGCTCTAAACCTCTGCTCTGGGTGCAAGAGGATAATGCCTATTGCAAGATCTTAGTATTTGTTTCATTCAAATTTAGTGTTGTTATCTTTTCTTTTAATGTAGTATGATACTAACTGTCCTTACAAGGGGAAAAAAGGAAGAAAAAACGGGGGAAAAATATGATATTGCTGCTATGTGGACTATGTATTTAGGGTAATTATAGATTGGTGAATTTGATGATTATCTGCTCTTTTGTGTTCTGTTTTTATCTGCCTTACACTTGAATCCCATTTTTATAATTTATTTTTTAGAAATGTATGAATTTACTGTATTCCCTGTTTATTTCTCTTGCTCAATAAAAAGAGGTAGATGCTGCATCTCAATTCGGAAATAACGCCATCTTTCCAATGTTTAAAAAAGAGTAAGTAATGGCGCGTTTGAAAGCAGCTCTTAGAAGGGACTGGGACAGAGCACCACGAGCAGTAAAGATGCACATGCCTAAAACAGATCACTGTTCACACACTGTTCATATGCCTTCCAGTAACAAGTTACCCTTCCCTCGGTCTCAGTTGAGAGGCCAAGAAAAGAATAGGCATGAATTCTGGTTTTCTCCTGAATGGCAATCTGATTGTGTTCTTGTGATATATTCCACACTGACAGTTTACACGAACAGCTAAAACAATTCAGATGTAAGTTTGCACATCAAAAACACAATTACTCCTTGACAAGTTGTCAGCCACGCTTCACCAGTGGTATGCATCAATGGCTCAATGCTCCTTCCAACCAACATGCAGAATGTCAGAATGTGCAGACGGTTTAAAGCTCTCTGTCAATAAACAAACCTGCGAGTATCAAGTTACTTTAGTTTTAAACGAATACCTTGCTTTATTTCTAGCAAGACACATTTAAGACTGGACATATAAAAGCGGGTTCACTGCTTATCTTTGTATGAACTTTGCATTCCTTTGGGCCAGAAGGCCTTCTTCAGCTCAGCCAGTTTCAGACTAGCACATCCCCCCCCACTAGTACTTGACTTGTTATCATTTCAGTACTTTTGAGTAAGTGCTCTTTGTAGGGTTACATTGAGGATTCTCCATCCTGCAAATGGGTTGATGCTTAGTTGAAACTGTTGAGGTTTCATGATTATCAAGTGGGGGATTTTCCAGAACTAAATTTGCTAAACTAGCTTTGTTAAGATACATCAGTAGGTTAAGGGTTCATTGCAGAAATATGTCTGGGCCTTGCGGACAGCGGATCTGCACACTCACATGGTTTAATCAGTAGGATATCTTTGAAGAAATCTAAAGGAACACGTTTCAGCTGGGTAATAATAGCTTTTTATATTTATGCATCAAAAGACAATTCAGTTTGTGGGATGAGTTACCGACATGGTGCATGTTATTTACATTATTCAAGCAATCTGTTTTTTTTTTAAACGTTTATTTTTGGTTTTTTAACAAACAATGCAGCAGTAGTTGATACATTAACATCATTTGCACAGCGCCTGGTGTCCTAAGGTCAACATCCTGCCAAATGTAGTATTTCAAGTGACACTGAGGCATGGTAAAAACATTACAATCTTTACATGTACCAAGAGGGAGGGCGCCCAGCAGTTCCGCGCACACCCACTACTCCCGGAGTCCATTCCCAGCTCCATCTGGTCCACTATCGTACAGTTCAGTGTCGTGTGAATAATTCGCCGAATGATCAGCATTGAGGGCAGAATTACAAATTTCCCGCCATTCAGGTCTGACTGCAGCTGATCATCTTTATGAAGTCATTTTATATGGACTTCTTCCGCTAAGGCCCACTCCCTCACATCTCTAAGCCATGCTGTTACGTCTAAGCTTCTTTGTCCCATCCAGGTTATGGCCACTCCGCGCCTAGCCAGGACCATCATCAGCTGCAGCAGTCTGTATGCCATTTTCCGCTTCCTGTTTTTTTTGTATACAGCCCAACAGGCATTGTATTGGCTCCTCTCACAATGGGAGACCTGTGCTTGCGCGTACCCTTGCCACAACTCGAGGCCAAAACTGCCGCAGCCCACCACATGTCCAAGCCAAGTGCAGGAAATCTGCCCCTCCATTCCCCATCTAGGGCACGTGTCAGTGTGGCTTTGCGAGATACGCCGTAGTTTCAACGCTTCTGCTTGAACCTTGCGTTACAAGAAACTGTATCTGTAAGCGTGCATATGGCTGCCCAAGTCTTGTCATCAATTCATTCATTTAGATCCCCCTCCCATGCTGCTCTTGCCCGCGGGGCCGGGCCAGATGAATCTAACCTCATGGCTCTGTATAGGAGCAATATCAACCTGGCCCGAATCCACACGTGAGCAGCGTGTCCAGTGAGTGTCGGCTGTGGAATATCGGGGTACTTGGGCCAGGTGATTCTGCCAATCTCCAAAATATCCATATTGGGAGCTCCCTGTGAAATGGTGCATGTCTCAATTCCTTTTCCACTTATTGTTGCCATATATTCGCAGTTTGGCATACTACTTATGGCAGGTCCTTACTGACCCCATTACCCTGCATCAGCGCTAGCGGGAGCTTATCCGAATGCACTCGGCCAGCAAGAAGTAGTTTTTCCCAGTTGTCTATTTCTTCCAACCAGCGGGACGCATGTTGAAGCTGCGCAGCAAAATAGTATAGGTCAAAGCATGGGGCCTCGAGACCTCCCTCTTCATATATGTGTGTCAGCGTAGTCAGTGCTACCCTACTGCGTTTTCCCGCCCATAGTAAGGAGACGAGGACAGCGTTCAGTTGTTTAAAGATCCGAGTAGGGATCGGGCAAAGTGAATTCTGGAGCGCTTAGAGGCAGCGAGTCAGCATCACCCTTTTAGATACTGCGAGTCTGGCCATTCATGAAAGCGGCAGTGTATTCCAGAAAGAGACAGAGCGTCTCAGGGCGTCTTCTGACTCTGTCCACATTCAGACCTATTTACAGGGCATTGTCTAGTGCTATCTAGAAGCCAAGCTACCGGAAATGTGCCCATTCCCATCTAACTTCCAGGTCTGGGAGACCTTCTGAGGGCAAGGTGGCCATGCACGCCAGGGGGGGAAATCAGGGATTAGGCCGGTTAAGTCGCAGAGACCACGCCAAATTGCTCCAAATGCTGCAGGAGCCTGGGTAGGTCAACCCAGCGGGATGTTACATAAAAAAGGGCATCATCAGCATAAAGGGAGCTCACATGAGTCGTGTCTCCCACCTGAATACGTAGGAAGGGCGGTTAATGCACTCCGAAAGTAGTCCGGCATTTCAAATATTCCTTTGTGAACCGAATCAAAATAATGCATGCCAGCGGGGTATCACTCACTGATCCCACCTCCATACCCCACTGCCCCATCTTTGCTCGCATCCGTGCCGCCAGGGGTTCAATGGCCAAGGCAAAGAGGAGGGGGGAGAGCAGGCATCTCTGGCACGTGCCTCGCTCCAAGAACCACTCCTCCGAGCGAGCCTTTCCCACCCATACCTGTGGCTCTGTGTACAGTATTTTAAGCCAGCGGCGGAAATGCGGCCCAAGTCCTACTGCTTTATGGACCTCAAGCAGGTAACCGCAGTTAACTGTATCAAAGGTCTTTGCCAGGTCTATTGGCACGAGTGCGAGTTCGTCGTCTCAATGTTTCACTTCTTGCATAATGTGGGTTAGTAGACATAGATTCATGCCAGTGTGGCATCCAGGAATGAAGCCACATTGGTCTCCATGTCTAAGGTGTGGCATATGTGGGCCAAGGCGAGAGAGAGGCAAGGAGTTTGCACAATATTTTCGCGTCCGTATTGATCATGGGTAATTGGACAGTAGGAGTAAGGTTCACAGCTGTCCCCACTCGGTTTCTGCACCATACATATTTTGCCTTGTCTCATGGTGGTTGGGGGGGGTTCCTTGATCGAAGGCCTCCTCATATACCTGCAACAGTGCCAGAGTCACTGGGTCAGAGTATGCACGGTAGAACTCAGCCGGGAACCCATCTCCCCCTGGGGCCTTGGCCCCTGGGAGCATTGATAATGCTGCTCGATGTTGCTGCATCTCTTGGAGGATTGCAGCCCGGCTGTGTACTACCTCATCTGTGGGCGTACAAAGAGCAATAATCGGGGCAGGGTTCTACTCTCTGCGCAGGATCCAAGCCAGGAGTCGTCCCGACTTGTCACTCTCTCTATGTAAGCGCTGTTGGTACTGAACAAGTGTATACTTGTCTAGTCTGTCCCAGATATCGCTTATGCGTGCTCTTATTTCCCATTCTCGGCCAGTGACGGTTGGATCAGCCTGGTCCTGGGCCTGATCCTCTGCCAATACAGATTCCTCTACTTCAAGGTCACATTGCAGTTGCCTGCGGACCCTGCATATCAGACCTACAGGCCCCTCGTATCACGGCTTTCAGTGCTTCCCATTTCATAGCTCTAGAGGTGCTCGCCCTATCCCAGTTAATTGTCATATAGTCAGACAAGACATGGGATATGTTCTCCCTTCCAACCGGGTCTTCTAGGATGTCGGACGGCATCAGCCACGTTCTAGTGAGGTGTGCAATTGAGCACCAGTGGCCCATGCAACTAATTGAAGAGTGATCGGAGAGCAATCGGACCTGATGGGTCACCTCGACGCTCAGGTCAGTTTCCGCTGTAGAGACCAGAACCCTATCTAGCCTGCTGTGCGTGTTATGGGTAGAGGAATAGCAAGTGTACAACCTTTAAGTCGGGTGTCTATCCCTCCATATATCTTGTACTCCTAGGTTTCCCATTATATCCCAGAGCCTCTCAGTCATTCGTGGCTTGGTGCCTTTTCGAGGTGGGTGCCTGTCTAGGTCAGGGTCTAATATACAGTTGAAGTCTCACATCCAGAGAATCGGGGTATCTAGGTCCGATGTTAATACGTCTTGTATGGACAGGTAAAAGTCTGGGTCATCTACACTTGGAGCATATATGTTCACGATAACCATGTCTCGACTTCTAGTTTAGCCCTAAGCAGGATGTATCAACCGTTGATGTCAGCTTCTATGTACTGTAATGCAAAAGGCGTGCCCGGGCTACGCATATCAACACGCTTCCTGCGTAGAGTAGGAAGAATGAAATATCTGGCCCCTCCATTTTCGCGCTAACCTATGAGCCCTCACGTCATCAAGATGGGTTTCTTGTAGACACGCCACGGATACGTGGTGTCTCCGGAGAAACTAGAGTACCCTGTAGCTTTTGGTGCATGTGCCCAACCCCCTTACATTCCAGCTGATGAACTTAGTCCCCATTGTCATGGTAATGTTCTACAAATTTGCTCTCAGGCCTCTTGTCGTGCAAACCAATCATACTTAACATATACTGCGTAAAACAACTGAAAACGTACAATGAAAACAGTCCCACGAACTCCCGTCCCCCTCCCACAGACAAATGACGTGCAACAGTGCATACGGCTATGCCCTCCCCATGCTTGTACCAGGACTTGCACAGCCTCCCCTGCGGCCCAACTGGGGCCATTAAACTTCCCTGTGAATCCGGCCACCCGGCCTAGCCCAACAATTGCAACAATTTAAGGTAATCCAGCAAGAGCCCCCGTGCTTGAGGGCTATACTCATCAGAATTACAAAGTTCTCAGTTTCACATCTTAGTTCAACGATTCTCCATTCCTCTAGTTGGTCGCCCCGGGCCCCATCTCGTAGATGCTCCCTTTCACACTCCTCCCAATCCCAATTATCCCCCTGATCACCAGATGTTTCACTAGTACAGTGGACTGTGGTTAGTATGTTCAAAACGGTACACAATAGCGGATCAGTGTCTGCACAAGGTTCTTGTTTTTATCCTGCATCCTCTGTGAGTAGGGCTGAATCCAGGATGGTTTCGGGAACCACTTCAGTCGTCAGAATGAGCGTTTCAGGAACATTCCCCGGGTCAGTCCTAGGTTCCGCCATCGGAGGGGAGGGGGCACCCAGGTCTATGGATCCTCTGTTGACTCGGTGCATCTCCATCAGTGGGCCGGTCCCCACGTCTGTTGTTTTGAGGCACTTGGTCTGGTCGGGATCCCCAACCCCTCTGACTACCTCGCCGCTCCCAGGGGGTAGGGGGGGCGTCACTCCAGATTTGCAGCCACTTTCAGGCCTGTGTCTGTCTTGCTGCTCACAGGATACAGTCCCTGTCTTGGTAATTTAAATTTTTAGTGATTATTGCCCGGGGGGAGGACTCCTGGGGGCAGAGATGGGAAAAAGGCTCTGTGTGCTCTCTCCACTGTGAATACGTCAGAGAGGCCTTTAGGGCATAGCTTGGTGCGCATCTAACGTTCCAGGAAGATTTCGGTCAAGCCTTCCTCGAAACGCTCAGGGATCCCCAGGAGTCTAACATTGCTACATCGAACACAGCCCTCCGCATCCTCAGTCCGACTTTCCAGGGCTATCGTGGCCGTGGATATCTGGGCCTACTGTTGCTTGAATGAGGCCACCTCTCCTTTTAGACTTAGTATGCTCCCCTCGGCTGTGGTCACCAAGGTGCGTTCTTCAGGGGCAGCGCCACATCAGGGAGGGCCGGCAGAGGACAGCACCGCCTCTCCACTTCACCGGCATCACCCCGCCAGCCCAGGCCTCAGCAATTTAATCTGGTCCGGTCATGCCCGGAGGGGCAACCGTGGCTCCTTGGACAGGCACGCCCGGGGGGGCGGGGGCAGGAATCCAGGATCCACCTCCGATCGGGGCAGAGCAGGCCCTGTAGCCGAGGAAAGGGGGTCTCCGCTCTCGTTTTTCTTCCCCCTCCTCCAGGTGGGGGGACTCTGGCCTCCTCAGCGATGGGTCGTCTGTCCGTTCATCCGCAGCTCACGAAAGGTTGTCAGTGCAGACAGGGCCCCTCCTCCTTCTGTCGGGTCTGGACCAGGGCCAAACAGAGCAGTCAAGCAGCACTACGGGATCTGGCTTACCAGCAGGGAGAGGTGTCAGCAGGGTTTGGGGCAATGCCCATCTTCTACTTATTTCAGACCCCCAAGCCAAACACCCCGGTCCGGGGGAGACATGGAGGTAAGCTGGGTGGTGTTAAATGGTGCTGCTGGACAGGATTTTTCAAGATTATTTGGCAGGCTGGCCGGGACCTTAGAGAGCGTATGTCCTGTCGGCCATGTTGCTTGGCCACGGCCCCAGCCATCTTTTATTTTTAGAGCCTCCAGCATGGCAAGCTTGGTCCAGGTATCATAGTAATAACAGGACTTTAAAGTATGGATACTCAAAGTGGGTAGCTAATGATTCAAATAATGGCATGTGTATCTCAACTTACCTAGGCATGTGCATCACATTAATAGGTTCAGAGCATAACTCCACTCAAACTACTTTGCCTACTTTGGCCATACCTATGCCTTGATCAAGCTAATGATCCAAGTACTTTGGGAAGATACTTAGTATCACAAATGCCTTACACAAGTTTATTATTCTCTGACAGTAACAATTGTGGCTGGTCTGAGGTTTTCACTCTAATTTAGACCCCCTTGTCTCCATCTGGCTCTATTATACCATATCCTGATGCATGTCAAGGTGCTGTTCAGTTTAGTACTGACCTCCCAGATAGTCCTTTGGAGGAGAACAGACTTTTGGAAATAAAGAAAGATTTAACGGGGGTCTTACATTTTCAAAAGATCTTCAAGTCGCAGCTGGTTGGCAGGGAGTTCCAAAGCACAACTCCCTGACTGAGTGGCTTACAAATGTACCACCCTTCACCAATGAAGAGAGACGAAACAAGGAGTCTTGACACACAATACTCTTGCCCATTTATCCTGGCCTTGTTTGGATGGAAGCAAAAAAGTATCAGTTTGGTACTGGAGAGGGGATGTTTATGGATAACAAGGTTTCAAATTCACAGGCGTTTGGAATTAATTTGGTGATCAGTGTGGTTTCCTATTAGCCAAGGAAACTGTTGAATTTCTTATAAAATCTGATCCCTGCATTTTGTACTAATTGAATATTTTGCACCAGATCTTTTGAAAAGCCACAACACAGGAAATTGGCACCGCTCAGTGTGGGAATTTCCTATAGATCCTAAGACTATACCTCTGAGAAAGGATGGACACTGATGAATTATCTTTATAAAGGAAGATGTGACTGACAGTCTTACTGATCAGTGGTTTCCTAGTAAGACTTGCTTCTACAACAGCGGTATCCAGCGTACGACCAGGAGTGCTACTCCATGTCACAGGTTTATGGCAGCCACACGTCATATTAATATACATTGAATCTAAATGGAACTCAATTACATAGCTTGGGGTTAGCTACTAAATTTAGCAGTGATGCTTTGGTTCTGCCTTCCACATCCTTTATGATGAGTTACCTCGAGTTTTTTCCTTTTACCTTGTGAGTAGGCTGGAAGAATTGACCCGTACGAGGTGGGCGTAGAGGTTGGTTTCCAGGCTACATAAAATACTCTGGATGCTACCTGGTCCCACACAAATAACCGTGATTCAGGCCTTGATCATGGCTAGGCTGGACTATGGCAACGTCATGTACTTAGGAGCCAATAAGGAGGTAGTTCGCAAACTGTAAGTGGTTCAGAACTCTGCGGCTAGACTGCTTTGCTATGTGCCGAAAATGTCCCCCATTTCAGGCGCTCTTCACGACCTCCACTGGCTCAGGATAGAGAACCGTACTAAATTTAAGGCCTTATGCTATATGCATAAAATCAAGCTGGGCACAACACCCCTATACCTGTGCGCCTTAGCCCAGACTTACCTCCCGATACGATCGCTCCAATCTTCATCTCAAGCCAAATTTCTAGAGCCGAGGTTCAAACTTTCACGTACTTGCGGACGGTCCTTCTCCTATCTGGCCCCTGTGCTGTGGAACTCGCTTCCCACACCACTCCGTCACGAAATCAGCCACAAGAACTTTTGTAAAGGCCTCAAAACCTATTTAATCAGTAGATGTTGTCCTCTCTCTCGTACTGTGTCCGCCGGCGCCGCGAAACCTCCGGGTAGCTGTGCGCCTTACAAATTTAATTTAATAATTAATAAGAATACGTCAGATACTGGAATTTCCAAGTATTTCACTTTTTCTCTCTTTCTGTGTAATAAATAGGCTTTCTTACATTCAGATATGTCTGGCACACTTGCGGTTGCTTACATTGTTCTTCCAACCATCTACACAATTTAATATTGGAGTATTTATTGCATATCTTTGAAACTGAAGACCCTCATCTCTGATGATGTCTAAATGAAGTCACACGTATACTCTAAAGAGATATGGCGAGACAGGGGAACCCGGAGGAAAGCCGTAGTTGAGCAATGTCAGAGAAGAAAACGTGTGCATGTTTGGTGTTGCATGTATACATCATCATGCTAGGATCACGTTTTTTTTGTCTCTTGCTATTTAGCATCAGCCACAAGCACTGGTAATGCCAAAAACTCTAACTCCTTTCAAAACCGAGACCTATTGGCTTTGCAAATGCTTGTTTTTCTTATTTTAAGCCTTTTTAAGTAAGTTCAGTGTGCATTGGACAATGTTAAAATAGTATAGATTTTTTTGGTCACATTGGGGCTTACTTTGGTTGGTTGGTTATTTCAGTTCTGGCCAGGTTAATGTACCAGGTTAGGTTATTGGCAGGGCCAATGGAATTATGCGCAGGGGAGGACCAAATTATGTGGCAGGGTCGACTACATTATGCAGCAATACAAGGCAAGTTATGTGACCTATTGTGGAACATTTTGTGATAGTATTGCTTCATAATGTTGTCATTTTTTTCATGTTAACACAATCTGGTCAAAGGTTTCACCTCAGTAGTACCAGTTTAACACCCAAAAACAGTAATAGGAACATGACCAGTCAACCTTTGCATAGGGCCGTCCACTGCGTTTTTAGAATCATTTGGGCTATTTGAGATAAAAACATTTTTGTATTACAACCTGGAGATTATGCAGCAGATGATGGATTGTGTGGTTAATGCGGCAATATATATTATTGTGCACACAACACTGCAGTCGCAGAATCGCAGAATTCCAGTGGCTCTGATTATTGGATATTTATTGAGCTCGCCATTTCCCAGCTTTTAGGCGCTATGGAAAACGTATCAATTTAGTACCAGCTAGAATATCTGTTCTGCCGAACTTTCGGGTGAAGGATGATTGTACGCATAATGCAATAATGCAATAATGTAACTCGTGATTATATAAAGCGCTCCAATGCCTTCGGGCCGAGCTCGCGCTATATGAATCTTTAAAAAAAGTTGATGGTTCTCGCCCAACTCCCTACACACGATCATGTTTTTCAGCAATCAGTGGCTTTTGATTAAATACAAGTGTGTAGATTCAGTGTTCTTCTCTCCGTGGCTATGTCATGTAGTTGCTCGAGTGTGGATAACTGAAGCATAAGCCGGAGACGGTGTTCGTCAAACTTTTGACGTGGAGGAGCTGGGACCATCTGTGCGCCCTGGACTAGGCGTTTAACCCCGCCTGCGAGGCCGAGCTGACGGTGAGTGGGGGCAGCGCCCTACTTTACTTCTCGGTGGTGCACAATGCGGCGCTTTTTATTAATATGTTCCATTTATTACTTTTTTTTCATTTTTTACTTGTTGCATACTTTAAACGGGTTACTACATGTGTCCAGAAATCTAAGGCTCTTTATGGGTCAGGATAAAAACAGACCCTGATATCTAGTAATATTTAACCAGATATTTTATTTTACTTTCTTTTGTCCAGCGTAGTAGTCGTAGTACTTGTTGAAATGGTAAAGAGCAGGACATGCAAAACAGCGAGCTGTTTAATTCTTTTGTGACACGAAGACCCCTAAGGACGCTGCTCAGTCGCTGTGTACACTAACATTATTCCCGCGCTCTGTGCGAATTCTCTAAACGTGTCCCGATTATTTGGCTCTTGCTAATTCTCAGGAAGCATGAAAAGGGGATAAACTGCAGTGGAACTAGGAGGTCCGAGGGCCAATCTCGGTTTACTTAGTCGCATTGTGTGACCTTGGGCTCAGTGGTTATCTCCCTCTACAACGGTTAGCTTGAGGGGCTCCTAAAGGCTATAACGTTAGTGGTAGCGCTCCCCAGCACATCTCACTCGTGAGAAATGTATGGCGTGTTCTTATTGCATTAAGGCTACCACGATGAGGCCACGCCACCACGGACGCGGGGGTCCTTCCCTGGTTTTGTTTTTACGAAGCTTTTTCAGCCGCTTTAGTCAGAATGAGTTCTGAAAATGGTGGCCCTGATGACAAGGAACCACCTGGAAACCTGAAACTGCCAGTGAAGGGTTGTGCAACTCCAGATGGGTGGTGGATTCACATGCTCGCTCCTTGGGACTAGAGGCTTTCACAGGAGGAGGCATGAAGGCAACATGTGTTTCAAGCTCAAAATGATGACTGTGCTGGGAGTGACAGACGAACAGAAAGGGTCAGAGGCTGCACATAGCGGAAGGTGCAGAGCCTAGACGGGTTCCAGTAATTTACGGTGCGGCCTTGCTTCAGACGTTTTCATTGGTTGCATCAGTGACGACACTGACAGCGGTCACGTGTGCAGCCGTGCATGTCATTGCATGCAGGGTGTCACAGCAAATGCCACTTGTATTAGGTGAAAGGGGTCTTTGTCAGCAAGGCCATCGCGACCACCGCATTGTAAAGCTCTTGCACTGCCCCAACCCCCATCAGTAAGTAAATGATGCAGCAATGTGCCTGTCATTACATATGTCACGTTTGTTTAGGTCCAATGCTAGTCTCATCCATACGTGCATGCGCCTCTTCAGTGATTGTCCTAGTATTACAAAGTGCACATCTGTCAGACACATATCGTCTTTTTTCAGCATTCTTGTTTGGCAGTGAAGGGACAGTCATACATTCCATCACCTGTTTGCCCATTGCTAGTTTTGCAGTACAGGACAATAGGCAAGAGTGGAAAGCCCTCTTTGGGTCTGACAGAGCTGTTGCTATAGTCCTTTGGTCTCATGAACGTTAGACACCCGCTAGAATAGTGAGCTGGCTTTCACAAGGTTACCTTTGTTACCGCAGCATCTGAGCGCTTGCAGGTGTAGTATTTACTGGGATTTTACACAGCTTTGGCAGCCTCTGCTTCAGAGGGAAGATGCTGGCATTTTCCAGAAGCGGACAGTTAAAGATCCAGACCTGTGTGTTTTAATGGGGCTGGGTCACAGACTCCACCCACCCTGGGAGCGGAGCTCTGGCTTTGTTATATATTTGCTTAAGACCTCGATTTCTGAGCTCATTGAAAAGCGCCTCCTCTTTGTCAATTGATTGATTCCTATCTCATGCACACATCTGAGGGATACCTTATGTGCAGTTTTCTAGCGCTGCAGCCAGGGGCTGCACTTTGTGGCCTGAAGATTGTAGCACCTCTTCTTTGACTCTGTGATTGAATTCCTATCTCGTGCACACATCTGAGGGGCCCTTGTGTGCAGTTTTCTAGGCTGCAGCCAGGGGATACCCTTTGTAGCCTGAAGATTGTATCTCAAAATGGTGTGCTCGGAGACCCGAGGATTGACACTTCCAGCCCTTCACTCCTCAGATGGAGATAACCTGCCCTGTTTCCTGGGGCAGTAGAAAATAACAACAAACTTGGTGCCCTGAGAACAACAAGATGTCACCAGGGTGTGTGCGCTTTCGTTCCAGAATGGGAAAGTGAAAGTCCGAGAACCACAGCCTGCACGAGGGGGAGAGACACCACGTGGGAGACAAGCGCAGGCACGCTAATTAAAAAGAGATGGCCCCTGCGCGCCGCTGCTGGCTCCTGAAAGCAAAACGCTCTGGGAGTAAACATTTCACAAGAAGCTGGGACCTCCACACGCCTTTGGCCAATTGCGTACCAAAGCCAGACGCAAAGGCCAATTGCGTGTAAAGACCACAGGCACAAGCTTCTACTGAGGCTGAAGTGATTCCAAGAGGTCGATTTCCTGTGCAGCGCATGCGCGCTGCCATAGGCTCGACCTAAAAAAGGCCCATCTAATCCTTTGTATAAAGGTTATTGTAGAATGACTGAAATCAGCGATGTCCATGGCTATGATCGCCTACTGCTACTGAAGCCAAGCTGCCCAACAAAATTGAATTCCCAACCATGTCAAACACCCAAGAACAATTTCCCGAGAATAAACAAAGCCAAATATAATTTGTCTGCAAATTGTTTGTTGTCTATGTCTAGTAAGGTGCTTCCTGTTGTGACTGAAGGACAAAAACTTGACTGATGTGAATCCAGCAGAATGTGTTATGTGGACCTAGGGACACTTGAGGTTGCGAGGCAACCACCGTTTTATGAGTTTGCTCATAAGAGGGAGTCCTCCTAAAAGCGTGGCTACTAGGTTATTAGGGTTAAAATGTGTTTTTCTTAGCAATGGTGTGGTAATAATGCACTTTAAAAAAATTAAAACAAGACCCTCTTTCAGTTTAGCTTTCCGCAAGTATGACATAAATTGTGTAAATGTGTCAGTGAAGAGAGGCAACAACCAGCCAGATATTGGGACAAAAGGACATTTAGTTTGTCTTCTTTTTTACAGGGACATGATCATGTCTCAGTGATGAAGGGTCTGAAGTCAAAAGGCTAAGGCGTGCCGTTCATGGTATGAAGAGAATCTGATGCAATTAGCCTAGCATTCTCGTTACCAATCACCAACATGTTGCGCCATATCAGGGAGATCGTCTTCTTGGAAAGATTAAGAAAGTTATTGTACCTAACCTAGGAACAGTGCCATTCCCCACCTTATCTAATACATGCCCTCTAACCCTTAAACCATAATAAAGAAATTGCATTGACCAATGGATCAGCCACCACTAAATCGCCATAGGTAAGTAGAATACGAACATCGATTTAAAGTAATTACATTTTTTATTTAAGTTAACTTACTTCAAATTAAGTTAAAAGCTTTAATAATTTCCCCCCCAAATGTACATTAATAATTAGATTCCCAAAATGAATATTGTTATTACTACTACTAAGGGTCAATAAGGTAAATAAAAAAATATAACAAGGGTACATCCTCCCCAAAAACATTACTTAACATTACAATATTATTAACAGCATTAGTTGTATTACTGATATTATAATTGATTATTAATATGATGCATTTACATTTTGACTTGTTAAACATAAAGAGGCCTATTTCGATCTACGGTTTCACTTCCGACCACCTAATTACAATGTAGGCAGTCCAAAGTGAAACCGGCCGGTCATTCCGGCTAGATTCCGACAGGTTCAAGGAGCCCGTCGGCCAGTCGGAATCGGCATGTAATCCCTATAGGATGGCGTTCCCGCCGTTGGGATTACGATGTCGGTTTCCCACAGGTTTTCCATAGCGGGCTTTCCGACATGTTAAGTCTGTCGGAAAGTGACTTAGGGGGCCCCTAGCAGGGCCCCTTCTCCCTGCGGAAACGCTCCTTTATTTCATGACACCTGATGACGTTTTGAGAACTATTGTGGCAATTAGACTGGATGGTCCCTATAAAGCAACTTACAGTACCTAAAATCTTTTTACTCTCTAAAACATCACCTAGTCATTAAATAAGCCATATTCCTTCTCGTTTGATTGTGACGTCTCCAGGGATAAATATCTTATGACTTTTCTAAAGTCTATTTTTGATACGAATTAGAGCATGCAGTTTATTTTTTTTTATTTTTATTTTTTTTCCCCTCGCACTTGGGTTTATTAGTTCGTTAGAATGTGACGCGTTTCGGCTATCCTTTTGCCTTTGTCATTTTAAAGTTACAAGCCCCACAGTCATAAAGATATGTGCTTAGGTTGATATATATATGCTGAAGATATACTTACATAGTCCTGAGGAAGACCCCATCAGTAAGGGTTAGGAGAACCTACACTCATACAGGGGTCGAAACGTCCCAGGTTTTTCCTGGTCTTAATTTTGGCGCTGCCTCCCATGTACGCTGCCCTTGTACATAGGGGGCAGTGCCAAAATCAATGTGTGTTGCGGTGAAACATCCACCGCAACACCCACTGCCCACCCCTTTCACGCTAAGCATGGCGTGAAAGGGGGCCTTATCTATAAGGCAGCGACAAGCCACGTTAAGTGGCTTAATGCTGCCTTGTAAATAAGGCAATGCCCCTATCGTCACCACAACGTCGGAAAAAGTGACGTTGTGGTGGGGATGGGGGCTTGTACATATGCCCCTGGGTTCCTTCTCTTAACCTTATAATGGGGTCAAGAATCTAGGCATGTTAATGACGACCTCACAATGACAGAGCAGGTAGGCTCCACATGTGGCATCTGTTTCATCTGTTTTGGAATAATGTGCATATTTAGAAAAGCATTTCTGGTGCTACCTCTTCACACAAGAAGAACTCTTACGTTTTTGTGGTCAGCCACCTGGATTATGGAAATGCCTTACTGGTGGCAGCAAATGAATCACTACTATTAAAACTGCAGGTAGCTCAGAACACTGCTGCATGCCTTGTCTGTAACCTTCCTCCACAAACTCCCTCAGAGCCTACTCTAAAATTTCTTCATTGGCTTCCAATTAGAAGACGTGCCATATTCAAGCTTCTCTGCCTGGTACAGAAATCCCTATCGGGGAAGGACCCTGTATATCTGAGATCCATTTTTTTTTTTTTTTTATTGGTGCATGTTCCAATATAACAAAATGATAATCTTAAATTTTACAGGTTTCACAAGAACATGAATATATTATAATCACAAATTCCCTATTCAAAGACATTACATGTCTAAAACAAAAAAAAAACAATAAGCTTTACAGAAAAATTATAACAGCAGAGAAGAAAAAAAATCAGTATCAATTCACTAATATAATCTCATGCACTTTAAACATAAAATAAAAATATTAATAAAGTTCTCACGAAAGACTTATTACAGAGTTAAAAACTATTTTTACAATGTTTCCGAGCTTTTCATTCCTTCTTTGGGTAATAGACAGCTCACAATTCTTTGCCTCTCGCTGCAGGCATTTAGCAGCGATGCGGGTGCAGGTCATAAATAAGAGGCGGATAATTGCTCAACGTCTACAATAACACACTGTGGCTATATGTTATATTGAATTTTGTGAGCTAGATATGTACATGTGCCGAGCAGAGAAAGATGTGAGGGGGAGAAAGAACGACTGGAGAGTGGTAGGTTTAGATGAGAGAACAGGAGAAGAAAGAAATATAAAGGAAGCAAAGACTACAGAGAACTAAGATAAAGATTGGTGGCAGAGTGGCAAGCAGAAAAGGCAACAAACTGAGAGAAAATGGATAAGAGACAGGGCCCAACGGGTGGAATATAGAACGAGAATAAGGGTGTGCGAGACAAATAGACACAGACAGACTGAGGGATCAGAGAGAAAGGGAGGACTTCTGGGTGGGCTGTCCAAGGTAGACGCTGCGAGCTAGGTAGACTCAAGCCAGCCGCACTGAGGAAGCTGAGATTGGCCATGGGGGCAAGCAACAGACGCTGCTGCTGACGGCTCCATCCCTGGACACAGGAGGACGTCGGGCCCTGCAGCTTGAGGAAGCGACGGAGGACGGATTGGTCATGGACCGGGGGACTTTCCTAGACCATATACTGCGCCCTTTGTCTCCGGTGCATTGAGGAGGCTGAAGGAGGTGAAATTCTGCCTCTGGTGACACAGGTAGAAGGTGGCCGCCCCTGGAGGTGAGCGGAGGTGCTGTGCTCGGCGGCCTACTGTTTGGGCGCTGTGACGAGTGACGTGTCGGGCCAGGGGCACTATACACTTTATACTAAGCTCCTTCACCTTTTTGCTCCTTCTCTCAGATGGCCCTACCCCTGTCAGCTGCAAGTGGACCAGGCAGGGAGGCGGTGCCCACTGCCCTGGCAATGGCCATACTGCCTGGTGCACTACACAGCCCAACGACGGTGTGAGAAATTGGGTTGTTGATTGAGGGGTGTGAAAGACCTACTTAAGCCACAGCCACAGCCACAATCATGGTTAGAGTGAACCACAAAAAGTTGCCAAATTAACCTGTGCTTGACCTTCCGGTAGCTTAGCACAAAAGCAGTTAGGGTTATCTCAGAGGCAATGTTTAAAGTAATTACACAGCAATTAAATAGTAATAAAGTGAAAACACAACACAAGAAAAATCCCACACCAATTTTCAAACAGAGTACATTTTAATAAATTATTTCACACCAAAACAACAATCCAATCGATAGAATCAGAGTCATGAATTTTTAAAGTTAAAAATAGCCTCTAAAGACCAAAGCACCAACCACGGACATCTAGGCGCACGATACCGGGTCAAAGTCAAAAGTAAGGCAGACTGGGGGGCGTGGCTTCGGAGCCAACGGCAATGGCGGCGTCCTAAAAGAGTTCCGGCTCTCGGGTCCCTGATACCCGAAATATCTGTACATCCAGCCACCAAGTAGCAACAAAAATGCCCATGACCTAAACCGGAGCGCCGGGGGCACGAGCTGACAGCTGAAATTCAAGCTATACGTGATATTGGTGAGTCCCTGGCCTGCGTGACTGATCGCTGCTCACCCAGCAAGAAGGAAGAATTGGGCGCGACCGAAGGCGCGGAGCGGGACTGGGAAGCGCGGGTGAGAAAACACCGTGCGGCATTGCAGTGACCGGGGCCGCGGTGAAGAGAGTCTAGTGGCTGCCTCAGCATGGTGGCATTACCGCAGAGCGAGGCCCCGGCGGAAGGTGCGGGGGGCAGCTGAGCCCAGCAGCTACAGACGGGGCCGGACTCCTCCCCCAGGCCGCTTGCCCCTTGAAGCCGCTACGAGAGCGGATCATTGGCCTTGCAGCCTTTAATAAAGACACACTGCAGCAGGGAGGCACTAATGCAGGGCAAGGCCCCGGCGGAGGGTGCAAGGGGCGGCTGAGCCTGGCTACTGCGGACGGGGCTTGGCTCCTCCCACGGGCCGTTTGCTTTGTGGTGCCGCTACGAGAGCGGATCATCAGCCTTGCGGCCTTCAATAAAGAGAGACTGAAGTCCCCTGGCAGTGCTTGTCTAAGACCAGTGGGTGGTGGCGTTAATACTGAAATCCACCAGAAAGAAGAAATGCAGCCAGGCACACTGAAGTGCAGTGAATAAACCTCTGTGGGTTACAGACACATAAGTAGGCGACCGCATAAGGCTGCAGGTGGGCAGTGGGGAGCATGTGACTACTCTTAATGAACCCAATAGTGCAGGAGCTGACCACAATCTTATTAGACCCCACATTGCCACCACATTGGATACTGTGGGTGCTGAATCGTCCGCAAGCTGCGGGTAAAAGGAGGAGAGGTGTCGCGCGGAGCCACATGGTGTGCCAGTGGCCCCAGAAAAGAGTGAAGACTTGCGCAGTCACCTGAGAGCAGATACAGTGAGTAGGGGAAACTGGACAGGTGCCCGGGACAGGCGCCGCGTTGAGCCGGAGAAGCATAACGGGTAATATCCAGAAAGGTCCGATATCTAGGAGATCGGCAGGACGCGATCACACAGGCGCTACCGGCTTTAGAGTGGAGTGTGGAGAGGGGCCTAAACTACAGAGACCTGATTGAGTGGGGCAGCAGTGATACCCACATATAGCTCGCAAGAGGCACGACCTGCAACAGCGGAACAGTTACAAATACCAAAACAGTGGGGTGCCATGGGACGAGAAACGACTAACTGCAAGAGCTGAAGCCCTACAGAGAGTTGCGGAGCGAGACAACATACGATGAGCAATAAAGAGACCGCGAGTGCTGCCACAGGCACAGGCTCTCCAGGGAAGGAGGAGGCAGGGCCACAGTTCCTGTGACAGACAGCGAGCAAGTGGACTAGAGCCTCACGTCCCCACAACTTAGTAGTAACCCATCGCATGGAACATCCAAATGAAGGCAAAAGGGCAAGCAGGGGCGCAAACAAACAAAATGGACAAATACGCTGTGCCTGTCCAGGCTGCGCCACCTCAAGGTTACCACACGGAAGAACAGGCAGAACCTTCGCTGAGCGCGATCATGGCAGCTATAGCACGCTCGACCCCAAGATAGACGCAGTGACAGTGGACGTCAACATCCTTAGAGCAGATCTACAGAAAATGTCCGACAAAGATGCGGCTACTGAACAGGGAATGACCCAGCTACAGACCAACACAAAAAGTTTGGAGGAACGGGTCCAGGCTCTTACGAAGCAGCAAGACGTCATGGCAGGTAAGCTGGAAGGCCAAGAAGGGAGGGCACGGAGGAACAACTTAAGGGTGGTGGGAGTGCCTGAAGGCATGGAGGGACCCAGTGTCAACCTCTTCCGGGAGGGCCTCATCCTAAACCAACTAAAACCAAAGCGTATCTCCAACTATTTTATGATTGAACATGCACACAGGGCGCCTATCCCCAGGCGCTCCACCAAGAACAATCATTGCCAGGATCCTCAATTTCCGCGACAGGGACACAATCCTGCAGACGGCATGTCAACATGGGGACCTGCGACATGAAAATGCTGTCATCAGGTTTTTCCCTGATTTCACCTTAAACGTTCAATGGCAACGGCGTGCATTCGAAGCAGTAAAAAGGGAACTTTGGGCTAAAGAATACTCTATGATGTATCCGGCAGAATTGAGAGTGGAGGCCGAAGAAAAAACGTGGTACTTCAGCTCCCCAGAGGGCGCAAGCGAGTGGCTGGAGGGATTGCGCAGTGTGGGTTCGAACTCTCAACGAGGGAGAAGATAAGAACAGCACAAGACAGTGACCGAAAGCACGACTAAGACAGCACAAAGGACAACTTGGATCAAGGAGGATGGAGGGTCTGGACATGAGACTTCAGTGAGAGACTGTGCCGATGACAACGAAGACCGGGTCATATGATGATGGCGGTGGGTTGGGGGGGGGGGAGGGTTTAAATAAATCGACTCTGTAATGGAGGGACTCTTGGCGCAGTTGTAAAGACATCTGTGTTGCTAAAGGTTCACAACCAACTTTATATCAGTGGGTGGATGGGGTCCCTGAGGGGGGAGCCACCATGATTTGGTACCGATGAACCCCACTTTAGTTACTTAATTTGGGACGACAGGCACTCTGCGAGTTGGGGAGGTGGGAGTTGTTATACCCACCAGCAGGGCAGCAGGGAGGGGGGTTAGTTATACCGGGGGAATGTTAAGTTTAGTATTTTTTGATTGTAATATGGTCTGCTCTTTCCAATTGCAATGTCAGTGTTTACGAGCACAACTGCAGGTTGACGAGGGGGTGGGAGCATTACCACTGGTATGGCAGCCGCAGAGACAGTAGCATTACAGGACAGGGGACACACCACGAAAAGGGAATATCAGGGAGAGCACCATGGGAACACTAGCCTTAAAATCCTGTCATGGAACGTAAACGGTTTGGGGTGTCGCATTAAACGTAAGATAGTGTTACAATATTTACATCGTCACTCCCTGAGCATAGTGTTGCTTCAGGAAACTCATTTGAAAGGTCATAAATACCGAGCGCTAGATAGATACGGATTCAAGCTAGTCGCCCGCGCCGGTTATACGAACGGATCAAGGGGAGTGGGAATATTGGTAAAGACGGGTCTCCCATTAGTGATCGACAAGATTTGGCATGACCCCCCAGGAAGTGGGAGGGACAAGTTATTAATATTGTTTCGAGCTACGTTCCTCCAGCTGTGCGGTCTGAGGCGTTCACAGCGCTGGGAACCTTGTTCGTTGATCTCCCAGCCGGACTATTGGTGTTGGGCAGCGATATGAACTCTACCTTTGACCCGGGGGTAGATAGAGAAATTACAGCCACTAAAGAGAGAGGGGTAGAGCCGCTTTGAGCATTTGCTGAAGCTATGGGACTGACAGATCTCTGGTGGATGCATAATCCGGACACTCGCCAATACACCTTTTACTCAGCAGCACATCGCAGTTACTCCCAACTAGACCACATACTGGAGCACAGAGGGAGTGAACAATGCTTCACCAATGCCAGAATTGGTCCATCTCGGACCATTCCCCAGTAGAAGTGATGGTGAAGGGTCCGACCCGGACACACACTCTACCGCCTAGACTGAACGCATGGTTCTTCAAAACATAGGAAAATACCCAAAAGGTCAGGGAACGGGCACAACTTTACTTCCAGGAAAATGAGGGGACAGTTGAGAAGGCTTGCACTTTGTGGAAAGCATTTAAACCAGTTATGAGGGGGTGCGTCCAGGCCTGTATAGGTTCTAGCAATAAAGAAAAGAAACTTCAATGGGACAAACTAGAGGCGGCAGTGGTCGAGATGGAGACATCCTATCTAGAGGGAGGGAGACAAGATCAGGAGCTAATGCGCCGGTAAGGCCTCAAGAGGCAGGAACTACAAGATTTGGCGAAGAACGCCGTGAGATCGGCAGCACTGGCCACACAGAGACGAGTATATGATCTGGGGGACAAGGCTAATAAAATGATAGCCTGGCTCGAAAAGAGAGACAGAGACAGGAGTTGGGTCGCAGAATTATACGACAAATGCGGAAACACGTATACCACCGGGGAGGATATGGCGCGAGTCTTTGCGGACGAATATGAGGAGATATATACGTCCATACCTGACAGGACAGAGGTAGATTGCAGCAAACTATTGGCTGAGATGAGACTTCTGGTATTGTCTACTGAAGATAGGAAACAAATAGACAAAGACAACACGACAGAAAAAATAATAGGGGCAATACAGGATCTACAGGAAGGGAAGGCACCGGGACCAAATGAGCTACCCGTGGAGCTTTCTAAATGTACGGTGAGTATAGTGGCCCCATACCTCCAGGAAATGTTTACCGAAGCGAGGGGACTGGGGTGTCTACCGTTAGATCAGCGGAAAGCAACCATCATTGTAATTCCCAAAATCGGGCAAACCAGCAGATCAATGTGGCTCGTATCAACCAATATCTTTGTTAAATATGGAGGTTAAAATACTAGCTAAGGTAGTGGTAAACCGACTTCTAGAACCAATCACAACCTTGATCCACCCAGATCAGTCTGATTTTATGCCCCGCCGGAGTACCAGGCTTAATCTTCTACGCTTATATGGGGTGATGCATCCAGTAAGAACTAATCCAGGGGTAGAAGCGGCACTATTATCCCTTGACACTCGGATTGCATTCGATAGCATAGAATGGCACTACCTGTTCGAGGTCCTGAAACGATTCGGGTTTGGCCCCCAATTCCAATTTTGGATTAAACTGCTATATACAGCTCCCCTGGCCAGGGTCAGAGTGAACGGTTCGGTGTCTCACTCTTTTGCTCTTAATAAGGGAACGAGACAGGGGTGCCCTCTCTACCAGATACTATTCGCACTGACGTTGGAACGGCTGGCAGCATGGGTATGAAGGGACCCAGTGATAAATGGTATTTATGGAGGGGACCAATGGGAAGAGAGAATCTCGTTATATACCGATGATGTCCTCCTGTATGTGAAGAGGCACCCGATTCACAGTGAACCAGCTATTACAGATTTTTAAACTATTCGGGGGATATTCAGGGTATCAGATCAACTGGGATAAATCTCTCCTGTGCATGTTATCAAATGGACCCCCACCGGTACTCGGTGCGGAAACTAACCTGCAGGTTAGAGAAAGTTTTAAATACCTGGGCATACAGATAGATAAAACAGATGCTGGATTTCTGGCCAGGAACCTACAGCCACAGCTAGACAGATTAAAGAGGGACGTTGCCCACTGGAGGACCTTGCCGATCTCCCTTATGGGAAGAGCGGTTCTCTTTAAAATGATGTCGCTACCCAGAATGTTATACATTTTGCAGAACCCCCAGTGTCCAGTACCGGATAAATTCTTTAGAGAAGTGGAGGGTGAGCTACGGACACTATTGTGGGACGGAGGGGGTGCAGGGATCGCACTAGCTAAGCTACAGAGAGGTGTGCACGATGGTAGCCTGGCCATACCAGACTTCAGAAATATTATTGGGCATCGCAGCTAATGGTGATAAATGAGTGGGTGTTTATGGACAGGAGCGACCAGGCATACCGTGTGGACCACTGGGCGATGGGGGCCAGTGGGTACTTAAGTGTGCTCTAAGTACGTGAGGTGCACCAACACATGCCACCATATACTTAAACTGTGATAAATGTGTGTACGAAGACTACTAAATTCCTCGGATGGGCTATAAGACTGACAGAACAGACCCCCTGTGGAATAGTGACATATTAAGAGAAGTAGGTAAGCTACAGGGGTTCAGTAAATGGATATAGCACGCCTGGAGGATGTATGGCGAGGACAGGCCCTGGTCTCGTTCTCGGATATACAAAAAGAATATCAACTAGCAGATTCAGAATGGTATAGATACATACAATTGGGGCATGCGCTGCGCAGGCATATAAAAGAGGGGGAGCATCTTCCCGAATATAGCCCATTAGAAGAAAGATTAGTGCTAGATCCGATCCCAGAAAAGGCATTGTCTTGTACGTATAGGAAGATTAATAACAACTTTCCAGATCTCCTCACAAAGCTACAGGAGGCATGGGAGACCGACATAGGTTTACTAGAAGATGATGACTGGACGGAAGCTGTGGAAAGCCCCAGAGAAGTCGCGAAGATTCCGACTAGTTCAGTTGAGAATACTACACACGTCAGACTTTTCTTCTGCCTAAAGCCTGCTCTGATGCCACAGAGGTCTGCACTGCTGCTTGAGCCCGGAACTTTTCCTTGAACCCAGGACTTCCAAAGTGACTCCAAGGGCGAGTTTGCTGGCATTCTGATCCGAGCCTCAGGGACTGAAAAAGCTCCAACCATCTTGAACTCGCATCTGGACACTGCCTCAGTAAATTCTGACCCTCCAGGTGGTACCCCTCCAGTCCTGAACCCTTGGAAGTGGTGGTTAAGGTGCCCAGATAGCCCAAAACCGAAACTTGGGACTTAACATATGTTAGACCAAAAAGTGTTCTGAGAACCGATAGGAGACCAGAACCTACCCGCTCATCGAACAGCCCAAAGAGCATTGCTGGTCAGCTTGACTTTGCAGCAACTTCCGCTATGTTCTTCTTCACAGTAGCAAATCCTGATCAGTAGCTCCTCGCAGAGGGGTATCCGGTTCTGTGGAGCCCAAGTCGGCTACAACCTGCAGCTTCGTTTCGCTGGGCGTTGGAATATTCACCGTGACTTCGTCCAGTGGCTCTCCCATGATGACGCCTCCTCCTCGGACACAGCCTGCTGCCTTGCCCCGCTGAACTTTACCTTCTCAGGCATTTTTCTTCAAAATTTCTTCTAAGTCTGAAAGTAAGCAAAACCGGACGGAATCCATTTTATAAATCTGACCCGCACTACATAGCGGTCGGCCTTACTTTTTTTTTTTTTTAAACTTCTTTTTATTATAATAATGTCAGCATTAGTATACAGTCTGACTACAGGGCCCAGCCTTTTGAAGTGCAAGTGAGGATGTGCACAGCTCCATCCCTCATCCTCCCTGAGAAGGCCCATCCAGACACACCTAGTCCCCCTATTAATGGCAGTCTTGGAAGAATATACAAAAGACAACTCTCAACTACACCCAGTCATGTGACCCAGGAACAGGCTGCAGGCACCAAATAGTTAGGACAGGAAAATGCCAACTTTCTAAAAGGAACGGAATACAGCTGGAATCCACTCAGTAAACTAAATATAACATTATTAACTGTTCTACCAAATTTCATTCAATAAAGTGTGCACCTAGTAAGGGGCTCTGCCAAACGTCTTATTTTGCTAGAAAGTGAGTGTTGGAAATGGCCCTTTTTGCAGGGTCATCCCTAAGCTTTTTGCCTCCCTCCTGGATTTGTTCTAACCTGTTTTTGTTGGCTTAATGACTCTGGGCACTTTACCACTGCTGATCAGTGCTAAAGTGCATATGCTCTCCCTGAGTAAATATGACATGTGAATTGGTATATCCATGATTGGCTTATTTGGTTTACCTGTTAGTCCCTAGTAGCGTGGCCTGTGTGTGCCCAGGGCTGGTAACCCAAATGCTGCTGGTGGGCCTGCAGCGCTGGTTTGCGCTACCCACAGAAGCAGCTTGTAAAGTGTACCTCAGACCTGCCACTGCAGTGTCTGAGTGCAGTCCAGTACTGCCAGCTTGGCTGTGAAGTGCACCCACTTCCCAGCCCCTGAACCTTCCTTTGGCATCATGTGAGTCACCCCTATGGTAGGGTGCATTGTATGTGTAAGGTAGGACATGCTCTGATGTGTGTAGCATGTCCTGGTAGTGAATTACACCCAATTTCGTTTTTCACTACTGAAAGGCTACCTGTTCTCCATAGGCCAGAATGGGCAGTTTGGCTATTACATTCTATAGTCCTAACTGACCCACAGAACATGGTAGAAAAACGAATTTAGTATGCCTGAGCTCAGAATATTAAAATACATCTTTTAGTGAAGTTTATTTTTATATTCTGTGTTTGAAAATACCACTTTTAGAAAGTAGGTATTTTCTTGCCTAAGCCTTCCAGTGTACTCTGCTGTTATGTGTATTGGCTGTCTGGTTTTGGAGGGACAGGGCAGGCTGAGTCAGACCTGGGTTGAATAGAGAGATCTGCATTGGAGTATGGGGAGGGGTAGCTCCTGGACCTGAATAGGGCTGTGCCTGGCAAGGTGAATGCTGGCTCCACCTCCCACTGTGCGTCTGATGGCAGACCCCCTCTTTCTGAAAGGAAGGATGCAGCCTGGTAAACAAAGTGCTCCAGGGCTGGGCAGAACTGGTTCTGGCTGGGTTCAGTGACTTGTGACTCTTTAGAACAAAGACTTTTGGGGTATAAATATCTGTGCTGAAACCCCTACAATTTGTATTGCTCCTGGACAACAAGAAGAACCTCTGTCCGTGTAACTGAAGGAATCTGCAGGAGAGGACTGTCCTTGTGTGCTGTTTCTTGGACTGGCCTGCAGTGGTTACTACTGGACTTGGAAGAAGAGGAAAAGGACTTTGAAGGAACTTTTATTTTTGCTACAGCAATCACCCAAGGGCTAGAAGAGAGCTAGCCTCCTGCAGGAGTCTCCGGCACATGAAATGAAATGAAATGAAACGAAATGAAACGTAGACTCATAAAGCGCGATTGCTGCCCTGAGGCGTCCAAGCGCTGACTAGAGAGTGGAGCCACTTGTCAGAGTCGGTCAGCTGGGGGATTAGTTATGAGCGTTAAAGAGAAAGGTCTTTACTTGCTTACGGAAGGAGGGCAGATTGGGGTTGGACCTAAGTTGGAGGGGAAGGGAGTTCCACAGTTTGGCGGCATTATAGGAGAACATCCTGCCACCAGCTCTCGTTCTCTTGATTCTGGGAACTGTGACTAAAAAGGCCTGGCTAGAGCGAAGGTGTTTTCTAGAGTGGTACTGTGTGATTAGTTTGCGGCTAATTGCCGGTCCTTTCTGCCAAAAGGCTTGATGGGATAGGCACATTGCCTTAAAGGCAATTCTTTGCCGAACCGGGAGCCAGTGTAGGCTAGTCAGCCCAGATTTGGCTGACAGTCTGCGTGGCAACTGGAGCAATGTACGAGCCGCGCAGTTTTGGACAATCTGCAACTTGCGCAGTGTGTAGTCGGGGGCACCGAGATACAGGACGTTGCTAAAGTCCAGTCGAGACTGGATCAGGCCTTGGACGGCAACTTGCTTGGCCTCCATAGGTAGAAGTGGAAGTACTTTTTTCAGCATCCTAAGGAGGCCAAAACAAGTTGCAGAAAGCTTAGTGGCCTGGGCGTTAAAGGTTAAGGCTTTATCCAGCCATACCCCCAAGCTTTTTATGTTGTCCTTGGGTACAGGAGGAGTGCCCAGGCATGGAGGCCAGAGGGAGTCAAAGTGCGTTAGGACAGCGGGACCCA